>NC_053399.1:39202430-39802430 GCF_905171765.1 Bufo bufo | reverse complement strand
CAGCAGGAAATGCTAGCAGAATGCTTTGGTGTATAGGGAGAGGCATTACCAGTAGAAAGAGGGAGGTGTTCATGCCGCTCTACAGAGCACTAGTGAGACCTCATTTGGAGTATTGTGCTCAGTACTGGAGACCATGTCTCCAGAAGGATATTGATACTTTGGAGAGAGTTCAGAGAAGAGCTACTAAACTGGTACATGGATTGCAGGATAAAACTTACCAGGAAAGATTAAAGGACCTTAACATGTATAGCTTGGAAGGAAGACGAGACAGAGGGGATATGATAGAAACTTTTAAATACATAAAGGGAATCAACAAGGTAAAAGAGGAGAGAATATTTAAAAGAAGAAAAACTACTACAAGAGGACATAGTTTTAAATTAGAGGGGCAAAGGTTTAAAAGTAATATCAGGAAGTATTACTTTACTGAGAGAGTAGTGGATGCATGGAATAGCCTTCCTGCAGAAGTGGTAGCTGCAAATACAGTGAAGGAGTTTAAGCATGCATGGGATAGGCATAAGGCCATCCTTCATATAAGATAAAGCCAGGGGCTATCCATAGTATTCAGTATATTGGGCAGACTAGATGGGTCAAATGGTTCTTATCTGCAGACACATTCTATGTTTCTATGTTTAAGATATTCCCCCAATGTCCGATAGGTGTGGGTCCCACATCTATCTTTAGAACGGAACCCGCAAAATGAAGGAGGGCGCAACGCACATGAGCGGCCGTCCTCCATTCATTCCTATGGGAGCTCTGAAAATAGCAGAGCCAGCTGACTCAGCTATTTTCGGCAGTCCCACTGAAATGAATAGGAAGTGCACTGCGTAAGCGCGGCCACTGCTCTATTCACTTCTACGGGGCTGTCTTCAGAGCCCCCCTAGGAATGAATGGAGGGCGGCTGCGCATGTGCAGTGCGCCCTCCTTTACTTTGAGGGCTCTGTTCTGAAAATAGATGTGGGACCCACAACTATCAGACATTGGGGGCAAATCCTAGCTATGTGCCCCCAATGTCTCAGGTGAGACAACCCGTTTAAGCTTACTGGTCTATAATTACCTGAGAAGACCTAGAGCACTTTTTGAAAATTGGTGTACCCCAAAATTCAGTGCGAGGTCCCCTATTATTTAACTTATTTATTAATTATATAGTCAATAGGATTAATAGCACTGTTTATATTTTTGCAGATGACACTAAGCTATGTAGTACTATGCAGTCTGTGCAAGATGTCCATAAACTACAAGCTGACTTGGACACTCTGAGGTTATTGGGCATCAACTTGGCTAATGAGGTTCAATGAGGATAAATGTAAAGTTATGCATCTGGGTAGTAATAATCTCCGTGCATAATATGTCCTAGGAGAAGTAACACTACCAATGAAAACTACAAGTCATCCCACAAAAATCAAGCCCTCACACAGCTCCATAAAAATAAAAAAGTTATGGGTTTTGGGATTTTATTTTATTTTAAAAAAAAAGGTTTTATTGTACAAAAGTACTAAAACATAAAAAACTATATGTATATGGTATCGCTGTGATACTGATCCAAAGAATAAACTTATTGTGTTATTTGTGCCGAAGAATGAACACGGCAAAATGTATTATGTAAAATCTCAGTGGCAGTATTGCTGCTTTTTCCCATCCCCCTCCTAGAAAGAGTTAATAAAAGTTAATCAGTAAGTTATGTGTACTCCAAAATGGCACCATTAAAAACTACAACTTGTTCCGCAAAAAACAAGCCCCATACATCTACATAGATAGAAAAATAAAGATAAAGTTATAGCCCTTGGAAGGTGACAATAAAAAAAAATGTATTATTCGCTTTGATATTAAGGCCCAAAACAGCTTGTCACTAAAGGGTTAAAATGCCCCATAGTGTTTTACTGTGCTGCAGTGAACATCAGAGTGTTTCAATGGGGAGAGGTGAATAAGTTGTGCGAGGAAGAACCCGGCAATAGCTAATCTCCTGTGAAACTCGATATGCTCAAGCTTTCTGTCCCTGGTATATCCCGTCAACTGTGCCGCCTCTCCAACCATGCACATAAAATAGTTGGGATTGGATGAGTTTTGTCTAAGGCTACTTTCACACTCGCGTTTGGTGCAGATCCGTCATGGATCTGCACAGACGAATCCGTTCACATAATACAACCGTCTGCATCCGTTCAGAACGGATCAGTTTGTATTATCTGTAACATAGCCGAGACGGATCCGTATTGAACACTATTGAAAGTCAATGGGGACGGATCCTTTTTTTATTGTGCCAGATTGTGTCATAGAAAACGGATCCGTCCCCATTGACTTACATTGTGTGTCAGAACGGATCCGTTTGGCTCAGTTTCGTCAGACGGACACCAAAATGCTGCAGGCAGCGTTTTGGTGTCCGCCTCCAAAGCGGAACGGAGACTGAACTGGAGGCAAACTGACGCATTCTGAGCGGATCCTTTTCCATTCAGAATTAGGGCAAAACTGATCCGTTCTGGACCACTAGTGAGAGCCCTGAACAGATCTCACAAACGGAAAGCCAAAACGCCAGTGTTAAAGTAGACTTATGTGTATGTTTTCCTTTTAATTTCCTAATTTCCTGTTATTTTCCTTTTTTGCTGACAGAAGGTTTGGGGGGGAACTTCTGCTGCATTCAGTTGTTTTGCATGCAGACACAATGGTGAATAGGAGGGGAAAATCTCCAGGATCACATATATATGCACTCACTGACAAAAAAAATTAACCACCCAGAAGTGTGGAGTGCTGCAAATCTCTGCATGCAGTTATGTAAATGATTACAGCCATGGTCTGATTTACTGGGTCTTGCCACAAGAGGGCGTAAAATTGATTCCTCTGCCGCCCTAAAAAAAAAATAGACTCTCAGAGGCTGCTTTTGGGTATTGTACCTCTTGGTGAGAGATTGTTGACTGGTAAACATGCTACTACGATGCGCTTGAAGACATTTTGCCCCATTGGCAGGCTTTGAGAAGGAGCGCATCATTGGACTGAGAGAAGCAGGATGGTCATTTCTATGAATTGCCCGACCATCTAGTTCATTCTGACCTAGCTGTTACGAAGTGTTGGGAGCAGGCTTCGAATGGCCTAGACAGACCACCGGTAGAAAGGATCATTTGATCCACTGACAGACATGAGCAGCTCCCATAGTTTAGTTGTCCACTATCTAGACACAGGTGGCACCTTCATTACACATCCCTTTCTCTGCCTGGGAAATTTGGTGTCACAGTACGCATTGACAGCCAGCCACCATCACCTTCATTTGCAGTGGTGTCGTCAACAAGAAACCTGGACTGCTACGGACTGGAAACATATTGTCTTTAGTGATAAAGGTTCTGTTCATCCTATGACATTTGGATTTGAATATGGAGCTAATGAGAAATCTACCGGTTGTCGGTTATCGCTCTATCGTTCATTGCTTTTACACTGCTCGATAATCGTGCAGTTTCGCTCGATTTAACAATATTTTACACGATAATCGGCTCGTGTAAAGGTACCAAATTACTGAGATTTGTTTAGCCTTTTTATGGGCTTTCCGGTAACATAAACAATGCAATGGGATAAAATGGAGAAATGCGTCCCTAACAATCCGCATATGATTACTAACTGCTCTGCTCTAAAACTGTCTCTAACTCTAGGCCCTATGATTGAAAGAGTGAAAGTGGAGATGCTGATGCAGATAACCTCACAGCGCTTACCCTTTGTTAAATGCCTCGACTAGACTAACAGGGCATACCTCACAGTTCATGAAGCGCATCCTAATGGATACCTACTTATCTCTGAAACAGTAATTGGAGAATTAGTTTTTCATTTAACTCACAGGGAAAAGGCTCCAGTAAGAAATTCATTGGAAGTGGTTGATGACATTTTTTGCTATTACTAAAATAACGTTTCCGGTTTATGTCCCTGTAAGGGCTCGTGCACACGACCGTGATCAGTCCGGGAAACATGGTCCATGTGTCAGCTAGATCTCTCCGGTGGACCACAGCTCCCCTGACCTGAACAGACTGTATCATAAATTATTTAGTCGTGGTTGGCCTGGGAGGTATGGCCGACACAGGGACCGTGTTGAGTATTTGTGCCTATAGGCAATTCTGCTTATGGCAGCTATTGTGATTTGGTGTGGCATTTACTGTAGAGGGACTCAGTGAGGATACTGTGGGTTTGCCAGCATGTTATAGGAAAGGTTAACACTAGAAACTTGTCCATTTAGAGATGATATATTCAAGGGATACTGCAGACCACATTCCCAGATACATTATTGAGCAAAAGGGTAACAATGTTTTGAACTTTTGACTTTCAGGCTCCATATCTCACCATCCACTACAACTTCGAACGTGAGACTCCCATCATTTTATAGTCAATCATCTTGGCTATCTCATACATAAATTGGACTTGCAACGATTTAGCATATGATTATTTATGCAGATTCTTTTCTGTTTCGCTCCTGATGGTGGAACATTGTTTTTCTTCTTGTATACTACAAATTACAACCTGTTCTTACATAATCTAATAGCTCAGTGTGTTATTAAGTCGACCCGAAGCATACGTCGAGATTGGCAAAGAAATGCTTAAATGACAATGAAGTAGAGGTGTTGGATTGTCCCCCACAGTCCTCAGTCCTCGAACACTTGTGGGTAGAGTTGAAGAAAAATCTGTATTTGTACCCAAGTGAGTCGACCAGTATGCACCAACACTGGAAATGTGTAGAAGAGACCGGGGAACAGATTTCGGTTGAGACTGTCACGCTTCGGTGAGGGAGGGAAACGCCAGATCGAGCATAGGAGGGAAGGGGGAAACAGGGAATCAGGCCTGAGAACTAGGGAAGGAAGATGGACACCTCCTAGTGAAAACCCTAACCAAAATCCTGACTGACTACCAGTATGAACAGACCTCAAAGGTAGGTGAGATTATACGCAGGAATACCTGGAGTCCTGTCTAGCCCTATAGGACCCTGGTACTAATGTACCAAAAGGAAGGACGAACAGGAGTCTACTTCAGGCCTAATACAAACAATAGGGAAATGCAACACACAGAACCCAAACAAAATACAAAAGGGAAAGGAAAGACTTAACTTCAAAACGGCTACGGAAGCACCAGGAACTGAGCCGAGATCCAACCACAAACAATCCACAGGCACAGAAGCTATAAACCGCACAGCATAGTGGGAGAAGCAACTATAAATAAGGGAGGTTAAATGACCACATAAGCAACACCTGGAGGCAAGGGGTGTGGCCATTACCAGACACAACACAGACGCCTATTGATCCACAAGGGAAACCTGTCAGATCAAACCACGTGTTGCCAGTCTCACAGATCTCCTGCCACTCACTGTCGCCGGGACGTCTGTATGTCTCGGTAAGTCCGTGACAGAGACATGCTTGAATATGATCGAGAGCATGCACAGAAGGATTCAGGCAGTGTTGAAAGCCAAAAGTGGATTTACAAAATACTAAAAATTTTAATGTAGAATTTTAGGAGCAAAACAGTAACAATGCAGTTACATGACAAGAATCTGCATAACTAATTCTATGCTAAATAGTTGCAAGTCCAATTTATGTATGAGATAGCCAAGATGATTGTCTATAATGATGATAGTCTCACATTCAAAGCTGTAGTGGATGGTGAGATATGGAGCCTGAAAGTCAAAAGTTTAAAACATTGTCCTAATTTAATGAATGACACTGGATGTTTTTACTGTGTATATCGTACAGGTGTAATCGCCAGGTCCTCTCATCTAAACTTCTAAGGAAACTTCTAACATGTATGTTTATGATGTATTTTTTAACAGGTTGTAATTTTTAATTTTTCAAAAGTACCAAAGGAAACAATTTGACAAAACCAAGACAACACAATTGTCCACCAGGTACAAGTGTCAAATAAGAACAAGATAAACATCACATAAGAAATATATATTGCCATAAAAATATCAATAAGAACAAAGGACGACATTTATCACACACTGTACTGCAGAAAACTGGTGTCAAAAAGTCACAGAGTTTGGTGCACGCCATGGTTGTGCAAAATTCAGCTACTTTTTGTCCGTTTAGACACCCTCTCGCGCAGGGCAGTGCAGTGCAAAGGCAGCTATAGCCGGCCCTGCACATTTATTATGATGTAAACCAGGAAACTGGTGTGGATTATAACTGAAATTTTGGAGCCCAGATGTGCTACAATTATTAAGAGGCATGTACCCCTTTAATAACGGTGACGCATCTGACTCTAACAGGGGAAAGATTAAGGCCCGCATGAGAAACACTGCTCTTAATTAATATTCCTCAAAGTGAGCCCCATTGGGGACAGCGTGATGCTAATGTCTGTAAAGCGCTGCAGAATATGTTAGCACTATATAAGTGAATAAATTAAATAAAAGTGTCTAAAAACTTGTCATTGTATAAATGTCCATTTTTCACACTCAACATTCACACACACACACACACACACACACACTGCATTAGACCCTCTGATACAACTGACATTTATGCCCGAATGCATAGATCCCAGTTAGGGATCATGCACACAAACGTATTTTCTTTCTGTTCCGTTTTTTTTTTTGCGGACTGTATGCCGAACCATTCATTTTAATAGGTCCGCAAAAAAATGGAAGTTACTCTGTGTGCATTCCGTTTCCGTATGTCCGCATGTTCATTCCGTAAAAAAAAAAAGAACATGTCTTATTGTTGTCCGCATAACGGACAAGGATAGGACTGTTCTATTAGGGACCAGCTGTTCCGTTCCGCAAAATACGGAATGCACACGAACGTCATCCGTATTTTTTTTTCAGATCCGTTTTTTTGTGGGCCGCAAAATACATACAGCCGTGTGCATGAGCCCTTAACTTGTACATTGATAGCTCAGCATTAATCAATTGCACCCACTGCAACACAGTTGGAACCCCAGGAAGCTTCCAATTGAGAAGAATAACCTTCCTTGCATAGAACATCAAAATCTATGGAACTTCACATATAAGGAGAGGAATTAGTTCAGATACTAGACCCAACAAACTGACTGTGGGTGACCATACTCCTGAGAGCGCCAGTGTAGACTTTATAAAACCATGCACCTCCAACCAATGGTGTCTCACAAGTCCACACCCTGTGAATCCGAGAACCTCTAGAGTCATCACTTCTGGTATAAATGGGCGGTGGAAGCCTATGCACCTGAAACAACCTTGGAGGTGTCAAATACACCACGTGAAGCCATTTGACCAGTATGAGTTGATCTCTTGAACTAATTACAGTGGAGGGGAATACCTTCTGTTTCAACTCTGCTATGTCATCTTTTCTTTTAGCAAAATACCTCACTACAGGGGACTCCTGCTTGCCCAGAATTGTCTTATCAAAAACAAAGATATATATTTTTTTTAAAGATTGACCCCTTTTGCTACTATCTCCACAGGACCACACTCCAGTGTCAGAGGTCCTCTGCCAAACTGAGCAACACACGCATGTCTCAACTGGCAATACTTAGATAAACTGGACTGTGGCAAATTAAACTCTTGATTCAGGCTGGCAAAAGACCCAACTGTGCCACCTTCATACAACTGAGCTGACTACAATATTTATGACTTACCTGTTAGATCATTTTTGTACTATACCACCTATGTTATTACTGTTCTTACTTATTATGTTATTACTGTTCTTACTTATTACTACTGTCTGTTAAAGATATCTTTTTTTTTATTTATTTTTTGGGCATGCTCAATCTTGCTAATGCTCAAGCTCAAACTGTTGTATCTGCGCCCCATGCTGGAGCTTCCTTCCTGGTTAGAGTCCTGTACTGTTTGTTAGGGCGTGCGCGGGCGTGTTTCTCCTCCTTTTGTGAAGCAGCACGTACATGCCCTCTATCTCCCCAGCCTATGGCTGGGTTGCAGGATATATTTAAAGGCGCTTCCTGCTTCAGGAAGGCGTTTGAGCAATCTTGGTCACTAGCTAGTCTAGCTCCTTGTGTGAAGATGTTTGGAAGTTTCTGCTTTACTGTGTACCGGACCCTGCTTCTCATTTAAGCAGACTTTGCTTGATTGCCGCCTGGCCCTGACCTTGGCTTTGATAACGGACCTTGCTTGATCGCTGACTTCCCTGACTTTAGACTTCCTGACCACGTCTTTAACCTTGGTGCTTTGCACCGGTATCTCTGACCCCCAGGTCAGCTGCCCTGGAGTGGTACCTGGTAAATACCCTCACGTCCCAATCCTATTTGAACATTTAAAACCAATGTGCCCCATCCTTTTTGCACCCAACTGATGGCTCCATGCACATTAGATCTGGCTTTGTAAAGGCATATGGACATCATCAAAGATGGTTCCATTAAGGAGCCCAGCTTTTTTTCATAAATAGATAATGTATACGGAGGAGAGGATATCTTGATGCGCACTGTCATGGTTGCGGCTACCTTCAGACACTCCAGATATACAGTGGATATAAAAAGTCTACACACCCCTGTTAAAATGTCAGGTTTCTGTGATGTAAAAAAATGAGACAAAGATAAATCATTTCAGAACTTTTTCCACCTTTAATGTGACCTATAAACTGTACAACTCAATTGAAAAACAAACTGAAATCTTTTAGGTGGAGGGAAGAAAAAATATAAAAATAAAATGATATGGTTGCATAAGTGTGCACACCCTTAAACTAATACGTTGTTGAAGCACCTTTTGATTTTATTACAGCCCTTAATCTTTTTAGGTATGAGTCTATCAGCATGGCACATTTTGACTTGGCAAAATTTGCCCACTCTTCTTTGCAAAAACAAATTTTGACTTTCAGATTGCGAGGGCATCTCCTGGGCACAGCCCTCTTCAGATCACCCCACAGATTTTCAATCGGATTCAGGTCTGGGCTCTGGCTGGGCCATTCCAAAACTTTAATCTTATTCTGGTGAAGCCATTCCTTTGTTGATTTGGATGTATGCTTTGGGTCATTGTCATGCTGAAAGATGAAGTTCCTCTTCATGTTCAGCTTTCTAGCAGAAGCCTGAAGGTTTTCTGCCAATATTGACTGGTATTTGGAACTGTTTATAATTCCCTCTAGCTTAACTAAGGCCCCAGTTCCAGCTGAATAAAAACAGCCCCTTGGCATGATGCTGCCACCACCATGCTTCACTGTGGGTATGGTGTTCTTCTGGTGATGTGCAGTGTTGTTTTTGCGCCAAACATATCTTTTGGAATTATGGCAAAAAAGTTCAACCTTGGTTTCATCAGACCATAACACCTTTTCCCACATGCTTTTGGGAGACTTCAGATGTGTTTTTGCAAAATGTAGCCTGGCTTGGATGTTTTTCTTGGTAAGAAAAGGCTTTGGTCTTGCCACTCTACCCCATAGTCCAGACATATGAAGAACACGGGAGATTGTTGTCACATGTACCACACAGCCAGTACTTGCCAGATATTCCTGCAGCTCCTTTAATGTTGCTGTAGGCCTCTTGGTAGCCTCCCAGACCAGTTTTCTTCTCGTCTTTTCATCAATTTTGGAGGGACGTCCAGTTCTTGGTAATGTCACTGTTGTGCCATGTTTTCTCCACTTGATGATGACTGTCTTCACTGTGTTCCATGGTATATCTAATGCCTTGGAAATTCTTTTGTACCCTTCTCCTGACTGATACCTTTTAACAATGAGAGCCCTCTGATGCTTTGGAAGCTCTCTGTGGACCATGGCTTCTGCTGTGGGATGCGACTAAGAAAATTTCAGGAAAGACCAACTAGAGCAGCTGAACTTTATTTGGGGTTAATCAGAGGCACTTTACATGATGGCCGGTGTATGCTGACTCCTATTTAATATGATTTTGAATGTGATTGCTTAATTTTGAACACAGCTGCATCCCCAGTTATAAGAGGGTGTGCACACTTATGCAACCACATTATTTTAGTTTTTTTTGTTTTCTTCCCTCCACCTAAAAGATTTCAGTTTGTTTTTCAATTGAGTGGTACAGTTTATAGGTCACATTTAAGGTGGAAAAATTTCTGAAATGATTTATCTGTCTCATTTTTTTGCAGCACAGAAACCTGACATTTTTAACAGGGATGTGTAGACTTTTTATATCCACTGTATAACGCTACAATCTAATTCTATGAATAAAAGAATGACAAAAGGCTATTTTGGCAGATAAAAGATGAACATGAGTCAGCAGCATAATTGATTTCTAATGAGATTTATGAGCAGAATAATTACCATGTCATTTAGTGGGAATGAACATCTGACTGCCTATTCGTGGTTTTCAGTGATCCTATTGCCGACACTATTTGAAAGGTCAAACTTAAGAGACAAAAACTCCTCAGGCAGAAACTACAAGATCAGAATAGATCTTTACCAATCCACAGTCCACTGGGCAGCTAATGCAGTGTCTTAACGTATCCTAAGTTACTCATCTCAGCGCACAATACATTTAATATAGTTAGCAGAAGGGCATTAAGGGCAGGTTCCTGTATGCCTGCCTGCACACAATTTTGGTTAACTTGAATTTTCATCAGACATAAAATAAAGAATATTCTCCCCCAGTATGTATGATTACTATGAGACTGGTTTCAGACTGCTCGAATACTGCCACATTTTAGGGCTTGTATTGCAGCCACAAAATGTGCATGCATTGTGACCTTCGGAAACCAGCCCAAAGGTAGGAAATACCCAGGGCCAAAATCTCCATGAACTGGCCCAGGCTTCATCTACTATCCTATATGGTTGCTGATCTATACCGATTCTCATTGGTGTGGTAACGGTGCATTTTTACACTGTATTATCGTTAACAAGCCCGACCCAACTTTGGTTTTATTCACCCGAAATTAAGAACTGTGATGCTGTTAGTTCCAGTGGGAAAATGTGTCTGTATTACACATGTGTGAACGTTGCCTTGCATCTGTCCAAACATCAATGGTGAATAACCTAAGGAACACCTATAGAACATTTTTGAAGGATACAAAACTGATAAGTCTATAGTAAATAACTATTTATAGGAAATAGAGACCAAGCGAATGAGATCACATTATTTAGTAGGACTCACTGAGCGACAATTGGTATATAATATATCTGATCTTTTATTTAAAGGGGTATTCCCATCTCAGACAATGGGGGCATCTTGCTAGGATATGCCCCCATTGTCTGATAGGTGCAGGTCCTACATCTGGGACCCATACCTATCTAGTAAAGGGAGCCGGAAAATTTCCGGAGTGCGCACCACGCATGGGCGGCTGCCCTCCATTTATTTCTATGGGGCCGCTGAAAATAGCCGAGTGCTGGCTCGGCTATTTCTATCGGACCTATTGAAATGGATGGGAGCAGTGGCCGCACAAGCGCGGTGTGCTCCCATTCGCTTCTATGGGTTCCTCTAGCCACCACTTTCCTCGCTCTGTTCTCGATATAGGTGCGGGTCTCAGCGATGAAACGATAGGGACATATCCTAGCAATATGCCCCCATTGTCTCAGATGGGAATACCCCTTTAAAACCCCAAACTAAATCATCACAAACCAAAACGTTCATGTTCTCAGTATACTTCAATCAAAATTCCTTTTCTGAGAGATGAAATCCAATTTGTCACCCTATTATCATAAAACTTAACCTTTAATGGTGGTAAAATAGAGCTGAACTTAAATTATGACCCGTATTATTTAGAAAATTGTGAACTTTTTTGTACTTTTTACTCTGAACTCTTTACAAAAAGTTTTCTTTAAAAAGTCTAAAGCAAGTGGCAAACGGGTTCAACAGAGTCTAAAGATGAATCCTTTAGACTCCATTTGCCTCATTGAAGAGGATGGATCCATCAGGGTATACATTTAAATAATATTTTTGGGTATTTAAGCTTATATCCTCTATGGTAAATCCATCTGAGGGCTAAAAGGGAATCAGTCAGCATTTTATACTTCAACTATCTTGAGGGAACCATAAACTACAGGTAGTTACAGAGACCCTTAATAAAATTCTGGGTCACTTAATTTTTTTAATGCAATTTTTGCTTTATAATCCCTGGTAAGAACCTCCAGAGCCGGCCAAGTGCTAGAGTTCTCATATTCATGATCTGCGGCTGCTCCCACCCTCTGACAGATAATTGACAGCTATCTTTGTATTCTGTGTATTCTAAAGAAGAGGAAGCAGGGACAGCGGGGATCTGATGCACACGGGGTCTTCTGAGCTTGTGCACTGTATCAAGTGGGCTCCATCGCTTCCCTCAGATAGGGCGGCAAAATTGGGGACAGATTCCCTTTACAAGTAGAGGTGCACACATTCTGTATAGATGGAGGTTGGGCAATATTTCCTTTGGTAGACGCAAGGAAACCAATTCTGTCCGACATTGATTGGAAAGCAAAGTGGAGAACCTGATATGCACGTACAGTAAGGACAGGTTCACATCTGCATTGGAGACTCCCTTCAAGGACTCTGTTGCAGATTTTGCCAAAACGGGCTGCCAAAAAAGTCCTGCATGCAGGACTTTCTTTTCCGTACGCCCAAACGGAAACCGAATGGACCCCGTTATAGTCAATAGGATCTGTTAATGGAGCAGCACAATGGAAATACCTAGCTGTGATGGGAGCGTGGCCTAGGCGTGCTATGCATTTGCTAGAGTTAGAGCTGTGTGTCCTCCTTAAATACAGTAGATGTGTATATACTGTAGCCGTCCTCCTCGTCAGAGAGCTCAGTGTTCAGCGCGCTGTGCTGAATGTGCAGTTCTGTGCCACCAGTATCTTGTTTCCCAGTGGGACCAGTGTGTACACAGACCATTCCTGTTCCCAGCTTGTGCAGATCCTGCTTCCTAGTCCACGAAGAGCTCTTCAATGATGCCAGTGTCCTTTTCATTCACATATTTTGGTTGCTAAGCAACATCACTCCCACATTCCGTTCCAAGCGTTTTTTTTTTCTGAATACATTTATCTCTATTTTTATCTCCAGAATGGAAAAAGCCAGAAATTGTCAGGTGTCAGAAAAGGGGCCAAGTCAGCAAATAAGACGTCCGTGTACTCTCTGTGCCATTTCTTCACAAACTGAGGATCATTATGTAACTCCCCAAGATAGAGCACGCACCGTCACATCGTATTATTATAATGGGGCAGATTTATTAATCCCGTCTAAAACGTAGACACGCAGCACATTGATCACAGCGGCTCATGGTGGCTAGGCGCCTATGTCTCACTTAAAAAGGTTTTTCCAAGACTTTTATTCTGATGACCTATCCTCAGGATAGATCACTAGTATCTAATCTGTGGGGGTCCAACACCCGGGACTAGCTCTGATCAGCTGTTTGAGAAGGCACCAGTGCTCCTGTGAGCGCCGTGGCCTTCTCCGTGCTTAGCAAGCACAGCATTGTCCATTGTACAGCGGCTGTGCTTGGTATCGCAGCTCAGCCCTATTCACTTCTATGGGGCTTATATGCTCCTAGGCCATGTGACCGATAAATGTGTCATCACTTGGCCTAGGAAAAACTGTAAGAAAGCTGCGGCTCTACTGCAAGCGCCACTGCCGAACTTCACCCTGAACCCGGACCCCATTTAAGTCAATGGGGACCCGAACATCACTTTACTAAAACAAAAAAAACTCACCCACTCGGAAATATGTGCAGTTAGTGATTTTACTATTTTCCGTTATAATATGGTTATAATGGAAAATAATAGCATTCTTAAAACAGAATGCTAAGTAAAATGTCTATTGAGAAGTAAAACAAAAAAAAATCTCACCTCATCCACTTGATCGCGCAGCTGGAATCTTCTTTTCTTCAGGACCTGCGGTGACGTCACCGCAGGTCCTTTTGCAGGTCCTGAAGAAAAGAAGATACCGGCTGTGTGATCAAGTGGATGAGGCGATTTTTTTTTGTTTTTTTAACCCCTCAATAGACATTTTATTTAGCATTCTGTTTTAAGAATGCTATTATTTTCCATTATAACCATGTTATAAAGGAAAATAATAAAATCACCCGAACACCAAACACGAACTTCAGTGAAAAAGTCTGGGTTCGGGTCCGGGTACCCGAACTCGCAAAGTTTGCAGTTTAGGTTTGCTCAACTCTAAAGGCTACCCATCTTTACATACCAGATTAACAGAGAGAATGAGTAGTAGGGGTCTCCAAATGGCACCCTCCACCCTACATTAGCTTGGAGAGCACCACATGGAGAGTGGCATTCATGCTGGAGGACATGTGCACATTGGGGGTCACTTATCAAACTGGTGTAAAGTAGAACTGGCTTAGTTGCCCATAGCACCAATCAGATTCCTCCTTTCATTTTCCAAAGGAGCTGTCCATAATAAAAGGCAGAATCTGATTGGTTGCTATGGGAAACTAAACCAGTTCTAATTTACACCAGTTTGATAAATTACTCTTATTGAGTTTTCAGGCAGAACAGAGCCATCAGAACATTGAGCAGTATAGCATACACATATTTTCAAATGTACCTTAACCCCTTAAGGACTCGGGAAACATGCCGTACCGGTACGTCATGTGTCCCTAAGGGGTTAAACGTATTATACAGTAGTATGCCAAAATACATGGGTGTAACTACCAGGGTAGCAGGCAAAGCAGCTGCCATGGGGCCAAATATCTAGGGGGCCATTTCCACTCGGAAATATGTGCAGTTAGTGATTTGTGTGAACAATGGAGAAGTACACTATGTGTGCATGATTTCTGTGCTGTGACATCACTGATTTATTTCTACTGTATACATCACCATGTGCATTATCATAGTATTGTGATATCACTGTGAGCCTTATTGCTGTACTGTGACATTACTGTGCACATTACGCTTGTACTGTAACTTCATTGTGCACATTATCCCACTATTGTGACATAACTGTGTGCATTATCCCTGTGCATTAGGGAAACCAACAGGGGCGTAACGATCGCAGTCGCAGAGGGTGTGACCGCGACTGGGCTCAGCGGGAGGGGGGGCCCGCAGTCCCGCAACTTTCCACAAGTGCTTTTAATGGCCAGTCGGGGCCTCTGTGCCTGGCCGGCGGCGCAGCACTGCGTACCTAACCTTACCCACCCCCACCCATACCCTCTCCGGCGCCTCACCACCAGACACTTTCTTGTGATGATCCTGCGAGACCCGTGACCGCAGCGCTGGGTCTCGCGGGATCACATGGGATGACGCGACGCACGCCGCATGTGAAGGGGATTGCGGCAGCGTGAGAACAAGACGTCGTCAACTGAAGTCCGGAGCGCAGCAGAGTAGGTAAGTATTTTTTTGGGTATGTGTAATGTCTGTGCACACCGCCGGCTTCATACTCACATGGGGCACCTGGCAAAGGCGGCACAGTGGCATGCCGCATTTAATAAACTTAATGGTTGACACCACAGCTCACCGCCGGCCATATGAGGGCAGGGCACAGCAAATCCTTCATACTGAGGGGCCCGACCCCGGGCAAAAAATGAAATGTATACAGAGGGGGCAAAAAAGGATAAATATACAGAGAGGGCAAAAAAATGGAATATATACAGAGGAGGCAAAAAATGAAATATATACAGAGGAGGCAAAATGGAATATATACAGAGGGGGCAAAATGGAATAAATATACAGTGTGCAAAATGACGTATACACAGAGGAGGCAAAAAATGAAATATATACAGGGGGGCAAAATGGAATATATACAAAGGGGGCAAAATAAGGGTACTTTCACACTAGCGTTTTTCTTTTCCGGCGCTGAGTTCCGTCCTAGGGGCTCAAATCCGGAAAAGAACTGATCAGTTTTATCCTAATGCATTCTGAATGGAGAGTAATCCGTTCAGGATGCATCAGGATGTCTTCACTTCAGTCTTTTTGACTGATCAGGCTTTTCAGAAAACCGTAGCATGTTGTATTTTTACCTCCGGCCAAAAATCCTGAACACTTTGACTGAACGCCGGATCCGGTCTTTTTCTCATTGACTTGCATTAACGCCGGATCCGGCGCCGTGTGTTCAGTCAAACCGGATCCGGCTTTTGCATGTTAAACCCAAAAAATGTGAAAAAAAAGTTAAAGTCCATAAATGGAGGATCCGTTTTTTCCAATGCATTTTTTCATTGTGATCAAAATCCTGATCAGGATTCAAATGTAATCCGTTTTCACACGTTTTTCCGGATACGGCGGGCAGTGTCGGATTTGAACGCCGGATTTAAACAACGCTAGTGTGAAAGTAGCCTAAAATATATACGGTGAGAGAGAGTTAATATTCTACTACAACGCATTCAAACCTATAGTGTGGGGGAGGGCAATTCAAAGTTTGCCCTGGGGCCCATCAAACTCTAGTTCTGCCACTGGAAACCAACATAATCATAATCTTCTCATGTTGTAAACTTGCTACTGAAGGTGGTCATGGTGGAGTCAGGCCGCATTACAAGTCTTGCTACAGGGCCCCATGAGTGGCTGTTACACCCTGGCAAGTGATTGACATATTGCTAAGATGCATCATCATTTTATCGGCACAGAATGAAGGAACCTTTCAGCTTTTTCTCCATATAGGGCCACTGTTGAACTTACACTTTGCATAATAGTACATTTCTGCAAAATTTTTGTGTACTATTACTATTTGCTGAATTGGTTGTAGAAAAGGTGGGCTTTCTTTCAGTCAATACATACGGTAATTCACATCCCTTTTAGCAAAGGAAAATCTGTCTCCAAAAATTTGTTTTGAAGCTTAAAGGGGTTGTCTCATCATGGACAATTGGGCCATATCGCTAGGATATGCCCCCATTGTCTTATAGGTGCTGGACCCACCGCTGGGACCTGCACCTATATAGAGAACAGAGCCCCGCAAGGTGGTGGCTGGAGGACTCCGGTCCCGCCACCACCAAGCCGGCTCCCCATAGAAGTGAATTAGAAGGTACCGCGCATGCGTGGCCCCCCACTCCCATTTATGCCAACAACTTAGTTGTGGAATTCTGTGTCTGTCTGAGAGCTTTCTGAGCTGTAAAATCTCGTGAATAATCTAACCTCATCTTGCTCAGGCTATATTGCCAGGTCTCTGTTATATTCATAGGAGACCTTGCATCGGCCGTGTGCTCCCCGCATCATGGATGCGGACCCATTCACTTGCTTCCGTGGTGTTTCTGTCCGTGCCTCCGCACTGCAAAAAAATAGAACATGTTTTATTTTTTTGCGGTGCGGATGGATCACCGACCCATTCAAGTTGAATGCGTCTCGATCCGTCCTGGCCGCTTCACGGACGTTGCCCGTACATTGGGGACCGCAAATTGTGATCCACAATGCACGGAACGTCCGCACAACGCCCGTGTGCATGAGGCCTAACAGACATATTCTAAATTTATTTGGCAAAGATGCCTTTTTATTAAAGATATTTCATCGCTGCTCTGCTTTTTTTTGCAGTGAAATCCCTGTTGGTTTGCAACATGTTCATTTTGTGCTTCAATTAGGAGATTTAGGTCAGACACAAAAAAAACAATACATTTTAATGTTATATAAGTATTATTACTCTTAGGCTTAATGCACACGACCGTTGTTGTGTTCCATTCCGCAAAATGAGGTTCCATTGTTCCGTGATCCGTTTCCGTTTTTGTTTACGTGTGTCTTCCTTTATTTTTGGAGGATCACCAGACATGAAGGAAAGTAAAAAAAAGTCTAAGTCAAGTTTGCCATGCAAATTATAGGAAAAAAAACGGACGCGGATGACAATCTTGTGTGCCTCCGCGTTTTTTCACGGTCCCATTGACTTGAATAGGTCCGCGAACCATTTTCCGTGAAAAAAATAGGACAGGTTATATTTTTTTGACGGACTGGAACCACGGATCACGGACGCGGATGACAAACGGTGCATTAGCCGAGTTTTCAATGGACCCATTGAAAGTCAATGGGTCCGCAGAAAATCACGAAAAACGGAACAACGGACACGGAATAAAACAACTGTCGTGTGCATGAGGCCTTAATGTCAGTGAAATAGGAAAAGCAAGAGACATCAGCACCCCTTGCAGATGTGCCACATTTCTCACAGTCACTCATGCTGCACGATACAATTTGTGGCATCCATAGACACTTTTCTCTAACTTTTTGCCTCCTCTTGGTTGGCTTACTTTAGATTAGATTTCTAGAAAAAGTTTGTTGTAATGTGTCGCATTTAACCCACACCACTTTCTACTAAGAGACACTTCTAAAAAGTATCTAAAACACATAATAAATCTGACACAAGGCATGTATGCCAGTTTTTGGTCGTTCTCAGAATTCTGGCACACCCGGAACCCCCAACGATTAGCTGTTTGAGAAGGCAGTGGCACTTGCAGTAGCACCACAGCCTTCTCACAGTTTTCCCTAGGCCGAGTGACGACACGTTCATTGGTCACGTGGCCTAGGATCAGCTGTTTGAGAAGGCAGTGGCCCTTGCAGTAGCACCACAGCCTTCTCACAGTTTTGCCTAGGCTTGGCCTAGGATCAGCTGGTTGAAGAGAAGGCCGTGCTCCGTGCAGCATGGCAGCAGTTAGTAGGTGTAATTATAAGCCTTCTTATTAACTTCTATGGGACGGCTTGTTCGTATACACTTGAATCGGAACGAGCCGTCCCATAGAAGTGAATGGGGCGGCTTGTAATTACAGCGGCTCACTGCTGCACTGTCAGCGGTAAGCCAGCAAGCAAACAAGGAAAGGCTGCGCTCGCACGGAGCGCAGCCTACCCTTCCGCCAGCTTAAACGGCAGGAGTGCTCGGCGGGGGTTCCGGGTGGCAGACCCCATTTGATCTGATATTGATGACCTATCCTGAGGATAGCTCATCAATGTTAAAAACCTCTTTAAGTCTATAGTAAAATAATAAACTCACTATATAAAATATAAAAGCATATTTACTATGCTATATGTGCCAGAATTCTGAGAACGACCAAAAACTGGCATTCATGCCTTGTGCCAGATTTATTATGTCTTTTAGATACTTTTTACAACCCTCTAAACGTGTGGCTTAGAAGAAGTGATCTGATATTGATGACCTATCCTGAAGATAGGTCATTAATATTAAAATCCCGGAAAACCTTTTTAAATGTCAAAACTTGGTGCAAAAAAAAAAGCCCCAAAAATGCTTTAAAAAATGCCAAGAAAGAGCCACAAAAATTGTGTATAGTTCAGAAAACTGCTGTATGTCAACCCATCCGAAAGGATATTGAAAATATTAATAACCATAATAACAATAACATGATATTTTTCAAGCAGTCAGAATGTCATTTAACATGGGGTGGCAACGCTTTTGCAAGACATTACTTAAATTAGAAACTGTATACCATACATGCCCATCATGTCAAGTTTTTCTTTAGGGAAAAAAAAAGAAAATCATCCCCACGTCTGCACACAGACATTAATTACTGGGTGTGGATGTCTGTATTAGATCCCACAACCATACATTCAGGAAATCCATAAAGATATTTAGTGCCATTAGGAATGTTAATGTCAAGGAAGGAAAACCATGTTCATAATATGCGATCTGCTTTATTGGCTTACCAAAGGCACGTGTGAACAGCAAGCCAGCGGTATAATGTGAGTGGATGTGTATGGTGCTGTGTATATAATTTTTTAGATGATCGTTCTTGGTTTTGCAGCTAGCAGGCAACAATATAGGAGACGAAACTAATGCAAAGATTCACTGCATTTTATTGGATCTGCTCCAACGAACAATGTCTCAGCCACTCAAGCCATTCTCCAATTGAGATGCTGCCTGCTTGGTTCTTGGCTTTTGTGGGTCAAGTAAAGATACAGAAAATACAATATCATTCTATATTTTGAAATGTTTTCATGAAATTTAAAGGAATAGCAAACCTAGAAATGAATGCAAACAAAACCCTAGTTGTCTTCATTGTCAGTCTGCAGGATTTTCATCAAGTTCCTGAAGCAAACAATCTTAGGCCTCTTTCACACAAGCGTTACGGATTCTCTCCGGACCTGTTCAGAAAAAACGGATGGTTTTAGAAGCAAGTTTAGTCAGTTTTGCCTGCGATTGCGTTCAATGTTTCAGTTTTTTTCCGTGTGGGTGCAATCGCGTTTTTCACGAGTGTGAAAAAAAACCTGAAGAATAACAATCTACATCTCCTCATCTCCATGAGTGAAAAACATATTGCATCTAGATTGCTTCTGGATTGCATCCGGATGCCTTTCATTTTTCACTGAAACCCCATTCACTTCTATGAAACCAGAGCTGCGTGAAAAATGCAGAATATAGAACATGCTGTGATTTTTCCTGTACGCAGAAATGATGCATGAAAAGGCAAAGGCAGTGCCCTTATTTGCATCAATTTGCATCCAGACAATATTCAGGCTTTCTCTTGGCTCCAGCAGGCTTTTGCATAAACTGGAAGGCAAACTTAAATACTCTGCTTTCTCTCTCTACTGTGCTAAAATCGGCTTGGGTCTGGTTACTGGACTTTCGGTAGGTTATGGTATCCCTGGATTGGGGTGCCTTTGGCTGTTGTCCCCCTCCTGACACTCAGTAAGTAAATTAGCAAGGAGTCAGGGGGCATACGGTCGTGTGCAAGGGCTCTAAAGCTGTTGAAGTTCAACTTATTCTTCACCATTTCTCTCCCCTTTATTGCATCGGAGCCTAACCCTGGGGAGCGACGGTATCCAGGTAGGAGCACCATGACACACACAGAGACTAATAGGGCCGCACCACACCGCTCGGCATTCCTATAAACCTGGGACACGGTCGGCCCTGGGGGCCTGCACGTTGCATGTGCAGCAAACACTTGTAACAGTTCTGGCATGCTACGGATAATAAAATAAAGCAGAAGCATGACTACAGTTAATAGCAGAACTACAACTCCCATCATTTGCCTTCATTGTTTTGTACTTTTGTTGAGGATTTAGTGTTTTTCTTGAGGAAATTCCCAACAAATAGGCAATGTGTATGTACATACACAATACTCAGTATTTACAACATATATGATTTATAGGGCAATGCTATACAGTCTCCAATGTCTCCAACTACGCAGGAAATTTGATGCTATAGCCTTAATTCTATTGTGTTTGCAAGTGATTGTTTAGTTTCCTGTATTTTCACCTCACAGGAAAACTAAACTTCAGATTTCTCAGTGCCCTGCAGTTTATTTAAAATGGACAAGGTCAAGTATATGAGAAATGATTCCAGGTTTCCAGAGCGAGACCATGCGTGGTAGGGAAAAGGCAAGAACTCCCTAATTGGGCAATATGAAGCAAAGATCCTCAATCAGATGTGTTCCATTAGGCTGCATTTACACGACGTACCCATTTTGTGGTCCACAAATCAGCAAAATATGGATGCGGTCCATGTGCATCCTGCACTTTTCGTGGGCCCCATTGCAAAATGCCTATTCTTGTCCGCAAAATGGACAAAAATAGGACATCTTCTATAATTTGCAGCATGGCCGTATGGATGTGGACAATACACAAATGAAATCCGTATGATGTGCACATTTTTTTTACAGCCCTATAGACAGGGACAGATTAAGTGCTGTGCCTGGGGCTTTCTATCCAACTCAAGCACCCTCCCTCTATTTTCCACTGACATCCCCCCTTCTGTGTGCCGCCCAATACGTGCCTTTTTTTTCTGTATGAAGAGACTGCGGTTCCTTTCTACCTATCTAGTCACGTGGCCTAGGACTGTGATGGCTAACCTCCGGCACTCCAGCTGTGGTATAAACTACAACTCTCAAGATACACACATGCTTGGCTGTTTTCAGAGGAGCATGCTGGGAGTCGTTGTTTCACCACAGCTGGAGTGCTGGAGGTTAGCCATCACTGCTAGGAGCAGCTCAGTCCTATCCAATTGAATAGGGCTGAGCTGCAAAACATAGCCACTATCACATGGACAGCACTGGAGCAACACAAAACTGCTGATCAGCAGGGGCGCTGGGAGTTGGACCCCGCCAATCTCATATTGATGACCTATCCTGAGGATAAGCCATCAATATGTAAATCCCTGAGAAACTTATGTTATTTGTAGTGTTACATAGGACTGCAGGTACCATCTACTACATTATCTGTACTCAGAGGGCTATCACTGTTATCAGTGCTGTTACATAAGACTGCAGTGACATCTACTATATTATCTACTCGGAGAGCTATGACTGTGTTATCTGTGGTGTTACATAGGACTGCAGGTGACATCTACTACATTATCTATACTCAGAGAGTTATCATTGTGTTATCTGTGGTGTTACATAGGACTGCAGATGACATCTACTACATTATCTATACTCAGAGAGTTATCATTGTGTTATCTGTGGTGTTACATAGGACTGCAGGTACCATCTACTACATTATCTATACTAAGGGAGCTATCACTGTTATCTGTGCTGTTACATAGGACTGCAGGTGACATCTACTACATTATTTGTACGTAGAGAGCTATCACTGTGTTATCTGTGCTATTACATAGGACTGCAGGTGACATCTATTACATTATTTGTACTCAGAAAGCTATCACTGTGTTATTTGTGCTGTTACATTAGACTGCCTGTGACATCTACTTTATTACTTGTGCTTCAAGAGCTATCACAGTTTTTTTTGTGCTGTTACATAGGACTGCAGGTGACATCTACTACATTATTTGTACTTCATAAGCTATCACTGTGTTATCTGTGCTGTTACATAGGACTGAAGGTGACATCTATTACATTATTTGTAGTCAGAAAGCTATCACTGTGTTGTCTGTGCTGTTACATAGGACTGCAGATGACATCTACTACATTACTTGTAGTTCAAGAGCTATCACTGTGTTATCTCTGTGCTGTTACATAGGACTGCAGGTGACATCTACTACATTACTTGTAGTTCGAGAGCTATCACTGTGTGATATCTGTGCTGTTACATAAGACTGCAGGTGACATCTACTAGATTATTTGTACTCAGAAAGCTATCACTGTTATCTGTGGTGTTACATAGGACTGCAGGTACCGTTTACTACATTATCTGTACTCGTAGTGTGATCACTGTGTTATCTGTGCTGTTACATAGGGCTGCAGGTGACATCTATTGCATTATCTGTACTCTACTACATTATTTGTACTTTGAGAGCTATCACTGTGTTATCTTTGGTGTTACATAGGACTGCGGGTCACATCTATTACATTATCTGTACTCAGAGAGCTATCACTGTGTGATCTGTGCTTTTACATAGGACTGCAGGTGACATCTATTACATAATTTGTACTCAGAGAGCTATCACTATTTTTACAATAGTACACGATATGAAGAACGGGAAAGTGTTGGCCGCACACAAACAGTATCCATGTTTTGCAGATCCACGGTTTGCAGACTGCAAAACCGATATGGTTTGTTATAACAAAACAGCCCCAATGCCCCGAAAATCTGATGAAATCATTAAAGAACATATCCCCCACTTCCCCCACTGTTTCCAGTGCTGCCGGTTTGTGTTTGTAGGCTGCAACGATGATATACTTGTATATGGGACGTGACTGCTTTAGTGGTATACAGCATAAAACTGCTGAGGCCATTAATTGGTTGCAGCGGTCACATGCCATATACGGGTACATCACCGCTGCAGCCTGTAAACAGAAAAATGGAAGTGAGGACCAGAGCTGCAGAACTTATTTTATAACTAAGGGAGTTTTGTCATAACCAAGACAACATAGATAAATATAGATAAATGTAAAGTTATGCATCTTGGAGCTAATAATCTTCATGCAGCATGATTCCTAGGTGGAGTAAAACTGGTTGAGAAGGATCTGGGTGTATATATCATAGACTAAATAACACCATGCAATGCATGTCTTGTAGTAAAAGAGCTAGGAACTCGTGGGACAGGGATGTAATATTGCCACGATACAAAGCGTTGGTACGGACTCAGTTCTGGGCATAAGTCCATAAAAGGGATGCCCTGGAGTTAGAAAAAGTGCAAAGGAGAGCGACTAAACTCATAAAGGGCCTGGAAGATCTTAGCTATGAGCAAAGATTAAACCAACTGAATTTGTTTAGCCTTGAAAAAATACGTCTAAGGCCTCGTTCACATTTCCGTTTTTCACTGACGTGTGCTGTCCGCATTTTCTGTGGACAGCACACGTACCCATTGATTTAAATGTGTCTGTTCACATTTCACTATTTTTTTACTGACCCTGGGTCAGTTAAAAAAGTTCACGGGGACATGCACTACTTTGATCCATGATGGGGACCAAGCACACCATTGAAGTCTATAGGTCTGTGAAAATCACTGACACGCATCCGTGCTGTGTCCGCTTTTCACTGAAGACTAATAGGAGATTCTTTGGAAATTAATTTTCAGCTGAGCAACGTCAGTGATTTACAGATGACTCACAGATGGTAAAAACGGACACACGGACCAACCACGAATCCTTCACGGACAGCTTCACGGATGAAACATGTACTCCTTTTTTCATGGACGTGACACTGACACGGAAATGTGAACGAGGCCTAAGGGGGGCATGATTAACCTGTACAAATATATAAAGGGACCATACAAAAGATATCGAGGGAAGCTATTCTGTGTTAAATCCTCTCAAAAAACAAGGGGCCGCCCCCTACGTCTGGAGAAAAAAAGATTCAGTCATAAGAAGCGAGAAGTATTCTTTACAGTAAGGGCTGTTTCACACGAGCGAGTCCATTGCGGGAATCGCGCTCCGTGTGCGAGTGTGATCCTCCGCTCTGGACCTGCAGGAGAGCACGGCATTATCATGATTTATAATGCTGTGTGTCTCTGCTAGGCTTTTTTTCCACAGAATCATAGTGACATAAAGCTGTCAGTATGATTCTGTAGAAATAAGGTCAAGCAGAGGCACACAGCATTATAAATCATGATAATGCCGTGCGCTCCTGCAAGTCCAGAGTGGAGGATCACACTCACACACGGAGCGCGATTCCCGCAATGGACTCGCTCGTGTGAAACAGCCCTAAGGGCTGTGAATCTCTGGAATAGCCGCAGGAGCCGGTCACAGCAAATACAGGAGATGGCTTCAAAAAAGGTTTAGATGACTTTTTAATTCAAAATAACATTGAGGCTTATGAGGCTTATGACAATGTATAGAAATCCTCTTCTACACTGCCTTTCTTTTTGGCCCAACCCCTTTTTAGAAGATGGACATTGATCCAGGGATGTGTTCCGTGGATCGATATAGCGGGATTACAGGTCGGACTTGATGGACTTTTGTCCTTTTCCAACCTAAACAACTATGTGACTGTAAAAAAAAAAAAGCTGATGTGCATTGTATTGCAGAACATGACATCCCCATCATATAGATGGCACTGTTGTGCCATCACCTCTGCATGATTGTGCGGTGAACGTTCTGGCATCTTCCAAATAGTTTTTTTTTTCTTTTTTCTTTTTTTTCACGTTGTTACTTGAATACAGTGTTTCCATGGCGTATTTCAAGAACCAAGAACAAAGAACTCAAATCCCACAACTGGCTAAATACATTGAATTTCCATTGAAGTTCAGCAAGAGTCAATGACTGCTGCCAAGTCAGTGCTGGGAGCAGTTCCAGGGGTTAGGAGTACTATCACTAGATAAACTTGTATTGCATTTCTCATATTGTGTATTTTAACCCCATAGCTGATAGCCGTGTCCATTCCACATACAGAGCTGACATCACACAAGGACGGACAAGTAACATAATGCTGGACACCGTCCAGACTGCTGCTTTTGGTAAATTCCTTGCGAACTCCGTCAACCTCACAAATATTTTATTCCTGGGAATCGGAGGGATCTGAAATGATAAGTATCATAGTACAGTCGTGGCCAAAAGTTTTGAGAATTACATAAATATTGGAAATTGGAAAAGTTGCTGCTTAAGTTTTTATAATAGCAATTTGCATATACTCCAGAATGTTATGAAGAGTGATCAGATGAATTGCATAGTCCTTCTTTGCCATGAAAATTAACTTAATCCCAAAAAAAACTTTCCACTGCATTTCATTGCTGTCATTAAAGGACCTGCTGAGATCATTTCAGTAATCGTCTTGTTAACTCAGGGGAGAATGTTGACGAGCACAAGGCTGGAGATCATTATGTCAGGCTGATTGGGTTAAAATGGCAGACTTGACATGTTAAAAGGAAGGTGATGCTTGAAATCATTGTTCTTCCATTGTTAACCATGGTGACCTGCAAAGAAACGCATGCAGCCATCATTGCGTTGCATAAAAATGGCTTCACAGGCAAGGATATTGTGGCTACTAAGATTGCACCTCAATCAACAATTTATAGGATCATCAAGAACTTCAAGGAAAGAGGTTCAATTCTTGTTAAGAAGGCTTCAGGGCGTCCAAGAAAGTCCAGCAAGCGCCAGGATCGTCTCCTAAAGAGGATTCAGCTGCGGGATCGGAGTGCCACCAGTGCAGAGCTTGCTCAGGAATGGCAGCAGGCAGGTGTGAGCGCATCTGCACGCACAGTGAGGCGAAGACTTTTGAAAGATGGCCTGGTGTCAAGAAGGGCAGCAAAGAAGCCACTTCTCTCCAAAAAAAAACATCAGGGACAGATTGATCTTCTGCAGAAAGTATGGTGAATGGACTGCTGAGGACTGGGGCAAAGTCATATTCTCCGATGAAGCCTCTTTCCGATTGTTTGGGGCATCTGGAAAAAGGCTTGTCTGGAGAAGAAAAGGTGAGCGCTACCATCAGTCCTGTGTCATGCCAACAGTAAAGCATCCTGAGACCATTCATGTGTGGGGTTGCTTCTCATCCAAGGGAGTGGGCTCACTCACAATTTTGCCCAAAAACACAGCCATATTCATATGGTACCAAAACACCCTCCAACAGCAACTTCTTCCAACAATCCAACAACAGTTTGGTGAAGGACAATGCATTTTCCAGCACGATGGAGCACCGTGCCATAAGGCAAAAGTGATAACTAAGTGGCTCGGGGACCAAAACGTTGACATTTTGGGTCCATGGCCTGGAAACTCCCCAGATCTTAATCCCATTGAGAACTTGTGGTCAATCCTCAAGAGGCGGGTGGACAAACAAAAACCCACTAATTCTGACAAACTCCAAGAAATGATTATGAAAGAATGGGTTGCTATCAGTCAGGAATTGGCCCAGAAGTTGAGTGAGAGCATGCCCAGTCTAATTGCAGAGGTCCTGAAAAAGAAGGGCCAACACTGCAAATACTGACTCTTTGCATAAATGTCATGTAATTGTTGATAAAAGCATTTGAAACGTATGAAGTGCGTGTAATTATATTTCACTACATCACAGAAACAACTGAAACAAAGACCTAAAAGCAGTTTAGCAGCAAACTTTGTGAAAACTAATATTTGTGTCATTCTCAAAACTTTTGGCCACGACTGTACAATAAAAAGATTTATAGGTTCCATTAGCATATGAGAAAACCTTGTGCTAATAAATGTCAAGTAATATGTGTCTGAAGGAAAGAAAGCTGATAATTGCATGTTATGGAATTGTTATGTCTGCAATTTCCTAATGCATTAGATTTGTCTACGTTGGTGAGCTAGAGATGTTACTTTTTACTGCACATTTACAGTATTTCCCCAATATTAAACATTTCTACCTGTGACTCCAAGTTAGAATCAGCAATGCAACCGCTATTCTGCGACATCTAGAAATAAAGGCCCCTATTCACATTAGACTATTGTCAGCTGAACCCGACCTTTTTGATGAGACTGGCTGACAATCTAATGTCATATAGTGACATAGTACATAAGGCTGAAAAAAAGATCCTGCAAATGTCATCCTGCAAAGTGATCCAGAGGAAGGCAAAAAAACAACACCTGTGAGGTAGAAGCCAATTTTTCTCACTTTAGGGGCAAAACAATTCCTTCCCGACTCCAATCAGGCAATGAGAATAGCTCCCTGGATCAACGACCCCTCTCTAGTAGCTATAGCCTGTAATATTATTACACTCCAGAGATACATCCAGGCCCCTCTTGAATTCCTTTATTGTACTCACCATCACCACCTCCTCAGGCAGAGAGCTCCATAGTCTCACTGCTCTTACCGTAAAGAATCCTCTTCTATGTTTGTGTACAAACCTTCTTTCCTCCAGACGCAGAGGATTTCCCCTCGTCACAGTCACAGTCCTGGGGATAAATACTGGTTTTTACAGCTTAGTTTGCAGTTCACTAAAATTCCTGTCCTTTTCCATGTCAGTGTTATCGAGTGTTTTACCTTTTAGTATGTTCGGGTGACTTGCATTATTCCTTCCCATGTGCATAACCTTACATTTGTCAGTGTTAAACCTCATCTGCCACTTCTCTGCCCAAACCTCCAGTCTATCCAGATCCCTCTGTAGTAGTATACTGTCCTCTTCAGTGTAAATTACTTTACACAGTTTAGAATCAACATAAAAAATTGATACTTTACTATGCAAGCCTTCTACAAGATCATTAATAAATATATTGAAGAGAATAGGGCCCAATACTGACCCCTGAGGTACCCCACTAGTGACAGTGACCCCTCCAATACTGACCCCTGAGGTACTCCACTAGTAACAGTGACCCCTCCAATACTGACCCCTGAGGTACCCCACTAGTAACAGTGACCCCTCCAATACTGACCCCTGAGGTACTCCACTAGTAACAGTGACCCCTCCAATACTGACCCCCTGAGGTACCCCACTAGTAACAGTGACCCCTCCAATACTGACCCCTGAGGTACCCCACTAGTAACAGTGACCCCTCCAATACTGACCCCTGAGGTACTCCACTAGTAACAGTGACCCCTCCAATACTGACCCCCTGAGGTACCCCACTAGTAACAGTGACCCCTCCAATACTGACCCCTGAGGTACCCCACTAGTAACAGTGACCCCTCCAATACTGACCCCTGAGGTACCCCACTAGTAACAGTGACCCCTCCAATACTGACCCCCTGAGGTACCCCACTAGTAACAGTGACCCCTCCAATACTGACCCCTGAGGTACCCCACTAGTAACAGTGACCCCTCCAATACTGACCCCTGAGGTACTCCACTAGTAACAGTGACCCCTCCAATACTGACCCCTGAGGTACCCCACTAGTAACAGTGACCCCTCCAATACTGACCCCTGAGGTACCCCACTAGTGACAGTGACCCAATCTGAGTGTGTACCACTAATAACCACCCTCTGTTTTTTTATCCACTACTTACCCTTACAAAGGCCTCATGCATAAGGCCGTTCCTCGGCCCTTCCGCACTCTGCGGTCCCCAATGCACGGGCACCATCCCTGCGGATGCTGCAGATGGATCCGCACCCACTCAAGTTAATCCATTCGCACTGCAAAAAATAGAACATGTTCTGTTTTTTTTTGCGGTGTGGAGGCACGGAAAGAAACTCCACGGAAGCACTCCATAGCGTAGTGCTTCCGTAGGGTTCTGTACCTCCGTTCCACACTGCACCTTCTGGATTGCGGACCTGTTTGTGGGCCACAATATGGGCACGGCCTGTGTACCCACATACACAAATTTTCTCCCAGTCCAAACATTCTCATTTTATATACTAACCTTTTCTGTGGGACAGTATCAAATGCTTTGGAGAAGTCCAGATATACGACATGAAATGACTCATTCGCTTTCTCCTTTTCACTCTCTACAACTCCTCCCTCATCAGCTTTAAAGGGGTTCTGCACTTTGTTTAAACTGATGATCTATCCTCTGGATAGATCATCAGCTTCTGATCGGCGGGGGTCCGACACCCGGGACCCCTGCCGATCAGCTGTTTGAGAAGGCAGCGGCGCTCCAGTGACGTCATGACTAGTATCACTGGCCTGGGCGCGGCTAAGCTCCATTCAAGTGAACAGAGCTTAGCCCCGCCCAGGCCATTGATACTAGTCGTGACGTCACTGGGCCTGCTGTAAACAGTGAGAAGGACGCGGCGCTCCTTGCCTTCTCAAACAGCTGATCGGCAGGGGTCCCGGGTGTCGGACCCCCGCCGATCAGAAGCTGATGATCATCAGTTTAAACAAAGTGCAGAACCCCTTTAAATGGTCAACACTTTCAGGTTTAACCTTTTTACCATTTACTGTATATAATTGAAGAACATTTTAGGGCTAGTGTTACTCTCTTTGGAAATGAGCCGCTCCGTCTCCAGCTTCTCTGCCTTTATCCATCTTTTATATATTCAGTTTTTTTTGTGCTTCCTCACTCAGTATAGGTCATCAGTTCCTGATCAGTAGGGGTTTGATACCCAGAACCCCCCACTGATCAGCTGTTTAGGGAGCCTGTGTCGCACTGTGGCCTTCTCGCAGCTTACCCTAGGCTAGTGACGTCATGTGAATTCAAATGAATGAGATTGAGCTGCAATACCAATAATAGCCACTATGCAATCTACGGCACTGTGCTTGTTACCTGTGAGGAGGCTGCGGCGCCCATCGGAGTGCTACAGCCTTTCTTATTAAACAGCTGATTGGCTTGTCTCTCGCGTGTGGGACCCCCACGGATCAGATACCGATAACCTATCCTGAGAATAGGTCGTCAGTAGGAAACAGTCGGGAAAACACCTTTTTATTCACAAATTAGATGTGCATTTCAGAAAACACTAAGTGCCAGTTTTAAACGAACCAGAGCACAATGCTATTTAGCAAAGCACATCAGCTCCATTAAAACGATCGCCGCCTCTGATTTCATGGCGCGTTTTTTTTCATGCGGTTAGAAATGAGAACGTGGTACTTTATCACACCCCTCTCCATGACAGCACCGAAATATCAAGCTTTCCTTTGCACTTTATTCTTAGAAAAACAAGTCTTCTTAATTGATCCACCAGTTATTTCACATCAAATGTTTAATGAGCCTGAGCGGCAAATGACATCGCACAGAAAGAAAGAAACTTTCCGTTTTCTGCTGTATACAGGGCCTTTCAGCAAATCGCAAAGAACTGGAGGACAGTTTTGCAATGCTAAGGAGGATATTTTTTTTCTCTGAGTGGGATGTATGCCCAGAATTGCAAGATGGCTGGTGGGCCTGTACGTGGCGGGTAGCTCCGATCATTGTCCATGTCACTGCTATACGCATCATAGGATGCAAGATGTCAGAAGTGTGCGCCCATTCATCAGACGCTGAATATCCATTTCATCTCATTATGTCACATTCAGACACATGGGAGTCCATCACTACGCAGCTAAGTATGGTTCTCCGGTCTCGTATATGAGGGGCTCAGATTGTGTCGATGCTGACATTTGGTGACGTGAGGGAATGACTAGGTCATCTCGGCCCGGTCACAGCAGTGGACCACTGGCCAGAAAACAGGGCGAATGCTTTCCAGAGACTACAAATGGCACCAAAAATCTTTTTTATTCCCCCCCAGAGTTTCTGGACAGATAAAATCATCAGCAGATAATCACATGTCCATAGACATTATTATTAATTCTGCCTTTAAAGGGCTTGTCCGAGATTTTTTTAAGTGATGAACTATCCTCAGGACAGGTCATCAGTATCTGATGGGTGGGGTGGGGGTCCGACACCTGGGAACCCCACCGATCAGCTGTTTGAGAAGGCACCAGGGATCGCGGTAGGGCTGCGGCCTTCTCATAGCTTTGTCTAGGCTACGTGACGTTACCTTCATCGGTCACAATGGCTTAGGTGCAGCTCAGCGCCATTGAAATGATTGGGGCTGAGCTGTGATGCCAAGCACAACCGCTATACAATGTATAGTCCTGTGCTTGGTGCGCAGAGAGAAGGCCACGGCGCTACTGTGAGCACCGGCGCCTTCTCAAACAGCTCCCGGGTGTTGGACCTCCACTGATCAGATACTGATGACCTATCCAGAGGATAGGTCATCAGTGGAAAAATCTCGGAAAACCCCTTTAAGCAATATTTTATATACGGAAGGATTTTTTAACCCCTTAGAGACAATTTTTTATTTTTTTCCCCTCTCCTACCTTCCAAACTTGTATTTCTTTCCATCAGCTTAGCAGTTTGAGGGCTTGTTTTTTTTCCACTGGGTGAGCTGTATATATTAATGGCACCAGTAATTGTACCATATACGGTAATACACTCATTGACAAAACAAATAACGCACCCAGATAGAAAGGTCAGATTGCTGCAAAAGTCTGCATGCTGTCATGTCTCAGGCAGATATGTAAATGATTGCAGGTGGGGTCTGATTAGACACTAGGTCTTGCCACAAGAGGGCGTAAAAATGCTTTCCCTGAAGCACTATAAGGCGGCTCCCAGAGGCTACTTTTAGGTAGTGTACATCTTGGTGATCCTGCTAGAAATGCCTCTACATTTTGCCCAGTTGTGTATGAGCGGGGAAGCATCATTGGACTGACAGAACAGGATGGTCGTTTTGATGAATTGGCCATTCTGACCTAGTTGTTAGGAGGTTTTGAGAGTAGTGGTAGTGTGAGAGCACGCCTCGGGAACAGGCTCCAGAAAGACCACCAGTAGAGGGAATTGATTATACAACTAGCGGAAGAGAAAAATTTTATCCAGATTCTGTAAAAAAAAAAAAAAAAAAAAAAAAAAATAGAGCATAAATTGACCTGAGATGAGGATTTTAAATGTGCGGCGTGTCAATTTATACTGCGGATTTCTCCCTCTGCGATGCAGAAAATCCACCCCGTGTGGCCTTACCCTTAAGCGAGTCGGTTAGCAGTTCTGAGCCCTCAGTACTGGTGACATCTCCAGATAGGTGAAGTGTAAAGCAATTTTAGGGATACCTGCGTGGATGGCCGTACTAGTTTTGTGCTCAAGAAAAAAAGGCCTTTATTCACCTCACACCATTCCCTTTAGGCCTCATGCACACGACCGTGCCGTTTTTTTGCGGTCCGCAAAAAACGGAAGCCGCACGTATGCCTTCCGCAATTTGCGGAACGGAACGGGCGGCCCATTGTAGAAATGCCTATTCTTGTCCGCAAAACTGACAAGAATAGGACAGGTTATATTTTTTTTGTGGGGCCACGGAACTGTGCAACATCTTTTGCAGCCCCATTGAAGTGAATGGGTCCGCACCCGAGCCGCAAAAAATGCGGCTCGGATGCGGACCACAAAAACGGTCGTGTGCATGAGGCCTTAGGCTAAGTTCACACGAACGTGTGTGATCTGTGGCCGTATTGCGGCCCGCAAATCGTGGGCCGCAATACACGGCCACAGTTCCGTGTGAATTCCGCATCACGGATGCGGACCCATTCACTTCAATGGGTCCGCTAATCCGGAATCGCGGAACGGCCGCACGGGACGGGACCCCTCGGAAGCACTACGGAGTGCCTCCGTGGGGTTACGTCCCGTACTTCCGTTCCGCTAAAAGATAGAACAAGTCCTATCTTTTAGCGGAACGGGCGGATCGCGGACCCATTAAAGTGAATGGGTCCGCGATCCGATGCGGCAGACCTACGGCCGGCGATCGTGCATTGCGGCCCGCTATTTGCGGGCCGCTGCACAGGCACGGGTCACACACGTTCGTGTGAACCCGGCCTTACAATGAGGTCTCCTGGCCTTTCTGATTTGAACCCTCCCCAACTCCTCGTCTCTTGAGTGACAGCTCTAGCGGTCTCCCGGATTAATGTTTTATATATATGTCTGTCCTCTCGCCCTGTCTACTGTATGCCGCCGGCAATTACAGCTACTCACGGGGGGCTTCTGAAGCCAGAGGAAATTTAAATAGAGACAACGCTATTAAAGATGGATTTTAGAATATCAGAGTATTTCATTTTACAAGCGTGAAACCTTGCCACCAGCGTTTTCACAAAATAATCTGCATTATTTGGACATAACGCCCATAATTGTGTGGTCTAACCTCACTTCTTGTAATATAATAACTCTTACAAGTACTATGTGTATATTGTTGGTACGCAGGGAATGTATGGAATGAGTTTACCAACCAAGACAGCTCCATACGTGGCGTATGCCGGCAGTGTGATACAACTAGTACCCGATTAGAGATGACTCCGATCCTGGTTGTTTAAGGGGTTATCCTGCCATATACATTGATGACCTATCGTTAGGATAGGTCACTAATATCTGATTGGTGGAGGTCTGACACACCCGCCTATCAGCTGTTTGAGGAGGTGCCGCTTCCTCCTTATTGTGCTACCTGTCGTCTCGGAGGTGCAGTGTAATGACGAGTACTCGCTCCATTCACTTGAATACAGCGAGTACTTATAATTACACTATATCACCGCTACAGGGGAGACGATATGTAGTGTAACGAAGAGGAAGCAGCACTCGCATTGAGCGTCGCCTCCGCTTCAAACAGCTGATCATAGGTCATCAATATATATGGCAAGACAACCAACCCCTCAGATACTGCAGTCAATAGCAAACGCAGCATCTGAGGGGTTAAACAGAGGCAGGGGGCGTCCCTCTGTCCTCCGATCAGCGAAATATTGGTGCTCTGATCTGTTACTATGGAAACCTGTGGCCTTGGGAAGGCTCCCAGGCCTGCCATAGCAAACTGCCTAATAAACCCTGATACTTAATAGGCAGCCAGTAAAAATCCCATAGGCTGCAATATAATACTATTGCAGCCTATGGTATAAGTAATTAGAAGACCACATATTTAAGTCCTCTAAGGATCTTAGAAAACGGAGATGAAGAATATAAAAATATAAAAAAAAATAGCAAATATAATGGTTTGTAGTGGCTCACCCGACTATTGCACATGGAGTGGGTGGCCCAACTGATATAGACACACCCCGTCTATAGAAAAGATCAATGTGAAATATAGAATAGTTGTGCACACCTCATTTGGAAGAATATAACTGACGTATAGAACAAAGGTATATTAATATACCTTTGTTCTATACGTCAGTTATATTCTTCCAAATGAGGTGTGCACAACTATTCTATATTTTACATTAAAAAAATAGTCTGAATACTCAAAGGGTTAAGAAATAAAAATTGGAAAAGGTGAGCTAGATGCCACCATAAGATGCCACCATAGTCTTTGCTAGATTTTCACACACCGAACGTGTGTGTATTTGAGCGGCGTGGCCATCTTGCTTGAAGATCCAGCGCGAAAGCTTGCGCGGTGCGTTATGACGTCATCATGCCGGCTAGCGTGGTGATGTCATACGTCATCACGAGATTTCACGCGGGATCGCTCAAATGGATGAGGCGAGTATGATTTTTCACCATTTCAGGGAGAATTGATTCGTTACCACAAAGCAAGAAGAAATTAGGCTTCGCAGCAAATCGAATTTTCCCTAAAATTCTGATCGAAGTCCACTTCAGATGCTTCGATTCGCTCAACACTAGTCATTAATAAGATAATAATTCCTCCTTCCGTCACAAAAGCCGTGTCGTTGCTTTCTTTTACCATAGGAGACAGGTTTTTATTTGTACTGATGTGACAGTAGCGCAGAGTGCGAATAGGAACTCAGATGCTTGCATGATATTATCCACCAGGAGTCACAAGACGTGCAGAGCGGCCGCTGTAAAAGGCGAATTCCTCTATGGGGATGTTTCGCCCGTTGATACTTATAATAGGATGTGATGTGATTAAAGGAAGCATGCTAGATGTGCTCTGAGCAATGCAATAAAAAGCATTAAGCACGCAAAAGTGCCACATGTAATAAAGACAGCTGGATGCCCTTCACTCTCGTTGTTTGGAGGCAGGCGCCACGACACGCAGAGCCGTTATGTTTTTCTTTCTTTTTTTTTTTTTTTTTTTCCATTTATTGGGTTTTTAGAAGCAAAGTAGAGGATACAATCAAAAGTAACAACTCTTGGTGCAATCAAATGCAGAACTGTATTGTAGATTAGAGTATCACCCCTAGACCAAATACTGCTGAGCAGGAATGAAACCTCTCCAGAAGACTACCTCTTGGAGAAGACTACCCTTTATCCAGATCAGATTTCCCATGACAGGTTATAGTCCCATCATGAATTACACATACTGGCTATCTTCTCTGAGAGCACTTCAGCAATGCTCTATAGGCGCACATCTTACCGGAGCCCTCTATCACAGGTCTGAGCGTCCTCGTCGGGTATTTAAACAATTGGTTAATTTTTTTTATGGTACACACCTACGATTAAAGGGCATCTGTCAGCAGGTTTGTCCCTATGACACTGGCTGACCTGTTGCATCTGCGCTTGGCAGGTGAAGTCACCTGTGTTGGTCCCATGTTCATATGTGCCCGCGTTGCTAAGAAAAATTAAGTTTTACTATATGCAAATGAGCCTCTAGGAGCAACGGGGGCGTTACCATTACACCTAGAGGTTCTGCTCTCTCTGCAACTGCTGCGCCCTCTGCACTTTGATTGTCAGGGCCAGCAGTATTGACGTTTTCACTGCCTGGTGGTGGAGAGGGCGCGGTAGCTCCAGAGAGGGCAGAGTCTTTAGGTGTAATGGCAACTCCCCCGTTGCTCCTTGAGGCTCATTTGCATATGTTAAAACTTTTTTTTCTCAGCAATGCGGACACATAGGAACATGGGACCAACACAGATGTCTTCAGCTGCCAAGCGCACATGTAACAGGTCAGCCAGTGTCATAGGTGCAAATCTGCCCTTTAAAGAAATGTATAAAAGTAGAGCAACAATTCGGGCACATTCCCACCCTTCTGGATAGCGTGGCTGCTGGAGAATCTGTAGAGATGGATTGGAAGATTCCTTGGCAATCACACTGCCCTGAAGAAGGGTGATAATACGCCTGAAACGTTGCTCTACTTCTGTGCATGTCTTAAAGGCTATGGACGCCTTTGACCTGGAAACAAAAATCTGTATAGAACACGCATCTACTTTCAGACTTTTGTCATGTAGGGGTGTGTCCCCCGCCACCAGTAATAATTCATATGGGACCTGTGTGTCCAGGATGCTGCTGCCTTCACCTTGCAAACTGCCTTGTGTGTGCTTTGTTCCCTAGCTACAGGATGTGTGTGTGCTGCCCTCTTTGGGTCCTCTCCTCCTCTGTAAAAAGATCTGCTCTGAACATCCTCTTCCTCCCTGCTGCTATCTCTTAGGCCTCTTTCAAACGGGCGATAGGATGCGGGTGCGTCACGGGAAAATGCATGATTTTCCGCGCGAGTGCAAAGCGTTTTAATGCGTTTTGCACGCTCTTGAAAAAAATCGGCATGTTTGGTACCCAGACCCGAACCCGGACTTCTTCACAGAAGTTCAGGTTTGGGTTCGGTGTTGTGTAGATTTTATTATTTTCCCTTATAACATGGTTATAAGGGAAAAGAATAGCATTCTGAATACAGAATGCATAGTACAATAGGGCTGGAGGGGTTAATATTTTTTTATAAAACTCACCTCATCCACTTGTTTGCGCTGCCCGGCTCATCTTCTTTCTTATTCTTTGATGACCTGGGAGGAAAAGGACCTTTGATGACGTCACTGCACTCATCGCATGGTCCATCACATGATCCATCACCATGGATCATGTAATGGACCATGTGATGAGCGCAGTGACGTCACCACAGGTCCTTTTCCTCCTGGTCATCAAAGAAGAAGAAAGAAGAGAAGCCGGGCAGCGCAAACAAGTGGATTAAGGGGAGTTAAATAATTTTTTTATTTTTAACCCCTCCAGCCCTATTTTACTTAGCATTCTGTATTAAAATAAAATGATGATCCGGTCCCCATCCCGATCGTCACCTAGCAACCATGCGTGAAAATCGCACCGCATACGCACTTGCTTGCGGATGATTGCAATTTTCACGCAGCCCCATTCACTTCTATGGGGCCTGCGTTGCATGAAAACCGCACAATATAGAGCATGCTGCGATTTTCACGCAAACGCACAAGTGATGCGTGAAAATCACCGTTCATGTGCACAGCCCCATAGAACTGAATGGGTTCGGATTCAGTGCGGGTGCAAAGCGTTCAACTCACGCATCGCACCCGCGTGGAAAACTCGCCCGTGTGAAAGGGGCCTTGGGGTACAGTCACACAGGTTTCCGGGTGCAGTTTTTGGAAACCAAAAACATGAGTGGATCATAAAAGGAGAAAAAGTACACAGAACAGATACGTCTTCTCTTTTTTTGAATTCAGTCCTGGTTTTGGCTTCAAAGACTTCAGGAAACCTGACGGTGTGGCCATGCCTAACAGGAGCAGAACTCTGGAGGATATGTGTTAGATTCCGCAGCACCGGCAGCTAGGTGAAGGACCTGCACACCGTCTGTACAAGTAACATTTTAGGATTTTTTTTTTTTTAATGAAGACTGAAAATTGCTTAAAGGGGTTGTCTCAGTTCAAATATTTATTTATTTTGTAGGCCTCATTTACACGGCCGTTGTTTGGGTCCGCATCCGAGCTGCTGTTTTGGCGGCTCGGGTGCGGACCCATTCACTTCAATGGGGCCGCAAAAGATGCGGACAGTACTCCGTGTGCTGTCCGCATCCGTTGCTCCGTTCCGTGGCCCCGCTAAAAAAATATAACATGTCCTATTCTTGTCAGTGCTTTGCGGACAAGAATAGGCATTTATATTGAAGGCTGTCCGTGCCGTTCCGCAAATTGCGAAACGCGCATGACGTCATCCGTGTTTTGCGGATCCGCGATTTGCGGACCGCAAAACACACCACGGTCGTGTGCATGAGGCCTTAAAGGGAGTCTGTCACCAGGAAAATCAGTGCCTTGTAATGATACCTTTCTGTTGCTTCATTCTGGCGAAATGAGCCGTTAAGTGCACCAAGGGCGGCCCCAAGACACTCTGTGCACCCTGTACCTCCCCCTCCATTTTGATTGACAGGGCCAGGCAAAATGACTATGCAGGAGCCTGTCCTGTGCATAATGATGTCAAATATTTGTGCATTGTGTACACTCCATGGAGGCAGACTAAATGACCGCTGAGGGGCCCTTGGTGAAATGGGGGCCCGACACTGAGCTGCTTTCACTCTTTTACTGCTTTCCAACAAAGTCAAATGCATTTGCTGTGACTGCCACTAGGGGGAGCTCACTGCACAGAGATTTCCACAGCTCTGATTGATTTCTATTGTAGCGATGTAAATTCATATGTAAAGAGCTCCACCTAGTGGTGGCTGCAGGCAGCCCCAGCTTTATAGTTCACTGCTTTACATCTGACCGCTTGGCATTGTGTTTGCCCTGGTAATGGGGGTGAGAAACAGCCTCCTCTGTGTAACCACTTAGATGCCATGGTCAGTAATAACCATAGCATATAAGGGGTTAAACGTACAGCATTAGCGTTATCTCTGATCCCTCTGATCCCGTCCATTAGACGGGTTGGTTCCAGTTTCAAAATCAGCACCCATAGAAATGATTCATAGTGTGGATTCCCATTGGAAACAATGGAAGGCAGATTTAGGGGCGGAAACTGCACTGAATTCCACAAGGAAAAGCCTGTGTGTGAACATGTCCCTAAGTTTATAGGCACAGGTGCAGGTTTTTGTGATGTGGGTCATAAAAGGCGAGAAGAAAGCACAGATTCTACTTCATTTTTTTAAGCCTCTCCTGATTTTGGCTTTAAAAAGCCGCACCAGAAAAGCTGCAGGTGTGAATGTCGCCGATGTGACAGCCGCATTGATGGACACAGAGGAGGAGCCCCCGAGAATCATACTGGGAGAGCGAGGAGGCGCGTTACGTCGCCATGGCAACCTGCGCCGCCCTCGGTACCGCCTGTCGCCATTTTGGCCAATGGGAAGTCTCGCGAGAACCCGCCGCAGGGGCTCAGGGCGAGCGGGCGGGGAGTAACTTTGTTCTCAACTTGTGTGATCGGAGAAGGGATTGTGTCTGGAGAGGGAGAGGCCGCTGGAGATATCGGGGCTCCGGGAGCACCCCCGGACTGTGCGGGTGGGGTGCGGGGTGCACGGTGGCGCAGCCCCCTGCTGGATTATTGTGTGGACGGGAGCGCAGCCTGCGGAGGAGCGGTGACAGGAGGTAAGAGCTGCGGCATGTCTGCGGGGGCACAATAGCCCTCATCACACCCTGCACTGGCACCAGCACCCCTCACCGCACTGACTGGTGCCCAGTATCCCCCTCCATACAGCCTGGCACCCTGCATCCCTCACCGCACTGACTGGCATCAGGCATACCCTTCCACACAGGCTGGCACCCGGCATCCCTCACTGCACTGACTGGTGACCAGTATCCCCCTCCATACAGCCTGGCACCCTAAATCTCCCACCGCACAGCCTGGCACCCGGCATCCTTCACCGCACCAACTGGCATCAGGCATACCCCTCCACACAGGCTGGCACCCAGTGCTCGCCACCACACAGCCTGGCACCTTGCATCCCTTACCGCACTGACTGGTGCCCAGGATCCCCATCCACACAGGCTGGCACCCTGCATCCCCCACCGCACAGCCTGGCACCCTGCATCCCTCACCGCACCAACTGGCATCAGGCATACCCCTCCACACAGCCTGGCACCCACCACACAACCTGGCACCGGGCATCCCCCTCCACACAGGGTGGCACCGGGCACCCCCCTCCACACAGGCTGGCACCCACCACACAGCCTGGCACCCTGCATCCCTCACTGCACCGACGGGCACCCAGCATCCCCCTCTCTGCACAGCCTGCCACCCTACATCCTCCACATTACTGACTGGCACCCAGTATCCTCATCCACACAGCCTGGCACCCAGTGCCTGCCACCACACAGCCTGGCACCCTGCATCCCCCCCACCACAAAGCCTGGCACCCGGCATCTCCCGCTGCACCACACTTCACATGCTTCATGCACTGTGTAATACAACCAGTCTTGTTGCCCGTGGTGGACGGTGATGCCACATCTTTAATTTGGAAAAAGAAAAGTTTAATTACACATTGTGCCCCTTCATGCTGGAGCGTTTATCACAGAGTGCCCACTGGCAAATCAGGGACAACAACACCCATCTTCCCCACTTTGTAACTGTATGGTGGCCATCATTAGCAACACAGGGTGCCACGCTGAGCATCAGCCTTTACTCTACCGGGCACCACGCTACATATGTGTCATCACCTTGAAGCCTGCTGTACCACACTTTGGGTCTCGCTACATATCTTAACACACATTGCCCATAGCCAGGCTGTGTGCCACTCCACATATGACCCTTTACCATACAGTGTGCCACTCCACATATGACCCTTTACCATGCAGTGTGCCACTCCACATATGACCCCTCACCATACAGTGTGCCACTCCACATATGACCCTTTACCATGCAGTGTGCCACTCCACATATGACCCCTCACCATACAGTGTGCCACTCCACATATGACCCTTTACCATGCAGTGTGCCACTCCACATATGACCCCTCACCATACAGTGTGCCACACTGCATATGACCCCTCACCATACAGTGTGCCACACTGCATATGACCCCTCACCATACAGTGTGCCACTCCACATGCAGCCCCCGTGTGCCCTGCCACCTGACAGTGTACCACGGTGCTGAGGTCAGACGCCCTCTACCACGCCTGGAGCTGACATAATGCACCTGTACTTGACCCTTTGCAAGTAAATGGGAACTGAGCTGCAGTTCCACGGCACGGCCACTACAGAGTGGATGGCGCTGTCTGCTTCAGGCTTTGTCCACTTTATTTATTTATTTATTTATTTATTTATTATTTCTGGTGCCCACCAGTCTGATATGGATGACCTCTCCTGTGCCTAGGTCATCAGTATCTACAATCTGGACAACCCCTTTAATATAGTTATGACACCCTGAGGTCAGCACCCACGCTCCATCCACTTGCTGCCTGTGGACATGCTGGTGCCGCCCCCTGGTGTATTCCCTGAGCCTGTACCATGCAGTACCCACCAGTAGGCCAGGGCTGTGTATCGGTGTGCCCAGCAGACGGCCCTGTAATCTCATTTCCAGCTGTGTTACCGGAGTAGTTGTCATGGTGCGGTGATTTATTGCATTCTTCTGGCCTCCAGCAATCTTTCAGCGCTCTCCTCCGCACACACAGCTCTGCTGTACCCATCCCCGCTCTCCTGGGTGTTTACTCCATTAGGCTCGGTCATCATTGTCAGATTGGTAGGGGTCCGTCATCTGGCATCCCCTCAATGTTTTAAGAATCTGCGGAGGTCCGATGAGTGCGGGTGCCTCCTCGCAGCTTACAAAGCACAGCGCCCTCCACTGGATAGTGGCTGTGCTTGGTATTACAGCTCCGCTCCATTCACTTTAATGGTATTGAGCCACAGCTGGGTCATGTGATTGATGAGCGTTACGTCACTGGCCTAGGAAGAGGCCACAGCGCCCACCGGAGCGCCGCATCCTCTTCATACAGCTGATCGGAGGGTCAGACCCCGCCAATGTGATATTGATGACCTGCCCTGAGGATAGACCATCAGTATCAAAATCTCAGACCACCCCTTTAAAGCATGTAAACAGAGCCTTAAAGGGGTTGTCCGACTTATTGAAAAAATGCCCCAAGCCAGTAATTGTCATAAAGTAATGAAAGAATGCGTAGTCATTTCGTACCTTTACCCTTCCGACGCCGCTCTTCTTGCCTGCATTGAGAGGTCCATATACACCGGACCTGCTGCTACAGCCAATCACTGGCCTCAGAGGTATACTGAAGAGGTCAGTGATTGGCTGCAGTGGTCATGTGGAGTATATGGGCACAATATTGATCCTACCAAACGATCAAAGCCTCGACGCGGCGGCAGATGAAATGCTGATTGTACGTTTTTCATTATTTTATGATAATTGCTGGTTTGGGGGGAATGTTTAATAAGTCGGACACCCCCTTTAAAGTTGTCCAGTGGGGAATAATTTTTAGGAAAGGGCCCGGAGAGGATTGAACTAAAAGAACCATTACTCGCAGATCCCCCGCTGTTTTGACACTTATAGACCCTTTGCAAAAATGAATTCCCCGCTAAACCACCCCTTTAAATATTCATGCAACTGTCATCTCCCTTAAAGGGGTATTCCAGTTGTTACAAGTAATCCCCTAGCCACAGAATAGGGGATAACTATTAGATCGGTTGGGGGGGGGGTCCTACCTCTTGAGACCCCACTAATGACAAGAACGAGGACTCTATGCCCCTCAGACCCTCCTGAAATGAACGGAGCGGCAGGTCAGGCATGTGAAATGCTGCGCCATTCATCTCTATGGGAGCTCCAGAAATCGCTGAGCGCTGTACTGCGTTGTCTCCGGAACGCCCCCGTACAGATGAAGGGAGCGGCAATGCACATGCTCGACCTGCAGCTCCATTCATTTTGGAGGCTCCGAGGGGTATAGGTTCTCCGTTCTTTTGTTCGGTGGTGGTCCCACCGATAGGACCCCCACTGAACTACCAGTTTACCCTATCTTGTGGAATACCCTTTTAAAGGGGTTTTCCGGGTTCAGAGCTGTACCCGGCCATACCCATATTTTCACCCAGGCAGCCCCTCTGACAAGAGCATCGGAGCAGTTCATATAAAACGGCTAGGGCAACGCTAAAGCCCGCCCATCAGAGCCGGTGACGTCACCGAACACACCGCTGGGCAGAAGCCTCCGCCCGGCAGCGATTCAGCGCAGGGAAAGGGAGAGCATTGGAGCATGAAATACTCCGATGCTCTTGTCAGGGGGGCTGCGTGGGTGAAAATATGGGTATGAATGAACCTGGACAACCCCTTTAAGGGATCCATGCTGGATTTACATACTATAGTCGGAGTAGCTACACTATAAGTCATACAGACAAAAAAAAGTTTTTTTTTGGAGCGTTGGTTGTGTCTTGAGGCTGAGAAACCTTGTTACAGTTGCCCTCTAGTGAAGGAAAGAGATGTGGGGATGGCGGTGAGCGCCAGAGGCGGTGACGTGCCGGTAGTGGAGCTGCTGTCCGCCTCTCATTGACTCTGGAATCCACAGTTATCACCGGTTAGTCGCGCATGTCGGAGCGGGCTCAGCGCCTTTCCTTATACCGTACAGGCTTCTGGCTGACATATGGGGGGAGGAGGGGGATTGTATTAAAGCTAGAATACTGTGAGTATTCCTCCCTGGTATCCTGTAACGAGGTGTCATTGATCATGCAGCGTCCATAGCACAACACCTCCTTTGTGCTCCATGAAGACGTATAGAACAGAACGTCTGCCAGGATAGGCTCATATTTTACCCAAGGTCGGACCGCAGTGACCAGGATTTTGTAACAGTAAGGCCTCATGCACACGACCGTTGTTCTGGTCCGCATCCGAGCCGCAGTTTTTGCCGCTCGGGTGCGGACCCATTCACTTCAATGGAGCCGCAAAAGGTGCAGACAGCGCTCCGTGTGCTGTCCGCATCCGTTGCTCCGTTCCGCGGCCCCGCAAAAAAAATATAGCCTGTCCTATTCTTGTCCGTTTTGCAGACAAGAATAGGCATTTCTACAATGGGCCGCCCGTTCCGTTCCGCAAATTGCGAAAGGCACACGGGCGACTTCCCTGTTTTGCGGATCCGCATTTTGCGGACCGCAGAAAAAAACGGAACGGTCGTGTGCATGAGGCCTAAGGCCCCATGCGCACAACCATATCCATTTTGCAATCCGTAAACCGTGGAGCCGCAAAATACAGATGTACGTGTTCACATTTTCATGCGGATTTCTCTGCATTTCCGAATCAGATTCCGTTACTTGCAGATTTGCCCTAGATCTGACCCATTACATGGCAAGTCCCTGCTAAAAATCCACAGGCGGCTTTCAGACGAGCGTATTGAAATCCGTCAGTATTCCGTCAGTATACCGTCAGGATTGCTTCAGGGTTTCATCAGGATTTACATGCGTATTTCTTCCTTCATTATTTATGCTCTGCACGTACTAATGTGCGTATTTGGAAACAAATCCGCACAAAGCTCGGCCATGCTGCGGATTTCAAATACTGACGGAAATGATACGCCCATGCGAATAGCTCTATTCATTAACATTAGCAGCGGAATCCGCAACATAAAATCCGGACCATATACGCATTGCAAATACGCTCGTCTGAAAGCGGCCAAACAATTGACATGATGCAAATTTCATAATCCTCATGGAAAGTAAATGCAAAGTGTACATGTGATCTGGGAAATCCGCTGCTACAGTATTAGGGCTCATGCACGCGGCTGTTGCTCTTCTGTTCCACAATTTGCCGTCCCCAATGCACGGGCACCATCCGTGTGGATTCTGCAGACAGATCCCGGCAAGTGAATGGGTACCCATCTGTGATGCGGTGAGCACACGGCCGGTGCCTGCATATTGCGGACCTGCTTGGAAAATCTATGCGTATTCTGCACTGTGCGTACGTGGCGTCAGTAAGGTTTCGCACAATTTTTGTTTATGGCCAGTAGAAAAATATAAAACACCCTTTTTTAATGTAATTGGGTTTTAAGACTGTTTCCTATCATGTTTGGTAAAATAGTAAAATGTTATGTGCCTACAAAAATACCACTCTAGAAAGAAAAATTCTTTAAAAAAAAAAAATTGTAAAAATGCTGGTAAAAAAATAATTTCATGTGTTTTTTATTTATTTTTTTACAAGCCTAAGGCTGCGGGCCGCAATACACGGGTCACCAGCCATGTGCATTCCGCATCTCAGATGCAGACCCATTCACTTCAATGGGTCCACAAATCCGGAGATGCGGTGTGGAACGGAAGCACGGAACGGAACCCCACGGAAGCGCTACGGAGTTCTTCTGTGGTGTTCCGTTCCGTGCTTTCATGCCGCAAAAAGGTAGAACTTTTTCTACCTTTTTGCGGAACGGGCGGATTGCGGTCCACAGCACGGGCACTGAGCCCTTACGTTTGTGTGAAAGAGGCCTAAAAGTAATGTGGCCGCACCCTTAATGTTCTGGATCCCCTCCTAGTTTGGCTACTTAAACAAATATGTACATGTGCTAAATAGAACCACTGTGTGAACAAGGCCTGAGGGTTTATTTTTTTTAATTTTTTCTCCAAGGCAGCATTTGTTATGCGCAGGCTTAGTTCCAGGATGTCCCCTTTCATTTAAGTGGATAGAGGGTAAATGCTTGGTCTTCTTTTCATATGTGTGAACATAGCTCTAGGGCTAATGAGGTTTTAATCCCTCTATTAGCGGTTGCTGGTGGACGTGTAGTAAAAGCTTTGTCCCCTTTCAGCTATTGTTTTTCTCTAAGTACAGGCCTGGAATAGTATCCGTGTGACCCTAACCAAAAATACCTCCTTCCCATCCATAGAAATAAAACTACAGGAAGGACAGAACCGTGTGAAATATACGGCGGCCTCGACGTGTAGTCAGAAGATCATTGACCGGGTTGGGGAGATCCCAGGAACCAGGTGGCTAATGTGTCTAGATATTTGCCACCTGGTACCTAACTGGATCAATGAAGGTTCCTTTTACAGGGGTCAAGCCGAATAGGCTTCTTTCACGTGTCAGTGAATCGCATACGTGTGCGTCCGTGGTCTTCAGGAACGCTCACAAATCCATTGACTTTAATGTGTGTAGTCACACATCAGTGGTTTTCCATGGTCCATGGTGACACCACGGGTGCACGCCCTATTTTATCCCTCACGCACATTATAGTCTACGTATCCGTGAAAACCACCAACACAACACGGATGCCACCTGTGTTTGGTCCATGGTTTTCACAGATCTTTACTAGGAGATGCTCTGGACAATAATTTGCAGCCTAGCAGGGTACGTGGTCTACGGATGACACACAGAGGGCAACTGACCATCTTGTCAAGGATCTCATCATGGACACGGAAAGAGGCCTAAGGCCTCATACACACGACCGTTGTTGTGTTCCGTTCCGCAAAATGGGGTTCCGTTGTTCTGTGATCCGTTTCCGTTTTTGTTTCCGTGTGTCTTCCTTTTATTTTTGGAGGATCACCAGACATGAAGCAAAGTAAAAAAAAGTCTGTCAAGTTTGCCATGCAAATGATAGGAAAAAAACGGACGCGCGGATGACAATCTTGTGTGCCTCCGCGTTTTTTCACGGTCCCATTGACTTGAATGGGTCCGCAAACCGTTTTCCGTGAAAAAAATTGGACAGGTTATATTTTTTGGACGGACTGGAACCACGGATCACGGACGCGGATGACAAACGGTGCATTCGCCGAGTTTTCTGACTTTCAATGGGTCCGCAGGGAATCACGAAAAACGGAACAACGGACACGGAATGAAACAACGGTCGTGTGCATGAGGCCTAACTCTGAACTGTTTTCCCATCCCCGAACGGGACCCAGCCTGACCTTCTCCCACTTGGATGCGTCACCTTAGAGGTGGTCCGTTCTACAGGAACAGCATAGCACAGCCCATTAGATGGTTTCTGAAGTTCTCACCACCCTGGAGACCGCATCTAGCCAGGCCAGGTCTGTCTGCCAGATCTTCTGTAGAAAATCTGCAGCAGACCCACCATGTGTGGTCATGCCTTTACAGGAATTGTCTCATGTGGGTTCCCCTTTCTCAATTAAAGGCAGCTGGTCTTTGTGGTCTGGCTTTACAGATGGGGCTGAGCTGCAAGACCAGACTCTGCTCATTGGACATCCCTGGTGATGAGCCTGTAGTAGAGAAACGATTTCTGCTAAGGTCTCTGGCAGGCTGTTCCGGCTGAGAATAGCGTGCCGGAGCTCTCTGGATCTGGCACAGCCGGATGTTCCCCAAAAGCCCACTGGTGGCCTGCTGGATCCACTCCTGGTCTTCTTACCTGTCAGATCCTGCACCAACGTTCCCCCGGCTAGGATCTGTTTATCCGGTGGTTACCTGTACGTCGTCTCGCTTGTCGAGGGACGAGCAGTTGTAGACCATGTGCCGCCGAGCAGGTAATTTTGAAGCAGTAGCAGCGCTGACATGGCTTCTGCTACCTCTTCAAACAGCCAACTCCCGCTACCCCCCCCCCCCCTACACAACCCCTTTAAGTGAAATGCTTTCATCCAGGGAATTGGATGCTCTTATATTTTTATAGCCAAATTCGCCATGCCGGGAGCAGATCTGCAGGCTGTGTCATGATACGAAGAGCATATCACATATAGTTTTAATGAAAATATAGTGGTCCTGATTATCCCAGCAGCGGATGCTGGGGCGTGTAGTTCCTCAACAGCTGGAAGCACACAACCTGCCAACGTGCTTCATACGGTCTGGATCATCTCTTTGGATGGCGTGCTGGGTTGTAGAGCTCTTACGGGAACGCTTTAAAATTGGGCTTTTCTGTGTTTTCTTCTTTTATTTCCCCACGGCGTTGTAGTATATTGTTTTATGCAGAATATATAACGTCCCGGCATTTTACACCGTGTTATGCAGTGACATTTGTAAGAAGACTTAAACAAAAGGTAAGCGAGTCCCTGAGCATCTCCGAGGAGGCAGAAGGTGTGGGCTGTGAGAAGGTGGCATGGTGGAGGTGGAGGACAATCACCGATGTAGTCACTGGTCATAGCAAGGACGTTTCTGAGATCACCAACACTAATCCTTTATAAAAAGCTAAGGCTACTTTCACACTGGCGTTTTTGGGTTTCCGTTTGTGAGATCCGTTCAGGGCTCTCACTAGCGGTCCAGAACGGATCAGTTTTGCCCTAATGCATTCTGAATGGTAAAGTATCCGCTCAGAATACATCAGTTTGCCTCCGTTCAGTCACCATTCCGCTCTGGAGGCGGACTTTGGTGTCCGTCTGACGAAACTGAGCCAAACGGATCCGTTCTGGCACACAATGTACGTCAATGGGGACGGATCCGTTTTCACTGACACAATTTGGCACAATAGAAAACAGATCCGTCCTCCATTGACTTTCAATGGTGTTCAAGACTGATCCGTCTCGGCCATGTTAAACATAATACAAACGGATCCGTTCTGAACAGATGCAGACGGTTGTATTATCTGAACGGATCCGTCTGTGCAGATCCATGACGGATCCGCACCAAACGCGAGTGTGAAAGTAGCCTTAACGAGAAGACTTTATGAAAGAAAAATTTCAGTTTGCAAATTGACTTCTCTTGACTGGGGGCCTATAATGTTTGACCTTCATTTAGATTAAGGGGGTATGCGAATATCATCCAGGGTTACCGAAACAGCCACTCATTTCTATGGGAGTTACAGGAACGTCTAGTACAGCCCACTTGGCTGTCCCTGTAACCCTCGCCGATGGGCTCAGCCATGAACGATGAAGATGGTCCACCCCTTTGACCACCTGCACACATTGCATATTTTTGCTTATTTGTGTGTAGAAACTCAAACTCCCTATGATAAACGCATTAACAACACACAAAAAAAAGCTCATAAACCTGCACTATTTAATACTGTATTTTTATTTATTTTTTGTAGGGTTTTAAATGTGATTTTGTTTTTGGTGCAGATTTTCTGTTTGTGCGCCATCAGAAAATGACTTATTTTTTAAACCAAATTCTTCTTTTTTTTTTTTTTTTTTTTTTTTTTTTTTTTTTACTTTTTCCATATCACTATCTATATTTAAAAATTGTATATTGATCCTGCAGTTTCCACACTGGCCACTAGGCCTAACATATGTTTAGACTTCCTGGGCCTCATTTATCAAATCCATCTAACAGGAAAACTGTATTAGTTGCTCGTAGCTAGAGATGAGTGAATTGACGTCTGATGAAACATCCGAAGTTGATTCGCATGAAACTTTGTTTCAATACTGTACGGAGTGAGCGCTCCGTACAGTATTAGAATGTATTGGCTTCTATGAGCCGAAGTTATTACTTTGTGAAGTCTTGCAAGACTTCAGGTAATACCTTCTTATCAATTGATTTCTACTGTAAAAAAACATTTCCCGAACTCTGGTTCGGTTTCAAGTCGTACATTGGAACTGAACCCGAGTTCGGGAAATGTTTTTTTACAGTAGAAATCAATTTGTGAAGTTATTACCCGAAGTCTTGCGAGACTTCGCGAAGTAAAAACTTCGCCTCATAGGAGCCAATACATCCTAATACTGTACGAAGCGCTCGCTCCGTACAGTATTGAAACAAAGTTTTATGCGAATCAACTTCGGATGTTTTATCCGAAGTCGATTCGCTCATCCCTTCTCATAGCAACCAATCGGCGCTCACCTTTAATTTCTTAGTGTTCTGAAAAGTGAGCTCTGGTTTCTATGGTCGGCTACGTTCAAATCTCCGTTTTGGGGGTCCGGAATGCGACGGTTTTTGTCTGACCGAAACCCAGCATTTATGCCGAAAATCAACCGGATCACTGCCGGACCTCATTGGAGTCAATGGGGATCTGGCGGTGAAGTAGAGGATCCGGAACAGCCTTCCGGATCTCCTCCCTGAGATGTGAAGGAGGTCTTAGACAGTTGTCCTTTTAGGCAGTTTTCATAAATGAGGCCCCCTGTCATTCAAGAGTGGCTGCATGGGCCATAGACTCAGTGGACAGGAGGGGATCATGCCCAGATAACTTCAATGGGGTTTTCTGGGCATGACCTGTGCAGAGGTCAGGAGGGAGTAGATAAGCTGTGATATCGCCTATTGTGAATAGATCCTGTCTTCAAATGACTCTGTAACTGTTTTGTCTTTATATTGGTATATCCATTATGTACAATGACTGTGGACGATGTATCTAATATTTGGACATATGATAATGTTTTATACAATTCTGTGTATATGAGATGTGGAGGGGAGAAAATCTCAGAAAAATTGTAGACGTAAACTGTCCTGTGATATGCCAATTTTATTTGAATAATAAAAACGATTTGATTGAATAGATCCTGTCTTATCTACATAGAGGTGATATCTGTCATTGTTATTCTGTCAGGTGATGATAATGATAATGGCTACCTGTACAGAACAGGAAATCATGACCAGACCTAGAGTTCAGTGTGAAAATTGCAGGATAAGGCTACATGCACACGACTGTATGTGTTTTGCGCTCCGCAAATTGCGGATGCCATTTTTTATTTTTTTTTGCGGGTCCATAACAATGCCTAAAACGGACAAGAATAGGACATGTTCTATTTTTTTTGCGGGGCTACAGAACAGACATACTGATGCGGACAGCACACTGTGTGCTGTCCACATTTTTTGCGGACCCATTGAAATGAATGGGTCCGCATCCTATCCGCCAAAAAAATGGAACGGACACGGAAACAAACAACGTTCGTGTGCATGTAGCCTAATATACATTTTTCAAAAATAGATAGAAACATGTAAAAAATTTTTTTACAAATCACCAAAAATTCAAACAAAAGATATGTTTAACATAAAAACATGATTTAAACAATCGGTCGTTTTCTGGTGACCCATTCCCTTTATCAAACCTCATTCATTCAAGTCTATAGAGAAAATCACTATATATAAGGCGCAGAATTGTTCAATTGACATGCTGCGACACAGCACGAAATCCGCAATGTGTACATGACATTTGTCAAATTTCATCCACTTTGCCGGTACTGTATTATGCTGTGGTTTTTATGCATGGAAAAAAACTTGCATCATCTGCAACGTGTGCACGTGCGCTTTAAAGGGGGTATTCAAGTTCTCAAACAGCCCCCCCATGTGCCGGGCCCCTCACAGGTAATATATTTACCCCACTCCCTGCGCCACTCCTGGTCCCGGCACCGTCGCTGCTGCTTCTCCCTGTAAACGGATGAAAACATCCGGTGTTGGGGGGCAACATCCAATGGCAGGGGGGGGACGACGACCCTCCCTAGCATCGCGGGTGGAAAGTATAGAATAAAGCGCCGGCCTCTCCGGTGGCCGAGACTTTGTGAGCTCACTTAGGCACGCATGTGCAGCAGCTCCTGTCCTGGCCACCTCGTATCTGGAAACAAGCAGTGTATGTGATGGAAAAATGAATCCAGCCGGCAAAGGAGACAATATGGACAATCACAATACATTAGTAAGTGCCTTGTATTTACTCTCTCTACATGATAAATGCCATTTGCTGAGGTGAGACAACCCCTTTAAGGGCTACATGCATACAGCCGCTCTGGATACCGCCCGTGGGCATCCCACACTTTCCTCGGTCCCTTTTATAGAAATGCCTATTCTTGTCCCCAATAAAGACAACGGCCACACGGATGCGGACAGCACAGAAATGACATCTCAGTGCTTTCCCCTTTTATATAGAAATGAATGTGTCCACATCCGAGCTGCAGAAAATGCGTGCCGTCGTGTGAATGTAGCCTCGGGAACATGTTTCGGGGCTGAGGCCTTCATCAGGTCTTATCTGTTTACGGACATGTCCTACTTGCTGCCCTGTGAGATTGCACACAGCCTTGGAACAGTCCGCTTCTTCTGTTTGACTTGTCTTATTTGCTCTTCTGAGAAGTCTCCGTCTGGTTGTATACTGTGCTAACATTCACTGTGTATACTCGGCCGGGGCCAGAGATTAGCGGGGGCTCAGGACTAGCTCCCGAGAGGCGGACTTCTCTCTCTTTTCCTTGCATACATATTTTGAAGCATTCTCTCCTTGTAATACATCCCTTGGCAATATTTTAGTTAATGGTTCTGTACTGGTGGAAATGTGTCCCTCGTGTGTCCCCCCCCCATTACTGAATGGCTCGTTACTGGGGTCATTGTTGTGCTTCCTGTATTAAGTGCACACACCGTTTGAAGTAATGTGACTCTTTTAACACTTCTGGAGGCTAAAAAGGAGCCCCCACCCCGTTAACAGAAACCTTTCACACATAATATTGAAATGGAGGTGGAGTGTCCCGAAGAACAAAAGGCAAGTAAACCTTATTTCAGTAATTGGCGAGTCCACGCTGAGGGATGATTGCTGACATCTGCCACCTAAAATTTAAAGGGGATGCTTAGCAGTATAACATTCTTTATATATGGCTCCCAGTGGGTTAAAAAAAACTGAGAACCCATACCCACCCTTACTGACCCCCCCCCCCCCCCCAATGCTGCTTCGGTTCCTTCTGCTCTCCACTTCCTAGTCCAGGCTCAACATGCTGGAGATGCCAGGAGATGCCTGCTCAGCCTATCACTGCCCGTAGCTGTGACTTTCCTGCCCGTTGAGCTAGGGCCAGGAGGTGGAGAGCTGCCAATTCCAGCGAGATCAGCTCACAATCTAATGTGTATGTGGGTCTCCCCTCATGGCAGATGTTGGGGAAAGGAAGAATCAAGTATGTTCGATTTTCAGAGGAGCCTGGTAGTGGTGTATTCTTCTTTTCCCATTGAAATAGACATGCATGCTTGGCCGGGAATGTTTATGGAATGCTAGGGAAAAGTACAGATTTCAAGTCTATCATCATGTGCCAAATGACACCAAAAATGGTGCATCTTCTGCCCACATGGTCTAGTTTTAGGCAACCTGCACATGTTGCGGATTATATGCAAATTTTTGCATGGGAACACTACAGCGTGATAAAGTGCCCGCAAAGGGAATATTTGTGCATTTTTCTGACCTGCGGTCTGGATTTTGAAATCCTCAGCATGGCAATTATTTGTGCGGATTTTCAGTGTTAGATTTCACTCTTTGCAGTCGGACAACCGGGCTGTCTATGTGCAGCATTACACAAGGAAGGTTTGTTCCTGATAATTGACCCCATCATCTGCTCATGTAAATGGGCCCTTTAGAATTGATATTTTTTTTTAGCTTGGACATAAAAACCGCCCCCAAACAACCCAACTTTTTAACGGTTAAGGCTAATATTTATCATCGGATTCTCAGCATACGACTCACAGGGACGCGTGCCCTGATTTGTGGCCTGGCTTATGTTTTCTACTGCCATTACTTTACCTTTTTTATGTGCTGCGGGGTTCCAACAATGAAGGGGAATTGGTGGTTTTCAGTGGCCATCAGTTTGCATGGTTGCGTCCTCCTGTTCTCATGTGAATCCAGAATCAAACCTCTTTTGTAAGAAATACATTTATTTTAGGATGGCCGATTTCAGGGAGAGGGCTTAGCCTTATGCGTTATATAGGTCTCTGACATATCAAGGGTTTTCTCAAAACTCAGTGACCCTTGAACCTTCTGCAGTGAGACGGTTCACACCATTGGGGTCTGTTTGGTTATTTTCTGATGACCTAAACCAGGGATGGCCAACCTGTGGCTCTCCAGCTCTTGCAAAACTACAACTCCCAGCATGCCCAGACTGCCTACAGCATGGCATGGTGGGAGTTGTAGTTTTACAACAGCTGGAGAGCCGCAGGTTGGCCATGCCTGCCCTAAACACAGTACCAATGCCAAGAGAAATAATCTCAAAAATTGGCTGTAGGATCTGTAATAAGTCCTATGGCACCAGTAACAATGGAAGCCGTTATACTAGTGTAAACAGAGTCTAAGGTCTCATGCACACGGCCATAGCTTTGGTCGGCATCAGAACCACGTTTTTCTGAGGATCCCTTAATCTCAATCGGGCCACAAAAGATATAGATAGACCACCGCATGCTGTCCACATCCGTAAGTCCTTTCCATGGCCGTGCAAGCAAATAGAAGATGTCTGTTTGTGCGGACAAGGATAGGATATTACTGCAGGAGTAAAAAAAAAAATATGGTGGCATGCTCTCGGCCGGTATCCTTGTTTTGTGGACCGCATGGATCGACGCCTCCTCTTCAAGCAGCTGATCGGCGGGGGTCCGAGACACAGCCATTGAGTATAGCTCATCAATATATATTGCTGCACAACCCCTTTAAACCCTCATCTTTTTATTTAACGTACTGGTTTAGAAGTTTGGATCAACTTTCATGTGTTGAAATCTGCTTAGAAATATTACATAACTACTTTCTCCTTTCTTGCCGGCTTTTCTTCTATCCGAAGATGATACGGTATTAGGTGTAAAGCTTACGCCTTCGGAGGAGAGGCTTCAGGGCAGCACAGTGGGGGGGGGGGTCATGAGTCCATCTGCATGGAGTCCTTATGTTCTCTGTGCTGCTGTATTGGTTTGGACATAATGGATAATATTTGCTCCAAAAGATACTGAGAGGTCGATTGACCTCCTGGTTTGCGGGGTGCGGATATTTGAAATTGGGAAATTGGGGCACAGCATTTGTTTCTAGTTTTTCTTACTTGCCTTTATCATGTGATTGTATTATTTGGCTTTAAGAATGGTGCCCCCCGCCCGCCCCCTTCCCCAAGAGGTCAGTGAAAGGCTTCTGGGGGACACTGACAATTATTAGTATTTTGCAGTTTTTTCACATCCAAAGAGCCCCATTTACAGGGGAAAACGGCGCCTGTGGGGGCTTTTGACCCAGACAGAGCTGATCGGGGCCTGCTAAGACCTGACAGCTCTGCCCGATCACATGATCGCCAGGTAGGGAAAGCGGTACAGGTCATATTTTCCGTGCCACTATATATTTTGCATACTGGCCATCATGACTTTTCGATTCGGTTCTGCATCAGCACTTTGGCTTATGTTGGCATGCACACAACGCAGTAGAAATCTGCGTGCCCATCGCATACTGTCAGAGGCATGGTATGCCACCTACTGCGTTCTCTTCATCGTGTTTCCAAGGTGACGTGACTCACGGTTTTAAAAGCCTCTCCAAGTAAGAAAATTTTGTACCAACAAGCAGAAACCAGCCTATAAAATATTGCCAATCAATCCCTCTATCTGGACACGCGTCTTGTCCGTGCCTCTGATGGCGTTCACACTGGACTATCGAATCAGCAATTTACGTTTCTAGAGCACGCAGTTTCATTTTAAAAAGCAATAAATTAAAGGTGTCGTCTCACTTCAGAAAATGGCATTTATCATGTAGAGAAAGTTAATAGAAGGCATATACTAATGTATTGTGATTGTCCATATTGCCTCCTTTGCTGGCTTAGTTTTCATGGTTATGATCACCCTGCAATCCAGCAGCAGTGGTCGTGCGTGCACACTATAGGAAAAAGTACGAATTTATGTGCACTCCCGCTGTCCCGGCCACCAAGTAGGCTGGCGCTTTTTTCCTATAGTGTGCAAATATGACCACCACTGATGGAATTCAGGGTGGTCGTAACCATGGAAACGAGCAGTGTATAATGTGATGGGAAAAATGAATCCAGCCAGCAAAGGAAGCAATATGGACAATCACAATACATTAGGAAGTGGCTTGTATTAAAGGGGTTCTCCGGGCTTTTCCATATTGATGACCTATCCTCAGGATAGGTCATCAATATCAGATTGGCGGGGGGGTCCGACACCTGGCACCCCCACCGATCAGCTGTATGAGGAGACTGTGCCCACGTGCCGTCTCCAGTCTCCCTGCTCTGCTGCTGCGCACCGTCTCCTCATACAGCTGATTGGCGGGGGTGCCAGGTGTCGGACCCTCCGCCGATCTGATATTGAGGAACTATCCTGAGCGTAGGTCATTAGTAAAAAAATAATAATTATATATCACAGAAAATCACTTTAATCCTGCAGGCTGTTTCGGAGTTCACCAGATCGGGCAACTGTGATTGGTTGCAAGATTTACAGTTTATTTTTTTGGACAGTTTTAAAAAATTTCCTTTTTTTTGTGTAGTCTTCGGGGGTGCATGCTGCTGCCTCCAAGCAAGAGACCTACCAACTAACATGTACACTTACATTGGTAGGGGGAGACCTAAAAGGGGCAAATGGGGTGTCCTTTTTCTTTTCTTCCAATTCTTGTGATAGGGAGCAGGATATGTTTGTGGTGTTGTTGTTTTCCCCTTATTTCTGGGTCATGATATTAGTTTGGAGTTCTCCTAGGCCTGTGAGCAGAACATATAATTTCCCTTTATCCCGCCATGCATGACACGGACAGCCCAGCGTTGACTCATTGCGACTTCCATTTATTGTTTGATGCAAGGTCTCATTTAAGCGTTTGCTTTGTGCTGACTCCCTTTCTCATTGTGCGGAACATAAATTCCTCCATGAGTCACACTCCTCACTAATCACTCCCATTTTACAAGATGAGGTCTAATCCCTGCAATCGGGGGGTTACGTCTCATTTTACTTGTTCTCTCCGGCCATGCAGCATTCCAATACAGACAGTCCCCTAAAATGGGAACACACCCTTTAATCTCTGGTGAAACACCGTCCATTCAGGCAGTGGAGCATTCCCATCTTAATATGTCAGTCTGCCGCCGCGTGTAATTGTTCTCTTTACCTATTAGCTGTTAAGTAAAATTATCTGTCATTAGCTGGGATGTCTCCTGTTAGTGCTCCAGTTTATGAGAGTCATGCTGTCACTTACGTCAGCGTGTGAATGCTGCGGCTACACGGGAGTCTGGACCAGACCGAATTCCTTTACTGGGAAACTGGAATTAAAAGCCTTTTTATTTTATTTTAGTCTTTTTAACTGTTTATCTTTTCAGTGCTTGCAGTTGGTGACTACTGTCATAATGCGGCATGGCATATGACAATTTAAAGGGGACTTGTCGCCTCTACTGACATGTCTGTTTTACTGATTAACTACATGCTTTGCCCATGTAATTACCGTTCCGGAACATCTGTTCTTATGACTGCCATTACATTATTATTCCTGCTAGAAGTTACGAATGAACTGCTAGTCGTTTGCTAGCAGGTCTAGATAAGTGCAACGATAAGTGTAACCAGCGACTGGATAGTGGCAGACTGTGCAAGGACACACCCCAACTGGTAACACCCAGCTGGACCTTTATTGCAGATTGCTAATAATTTATCTAGAACTTCTAGTAGGAATATTAAGGGAATGGCACAACATAGAGTTAGGGCTCATGCATACTAATGTATTTTCTTTCCTTGCCCATTCCGTGTTTTTTTTTTTTTTTCAGACCGTATGCGGAACCATTTATTTTAATAGTGCGCAAAAAAAAACTGGAAGTTACTCCGTGTGCATTCCATTTCCGTATGTCCGTATTTCCGTTCCGCAAAAAAAATAGAACATGTCCTATTATTGTCTGCATTACAGACAAGGATAGTACTGTTCTATTAGGGGCCCGCTGTTCCATTCTGCAAAATACGGAATGCACACAGATGTCATCGACACCTGGGACCCCCACTGATCAGCCAGTGCTCACACTATTGACGTGGCCTTCTTGCCGCTTTGCCTAGGACATGTGACGTCACATTACTGAGAGAGCCGGTGCCTTCTCAAACAGGTGATCAGCAGGGGTCCTGCTTGTAGCGTGATAGATCATCAGTTCCACAATCCTGGAAAAAACCCTTAAAGGGGTTGTCCGGGTTCAGAGCTGACCCCGGACATACCTCCATTTTCACCCAGGCAGCCCCCCTGACAGGAGCATCGGAGCAGTTCATGCTCCGATGCTCTCCTTTGCCCTGCGCTAATTTGCGCAGGGCAAAGGCATTTTCAGGAGTTCTGGTGACGAACCGGGCTCTCCATGGGGCTGCCAGGAAGCCCGGTGACGTCATCGGCACTGATGGGCAGCGCTAAAGCACGCCCACCTGAGCCGGTGTTGTCACCAAACACACTGCCGGGCGGAAGCCTCCACCCGGCAGTGTGTTATTGTAAACAAAAGAGCCTGTGCCCTGCGCAATCGGCTCTGAACCCAGACAACCCCTGTAAAGGATACTTTCAATTGTTCATCAGATTCTGTATTGCGCCCACCTCACTCCCCTCCCCCCTTAGGGTATGAACACATGGCGGAAATACACAGCGGAAAAATCCAATATGTATTTGCCGGTTCTGCAGTTTGCACGGCCGCAGACCTGCTTGCAGATTTATTCCCATTCAACCATGGTAAGAATTGACGCGCTCGTTTTTTTTGTCTGCGAGATGGATTTTAAGTCAGCGTATGGCAAAATCTGTACAGTATGAGCTGCAGTGCGGATGTCCATTGAAATCAATAGGAGACTTATGTTTAGCCCCTTTTTGGCTGGATTCTAGTGTTTGAAATGCATTGGAGACCTAGCAAAAAATATAAAAAAAAATATAAAAAATCTGAGCAGATAGATAATAAATCAGTCTGCTCAGCATCTTCTGCTGTGTAGCACACTGACTGGTATCAGTGCACGTACTATACAATACGACCGGCACCTGCAGATTTCTACTGTGCGAGTGCATTTTATTTGGCAGAACACTGACTTGTGCTTCCTGTGCGGGTCTATAGGTTTCAGAGGATATTGTTGACCAACACCTTCTCTGTTGCAATCCCATGCACAGACTTTCTGCAGGAGACACTTGATGTATTTAGCATTTTTGTTCCATTCTGATATATGCAAAAAAAAGTATTTGAAAAAATTATATTTATAGCAGATGCAATGCTTTTACTTTATATTACGTTATGCACATGTAAAAGGCTACTTTCACACTAGCGTCATGGATCTGCAAAAACACTTCTGTTACAATAATACAACCGCATGCATTCGTCATGAACGGATCCGTTTGTATTATGTCTTCTATAGCCATGACGGATCCGTCTCGAACACCATTGAAAGTCAATGGGGGACAGATCCGTTTTCTATTGTGTCAGAGAAAACGGATCCGTCCCCATTGACTTACATTCTGTGCCAGGACGGATCAGTTTGGCTCAGTTTCATCAGACGGACACCAAAACGCTGCGCAGCGTTCTGGTGTCCGCCTCCAGAGCGGAATGGTGAATGAACGGAGGCAAACTGAGCGGATCCTTTTCCATTCAGAATGCATTAAAGGAAAAACTGATCCGTTTTGGACCCGCTTGTGAGAGCCCTGAACGGATCTCGCAAACGGAAAGCCAAAACGCGAGTGTGAAAGTAGCCTTAGCTGGTATAAAATGGTAGTATGTGCCTATTCCTTCCCATACTCTACTAAATGCAGGCTTCCTGCTTTGGACTATTTTAGGGCAGCAGAGGGTTTTATAAAAGATATTTGTTGTACAGTTCATCTGAAATAAAATTAAATCAAGCAACTTTCCAATTGATATCCTATTATTTTGTGTTTATAGCTAGTTTTTAACCTGCGTTTTCATGGTTACAGACTACAAACAAAGCCTGTGTAGTCGGATGGTGAAGTCATACTTCCTTCCATCTCTCCTCTACTGCATCCTGATGTACGTTAGGCCTGTTTCAGATTTGCGGTAAACGGATCCGGCAGCAGCTTTCGTCTGGCCGCTTCTCGGGCGTATTTGCCGGGTAGCGTCTGACTCTCCTCCAATCCCCATTATAGTGAATGAGGCCGGACAGTATCTCGGCTGCGCATGGTTGCACCCGGTATTAACGGATCTGGCAGTCTGTTCCTGGCTAGAAAAGTCTGTTGGATCTGTTTACCGCAAATGTGAAACAGACCTAACAAGAAGTAGAGGGCAGATGGAAGTGAGCATGACCGCAGGATTACACCGGTTTCAGGCAATCAAGTGTAGTCCATGAAACGTTTTCTGGACCATCAGTGGCTCAGCTGACCTGAACTCACTGCTTCATGGTGATTTATGATGCTTCAAGTTCCAGCCTGACCACGGACGGTTCCTACACTTGTGACAGTAGACCTGCAGTCTGGCTGGAACTCATCATGAATGACTATGATGCAGTGAGTTTGATTCAGACGAGCCATGGTCTGTCAGGAAATGTGGCCATCACTTGACCTTTTTCCCGGACCACATTCTCCCAGATGACAATAGCCTTAGGGCTGTATTACACTAACAGATGATCTGAGCAATTTCTATCCAATCAGACCTATAGTTGGTGTGTGTAATCGGCCATCTGACCAATTGACGATTGGTCAGAAAATCTAAATCTGTTGGTGTAATGCAGCCCTTAGACTACACAGTGCTTATTTGTAGTCTGTAACCATGGAGATGCACAAGCCTTCCTGGGAGCTGCAGATACTAAATGGTAGGGGAAGTTTATTTAGGACTATCTGCAAAGTTCTTCGGCAGGAGTAAACGGTAATCGGTCTTTTACGGTTGATATAGGCCTGACAGATCCTATGTTGAGGTCTTTTATACGATGCCAACTGGTTGACTGTCTAGAACGTGTTTTGTAAGCCTGATTTTGCTGCATTGTTTTTTGTCTCAACACTGTGAAATAAGTTTAGCTATGTATATCTCGGTGTATCCTAGTCCAGTGCGGAACTAGCAGAAAACCGGACCGGGCAGCTGCTGACCCCTCCATTTGGGATGCTGACTGCAGGTGGCGGATGAAAACAAGCCTCTATGAATCGGACTGATTGAGGAAAGATTGTGTGTGGATTTGGCCGTAATGAATGTGTTTTCTGTTTTCCATCAGTATTACTAAATTCCATGGTTAGGACAATCGTCCTCTTCATCCCCATGGAGTATACAATCACAGGAGGAAGGGAGGTAAAAACATTTTGGTGGAGGGGGGGGGATTTTGAACAACAAAATGAACTTATCTCTCTTCTGATGATCTTTAGGAAGTCCATTAATTCTTGTAGCCATTTAGATCTGGTTTTCTCTCGATGTCTAGCTGGTCATACACATAAGTCTTTTGTTGGGGGTTCGGCAGACACACTAATATGTGTGTGTGTGTGTGGGGGGGGGGGGGGGGGGGTGCTGACAGGTGATGTTGAGGGAGAGAAGGATCTGGTGAAGTGAATATTTTTGGCCGATCTTTTCGTTCTCGCTGGTAATAAGCCTCCACCAGAAGCGGCTTTTTTTTTTTACTATGAGCCGATCGTGTATAGGTAAGATGGTAGGGAGTTGGGAGAGATAGCTATGAGGTAATTGGGTTGCTGTGGGCTTTGTTCACATTACAGCCATGGCTTCCATTCTTGACGTTGATGGTAGTGCGAACTGAGACCACAGGTTGATGCATGTGCCTGTGTCTTACAGATCCGTTTTAGTCATTGCCATGACCCCTTAGAAGTGGGGATCGGAGACTCATTTAATTCTACATGTACAAGGAGCTGTGCGTAAGACCACTTTCACATGGCCAGTATTTTCCATCAGTATTTGTAAGCCAGAACCAGGAGTGGAACCTACAGAGAAAAGTATTATGGGGACATTTATGTGTCTTCTGTGCTTTGGAGGATCTTCTGGTTTTGGCCTACAAATAATGATGTAAAATGCAGGCCAACCACTTACCATGTGAAGGTGGCCTTACCCAAAGCTCCTTTTACATGTACAAGTGGCCTTTGTTTAGGGATAGGAAATCAACAAGCAAATTATGCAAAGAGGTATCTCCCAAGGAAGAGAACCTTTGCCAATGCCACCTTGAAAGTGGCTCCATATGACTCAGAATCTGACTTTCCATTTTGACAAAGGAATATAGCCAAGCCAGACATCCATCCGTTTCGAGGTTCTTGCCTCTTGTCGGTAAAGAGTTGGATGCTGGTTGGCTGGGCAAGAAAGTTTTATCATAGGTTGGGAAGAGCAGAACTACAATAACTTATCTGTTGGCTATTACGGTAACTGGAAGTGTTTCCTAGGCCAGACTTACACAGGATGTGTTCGGGGTGGATTGTCTTGGCCAAATTACTTGGGTATGATTGCCTAAAATGTAGTAAAAATACTAAGGAAAAATCGCAAGTGCATATAAAACCGTTTTGCATTGTTTTAGTTTAGAAACTGTGCATAGAACATCTTCTGTAAGTATTTACACCATAAAACCCGAGCCTGCGCCCCCTTTACTGCCGAGGTCTGTGTCTGACCCCAGCCTCATTGGATTTGTATAGTCCGTTCCTCTACTTTGGTGGTCCTTACTGCCTGTTGTAGTTCTTGTTAGATAGCAGCTGAGCGTCCTTTGAGGTCAGGTTTATCTAGGCTAGTAACTGCAGATCCATAAGCAGATGTTTTATTGCTACTCACCATGAAGAACATTTAAATGGAAGTCAAATTTAACTTCTTTAAAAAAAATCTTGACTGCTCCCCGGCAGTTTACACGAGTGGGATGAAGTTTAGAGGAACTAGCACCTTTCCCTTTTTATTACTCATCCAGTAATCCAGATGTTGGAGCACATCAGCCCATCGTCACTTCATCACATCTGTCTGTCCTTCACTTTAGGGCCCAATAAGACAAGTGGCAGTGAAGGCCATGTAAGACCCCAAATAGGAGTCACCAGTGACTTCATCAGTTGTAAATTGTAAATGATCTTTTATGCAATTTAGTAAACCTGTACCATTGAAGGGAATCTGTTTTCTCAAAAAGATTCGGTGGGATGTTAATATTGGTGGCCTAGCCTCGGTCTTTGATCGGCACTCCCTGCTGATCAGCTGTTTCAGAGTAGCTCGGGTGTCGGAGCCACACAATGTTGAGTATTTGAAGGATCTAGCAACTGCAGCGCAGCTCCAATTCATTTCGATAACTGGTTCCATCCACACAACATATAGGGCTGTGTAGTCATGGAGCAAATGCAGAACAGCTGATCAGAAAGGGTGAGGGCTCAGATATCAGGTATTGATGGCCTACAATATTAAAATACGGGAAGGCCCCTTTAAAGTCAATGTTGAGCACCTCTTGTAGCGCTGGTGCCCCCATGTTCCTGAGCTGATGCTACCTCCCAGGGATTAGGGATGAAGATGCCCATCAGCGGTGAGGGTGCCAGGAGCTCATGAACACGAGGATTCCCAGGTGCATGCATTGGACCCATGGAGATACTCAACAGGGATTTTAAAGGGGTTTCCTTGAGTTTTTTTTCTTACTGAATACCTATCCTCAGCTGCTATACAATGTACAGCACTGTGCCTGGTGATCTGAGAGAAGGTGGTGTTGCTACTTCGAGTGCCGGTGTCTTCTCAAATAGTTGATCGGCGGGTGTCCCGGGTGTCGGACCCCCACCAATCAGACAGTGATGACCTATCCTGAGGATAGATATAATGTATACAGAGCAGCACAACGGTACCTTTCAGCTTGGAAACTCAGGAATGCATCAGCCAGTCCAACTCCCCTGACCCTTGGGGGTTACAGCCATGAATAGTACAAAAAACTGTGACGGCAGCATCTCCAGTCCAATAAGGCTTTATTCACACACGGTGCATGAAACCGTACACACGGTCCAGATACAGCAACGTTTCGGCTACATAGTAGCATTTATCAAGCTGAAACGTTGCTGTATCTGGACCGTGTGTGAATAAAGCCTTACGCTGCCGTCACATTCTTTGTACTATCCTGAGGATAGGTCTTCAGTAAAAAAAAAACAACTCTCCTTTAGGCCTGTGTTACGCTGTGCGGAGCTGAAACCCACGGAAGCACTATGGATCGCTTCCATGGGATCTCAGTCCGTGCCTCCGCAACGCAAAAAAAAAAAAAACAGCGCGTTTCTATTTTTGAGGTGCGGACTGAATCTTGTGGATAGCGGACCCATTCGCTTGAATGGGTCTGCATCTGCAAAAGGTGGCCACGCGGCCTGTGCCTGTACAAATAGCGGTCCGCAGCAAGGGCACTGGGCTCACACGTTCGTGTGCTTGAGCCCGAATAGAAATATTTGTGCCTCTTCTGTGTTTTGGACTCGCTCCTAGTTTTGGCTTACAAATAGTGACCTAATACTGACCATGTGAATTAGGCCTTCAGAAAACAACTGAAAAGAAAGTAAGTGACCCCTGCCTCTGACATCACGGCATACATGTGGTGACCGATTCCCTTTAAATGTACTTTTCCTCTATTGTTCTAGAATTTTTGGCACCTTCTTCCTGTTGGGCCTCCTACACACATCGTCTCGCTGGCCGCTCTTTTTTCCGTTGTGCTTGTTTGCTAACTCGCAGCCTTTATTCTGGTGGTTTGATGAAATGTCCCATTGAAGCAATGAATATCCTTACCCTTCAGCGCTGCATCCGACTCTTTAATTTACCTCATTGGAACAATTTCCTTTTGCTTAATTATAAAGGAAGGGGGTTGTCTAGACAGGCCCTGCGTACGCTCGAAAAGAGCAGGATCAAAGTCCAGCTTTTGTTGACAGGCCAAACATGAGTGATAGCAGAAATGTGCTGCTCCTGGTCCAAGAAGACTACAGGCAGGCAATGTAGGGGTAGGTTCACACAGAGGTTTTCGGAGGAGGTTTTAAAGGAAGATTTTCAGGATTTTGCAGGATTTTCAGCCAAAGCCATAAGTGGATCCAGCAGGAAGGAGAAGGATAAGTCCTTCCTTTTATATTTCTAATTCCTTTAGCTTTGGCTAAAAAATACTCTGGGGGAAGGGTAGCTTTTGGTGGAAAAATAGTCAAAAGACCCTTTTTTGTACTCTCATGCGACGGGCGTAAAAGAGGAGTAATACTAAAGTCGGGGCCTGGAGTCGTTTTTAGTTCAGATGCAAGGACTGCCGGAGGTGCGCCTTATTTTTGACCAGGCCTGAACGTCTTCATAAATGAGTTGCTTTCTCCGCCAGGACAGGGGGCAATCGGCGTAAAAAGCCAGTCTTTGTAAATGACCCCCTCTGTGTGAACTGAGCCCAAGGATGTTCCAAAAGATGCTGATGAGCGTGCAATGAGAAAATGCTTTATATTGTGGAAATATCCATATCTGAGTGAGGATCTATACTGCACGATATCCGTATCTGGAATAGTTGGTCTGTGCTTTAGCCCCGGTAAAATAAAACCCCTGCTCCTGATGAGAGTTGTCATTCAGATTTGGTAATGAACAGGAGCGGATTGGGAACTTAAAGTGGCCCTGGGAAAAAAGAAACACTAAAAGTGACCCCATGTAGGCAGGTCCAAATTTACAGAAGAAGGGCCAGCACAGGTAGGCAGGGCCAACAAAACCATAGTGCAAAATACCGCCCCCGCAGAACCAAATATCACAATACAGCGCAAAATGCTGCCCCAGCAGAGCCAAATATCACAGTGCATTGCAAAATACTGCCCCATCAGAACCAAGTATCACAATACAGCACAAAATACCAAAATACCGCCCCAGCAGAACCAAATATCACAGTGTAGCACAAAATACTGCCCCCCTCGCCACAGTATTCAACTATATCGCCATCCCGCGGACTGTGATAGTTGAATTCAGGAGGGCACCTGTAGCTGTTTAGGAGTAATAAATGCTGAGATCATCAGCCCACCGGGAAAGTTCCCTGTAGGATCTATTGCCAGTCTGCCCCTGGTAATGGTGCCCCATACAGCGGCACACGGAGTGCTTCCATATCCGTAAAGACTCCTGTGCCACCGCACAGAATCTACACGCGTGACTTTAGCCTAAATGAGACTCAGACACAGCAAATATGATTGTCTCCATTCTTTTTTTTATACTTTCTTTATTTAGATTTTCAATTGTATGTTATAGCAGACAAAAATATCATAGATGTCTCCATCACTGAGGGGAATGGGTTAACTGCGTCCTTAAGAAGTGGAGCTTCCTTAAGAGGAGGATTAGGTTGTTTCTAATAAAGCCGTCATTGGCTTTGTATTACTCAGGAGGAGGTTAAAAGACTGGAGAGAGAAAATCAATAGTAAAGCGATCTGGAATAGATTTTGCCCACATATTCTGAGTCGGCTCATTATGAGCGGGGAACGGCTGCGTCTCGATGTGTGGAAAGCTGCTCTCCGAAACGCAATGGGCTTTAATTGACTGTTTGCTCAACTGGAAGCGAAAATCTGACGTCTGTGAATGTTTCGTTCCCTTCTTTTCAGAGGTTTGGATTTCAGGACGGATCAGCCATGTCCTCTGGCTTGCAGTCGTACGTTTTATGGTTTGGGATGTAGTAAAAAAAAAAAAAAAAAGGATCTCATGGCACGTCAGCACGTGGAACGTTATACGATCTGTCAGTACAGCAGAGGTGACGGTGTTGGAACGTGGAAATCACATAGTGGCCGGTTATCTTCCCCGACACCTTGGTAAACACACACTCCATATGCCAGGTGCTCATGTTTACTGCCATCGGGAGCGCTTATCTCCAGGGTGCCATAGGGTTGGGTATAGTGAAATCCAGCATCCCCATCCCCCGTAGCAGTTAGATGTGCATGGCTAGCTGTATGTGGTGCACCTTTAACCTCTTAAAGGGAACCTGTCACCGGGATTTTGTGTATAGAGCTGAGGACATGGGCTGCTAGATCGCTCCTAGCACATCCGCAATACCCAGTCCCCATAGCTCTGTGTGCTTTTATTGTGTAAAAAAACTGATTTTTATACATATGCAAATGAACCCGAGACGAGTCCTGTCCCCGAGACGAGTCAGGGACAGGACTCATCTCAGGTTAATTTGCATATGTATCAATTCGTTTTTTTTTACACAATAAAAGCACACAGAGCTATGGGGACTGGGTATTGCGGATGTGCTAGGAGCGATCTAGCAGCCCATGTCCTCAGCTCTATACACAAAATCCCGGTGACAGGTTCCCTTTAAGTCAGTTATTTCATAGTAAAATCCTGGGACGTGTGAGATACACACATCCTTGGTCCAACGCGTTTCTGTATAATACCGGACTACGTTAGATGTTGCCCAACAGGGGCAGCTTGATGTTCTTTGCTTTTATCAAGCCAGGCCGTCTAGCCCCCCTCTGTACCCTATACAGGTGTACTCGGTACATCAAGCTGCCCCTGTTGGGCAACATCCAACGTAGACTGGTATTATACAGACACCTAAATAACAACCATCGTAGCAGACTAGATGTGGTGTTTTCTGACAAGAGTTTTCTTTTCAACTCCACGGTTTATATTTGATTTACATTGTTTGACATCAGTATCTACATGAACCACACCTTTACAATCTTATTTGGTGTCCCCTGATGAGCCCTCCAAGTGTTTGGGCGAAACGCGTTGGGACAAGGATGTGTGTATCTCACACGTCCCAGGATTTTACTATGAAATAACTGACTTAATGACTCATCGTTTGTTGATGGGAGTGGATATGCACATATCGGTGCTATTGTTTTATTATTTTTGGTACCTTTTATTTTTCATTTGAATAAGACTAACTAATTGTAGTTTGCTCTATATTCCCGGATCGGGGCCATTCTAGGGCGTCCAGGAGGTTCTTGATTCGGGATCGCCCCTATCGGGGCAGCCATTCCGTTCTAGGCAGGGCAGAACGTAGATGGGGTCATCTATAGGGACAGCCCCCCCCCCAAACATCGTTTATCTCACGAATCCCTGCGCGCACCAGTGTGAGGATTGTCTCTTTCACAAGAGTATTTTTCTTTTGTTTCTCGTTTTGTTTATAAGTTTTCTTTTTTTTCTGTATTGATCTACTAGGGGCACTCTGTGTGTTTGTTTTTTATTTTTATACAAATAAAGGCTAAGTTTTATAGGATGGTCTCTGTAGACCATCACTAACTATATTACCCTCTGACGGGTTACAGTCTCATTATTCGCCTGTCCTCCTCATTGTACCACACCCAGACCTGATGTATGCTGTGGCATTCAGGAGCGATGCCTTGTAATTCATTTGCCGTCTGCCCCCATGATCTATGCCCCGTTACACGCCCCCAGGTGGTTGCAGGAGGCTTTTATTTTAATGTGATCCATCATCTAGGATCTCTACCCTTTGTAATGTCCACTGGTCTTTAAATTACTCAAGTGTTTTATATGTGTCGGATGAAAACCATTTCTTCTCCTGTTTAACTTTTATTAGGTTTTTCTGTATTGTAAATCTGAATTATGGACATTTAGATGTTTTCTGACTATATGAAAGCACAGTACTGTAAAGGCCCTCATACACACTAGACCATTGTCATTGCCACCCACCGACAGTCTGATTATTGGGGTGCTTCTGCATGGCCCCCCGCACTCTTCCCATAGAAGTGAATGGGAGCGCACCTCGCATGATCGCCCACCGCTCCCATCCACTTTGATGGGCCTGACGGAAGTAGCCGAGCCAGCCCTCGTCTATGTTCGGTGGCCCCATACAAATGAATGGAGGGCGGCTGTGCATGCGCAGTGCACCCTCCACCACTTTCGGGCCTCCATTTAGGAGATAGGAGCTGTTCCCACAGCTGGGACCTGCTCCTATCAGACAGTGGGGGCATATCCTAGCAATATGTCCCCATTGTCTCAGATGAGACAACCTCTTTAATGGGGCTGGCGGGCATTCTGGTTACATCTGGCATTGCCGGATCTGGAGAATTCTGGCAGGCTGTACTCTGCCGGGACCCATGCCGCAGATGTGAAACTAGCCTTAGGTTTCTCGCACACATAAATTTGCTTTTTTTTAATTCTTTTTTTGGGTTGTAAAAATGCCAGAATCAGTGCATGCATTTTCTTGAACACCTGTGTGTGGCCTTTTTGTGGCATATTTTCTGGCTTTTATTTTTCTTCATGGCGTCCCCCCCCCCCTTATAGTTAAGGAGATGGCTACCCCTATACCATCAAAGCCTGAGATGAGACAAAATAATTCCACGTACTGTATTATAAATTTCTGCTTCCCGAGGGGCATTTATCAAAGTGTTTATGCCACTTTTCTGGGGTAAAAGAAAGTCATGGATTATGGCGTATGCCATATTTGCACAATAATTTGCAACTCTTCACTTTTCTCTTGCCACTTTTTAAAAGTGTGTGTGGCTTAGTGGGAGCGGCGTGACCTCCCGCAGACCAGCGGATTCACTATGGTTTACGCCAGCTCATAGCTTATGTAGCCTAGCGCCCAGACTGCCTAGAAATGAGCCAAATTTATTAAGAGACCTGCGCCCCCCCCCTAATAAATTTTTGCACATTCTGCACCAGCGGACCATATACTAAGACCAGCGTATGTATCGGGATCTTAGTAGATCTGCCCTGTTTCTATATTCACTCATTTCCCATTATTCCTATAGCACATGCCTATGATGTGGTGCTGTACACAGACCCGGCAATACTAGGCACAGACACTAGGTATATACATTACATAGGACGTGTATATTAAATGCCTTTTAACTAGTCTGCTGTGTCGTGTGACCGAGACGTGGATATGGGATTATGCTATGATTTGTGATTGAGGCCATCTGAGACCAAGGAGAGTCCGCATGAGCTTAACACCCTCATTATCTGCTTGTTATCTCTGCATGGATTGACTGACGTAAGCTCTGAGAGCACCAGGACCTCTAGGAGATGTTATTCTTCATAGGGTCACCAGTCGGTAAATGACCAAACTCCAGCTGTCCTCAGTCATTAGACCTCTTCCCCCTGCTCTGTGCATTAGGAGATTGGTGGGAAGTCTTGCTGTTGTGTCGCCTTTCATTTTTTCGCTGTGACCTTGGCATATGTCTGCAATCATCCCGCGTTAGGTCAGCAGTATTGTGTAGGTTTTTGGTACCACCCACAATAGACCATGAGCTCTGATGGGCAGGCTCCTCGCTCCTTTGTCTCTTATTAGATACTTTGGGCTTCCGATCCGTGCCTCTGATCTTCACCGCACCATATCTTGAGGATTGTGGACCTATTCAAGTGTTTGTGACCCGCAATATGGTCACGGGGTACACACTCTTGTGCTTGAGCCCTAAGTCCTATGTTGCGTATACCCTCAGGGTATATATTCATATGGTGCGTATTACGCACAGATTTTTGTGCAGAAAATCCACAGCGCAAGGCCTTATTCACACCGTTTTGTTATCCGCAAATTTGGGATCTGCAAAATATGGATGTGGGCCATGTTGTATCTGCATTTTTTGCGGACCCATTGCTTTCAGTGGGTCCACAGTCCTCATTTTGAGGACAAGTGTAGGATATGTTCTATCTTTTTGCAGAACAGACATACGGATGCGGAAAGCACACAGATCATCTGTGTGTTTTCTGCAAAAAGATAGACTATGTCCGCAAAATGCGACATATGCGATTGAAAACAATAGGTCCATAAGTAAAATGCGGACAGCACACGCACCACATCCGTATTTTGCAGACCTCAAATTGGATATGGTTGTGCGCATGAGGCCTAATACAGTACCAGCTAAGTAGATGACTTTGAAAATCCCATCTGCCGGGTGAGGAAACTTTTCATGCAGAAATTCACCAGAGGTTTGGATTTTAAAATCCGCGGAATTTCAGTGCAGATTTTACCCGTCACAGTGCAAAGTGTAAGATCTGCGGCAAATCTGCCTCAAATCCCACAAGAGAGACATACAGGATTTGGTGCGGAAGTGTAGCAAAATCCACGTGGACCATCTGCATAAACTACACTGTTGTGCACATATACCCTTTGGCCAGCTGCAGACATGGCGTAATACGTGCGTTTTTTTTCCGTGGGGATTCCCTTGCAGAAAAACCACAGAGTAGTACAGTCCCAGCAAAGTGTATGAGATTGCACAAATCTCGTGTACACTTTGCAGATTTTTTTCCCGTGCATTGCAGATTTCTAAATCTGCAGCATGTCCATTATGTTTGCAGTTTTAGCAGCGGATTTCACCGTAAGACTGAGATCTGCGGCAAAACCGCATCAAAAACTTATTTTTGTGTGCTTATTTTTATCTTTTAGTTGTGACGAGTCTCCTTTTGATTTGCACAGTTGTTTGCTTACTTGTAGAAGAAATGTATGCACGCCAAGCGGAGCCCAGCGTCCGAGCAATCAGCGATTGTGATTGCCAATCCCGATAATCGGAGCGCTACAGAATAATGCTGGCAACAAGTGCAGGCAGATTTTGTAATCTGTGCCGCTGCATTTCTGGAGGAGGGGATTTTTTACTTGACCTCTGACCAGATTGCCTTGTGCCTCTCGTTAACATAACTAGCAGGTCTTTATGCGCTCATCAGTGAACGTGATGCGAATGCGTTTAATGCTGTGTTCTCTCCAGATTTGTACCTTACATCTGAGAAATTTAGGGATATACTAAAGATGCTTTTCCATGGTCAGTGTTTGATCAGTGATTTCCATTAGTAAAAGGCCTAAAACACACGACCGCAAATTGCGGATACGCAAAACACGGATGGCGTCCGTGTGCGTTCCGCAATTTGCGGAACGGCACGGACAGCCATTGATATAACTGCCTATTCTTGTCCGCAAAACGCGGACAAGAATAGGACAGGTTCTATATTTTTTTTTTTTTGCGGGCAACGGATGCGGACCGCACACGGAGTGCTGTCTGCATCTTTTGCGGCCCCGTTGAAGTGAATGGGTCCACATCCAAGCCGCAAAAACTGCGGCTCGGGTGTGGACCAAAACAGCCGTGTGCATGAGGCCAAAGGAGTGGAGCCTCCACAGAAATAATGGAAAGATCTGCACCTTGTTTTAGCTCACAATCACTGACCAAACACTGACTGTGCGAAAGCTGCCAAAGTCTTCCTGCGCATGACCGTATCTGTTTTGCGGTCCACAAACTGCTAATCCACAAAACACGAATACCGCTCATGGGTGTGCCACATTTTCCCATCCTGCCCTATTGTAAAAATGACTATTCTTGTCCACAAAACAGACAAGAATAGGAAATGTTCTATATTTTTTGCAGGACGGAAATATGAACTGCAGATTTTTTTTTAATCTTTATTTTTTTTAATTTTCAGTATCTTTTATGTTCCCCCAACCTTTGGTTGTTTGATAATAATGGATTTAGTTGCCATTGATTTTTGTAATAAAATAAAGTACACTTTCTTTGCTTGTAAGGCATGGTCGCCTATAGAGTCTTGTACAGTTCCCTACCCTTGGGATAGGCCGTAAGGTTCGGATCGTTAGTCTGTTAGAGCCATGCTCTGTACTCATCAGCAGTCCCACAAAAGTGGACAGTGCGGTGGTCACGCATGAGCAGCGCAGGAACCCCATTCTCATGATCAGTGGGGGTCTCCAGTGGTCAGACTTCCAGCAATCATAAATGTATCACTTATCATAGTAAAATGGAAAGATTTCTTCTGAGAAATCCAGTGGCTGCCAGGAGGACGAGGGATCGGGGCACTGTTGTGCTGCTCGCACACAGATGAGATCGAGGACCGATCCCAACAAAATTGGTGTACGGTGTTTGTGTATAGACATTTCTATCTTTTATTGCCTGCAGGATGCGGTCATGTATTTTTACTGCACGTGTCTGAGGCACGCTCATTCATAGAAGGCAGCCCTGGAATAGGACACAAGTGATCTTACATGACTTTCAGGAGGATCCAGCTGGTAAACAGTTCGCTATTATCCCCCCTCCTGACGGCAGGCCATGCCTCTGGTACGTGCCAAGTAATAAGCGCTTTAGACGAAAGGACACTACGCGGGAGGTTCATATGTGCCTGGCCAAGGAGTCTCTACGCACGAGCTCTAATGAACATGCCACTTAAAGCGAAATGAAAAATGTGTGAACCATAGGAAGCACTTTGTCTCCGAAAGGAACTGTCAGCGTTCTCGCCTCTAATGAAGACCTCGGGAGCTCGGAGAGGGAGTTTCAGAGGTGCTGATAAAAGATTCCTCCGTATGAGCTGAGAATGGAAATCGTCGGACTAATTAATATGCGCCGTGGATGAGAAGCCGTGTACCTATTTTTAATTAAACCCGCACCCCCACAGTTACATAACGGAGGCCATGGCAGACAAGGGTTGTGTCTTCACCAGCGTTGTTTCGTCTTTTCCAAATGTGTCTCCGTTTCCTTGCATAATTTGCTGCCTGCTTAAAGATTCTTACAAAATAAAAATGGGGGTTACCACTTGCTTTGTGGATCAGTGATGTCACTAAACTGTTCAGACCGGCCTATTGTACCCATGTATCGCTGTGTGTTGAACACCTGGACCCCTGTGGCTCTAACCAAACAAACCCATGGCACCGCAGATCTTTGGTGGGTCTGGAGCACCCAAGTCTTGGGGCTGGAGGCTGTTGGTCCTGACTTTGGGAAGGAGTGCTACCTTCACTCTTGAGTTTTCATATTACCATGTGTAAGGGCTTGTTGTTGGCATGCACATGCATGGGCAGGTTTCCTAGTCTCTAGTGATTGTACATGAAGGATGCAGATGAGCAATGGTTCTGTAGAAGGGAATGAGCTCATAGGTGCAATGTAATGACTGAGCCGACATGTCTGGGCCTTGGAATGCACAAGATATGGTTTCCTAAAGGTGCCAGTCCCATCTACTGATGTTCTCCAGGCGGACATCATATAGCATAAAGGGGGGATTTGGCATGATTGGCTGCTCATTAGATTAGGCACATCTCTGGTCCTCCGTTCTCCAGATATCTACCGACCTCTCGCTAAACCCCATCCATGCCACACTTTTACACCGATGCCAAAAAACGTTCAACTTTTCTTATGCCATCTAGCAGCATTGATAAATTTCCCCAAAAGTCCTGATGCTCCAGCCTCACCCAACGTCATCAGGCATGCAAGCATCTGGAAAAACCAGAAAGGCCTGCAATCATTTTTTTGGCCAGAATCCCTACATTGTAAAACATTGCAGAAAGTGAAATCTTTCACGTGATGTCAGACTGTGACCAGCAGCACGCCGCCTTTCATGTAAAGAACCGCACAGGCGGTAAGGTGGGTCACTTGAGCTTTTGTATATAGCGCCAGCTAACGCCCGAGGATTGCACACATTTAAACACTGATGAAATAGAAATATTTTCTTTTGGCCTTGTACGATCTGGAGAGAACGTGACACTGATGAGCGGATAAGTGTGGAACTGGCTTATAGGGCATCTGTCAGCAGATTTGTACCTATGACACTGGCTGACCTGTCACATGTGTTCTTGGCATCTGTGCTGGTCCCATGTTCATATGTGTCTGCATTGCTGAGAAAAATGAAGTTTTAATATATGCAAATGAGCCTCTAGGAGCAACGGGGGCGTTGCCATTACACCTGGAGGTCCTGCTCTCTCTCTGCAACTGCTCCCTCCTCTGCACTTTGATTGATAAGACCAGATGTGATGAGGTTTTCACTGCCTGGTCCTGAATCAAAGTGCAGAGGACGCAGCAGTTGCAGAGAGGGCAGAGCCTCTAGGTGTAATGGTAACGCCCCCGTTGCTCCTAGAGGCTCATTTGCTTATATTAAAACATAATTTTTCTCAGCAATACGGACACATATGAACATGGGGCCAACACAGATGCCTTCAGCTGCCAAGCACACATGTAACAGGTCAGCCAGTGTCATAGGTACAAATCTGCTGACAGATGCCCTTTAATCCAGCGTGCTGGCCACCTTAACAGTCATCTTTGTCCCCTACACATACATTGGCCCTCATAGTGTGACAATGAGGAGAACGTGCATCTGTGATAGCGTTAATCTGCAGCCCCGGCTTTACTCGGCATTCTTGGCAGTCCTAGGTAATTGCATCTCTCCAAGTGGCGCTGGTAGCAGACATGTCACTTCTATTTGACATCTGCAGTCTCTCTGGCAACAGGGTCTCGCTTTATGTGCGGCCCTGATAAAGGAATCCGTGTACAGACAGATACTCCAGTATGCTATCAAAAAAGCAAAATAACTGCATCCCCGTAGAAATTCTGAGCCAAGTTTGAGCGAATATTACATTTTGGACATGTTTGAAGCAGATAACATTTTCTAAAGACCTTTATTTGCTGTGTTTTTTGCTGAGACCTCTGCAATTTGCTTAGGAGCACAGGTGACCTCTAAAGGCACAGCACCCAAAGAGGTTGTTACGTCCCCTTTGCACGGGCCAATAAACGGGCTATTATCGGGTACAGAAAATTGGTTCCCAATAATTGCCCTGTGTAAAGGTGACACTGATTACTCAAATGTGAAAGCATGGCAATGGGGTCACCGACATCATGGGTAGCAGAATGTGCCGTATAAACAGAGTCTGCTGTCTATATGGTGGGGGCCAAGTGATCGCTGTAGCCGTGGCTCGTATGGTGGATATGAGTCCTGCATGTAATTGCAGCTCTCGCCTCCTCTGAGTAGACAGCTATTTGTTTTGTTCCCGATAATTGCCCGCTGAGTCAGTCCATTTAAAGGGGCCATTAATGGGGATCAGCGGGGGCTAGGGAGCAGCTATCTCTTTCTCATGGACATTTTGATACTGCATAGGCCTCGCAGCCTCTGCAGAGAGTCACGCTGGTCTTCGAGGGCTGGCCTAATTGTATAGGAAAGTTTAACAGGCTTTTTTAAAGGGAACCTGTCATCAACTTTATGCTGATCTCACTGAAGGCAGCATAAAATAGTGAAAGAAATGCTGATGTCAGCGCTGTGTCACTCATGAGCTAATAGTAAGTGGTCGCTGAGAACCAGGATCATAATCATTGCAGCCCAGGCCTGGAAAAGAGTCACATCTACCTGAGAAGAGTCCTGGTTCTTCCTAATCTCCTGCTCTCTCCCCGTCTGCTGATGATTGGCAGATCTCTCCTAGAGAGAAAGAGAGAAAACTCGGTAGAAGACTGTCAGCCATCAGCAGGTGATCATGAATAACCAGGACTCTTCTCAGGTGGCCGGGACTCTTTTCCAGGCCCAGTCTGCAATGATTGTGATGTTGGTTCTCGGCAACCACTTACTTTTAACTTATAAATGACAGACCGCTGAAATCAGCTCACCTGTCTCTACTTTATACTGCCGTTAGAATAGGTAGCATAAAGTTGATGACAGGTTCCCTTTATTTGGGTCATCAGGAAGAATCTCCATAGTATTCAATAGGAAATGAATGTTTATTGCAATTACGGCGTGAAGCTTGCCTTACACACAGTGGGAAATCTATGAAGACCGGCACTCCATGCACTGCTTTTAGTACGCAGACCTGCGTAAGATGCCTCCAATCTATTTAGGTGCCACGTGGCTCCTAATTATTTTGGCACTGGTCTGTGCACCAGGAACTAAAATCTACACCAGCTAGAAGCTGGCACAGATTTCAGCTGTCATTTATACCAATTTTCTGGTGTAACTAATGTTAAATTTGGGTTTTTAAGAAATGGTGAGAATGGTGTAAATGGGGGAAAAGCCACAATTTTTTTGCACAAAATTGGGCTATTATGAAATATCCCCATAGTGATTAGATTGGAATGTGGTGGTGTAACCCAATCCAAATACCGTGTCCGTCCTTTGAGATTCATTCATTTGAGATTCATTATTTTGGTTGTGATTTGTCCGTTTTGCTGCAATTTTTTTAAATGGGGCCCACAAAAAGTGCAGAATGCACAGTGACGGCACGCCTCTGTATTTTGCGAATCCGCAATTTGCGGACTGGAAAATGGATATGGTCGTGTGAATGCCCCCTTATTGTGAGACACGTAGCAGTTCACGGAAAGGTGAGCCTTGGTTACAGACTGCTGGAGACGCCTGTGAGTCACCGGGGTGCCTCATATTTCATTCCACACACCTCTTTGCGCACTAAGGCTTTGCAGCAAGGTGCGCTGTCTAGCCTGTGTGCCTGCTGATGCATGCAGATAGGAATTCTGCTCTCGACACCGTGTGACCGTCTGGGATCTATTGACGGCATAGGGGTCTGTGTTTTATGTGCTGTGAAAAAAGTAGAATTAGAAAGAATTTAGTGTAATGTGTTGCAGAAGGATTTTCTTCCCATAGCACCCACATATGCCAGCACTGTGCACACAGAGTGGTACTTGCTTGACTCGCCAGACCGTACTCCGAATCATAATCAAAAAGGACAGATTTCATAGGAAACGATTAAAGGGCATATCGCTATCCCACTTCATCAATGCTTAGAACAGTGCCGGCAAAGAGCGTTCATTTCAATTTTACAATGCACCCCGAGTATTAGGAGGTAATAATTCTGGCTCGTTGTCGTGAGTTCGGTGCACCAGGAAAAGAAATCTGTGCTGGCTGTCTACTTTTTGTAAAAGTGGTGAAGGAAATAAGGCTGGGTTCACACCTGAGCGTTTTACAGCGCGTTCCTACGCGCTGTAAAACACTCAACAGGCAAAAACCCATGTTTCCCTATGGGCATGGTTCTCACCTGAGCGTTTTACAGCGCGTACGAACTCGCTGTAAAACGCCCTACGCCCCAAGAAGTACAGGAGCTTCTTTGGGGCGTATTGTCGCACGTAACACCTCTGTTTTTCATTGTACTCCTCTGTGGTCAATAGCAAGAACGCGCGTATGACGTGCGTTTCCAAAATACAAAAACGCCCCAAAATACAAAAACGCCCCAAAATACTCCCGATAAAACCGCCTGTAAACAACGCATATCGAATACGCTCAGGTCTACTCTGAATCCAGCCTAAATGTGTTCAAAAAGTTCCAATTTTGGGCTCAAAATAGCAACTGTGCCAAAAATTGCTTCTTTTGTGAACCAGAAAAGTGGCAAATGGAGTCGGCACGTTCTCCCGCTTTTGTTTTTGGAGTGTGAGAGAAAGCAATGGCAGAACTTACAAACTTTTGGTGAGATTCGGGATCCGTGACCTGCAAGGCAGCATTGTCAATCTGCCGTACACATTAAGCCTCCTTCACATGACCGTATTTTCGGTCTGCATCTGATCCACATTTTTTGCGGATGGCAGATTGACCCATTCTTTGGCCGTTCTCCACTTGGCCAGTGTCATCAGTTTTGGGCCCCTCACAATAATTGCCGGACTGCCCGCTATACAGAGGACCTTTTGGAACAACTTCACAAGAATATTTTAGTTATGTCTAGGATTGCGCCCTAATCCTCTGGTTTTCTGTGCTGTTTATATAGGGGGGAGCCTTGTTTGGTGTGTAGATTATACATGTATATATTACATAGTATGCGTGTATATTCTGCGCTCGGCCTGTGTAAGCTGCACTCGTGTAAAGCCTGTAAGTCATGAAGTGCCGTTTAGACAGCTTACAAATCATACATTGTATTCTTTAGAAATCCGTGTTACTTTTACGGATTAATGTTTCTGTACTTATATTCTGCTGCGGTTTACAGACACTTTATTATCACTTGCTGTTGGCAGTGGGGCTCACAATCAAGATTCCCTATCAGTATAGATTTGGAATGTGGGAGCTAGGCTTGAGCGAATCGACCTTAGGATCATAGATCCAAAGTTAATTTTTTTAAATACTTTAATTTTAATGCTGTTTCCGTACATCTATAAAATGTATTTCGTTTCGCCCAAAGTCTATGATCCGAAGGACGATTCGCTCAAGCCTAGTGGGAGCAAACCAGAGTACACAGAGGAAACCCATTCAAACAGGGGGAGAACATACAAACTCCATGCAGATGTTGTCCTTGGTTGGATTCGAATCCAGGACCCCCGGGCTGTAAGGCACCAGTGCTAACCAATACGCCACCATGCTTTGTTCTGTTCTCAATGCTGGTACTGGGAGACTAAAGTATATTTCCACCATTTTAAAGGTTGTTTAAACCGCCCAAAACATTTCTTCACTTATTTTACATTAACCCCGAACAACAACCCTTTGCTATTATCCAGAGCTGTATTCATAATGCTGCTGGTGGTCATTGGCCAAACTTCATATTATTGCCCATCCTTTTGAAGCAGTGTTTTTTTAGAGCTACACAAGGAGATAGCATCTTCCCTTAGGTATGTTTTTATATCTTGATAATGTGAATTACATTACAGTTACACCTATGCTTCACAACAGCTTTTGGCATGCAGTGTTTGGCACAAGAAGGTCACACGGCTTTGTCCTTACACATGATGCGTGTATTTTTTTTTTCTGCTGTGCACTTTGTGTTGCTTTTTCAGGTGTTTTTGCTGTGTATTTGACCACTAGTGTTTTCTTCATGGTGGTTTTCCCCTATAGACAATGTGTAATGTGACCATGCCAAAAAAAAAGGCCAAGAGCTAACGTATACTGGATTTTCGAAAAGAAGTATAAAACGCCACGCAAATAACAAAAACTCTTGTGTGTCCTGCGTTTCATATTTCCCATAGACCTTCAGATTACATCTGCAGCTGGCCTTTTTTACTACCAAAGAGCCTCGCCAAAAATGCAGGTGCCAAAAACACCACAAAAAATGCAAAAGTACAGCAAAACACCAGCAAAAATCTACACGTCAAAGCAGCCTAATGGTCTCTCCAGTCCAGGCCCCTGAAAGTTTACAATCACTTCTGTTGCACTGGTTGTTAGATGTAATTCTCCACAACTGCATCTTTTGGGCACATCCTGCTAGGTCACACACACATTTTAGAAGTACATACAGGGAGTCATTGGGGTACACCACCCTAAAGCTGCACGACCAGGGCTGTGGGGTCGATAAGCCAAAGTACTGACTCTGACTTCATAAATGGGAAATAATTCCTCGTGCCTCATTAACAAAGCTGAGTTCAGTTTCGTATTTTGATATAAAAATTTATGTAAATAAACAAACTGACGTGATAGAAGCGAGGCGAAGTAAGTCTTGTGATATTTGTAGAACATTCGGACAGACCTCCGCAGAGGACATACATTTTACAGTAAGATGGAGCCTATATTATAAAGGTAGTTTTTAAAAGAACCTGGTTCGGATACAGCAATCCGAACCCCGATTCGCTCAACTCTAATTATAGTATAAGGGACCGGACGGAACACAAGAGATGAGAACTGATTATCTATCACCACTAGAACACCCTGCTTATCGCTGATTATAGTGCAAGGACAGGAGAGAACCCAGGAGAGGTGAGAACTGATTATCTATCACTACTAGAACACCCTGCTCATTACTAATTATAGTATAAGGACAGGAGAGGTGAGAACTGATTATCTATCACCACTAGAACACCCTGCTTATCACTGATTATAGTATAAGGACAGGAGAGAACACAGGAGAGGTACGAACTTATTATCTCTCACCACTAGAACACCCTGCTTATTACTAATTATAGTATAAGGACAGGAGAGGTAAGAACTGATTATCTATCACCACTAGAACATTCTGCTTATCACTGATTATAGTATAAGGACAGTAGAGGACACAGGAGAGCTGAGAACGGATTCTCCATCACCACTAGAACATTCTGCTTATCTTTTGTTTTTGATAAAATAAGGGCCTTAGATTGTTAGGACATAAGATATATTTATGGTTAACATTACTAAAGTTGTGTAAATTTATATAAACGTTTATAAGTTAATTACACAATGTTATTAACAGATAATATTCTTTTTAAGCTGCAGTCGGCACATTTCTTCTGACTCCACCCAAAACTAGCTTTCACTCCAAGTCCACAGCCCTGGGCAGGACTGCATGACCATCTGCAGATGTTTTTCAGATTGATGTCATTGATTATGATACTACTGTAATAAGTGCTTTGGTCCTCTTGATGGCTGGTAAAATTATGGAACACGAAAGTCTCTTTTTCAGGTGTTTGATATTTCAGCCCCGTGGTGGCGGTGATGTAATGTTAGTTGGAAACCACAGCATTCCTTTCTTGCAAAGTAATCCTGCCATGGCCTTGCCATGCTAATTTGCAAAAACTTAAAAAGAAGTTTTGAGAAAGTTTCATAGATTATTTATTATAAGGGCAATTACCGTCTTTGACTCAGCAGATAGTTTTGTTTTTTCTGAGAAAATCTCTATCAACAATTGGAACGAGTAACTAGATTATTGACTGGCTGCAGTCATTGAATGGGCTGGTGTGTATTTAGTTAAGTGCTTGGTCGGGGAACACTTGGTTTGCCTGGTGTACCCTCTGTGTGGTTTGTTGTCAGGAAACTTGATCCATCAATTAGAAGCTCGCCAAGGATGTGTTCTCTCGGGCACTTGTTAGAGGTCTTGTCTAGTCTTGGGCAGCACCTTTTGTTATGTTCTGGGCAGGATTTCACAGGCTAGGTTTACATAGTTATTTGTGCCATGGTATGTGGACTCTTGTCCTCACTGTTCTGGGGTGTAGATTTTGCTGCAGTATTGCACCCTCGATACAACCCTCTGGTCACATAGTCATTGATTCTCAACGGTTATTTCATGTACACTACTTGGCCGAGAATTCATTTCCAGAGCATAGCCTAGCAACAATCCATGAAAACCACGGACCAAACACAGATGGCATCCGTGTAGTGTCCGTGGTCTTCACAGACCCATAGACTATTATGTACGTAAGGGATCCATAATCACGGCTAAAATAGGGCACTCTTTTTCGTGGTGTCACCTCAGACCCACAGTTCATCGGAAACCAGTGATGTGTGCCTACACACATTAAAGTCGATGGATATGTGTGAGCTAGGCCCAGTACAGGTACCTCTTTGCTACTCTTTACCTAAATTTGGTTCATTTGCACCTCGGAAGGACCTGGTATTATCACCATAATATGGACACGTAACACCGTGATACCAGCCATATGAAAATGACCTCCTGTAGAAGGACCTGTTCTCCGTGAAGAAGCCTTCAGATCTACTGACAAACCATGGGGGAATTTGGAGTTTTTTTTTACATCCCCATTGTTATTTTTAGTAGAGAGGGAAAGGTTATAGAGCTAGTATAGAGCTATTATGTGTGTGTATATAATATGCTGTAGTATGGCTCTACTATATATGTGCACGTAGCACCATGCTGCCATAGCTTGGTAGTCTCCACTACTCTATGAAATGAGGGTAGAGGTCCAAATAGCAATCTATAGTGTGACTGGGACGGAGGGAAGTACAGAGGGATCTAACAGAAAGACGAGACTCCTTGTCTCATGTGCCAGGGCGTCCATTGTTCCTATTGATTTTCTGACATTCTTCCATGTGCGTATTGACTTGGAAGGAGGACCATCTCAAGGTCCCTCATGTCACGGAGCTGTCAATGTTCATTTGATAAAACACTGGCCTCTATTATCCTCTGAAGGTCAATTTTTGTGTGTCAGTCATTGGAATCGGTCGGCCAGGTCGCCGTATGTATTGATCTGACCCAGAAAAGAAAAGTCTGCCATCGCTGCATGTAAGCGACATGTAAACCTCAACTCTTATTGACAACGCTGTCACTTGAAAATTCTCCTTCGAGATTTATTAGCGGGGGCCATCTGCTCTCTGCCAATTAATTTGCAAGTGCTTCCATGTTAATTACTTTGCCCACATGCTCACATGTATATCTTGTGGTGAAAGTCACCTTTGTAGATGTTCTGCCGGCTGCCAATACACCGCAAATTGTCCTGCACGGAGAAGGTCACCGATCAGACGGCGTACGCTGACCTATACATTATCTGCCTCCCTGTATCGAAATTACTGTAATCTTGGTGGACACGGCATCCTGTTACTCTCTCCAGGTTCACACTGGAACCTGCAGATCCTACAGCGTATCGTACGTTTTAAAGATCAGATCTTTTTTTATTACTTTTCTTCCCAGAAATGACTGCTTACTTTACGTAACCCTTTCATCGTAATCGGGTATCCTAGCAACTGTGAGAGGGTGAGTGATGTCACCGCTTTCCTGAATTCTAAGATACACCGCGTCCTCTAAGATTAGAGTGTGTGGCTTGGACTATGTATCCCTTAAAGGGGTTGTCCAGAATTAGAAATACATGGATGCTGGGACCAAGCTGAAATACCACATACAACCCGTCGACACGTGTGTCGCTGTTTTTAGAAGGAAGTAGCCAAGTTTATGTGATCCTGAACAACCCCTTTAAGTTTCATAAATGCCTTCATGATTTTTCACATGAGATCCTTTTGGTTATGGCTCATGCACATGTCCGTAAGTGTTTAGTGGTACGCAAATCGCAGATGCTGGCCGTGTGCATGGTGCCATTTTCTTTTTCACTTCAACAGAAATGTCCTATTCTTATCTGCAAAACGTACAAGAATAGGACATGTTCTATCTTTTTTGCGGGGCAGCGGAACTGACGCGTGGATGCGTACAGCACACAGTGTGCTGTCTGCACCTTTTGCGGCCCCACTGACATGAATGGGTCCGCATCTGATCCGCAAAAATGCATATGGGATGCGGAGCACACATGTGATTGTATCCATGAGCCCTTAAAGAGGGGCTGTCGCCTCTCCTGACATGTCTGTTTTAGTGACTCCTTGCGTTCCCCATGTAATATCAAATCTAGGGCTTCTGTTCTTCTGACTCTATGATATCCCATTATATGAGAGATGAGTACTCTGAGTTAAAGGGGTTGCCCCAACATAAGAGCCTATCAGCCAGTGGGGGTGCCAGTGATTGGAGATAGCCGAGCGCTATACTTTACTTATCTTTCCGTCTAAAAAGTCAGCAGTGGGCATGTGTGACCATTCCCTCTGGGGACTCCAGCACTTCATTCTTGTAATTGAACGGTCAGGCTACTTTCACACTAGCGTTAATATTTTTCGGTATTGAGATCCGTCATAGGTTCTCAATACCGGGGAAAAAAAAACGCTTCCGTTTTGTCCCCACTCATTGTCAATGGGGACAAAACTTAACTGAACGGAATGTTCCAAAATGCATTTCATTACGTTCTCATTCCAGAGAGTAAACCCCAGCATGCTGCGGTTTTACTTTCCGTCCTGGGATGTGGAGCAAGAGGGATCCGTCATGACCCACAATGCAAGTCAATGGGGACAGATCTGTTTTCTGTGACACAATCTGACCCAATAGAAAACGGATCCGTCCCCCATTGACTGTCAGTGGAGTTCATGACGGATCTGTCTTGGCTATGTTAAAGATAATACAACCGGATCCGTTCATAACGGATGCAGGCGGTTGTATTATAAGTAACGGAAGCGTTTTTGCTGAACCCTGCTGGATCCAGTAAAAACGCTGGTGTGAAAGCAGCCTCAGCCCCCCGAGATCAGATACCTGTCCCCTAACCTGTGATAAGCCCCAGTACGGTTTTCAGCTGGGCCAGCCATCAATCTAATGTGCATGGGGAGCTCCGACTCACTATGACAAATGATGTCAGGCGTGAGAAGGATCGGGAGCATTGAATTTTGTCTCCTGGGAAATAAGCTACCGCCAGAACAGTCTGACAGTGGCTTTCTCCCCTCCGCCCCCATGGAAAACACAATATATATGGGGGAGATAGCTGATGTCTGCCAGCTATTGAAGGTGTATGGCCACCTAAAGGTTGCTGTGATATGGTAGTCATTGACCTAGGATCTTGTCTAATATGGTAAGATTTACTCATGAAAAGCCAGTTTAGTTGATTTCAGTCACTTAAGGTGAAGCTCATCCTGTGTGCAACCTATTGAGGGATTATTTCGGACCACTGCATAGAGCGCCATTACAGAGCTCTTACGTAGCTGTATATATGTCCATGTCTTGGTCTAGTGAGTCCACCAGGAACCCTCTACATTTTCTTTCTTCTATCCTTGCTTTGACCTCGGCTTTGGTTAAGCTAGCGGAAATTTACCTTCCACTTGTACATTTATTAGCCTTAATCTCCTCTGTTCACTTTGGTAGAACAGATTCTGTGATCTGATCCATTCTTCTCGGTCTCTGAGTTCAGCAGCAGGAATAGTAGGTAATCCGGAGTAATCAATCCTGTATATTGTCGCGGTATACCTGTCTTTGTTGTAATTGTTTCTGAAACCTTGTGCTTCGAAGCGCAGATGGAAGAGGGGCTTTCAGAGCGGTCTACAATTATCTTCCAGTGTCTCTGAAAATGATCATGCTTGAAGCCTATCTAAACTGGCAATCGGCATCGTATCTTCATTTAACCATACCTATTCCTGTAGAATCCGAGTCTTGTGTAGTTTTCTGGTTCTTTCTTCCTGTTGATGGATTTGATCAATTTCTTCATCTTCATTTTCGGTGTTCTTTCCTGTTTCCTGGAGTGTACAGAATTTGAGAAAAAAATAAAGCCTTCTGCAAGCGGGTAAGGAGAAAGATTTGGAGTAGTACCATATATCTTGCCCACACATCAGTTTAGATCCATAGGCACGCAGAGGAACATCATGGCGCTGGATCTGTAGTATCCCTGTGCGCATAGGCTCTTGAAGCGCAATTCCACCCAGTTCTGGCTTTGGGTGCGGACATTGAATCAGATACTTGTTCTGAGGAGGATGTACAGTGTGATAAAGTAGCATCTTGTGTGAGTTAGGGTATGACCCTACGGTTCGGCTGGTCGCAATGAACAGTGGAGCACAATATAGCAGTAAAAATGTACAGCCATTGACTGACGCGGGTAGAATTACTTTGACCACATGCTGGCAGCCGAACCATGTGGTTGTACCCTGACACATGGACAGTGGTCACTTCTTCATCCCGTCCAAAGCATAGTGGGAATGGAACCATCCATTGGTGTAGTTGGCATGGTTTTGGGCCTCTACTGAACTGCAGGTTCTGAGGAGAGCACTACAAGAACGTATGAATTTTAAGCCCCATTCACACGACGGTGGGACTGTCGTGCCTCTGCTGCTGACCGGGTACGCAAAACACGGGCACCGTCCGTGTACACCCAGCATCTCGGGGACGACTCATTAACTTCAATGGGTCAGCGATCCGCACGATGTGAGCAAAAGATAGGACATCTTTTGCAGCGCGGAGACATGGACCCAGAAGCTCACAGAAGGACTTTGGTGGGCTTCCAGGTCCGTACCTCCGCTCTGTGGATGTGGTTAGACTATCGAGTTGATGGAAGCCGCCCTCATCAACTGTGACCTTTCAGAAAAGTTGACAATAGTTGCAAACATTTTTACAAGCTGAGACCTCTTTCAGACATCCGTGATGACATCCATAACAAGATGGTCAGTGGTTTTTTTGCTCTCTGTGTGTCGTCCGTATTCTACGGACACTGCTAGGCTGAGAATTAATTTCCAGAGCATCTCCCACCAATGGTCAATGAAAATTGGACCAAACACTGATGGCCTCCATGTTGTGTCCATGGTTTTCAAGGTTGCATAGACTATAATGTGCGTGAGGGATCCATAATTGTGGTCAAAATAGGGCCTTCTTCCGTGGTGCCACCATGGACTCACTGATGTGTGACTACACAGACTTAAGTCTATAGCTCACAAACAAGCTGTGCTTCTGCTCATTTTATCTGGTGCATTATAACTCAGTTTTTTTTACTGGATTAAATTAACCCATTTAAACAACCATCGAAATGTGAGATGAGCTCTTCCTCTTGTGTACGCGTTGCGGATAATGCTATCCCATTTTATAGCTGTCGTGGTTAATTATTAATGGTCTAGCAATCTCCATAGCTAAACAGACCCGTCCGCTGTATTTTTTGAGAGTTGATGATTGTATCGTCACGTGCCAGGAGGGCGCAGATCTAGAAATGTTCTCTTGGTGCCAGCACAGGGAAAGTTAAAACATTTCTCCGATTATTTCCCTTCCTACGCCTACATCTATAGCTCCCCGGGTTCCACGGCACCCTCCTCCTCCCCCCCTATTACATTTGTGTAGGCAGATTGTATGCTTGTCAGATTCTACTGAGCATGTTGGGTGTCCACGCCTGAAAACTATCTTGTTGCTTCTTTAGTATAAGGCTGGGTTTTTACGTTTTGCAGACAAGCGGCAGTTAAAATAAAAATAAAAAGCCACAAACAACGTATTATAAAAACTGCATGTGTTTACCGCCATTACCACGATTTTGTAATGCAGTGACCGCCTGTATGTATTTTTCACTAGTGAAGTGAAACGTCTCGCACGTTAGAAGCTTGGTCTCCAGTGTGGAAAAAAACAAAAGGACAATAAAAAACATCCGATCACGCCTCTAAATGATTTTCTGGAAATGGACAATTGTAAAACTTGATGTGACATGTACTCGATAAACCCAGTTTCTGCCAAAATGTCAATGCAAGTCTTGTTACTATAGGCTTCATAGTTCCATCACGTTGAGATTAATTTTTTTGTTTTCATTCTAAAATGTCAAAGAATAAAAAAGTCCAGGTCTTCAAGGCTTAGTTCAGACCAGTGCTATCAGTTTCTGTTGTTGTGCTTCATTATTTGAGCAGAATAATGAAAAATAGTAGAAGTGCCTGATCTGGCACATAACTGAACCAAATCTATTGATTATAATAGGGTCTACTCTTCTAATGGAAAAAGGGCCCACTTGCGGCACATTTTCTTTTGTCCACTACACGTTTTAAGAATTGTTGGTGATTTTATTTTTTCCCCCAATGTCAATATCTCTATTAAAAAAAATAAATAAATAAAAATCTTGCAGTTTTCATTCTGACCACCGAGCCTCATAATAGGCTGACACTTCCTGTTCTGTAGAGATAATTTCTCAACAGTCCTCTCATTATCATTTGAGGCAGGATTGCAATGAATAATAGCACCTATATATAGACGACACAGGATCTACCATTAAAAATAGGTGATAGTCACGGATCCTTCCTGCACAATGACCTTTGCACAGAACGCAGAGCATGCCCGCAACGCTCTCCCATAGATACCAATGAGTCATTTCCAGATTACAGGTTCCTATTGTCCACAGGCTGCTGTAAAGCAGGAGCTCGGGCAAGATGGCTGCCTCCATATATATTATAGAAAATAGAGCCCGAAAAACTATAATCTGAAAAAAATAAAATAAAATAGATTACAGTAAAAGAGCATTTACCAATATGTGGGTTTAGTTGGTAAGCAAAAAATAGAGGTGATAGATTTCTTTTTAGTATGCATATTGCACAGTATAGCGTCTTCTTCATGGCTTAATACATGTAAAACACTTCATACAGCAAATAAAAAAACATCATGCTACACAAATTGCTTTGCTTTTTGTATGTTAAGGGTATGTTCACGTGGGCAGCAGGAGCTCAGATAAGCTTCGCTTTTAGGCAGGTAAATGCTGTGACATCACAACTGTGTCAACTGAGCTTTTGTGACATCACAAGGGGGTTTTTAAGTCGGGTAAACTGCTGTCCTCTTTTGTGACATCACAAGTGGGTTTTAGTCGGTTAACATCTTTCATGACATCACAGGTGTGATAAAACAAGACAAACCGCTCTGACATCACAGTTGGGTGTCAGGTAATATGCTAATGACATCACACATTAGGTATTCTGCTGTGACATCACCTATGTATAGATAACACAGGATCACAGCTCACCTCCTCCCCCTCCCTGCTCAACAACCTATGCATAGAGCCTAGAAAACTCTCCGTAGAAGCAAATAATGCGTTTGTTAGGTAGGTGTCTTGACATCACTGCTGTTTTTCGGTCAGGTGAGTTGAGTTTAGCCGTATTAGAGACTTTGATCTCTTACGTTTCAGTCAAGTTAGCTGCTATGACATTTCAAGGGGGAAGGGTCAGTCAGGCAAACTGCTGGGTCTTGCTCCAGGGTATGACATGGAGTATGTAGCATCAAATTAGGAGTTGGAAAAATAAATTGCTGCATTCATACGCATGTGAATTTTTCAGGCCTGGCTTTATACCTACAGCTTTATAATATTTTTTACCTTATGATAAAATGCATTTTGTGAGGAGGTGTCCTGCTTATACTGATCAGGGATGATGATGTATAGTCTCCATATACTGACATTAAGTCAGAGAAACGGTGGAAAGCCGATGCATCTCCTAAACCAGTGGCTTTGTTTTGTTTCTCTAGAGTCTGGTAATGGGTCTTCATGCCGAAGCTTGAGATGCTAATGCCGAAGCTTGAGATGCTTTGCACATATCGTAGAGAACATCCAGAAACACAATGCTATAGCAGGTAAGCCGTTTTTATCCATGTCTGGGGCAAGGTCCAGCATTAGGCAGACTGCTGGCGGCTAAATGTATACAGTGACTTTCACAAAGCATTACTTTGTGTACTGACCATAGGCTTGGTTGGAAGACCATGAGGTTGAAAACGGTTAAAAGATGAAACCACATGGTGTGCGAGGTGGGGACATTTCTCATGACCCAACCGAGGACTTTTTCATCTTTTTGTGTTGGAAGATTCCTACTTGACAGAAGTCTTTTAACTTTTATTTGGTGCCCAAATCAAGTATCCAAGACTGAAGATGTTCAGAGAGGACCATCTTCTGCTTCTGCAAACATGACACTAATTTATAACATGGCTAAAAACAATGATTTATATAAAGTTATAGCCGATCGGATCTATCCAATAGCTGCCTATTATAAGGCTATGAGACGTTGGGATTTACCTTTTGTATTTTACTTCTTACGTTTCTCGTGTTTCATGTTTAGGAGAATGCGTCATCAGGAAATGACCTAATGTTAAAAGCAAATTTTACGTTAAGCATATTTTGGGTGATTTTTATTTTTGCATTTTCCATGTAATTAGCTCTGTACAAAAATTAATACATTTCTGAAGTCTCTTTAAACAGTCATCACATTATCATTACAGGCAGGATAACCATGATGGGTAACACAGGATCCACCATTTGCAATAGGTGATGGTCACAGGCCACCTCCTCCCCCTCCCTGCGCAACAACCTATGCATAAAGCCTAGTAAACTCTCCATAGAAGCAAATCATTCCCCTCCAGACTATCGTGTCTGTGGCCATTGTGGCTGCAGCAAAGCATAAATCTTAATGCTGTTAGAAACGGCTCAGGCAAGATGGCCGCCCCCCATAATCATATGCAGTAAAATAAAAACAGATGAGGGAAAAAGAATTGCCCAGATTTACAAATGTGTCTGCACAAAAAAAATAAAAAAGTGGGGCACAATTTCACAATTTGGCACCCTTTAGGGGTTGTACATGCTTGGGAATGGGAAAGGGGTGGGACCTAAGACGTGCCATTTTGCACCAAAATTCTGGCGTAAAATTTTTGTCTCAAAGTAAGCCAACCAAAGGTTGGTATAGAGTCTGAGAAAAATGTCTATCCCTTCACCATATACAGTACAGACCAAAAGTTTGGACACACCTTCTAAAGAGTTTTCTTTATTTTCATGACTATGAAGGCATCAAAACTATGAATTAACACATGTGGAATTATATACATAACAAACAAGTGTGAAACAACTGAAAATATGTCATATTCTGGGTTCTTCAAAGTAGCCACCTTTTGCTTTGATTACTGCTTTGCACACTCTTGGCATTCTCTTGATGAGCTTCAAGAGGTAGTCCCCTGAAATGGTCTTCCAACAGTCTTGAAGGAGTTCCCAGAGATGCTTAGCACTTGTTGACCCTTTTGCCTTCACTCTGCGGTCCAGCTCACCCCAAACCATCTCGATTGGGTTCAGGTCTGGTGACTGTGGAGGCCAGGTCATCTGGCGCAGCACCCCATCACTCTCCTTCATGGTCAAATAGCCCTTACTTTTTCAAAGTTTTCTCAATTTTTCGGCTGACTGACTGACCTTCATTTCTTAAAGAAATGATGGCCACTCGTTTTTCTTTACTTAGCTGCTTTTTTCTTGCCATAATACAAATTCTAACAGTCTATTCAGTAGGACTATCAGCTGTGTATCCACCTGACTTCTCCTCAACGCAACTGATGGTCCCAACCCCATTTATAAGGCAAGAAATCCCACTTATTAAACCTGACAGGGCACACCTGTGAAGTGAAAACCCTTTCAGGGGACTACCTCTTGAAGCTCATCAAGAGAATGCCAAGAGTGTGCAAAGCAGTAATCAAAGCAAAAGGTGGCTACTTTGAAGAACCTAGAATATGACATAGTTTCAGTTGTTTCACACTTGTTTGTTATGTATATAATTCCACATGTGTTAATTCATAGTTTTGATGCCTTCAGTGTGAATCTACAATTTTCATAGTCATGAAAATAAAGAAAACTCTTTGAATGAGAAGGTGTGTCCAAACTTTTGGTCTGTACTGTATATCATCCAGCCTGAGCCCCTGTGATAAATCTGGTCCAGGTCTAGACGGCCGGTCTAAGCTTACACCATCTTTACGATTAGTAAATCTGGGCCACTGTGTATCGGGTTTCCGTTTTCTATGGTCCATAATAGTACTAATACCTGGCAGATCAAGCACTGTCTTTGAGAAGCACTCTTTACTGTCTTTCCAGGTCCAGGTGATGGATCATCAGGAGTTTATGAGGTTGTAGAATTAAATCAGAAATTCTTTTTATAGAGCTGTTATTATTTTACATGAATTTTTTAGGGCTTTTTTAAATAAGGAATTCTTTATAGAACTGGACTGCAGTTCATGTGCTGATTTATTAGGGTGGAACATCTGGGAATGTATTTGTGAGATATCCAAGTAAAACATTGTAAGTACCTTCCTACAAGGTCAGCGTCCTTGTGTTCTTGGACATTGCTTCGTGTTTTCACTAGTAACGCTCTCTTTGAAGACGATGGTGTTTCTTTAGTAGCTCCAAAAAAAAACAAAAAAAAAAACGATATTCGTTTTCCATGTGTGCCAAACACTTCATGCTGATCGGTTTGACAGATCGAAAGTTGAGCAGGCCAATGCATGACGTTTGCAGGATCGTCCACCTCTCCACCCCCAGATCACAGATGATTGGGCATGGACTGGGGCACAGCCTTTAAACCAGTCATGTACAGATTGTAACCATCGGCTATCACGTGTTTGCTGGACCATCCGCATGGAAACTGATCAGCCATCTCTAGCTGATCATGCTATAGACTTACCTGTTCAGCACATATTGGACAAAAAATTTCCACCTGACAGTTCACATTTTTGACAGACAGCTGTCCACCCTAGGTCATCGCAATCAATGATTTGCTTATCCATTAATAGACATTGTCCATAATGGTCAAAGTTGGCCAATGTTTATCTTTGGTGTATGGATGGACAGCTTAAAGCGTAATTGATGGCGTATTCTCAGGATAGGCCACAAGTGTCTGATCGGCGGTGATCCAACACCAGCCGCTCTGCAGTAGCTCTGGCACTGGTACTACACCGCTAAGTCTGTTGTGTAGTGGATGGATCTGTTACTGCAGCGCTTCACTGTAGTAACAGCAGTAACCAGCATCATCCATTACACAATGGATGGCGCTGTGTACCTCTAGAGCTACACCGAAACAGCTGATTGGTGGCGGTGTGGAGTCGGACCCCCTCTACTCAGCTATTGATAGGCCAAAACTAAATCCTGGAGAACCCCTTTAAGGGTAATTTGTTGCACGTTTTAGTTATGTAGTTTCAGGGCATCTGTGCAGAAACCATTACCAGACATTAAAGGGTTGGTTCACCTCTAGGGCCTCTCGGGCAGACCCCCAAATAGGGTGGGGATAACATGTCTCCAATGCAATGGGACACGTGATGTATGGGAGACGCGTCACCTCTGCCGCCAGTCATTGGCTGCAGCAACCACGTAATCGTGTCAAAGCCGATATTGACCTGGGGAGACCTGAGCGCTCCAGTGCCCTGGGAAGGAGGGAGGGGGATTGAAAGAGCCGAAACGCAGTGATGGTGGACGTCAGATAAGTTTGTTTCCCTCCACAGCAGTAAACAGTCTTTAATTGTCTCTTTTTCTATAGGTATTTACTTTATTGCACCAGTTATTTTGGTTTTATTACATAGGTTAGAAAGAACAAATTATCCAGTTGTCCATGTATCGCTTTATCTATTGACCACCAAAATTTTTGGCTTTATTGCATCTTAATGTATAGTAACCCGTGTTATAAAAATGAGTTTTTTGTGCAGAGCATTTCTTGGTTCTTCTAAATGATTTGCTGTTGAGAACAGTTCCTTGATTTTTATATTTTATTTTCCTTTTTCTGTTGCATCCGACGTTCTGGGCTCCGCACACACAATTTTTTGTGTCCCTCTGCGTATGTAACTGTAGATCACTGGGGTTTTCCACATAACCCATTCTGAATGGAAAGAGGGTAAGGATGTCATGAACTCGTGTTGGCTTTGGCAGTGCGAATCCTGCGTCTGCAGCCGCCGTCCTTAATAAAACATTTGTCTCTTCAGCGAGGCGCGATATTCCCGATTCCCACAGGCCCTGTCTAATAATATTGAACTTTCCATATTCATTTCCCTCGCATGTCAAAATGAAGTTGTTGTAATGCATTTTTGAGGTGCTTCATTGCCGTTTAAGAGCTGTTTTATGGCTGCCTGGAGACATCCTCAGTAGAATGGAGGCATTATTAGCTCTGAGATGCATGTATAATATGGCGTGTTTTTTTCTTCAGATTATCTAAAAGTAGGATGTATTGTCACTCATGGGAACGGCGCCGTAAAGTGTTTATTGTGGGTTCAACCGGATATACACACCGCATATATACACGACTGCAAAATACTGCACTACTGGAAGACCATGATGAGATTTATATGGCTTTATATAGCTTATCCAGGTTTAGAAAACAAAAAGTTTAGCTTCCTTCCCCCCCCCCCCTGAAATGGCACCATGGTTGTCCATGGGCTGTGTCGGGGATTGCACCAACTTGGCACAGTTTTTGAAAATAATTGTAATCCTTAGGACAGGCCATCAATATCAGATTGTGGTTTGAAGGGTCCACAGAATTGAGCGCCATGACCTCTTCATTACCAGGCACAGCGCTTCACACTCTATAGTCATTATGTATGGTACTACGCTCTATCCTATTGACTTGAGAAGTAGGACTACAGAATGTACAGGATTAGGCCCCATTCACACAACCATATTTTTGGTCTGCATCCAGTCCACATTTTTTGCGGATCAGATGCAGACCCATTCATTTTAACGGGTCTGCAAAATAGGCATCCGTATGTCCGTTCTGCGGCGCCGGAAAAAAAATAGTCCTATTTTTTTCTCACTTTTGTTCAATTACCTGGTTCTTAGGAGGCTTTAGAGAACTAAAAAAACCAGGTACTTGTGCCATAGTTGCTGTTGAAGCATTTGTAACTAGCTATAGACAGTCTATGTGAACTGGTATGTCTTCCCATTATGTCTTCTTCATATCTAGAAGCTCTGCAAGCCCTGCTTTATCTATCCTAAGTTGAGGTATAACTCATTATTTTATTTATTTATTTAATGCACTTATATAGCGCTACTATATTCCGCAGCGCTTTACAGACATTAGCATCCAACTGTCCCCAATGGGGCTCACAATCTAAGGTCCCTATCAGTATATCTTTGGAGTGTGGGAGGAAACTGAAGTACCCGGAGGAAACCCACGCAAAACACGGGGAGAACATACAAACTCCATGCAGATGTTGCCCTTAGTCGGATTCGAACCTAGGACCCCAGCGCTTATGTGCCCTAAACCACCAATGGTGGTTTCTAGATTGCCATGCCATGTGACTACATCTCTCTCCTGGTTCTGGCAATCTGCGGGGGTCTCTTGACAAGTTCAGTGACACTTTAAAGTCCTCTAAAGCTGGGGCTCCACCTCCAATGCCACATCCACATGCTGAGGGCAGGGTTTTCAAAGAGCGTATTAATGGCCTGGACAATTTTGCCGGTAATACCGGCCATGGTGAAATCATGGGTGATGATTAGCGCATGGTTTGAAAACCAGGCCCACAGCATGTGGGTGTGGTTTTGCCCTCTACCGCCACATAAAAACCCAGCCGAACACTTTTTTATTTATTTCCGTTTGGCTGATAGGAGAGAGTCCTCTTCCTTCTAGAGGAGAGGTCATTTGCATATTATTTCCCACAGGGTATTTCAAGTAGATCTCCATACGCCGACTGGATCTCTACAATACGAACCAGTTTCCCCGCCGAGCTTCATCCCATTCCATGTCAAATAGGCAGAAGCTAGAAGTGTTTCGGTGATGACCTCATCTAACCTTACATGCAACGTGTCATGGTCACCTTACTCTAGTGTCTTCAGCTTTAGATTGTCTCTTGCGGCTCTCCTCTCTAGGTCATTTACTATTTATGTGGGATTTTCTTATTATGATGTTATTTGCTGAATATTAATACAGTTTGTAGATGAGATTAGACCATGGCTGTGGAAATCCTCTTATTAGATTAATTACCTTGGAGCCATGTTTACAGATCAGTGTTTGCCATGTGCGTTGTGATGTTCTTGAAGGGCAGCCATTATATTGATTTGTATACTATGAAGAGGTCACAATGCTCTTGTCCGAACGGCACTGCCTCTTTTAAACAGCTGATCGTCGGGGGTGTCTGGAGTCGGACCCCTACCATTTTGATATTGATGACCCATACCTAAAATACGTCATGAATATTTAACTCCTGGAAACCCCCTTTTTAGCTTCTTCCCCCCCCCCTTTTTTATTTTATTTATTGGTATCTAAAACCAGGATTTGGATGTCTTCATCAGAATTGAAGGTGGTCCAAGTTGGTTAGTTGAGAATGATTGGTATTATAGTTTGGATACAATCATTTTTGGCTGGACAATGGTTCCATGAAGTGAGTGGAATGTTGCTTGTGCATTGGTTGAATAAATCTATAAGTTTTCCAATGGAAGAAGTGTTGCCTCTTCCATTGGAGGTGTACTATCAAGACGAGATTTGGAATCCAACCTCTTGAGTCCTGCACCCTTTTGGCTTTACCTGTGCTGCTCCACCACTGTGCATTTTTGTAGTGATATAATGATTGGAGCAGATTTTATCTTCTAAACACTCGACATGTCTGACCACCGACAAGCTAAAGCCCACAGGAATGTACGACTGTTCCTTACAAAAGGTCTTTAGATCCAGGGTGTTCCCATGGATGTAGCAGAGCGGGTGATTGTTCGAGGTCATGTTTTGCTGCTCTCTGTGGATACAATCCAGCTCAGTTCATACTTCTGTCATAAAATGTAAAACACACACAAGAAGATAGATGTTTTTGTGTCATGACGCTCAAGTTAGGTTCTGATCCTTACCTCGGGGAACGAGCGATGAATGCAAATCACATACAGCTCCTTTCTGTTGTGACCTAGACTATGACTCAGACATTCCTCCACCGCTCTGAGAGCTTTTGTCTATGCTAATTGTTCTGCAAGACCTACCCAAAATGAGCATGGAACTTAATATGCCTGTACTTGGTGATTTGTGTGATTATGTGGGAGCAGCTGTTAGTTACTTGGAGAGGTTTAGCTTCTAAACCACCAGATAATCTAGTAATCTACTTGTCAAACTGAAGCTCTTACTGAAATCAATTCGCAAATGTCTGTCCGACAAATGCAATCTTCTTTTCTTAATGATGGGCATCCAAAAATTCCAGTCCCTCCGACAATGTCATGTGTATAGGGGCATCCAGAATGTTGAGGGAAACCAGGATCAGATGTACTGGTTTCCCCTAAGGCCCCTTTCACACGGGCGAGTATTCCGCGCGGATGCGATGCGTGAGTTGAACGCATTGCACCTGCACTGAATACCGACCCATTCATTTCTATGGGGCTGTTCACATGAGCGGTGATTTTCACGCATCACTTGTGTGTTGCATGAAAATCGCAGCATGTTCTATATTCTGCGTTTTTCACGCAACGCATGCCCCATAGAAGTGAATGGGGTTGCGTGAAAAGTGCGGATGCGGATTTTCACGCACGGTTGCTAGGAGACGATCGGGATGGAGACCCGATCATTATTATTTTCCCTTATAACATGGTTGTAAGGGAAAATAATAGCATTCTGAATACAGAATGCATAGTAAAACATCGCTGGAGGGGTTAAAAAAAAATATATATTTTTTTAACTTGCCTTAATCCACTTGCTCGCGCTGCCGGCATCTCTTCTGTCTTCTTCTTTGCTGAACAGGACCTGTGGTGAGCATTCATTGCAGCAACAGGACCTGTGGTGATGTCATTCCGGTCATCACATGATCCATCACATGATCCATCACATGATCTTTTACCATGGTGATGGGTCATGTGATGACCGGAGTGACGTCACCACAGGTCCTGTTCCTGAAATGAATGCTCACCACAGGTCCTGTTCAGCAAAGAAGGAGACAGACGAGATGCTGGCAGCGCGAGCAAGTGAATTAAGGTGAGTTAAATTATTTTTTATATTTTTTTTTAACCCCTCCAGCGCTATTTTAGCAAGGCACCCGCACATTTTCCCGCAACGCCCGTCTGAAAGAGGCCTAAGAGTTGTCAGAAGTGAATCCCCCTTATTCTATTTTCATATGGATGGACAGTTGAGCGATCCAAGTGGGGTCAACGATTAAGAACTACAAGCAACCAAACTACTGGTGAGGAAAAATGATATCTTCATGCTCAAGTAGCAAACAAAGAAATGGAGGAATCAATGCTCCTAATTTGGCTCCAGTGTCTGGTTATACTACTGTTCCCCAAAAGTATTCTGGTATCAGAGCAGAGGTGGACATTTTGACTTCTTCATTTCTTTGACTGTTTCCATCTGATAGGTGACACCTATCTGTAAGGGCATACAGATGCCGACAGCGGCGTCCCTTACTGTATAACATAGTTGTGTCCATTTCTTAATAAAGGGGTTATCCTGCCATATATATTTATGACCTATCCTAAGGATAGGTCATCCATATCTGATTGGGGAGGTTTCAGCATGATCATTACACTGCACTCCATTACACTGCCTATCATCTCAGAAGAGCAGTGTGATGACGAGTACTTGCTCCATTCATTTAAATGAGTGAGTTGTAATGACACTACGCCGCCGCTCCACATGGAGCAGTGCTCACATGGAGCGCCACCTCCTCTTCAAACAACTGATTGGCAGTGGTCCAACATCCTGCACCCCCCACCTATCTTGATGATAGGTGATCAATATATATATATGGCAGGACAACCCCTTTAAGTTAAGCCTTCGTCATCCGCTTTACTCTTCTGTTGCACTGAATGTACTTGCGTTACGGTGCACCCTCTCAGGTTTTGAACCTAGTCCTGTCTATGTTCCATCCTTTAATAGGGAATATGGAAAGGGGTTGTCAAGATTGTCACCGAGCTGATAAGGTTGAAAAAAGACAGCGGTCCATCAAGTCCAGTCTATAATCCTAGTGTGATAAGAGGAGACAACCTCTTTAGCATGGTCATACAAAACGTAATAATTAATTGAATGAATTCCTTTCTTTCTGTATGCAGAACCCGTCTCCTCTCCTGACATGTCTGATTTAGTAGCTCCTTGCATTCCTCATTAAATAACAATTGTGGAGCATCTATTCGTATGACTCTATGTTGTGCCGTTTCTTTGTTATTCCTGCTAGAAGTTATGAAAGCATTACTAGCCGTTTACAATGAAGGTCCAGCTGGGTTTTACCAGTGGGGTGTGTGTCCCCCAGCCCTGCATGATTTGATACTACACAGTCAGTGCTGCCAGTGCAGGGACACAGCCTCAGCTGGTAACGCCCATCTGGACCTTCACTGCCAACTGATAGTAACTGTTTCATAACTTCTAGAAGGAATAATAAAGGAATGGCACATTATAGAATGAAAGTAGTTCATAAAACAGATGTCAGGAGAAGTGACAGGTCATTTCCACGTGTACACCATGTGCTTCTGCTGTCATGCTTATTGTAATTGCGTTAATTTGTTTTTGCTGTAACAGTCAGACGTATCACCAGTACTTACTATTTCATGCTGGATACCATTATGTCGTCCACATAATAGTCACATTTTTGGTGACATTAAATATAGAGTTTCCCTTGTACTATTTAGTCTCTTAAAGCAGATCTGTCACAAGGTACGTACATATCTTGCAGCAAGGAATTTTTGTGCCGTTTTGGTACTAGCAGCAGTGGAAGAATACACCGATCTCCTAGTCAGGCCTCATGCACACAACCATAATTTTCCATCCTTGTGCTATCCACATTTTTTGCGGCTTGCACGCGGACCCATTCATTTCTATAGGTCCACAAAAAAAAAAAAAATAATAGATAGCCCAGGGATGTCATCAGTGTTTTGACTACTGCAATTCATTGCCAATTGGTCTTCTTTTCACTAAATTCTCCCTCCTTCAGTCTGTCCAATCTGGCAGTGTAATACTGCCGCCGATTACCCTATGAACAAGCAAACGCTCGTTCATCAGGTAATCCAGATTTTTAAGCATGCCTGATTGGTGTATTCTTAGATTGGGTTGGTATATTCTTAGATTAGATAGGTGTTTTCTTAGATTAGATTGGGTTGGTGTTTTCTTAGATTGGGTTGATGAGCGGTGTTATAACCACGGAGAATTTATTCAGTTTTATGCCTATTGATCTTATACCTTTGTGAGTATAATAAAAGCTATTACCATTGGAAACATTGGTGGACCTTCACTATGTGCCTGCACCTTTATATCTACAGAGGGGTGGTTTTGTGACCAAGATTATCCTTCTGTGGAACCTCGTTGTTTGGCATCACCTAAAAGCTGATCAAGTCCTTTGAATCACAGCCAAGTGAGGCAGCGCGACACCTTGTTTTGAACTGTTAGATTGGGTTGATGTCTTCTTGGATTAGATTGGTATATTCTTAGATTGGGTTGGTGTCTTCTTAGATTAGATTGGGTTGGTGTCTTCTTAGATTAGATTGGGTTGGTGTCTTCTTAGATTAGATTGGGTTGGTGTCTTCTTAGATTAGATTGGGTTGGTGTCTTCTTAGATTAGATTGGGTTGGCGTCGTCTTAGATTAGATTGGGTTGGCGTCGTCTTAGATTAGATTGGGTTGGCGTCTTCTTAGATTAGATTGGGTTGGCGTCTTCTTAGATTAGATTGGGTTGGCGTCTTAGATTAGATTTGGGTTGGCGTCTTCTTAGATTAGATTGGGTTGGTGTCTTCTTAGATTGGGTTGGTGTCTTCTTAGATTAGATTGGGTTGGTGTATGTTGTAGTAACGGCACATTTGTTGTGCTTTTTTGGCTACTAGTAGTCCAGTCTTGTAGCTGTAATGGGCTGTCCTTGAATAGGGCAGTATAAGCAGACTGATCCACTTTAGGCCTCATGCTCACAGCCGTATGTATTTTTGCGCTCTACAAACCGCAGATCCGTAAAATATGAATACTGGCCGTGTCCATGCCACATTGTTCTAATAGAACTGCCCGTTCTTGTCTGCAAAACAGCCAAGAATATGACATGTTTTGTAACTTGTGGAACGACCGCATGTATGCGCCCGGCACACACTGTGCGGACCCATAGAAACGAATGGGACTGCGTGCCATCTGCAAAAAATGTAGATTGGCCGTGGACCCAAAATATGGTCTGAGGCCTTAAAGGGGTTTTCAAAGAGTTTGTTTTTCTTTTTATTGTGACCCATTCTCTGGATAGGTCATCAGTACCTGATTGGTGGGGGTCCTAAACCCAGAATCCCCCCCCCCCCCCCCCACTAATCAGGTGTTTGAAATGGCACCGCCACTTGCAGTAGGGGGACCTTCTAGTGGCTTCGCCTTGGCCAGTGACTACACATTCATCGGTCAGATGGCCTAGGAACAGCTTAGTCCCATAGAAGTGAATAGGGCTGAGCTGTGATACCAAGCGCAACCGCTATACAGTGTACGGCGCTGTGCTTGGTGAGCTGAGAAAAGGCTGTGGGTGTAAGACCCACGATAGGTCATCAGTTAAAAAAATATATATAATTCGGAAAACTCCTTTAAAATTGTTCTCTGGCATCTCGTCACTTACTTGTCAGCCTCCTACGTTCTGGCTGTCTGTTCTCGGTAGGTTAAGTCAGATTGTCACATGAATTAAGCTTTCCGTATAACATGTGGAAGAGCCAAGGTTTCTTACATTGAAAGGTCGCGCTATCCGTATAATTACATAAGTCCCATAGGGTAGTGGTCACCAGCTGCTCCTTTACTGCTCTGCACGATGGGCCTGCCTGACACGTGAGCTGCGGTGGTACATCGTCACGCTTGAGAACGTCTGTATGAAGGACCCTCAGGTAATCTTCCCCTCATCAAAAACTGCAAGATAATCCTGCAGATTGTGATTCAGACTTCAGCCATGTCAGTAAAATCTCACAGCAGAATTAGAGCGTGCCCCCCAAACCTGCGGATATTTCCACAGCTTTGTAAAACCCCATTGACATCCATTGTACTCTGCAGACGACAAATCCACCATATGTAAACATGACCTATGAGCTGCGGAGGGCTTGACCGTTTCCCTGTACAGATCGGTGGTGTCTGGGGGGGGGGGGGGGGGGCGCGGGCGCGCTATCTTCTCATACAGAAGTCACATGCCCACACAACGTTGCGCGCACACACAAACTTTTAGCTCTTTTCAAGCACTATGGGGGTCATTTATTAAGACTGGCGTTTTAGACACCAGTCTTAATAACCCCTATAGCTGGTGGATGATCCGCCATAGTTATGAAGAGGTGCCGGCCTCTCCATAACTTTGGCGCATCCAGCACCGCTATAAAGGTAAGCCAGCTTCCTAGCTGTCTCACATTGAGACCATTTTCTACGCCTAAAACAGGCGTAGAAAATGAATGAGGTGGGCCTGCCGGACTGTCCCCTTCTTCGCCCACTTTTTTAGACCTGGCGTGAGAAGGGAAAAGCACCTTTGCGCTGCAATCTGTTCCAGAAATAAGCCTAATATAGTCGTATTTCTGGTTCGTAAATGACCCGCTATGTACTTCCTTCAGGAAATGCAGGATGTGTGGATGGAACAGCACAGTACACGGCACCATACAGAGGGGGCAGCTAAAAATCTATACTGCTTATACCTGATTGGGAAAAAAAGTATATACATATACACACGCACACTCTCACATGGATGCCCTCACACATTCATACACACACAATCATACATACATACACATACATACACAGATACACACACATACAATCATACACACACACATACATACATAGACAGACAGACACACACACACACACACACACACACAATCGTACATACATAGATACATACATACAAACATACATACATACACACACACACACAATCGTACATACACACATATACACACACACACACACACACACACACATTCATACACACACAATCATACATACATACACATACATACACAGATACACACACATACAATCATACACACATACATACATAGACAGACAGACACACACACACACACACACACACACAATCGTACATACATACATACATACATACATAGATACACACACACACACACACACACACACAATCGTACATACACACATACATACACACACACACACACACACACACACACACACACACATACACAGACAGACACACACACACACATACATACATACATACATACATACATACATACACACATACATACGCACACACACGCACGCATACGCAGCCTTCGGGCACATAGTGGCATGAGTCCGAGGCATTTATCTGGATATCCACTTGCCGTATACCTCTGGTGGACGCTGCAGACACGTGTGTGGTCAGCCGTGTTCTTTTGCGCCTCTGTCTGAAGCCTGTCATTACAGTCCGCAGTGTACACAGCATCACAGATAACCAATAATGAGCCAATAAATGGTAATCAGCTGCCTACTGCCAGGGGCAAGTTCTGAAGCTGTCAGGGCACTTTGCTGAAATTGACCTTGCTGCGTCCCTAATTAAACCTGTAGGTTATCTAATATTCACGGTAAGTGTCCTTGTCCGGATCCATGTAGCACATTTAGCCTTCTGTTCTAATGGTGCAGCTTTACAGGGATCTTCCTATAGATCAGCCTTGCAGTTGGATTGATACAAGCTTGTTTCTAACCAAAAGGCCCTTAAAAGATCCAGATGGTGGCATTTTGCGGTAATTTTTGCATCGCCGCCAAGTTTGTTCTAAATATTGTGTAGGCGAAATAATGAAACAATTTTTTTTGAGATGTATGTAAATTGGTTGTCATAAATTGCTTTTACCGGCTTGCATTTATTTGGAAAGAGCCTGATATAGCTTGTATTAATTCTGCAGGACAGGATCCTCTGCCTGGGAGGCTAGATACGGCCCTTAAAGGCTTACTACATTTAATAACCTCATTGTATGACATATGTATGACGCTCTTAGACTGCTACTTCATTACAGTCTCACCTCCCCTGACATGTCTGTTTTAATAATTTATTTGCATCTCTTCTGTGTTGCGCCATTCTTCTCTTATTCCTTCTAGAAGTTTATGAATAAATTGCTAGCAGTCTGCAATAAAGGTCCAGTTGGGGGTGGTGTCCCGCCACAGTTTGGCACACTGCTGGCAATTAGTTCTGGGCACCAGTCCATAGAAAGGATGCTCTGCAGTGACTGAGGAGAGCGACTAAACTGATAAGGGGCATGGAGGGTCTTTAGTTATGAAGAAATCAGGAATAATAGAGGAATGGCCTAACATACAGACATGTCAGAATGTCAGAAAAACGAAACAGAAGAAGGGATACGGACTTCACTTATCCCCCTGCCTCCCCATTCCATTGCTTTCTGGGTCCCCAGCTGCTCTCTACTTTTTGGCTCCGCTTGACACACAGGAAATGCTGGCGAGCCAATCACAGGCATCAGTGGTAACCCGCCTCTGCCAATGATTGGCTGAGCAGTCATTTCCATTGTGGGACCAGGAAGTAGAGACCAACGAGAAGTGGGAAAGCCTCGGAGCAAGGGGAGTGATGAGGTCTGTATGACTTCTTTTGCTTTTTATGCTGTGCTGATCCTTTTTAAAAACATTTAAGGGCATCCAGAGATCCCCTTTTAATAGTACCTGCAAATATGTATCATTTAATACAGCCATATAATACCCTCCCTATGACGGAGCTCTCAAGAATCTGTGATTTAAAAAAGTAGGAATTAAAATTTTTATTTGCCCACCTATAGTATGGTATCATACACACCACTGGTATTAAGATAATAAAATGAACTCCTTTTTATATGTTAAATTTCCGCCCTTTGTCCGATCCCTGTGTCGCCTCCTCCGTATTGTTCCCCTGAGGCTCCTCTGCACTCCAGGAATGTTTTGTGCTTTGCATTTTGTAAACTTTTTATGTCTAGATGTTTTTTCCCTCAATTGCTTATGCTGTTTCTTAAACGACATCTGGCAGACGTCTTAATGGCTGAGCGAATTTTTGGGCCCGGGGGGCCTTATAAACACTAAAATTGAGGAATTCAAGAATCCTACATCTCCTTCCACCCCCCTCTGAGCAGAATATAATTGCCCATCCAAAATTGCCCAGCGATCACATTCGTTACAGTAATGCTTGTAAACTTATGGTGCTTGAAACTTTGCAGGGCTTAGGTTAACTTTCCATCAGTTGGAGTAGCTGCTGAGTTTGGGATTGAAGAAACAAGGTCAAGTCCTGGTGTAACGCTTTGATTCTAGAATAAATCTGTAGATTACATTGAGCACATATGATTGGCACGCTCCCCCTGTTATTCCTTCCTCAGCTGTGGATGAAGACAACTGCAGAATATCTTACGCACAAGTGTCAAGCAGTTATTTTTTTTTGTCTGGGCCTACCCTAATTGCTTGGAGAAATGTTCTTGATTGAACTTTATGCTATGGTAGGGATCAGCAACCTCTGGAAACTACAACTCCCAGCATGCACACTTGCTTTGCTGTTGTTGTAACTCTCATAGAAGTGAAAGGAGGATTCTGGGAGTTGTAGTTTCAGAACAGCTGGAGTGCCAGAGGTTGCCGACCTCTGTGCCATGGGGTAAAAGATGCTTATAGATACTGCCGATCTAATTTTTGTGGGGCTGACAGAACCTCACCCAACCATCAGCCAGAAGATGTTTCGGCAGCCTTTGGAGAGACTGCAGCGTGTTCAAGTGCCGAAGTCCCTGATCAGCAGCCAAATAGGAAACTGGTATCAGTCGGAAGATGTTTTGGCGATCATTGGAGAAGCCACGGCTTGTAGGTGTGCCGAAGCCCCTGATCGGCAACCAAAGATGAAATGGGTATTAGCCAGAAGATGTTTCGGCAAACATTGGAAAGGCTGCAGCTTGTTCCAATCCCGAAGCCCCTGCTCGGCAACCAAAGATGAAATGGGTATCGACCCATTCGTCGTATGTCTCTGGTTGGCATGAGCCTATTTTCATGCTGCGCATGTGTCAGACTAGACTATAAAATGCATTGGGTTTAAGTCGCTGTATTGTGCTAGCCTGTAACAAATGAGGTGCCCTATCAGCATATATATGATGCATATCACGTTAGTGACAGATGTATTTGCTCGCTGTGTTAGATCCTTCCAAGTGATGATCATCTGGAGCCCACTCCAGTAGTTACACCCTTTTGAAGGCAGCACTCCAAATCCATGGGTTTCCCGTGGGGTGTGTCGAAGACAAGTATTTGACAGGGGAAAATACAATAATGGTTTTCAGGTTCTTTTTAAGTTTTTTATGTCTTTTCCACCAAAATGGTTCTGCACACGCTGAACAGATCAGCAAGTCGTCTGGAAGTTCTGGCCCCGAGAAGACCGTTTCCACTGGCAGCAGGACTCCCTTGTACCCATAATGTATTCACCATGACGTCTCAGCCACAATTAATTCCAGACGTCTGAGCAGCAGTCACATATAATACGCGCTCTCGGTCTGTATTCTTTTGACAGTGGGTCCAGGGAGATGAGCGCCTGGTGACATGTTGTTACGAAGTTTTAAAGCTTATTCTTGTTATGTCCTAATCATTCATTTATGAGGCACCAGGTATCTGTGCAGTTGTTATATCTACTCATCTACACAGTGACACAGATGGTAGGGAGGCAGGCCGTCGAGAGTTTTCACATTTTTCTAGAATATAGAAGCATATGGCGGGGGTGGGCATATACAGAATTAATCCCATAGAGGTGGGATTGGACAGGGTGAGTAGGATTTGATGACAGAGGGAGCACGCATTTGTAAGGGTTGCATACACATTAGCATCTGTGCTGCTTTTTACATCCGGCTGCTTGAATCTCATGGAGAAACAGCTTGGATGGTTGTAATGGATATTAAAAGTGAGGCAGTATACACCGACACACATCTGAAACAAATATAAAATTGCATGTTCTAATGCAGTGGAGACTAGACATTTTCGGGTGTATATTTTGAAAAGCAATGGATCAGTGGTATTTTTGTAAGCAGCTTCTCGGCGCCCATGCTTCAAATAATCACTGTGCTTTCAACAAATGATGCAGAAATCAATAGCACAAGTGAATGTAAGTAACTTAGTAATATGTCTTGAAAGAGAAAAATGCCTCTTTCTCCACTTATAAGACACTTTTCCCTCCCCCCAATACTGAGCTGATCGTTCAGTGTCAGCTGAAAGCTAAAAGTCTACCTTGAGAGATGCAACGGGCTATCAGTTACATGCTCCTCATCGAAGTCTGTGGAGAAGGGAGAGGGAGGAGCTGATTGCTGAAGAGACAGAGGCACAGACACACAGAGATGCTGCTGCCTTCATTCACAGCTCAGTGCTTCTGTATGATGTCCACCATGCAGCTGTTGCCACTTCTCCGAATGCACTACAGAGAGATGTAGGAGCAGGATCTCCTCTTGTCTTAGTGTGCTGTGTATGGGAGACATCATAGCAACTAGATTCTCACTAGCTCAAAGATCGCTAACAATTAGAGATGAAGCCTGCAAAGGGGTAATTCATATAATGGCCAGAAATAGTGTTATTTGTCATGTACGCACTCTGTGGTGTTCAGGGCCCGTACACTGTTTACTTCCAGAACCTGGGGCTGCCGCTAGAGCTTCTTAGTGGGGGTGTCAGACCCCGTACCAGTCTCATATTGATGACCTCTCCTGTGGAAGTCCCAGAAAAACCCTTAACATTAAATCATAAGAAATAAACAAAAGAAAGAAAACCCTTTTATTTCTGCATCGTCTGCTTTACTAAAACCCTCTTAGGACCTCTTGCATAAAAACTGATTGGTCTTGTTGTTCCTGGCTTCATTGAGGCTTGTTATTGGCATCACATGCGGATTACCGTACTTATATTATCATTTATTTCCAACCACATTATCATTCACGATCTGCTGCAATAAAAATTCATATTTCAGGTCTTGCATTATAAATTTTATGCTTGGACATAGAAACTCTTTACAAAGTAACACCACCCATAGTCCATAATTTCTTTTATTACTTTTGTGTTCTTTTATCACACGTCAGGGTATAACCTGTCTCTCTTCGTCCTCGGTCTTCAAGGTCAGCCTTCAAGACAGCAAGGTATATTCATATAGTGCAGTGCTGGACTCTTGTAAGCCTCATGTAGGACTCCTTTAAAGAGATTGTTCATGCCTCCTCAGGATAACTCATTCATATCTGATCAGTGATGGTTCAAGACCCTGCTCCCCCACCGCTCAGCTGTTCCATGCACCCTTCAGCGCTGGGACTAGCACTTTGAACGGAACAGGAAGTACAGCTCCATTCAAGGTGTGTGTTATGGCCGCTAAGCCCTATTGAAGTGAATGGAATCTGAGCTGCAGTACCCAGCACGGCCACTACACTTTGAACGGAGCTGTACTTCCTGTTCCTTTCAAAGTGCTAGTCCTAGTGGCGGAGGCAGCATGGAACAGCTGATCAGTGGGGTGCAGAGTGTCTGACCCTCACCAATCGGATATTAATGATCTATCCTGAGGATAGGTTATCGATATCAGGAGCTTGGAAAGCCCTGGTATGTAAGCTATTCATCTTACATACATACTTGTTCATCTCCTCATTCCCCATCTGCTGAGCATCTAGCTAGACTTATGATGACAAAAGAAGATGTAGAAAAATTGCTCAGTCCTGAGACTGGTTTCCAAATGCCCATCATTCCTTCAAATGCTGTAAATTAATGGGCAGTCCTTTACCGGATGTACCAGGAACCTAACGTTAAACACCCGCTCCTCGTGTTAGGATTGTGAGCTTGTCCACAATCCATTCTGAATCCATGCCCATTAAATATTTATCGAGGACGTTCAAAGCAAATTTAGGCGAGCTCCGAAGCAGTCGCTGCCGCCCTCGTTGAGGTTTGCATTCCTAACTAAAAGAACATGGCAAGCGGTGTTGATTTTACGGATCAAAAGAGGATAAATCTACAGTAATTCTCTTCTTATAAAATCAGACTATGAGGAGCTTTCAGTTGTCTTCCTGTTTAAATGAACGTGACAGCGCTGCACATTGACCTTTTATGCAGGTACAACAGTTGTGTCGAGATTATTCATAAGCCAAGAGCAGTCACACAATGTCACAGCCAGCGGCGGATGTGGCCTGGAAATGACTATATGTACGTGCATATAGTCTACCTGCCAAGAGACCTCTCCAGCTTGTGGTCAAGTTGGATCCAATGTTCTGTTGGTTGGTGAAATGATTCACCATTTATATTGACCATTAGACATTTCCAAGTCGGCCCAGATGCCGTGTGACAGATGTACGACTCATATTTGTTCCTGGTACTTTCTGTAAAAGTCGTTCTTTGAAACTTGGGATTGTGTCCTCCACGAGCCAATTCTGAATTCTAACCTAAAGATGTTTGCAGTGACGTTTAGAGGACAAGAAGAATGGTCATTATCCAACACGTCAAGTTAGAGGATAACATTTTTTGGACTTCTGTCATCTTTTTCTTTCTGTTAATGGCTAGAAAAACTCTTGTTGTTGCCTCCTGGATCTTGGATTTTCTTCTGACGCCTAGTCTTAAAGAAGCGCTCCCACAAAGTAAGTTATTCTCTGACCTATTAGAAAGGTACATGATGTAGATTGTAGTGAAGGTAACCTTCTTACCAGTGACTGTATTTGTGAGTTATAACCTCCTTTCTGATCCTCAGCTGTGTCATGTGACCAACACTCAGTTCACTTCTGAAACGACAACTCCCTGAATCCTCCATTCACTTCTGTGCCAAGCAAGCGTGCTTGCTGGGAGTTGTAGTTTCACTGCACCTTGAGTGCCAAAGGTTGTTGTCCTCTGGTCTTCATGTTGAAGTCAGATGCTTCCTATGAATGATTCAACAGAGGACTGACCAGCCACATTGCTGCCGATGCTTAGCTTTCGCATATGGCCGGCTTTACGGTAGATGGCACGTCCCTGATGTTTACAGCACCTATAAATGAATTTGGAAGGAAAACTGTGAGGGTGGACGTCTATAAATGGATGTTCTAAATGGACAGAGAACCCATGAGGGTTATTTTAAAACCAATGGGAACATTAGTGGATTTTGCTGTCAAATACTATTCAAAGCTTGCCACCTTCTACCAAGTGAATGGTCCCCCTGAGGCGTGACGCAGTTATTATACGCTACAATGGGTCAGAATTCTCTTTGAGTATTCAGATTTTCTCGTTGCGTTAAAAGCACATTGACACAATTAGTGCCTCCTTTGCATGGTGTGTTCCCTGCACACAGGAGATGTCAGCGCCTCAGCTGTCTGTCTTCCCTTAGAAAGCTTTAGATTGGGCTAATGGAAGAAAAAGCAATGCGCTGCATATAGCAGCCGGCCAAATTCTAGTTAATTTGGATAATGGCTATTCTATGGCCTCGTGCACATGGCTGTGTGTCCGTATTTTAGTCTGAAGAAAATATGGATCCATTTCATGTGCATTCTTTGTTTTTCTCAATCCTTTCAGTAGAAAGTGCCGCTGTTGTCTGTGGACAAGAATAGGACAAGTTCTATCATTTGCAGAACTGGAAAAAACTGATCAACAAAAAACACTGTGTGCATGGCTGCAGAGAAATGAATGGGTCAGTGTGCACGCGGATCGACCGAAAACGGACCCACGAAAAACACTGATGTGTGCAGGGCTGCACAGAGCTTAATGGGTCAGTGTGCACACGGATCCACGAAAAACACTGATATGTGCAGGGCCACCCAGAAATTCATAGATCAGTGTGCACGTTGATCCACAAAAAAACACTGATGTGTGCATGGCCGCCCAGAAATTCATGGGTCAGTGTGCACACGGATCCAAGAAAAACACTGATGTGTGCATGGCCGCCCAGAAATTCATGGGTCAGTGTGCACACGCATGAAAAATACAGTTATGTGCGTGAGGCCTAAGAGCTACTTTTATAAATGTTTTTGATTTCACCTTATCTGACCCTTTATCCAACAATAAGGCTTCATGCACACAACCGTTTTGTGGTCCACAAACAGCGCGTACCAGCCGCCGTGCATCCTGCACTTACTGCGGGCTCCGAAATGCCCATTCTTGTCTGCAAAACGGACCAGAATAGGACAAGTTCTGTCTCGTTTGTGGACATCCTATGGGCTGACATTCGTGTGCTGTCCACATTTTTGCGGCCACTCGTGATCTGCAAAAAAAAATGCGGCCAATGGGGTAGGCACCATCCCATTGAAGTGAATGGGGACGGCAGAGTTGCAAATACACTGCTTGTCGCTGCCGTGTTGATGGTGAGCAGGTAAACTGTGAAGAGAAGGCAGCACTCCTACGTGCGCGGCCTTCTCTTCAAACAGCTGATCGGCGGGGGTGCCTGGAGTCAGCCCTCCGTCAATCAGATATTGATGACTTATCCTGAGGATAGGTCATCAGTCTAAAAAAGTGGACAACCCTTTTAAGGCCTCTTAAGAAGTTGATTGATGGTTGAACAAACACCTGGTGAACGTTCCTTTCACAGACTCGGCCATACACACTTTAGTCCATATTGGCCCTGGCAGTTGATGAATCTGGCCATACATGTTCAATAAAAGCGGGCAGTGGACGCAAGAGCTTAATAGGAGCGTTCTTTTGAAGAAAGATCTTTTGTTCACAAACAATCTTTCTTTGAACAAAGGATCTTTTGTCTGTTGGACGAAAATATTAAATGTGACAGACTTTTTTGCAGACGATCATAGTCGCCTAAAACGATCATTCGTTGTTAGATTTCAACAGACAAACGTTCGTTTTAGGCTACTTTCACACTAGCGTTTTGGCTTTCCGTTTGTGAATTCCATTCAGGGCTCTCACAAGTGGTCCAAAACGGATCAGTTTTGCCCTAATGCATTCTGAATGGTAAAGGATCCGCCCAGAATGCATCAGTTTGTCTCCGTTCCGCCTCCGTTGCGCTCTGGAGGCGGACAACAAAACACTGCCTGCAGCGTTTTTCTGTCCGTCCTGGGATGCGGAGCAAGACACAGTGTAAGTCAATGGGGACGGATCCGTTTTTTCTAACGCAATAGAAAACTGATCCGTCCCCCATTGACTTTCAATGGTGTTCATGACGGATCAGTCACAGCTATAGAAGACATAATACAACCGGATCCGTTCATGATGCATGCGGTTGTATTATTGTAACGGAAGCGTTTTTTTGCAGATCCATAATGGATCCACAAAAAACACTAGTGTGAAAGTAGCCCTAGTTGAAATTGTCCATTTTGATCAAATGCTCCTTTTAGAGCTGTGAATTTTAAGAAAAAAAAACCTTTTCCAGACATCTTTCTAATAGCTGCTTTTCCATAGCGTCCTTGTTGTGTTTACAGCGTCCATGACCGTCCTGTGACTTCACTCTTTAGAGACTTTTCACGTTAACAAAGCCGTAATGGAATTATACGTCGCTTTTACCATGTAATTTGTTGGGACCATGTATTACCCTATTCATATTTGTCGAAATTTGTAGAAAATGCCCACGGGATGTATTGTGTTCTGGGCGAGAATATTGTGTTACCTCTCATTTAGTTAATCTACAATGCATCTACTTAAGGTATTAAGAGTATTATGCTTTCCTTTACCTTCTAGGCAGAAGCTGCTAAGGCCTTGGCAGCGTATCTCGGCTACATCTGTAGAAATGTCTTTCTAGTCTGCAATTTGTTTGCTTGCTGTTCACTCCCCTTTAAAACCAGTTTGACAGGGTTGTTTTTCTTTCTTACATCTGTGTGGTTGAACTTTCTCTACCATTTCACCCTCTTGTAATACATGCATGGGCCATTGCGGGTAGATCCATGAGCTTATAGCTGCTGCCTTTCCAAATGTTCTAGATTAATGGCCGGTCATCAAAATTTATATAAAACTGTCTAGCGAGGATAAAAAAAAAAAACTTAAATGAACACTGAGCTTTCACAAACTTTTTCATATGTCTGTCACGGATGGTGTTTCAAAAAGCTGGAACATATAAATAAACATCCGACTGGCTTGATCCCAAACTAAGGAGCATATGTGTGAGCCCTATAAAACCCCTAGAACTCTCCCTGACTGCTATGCCCATGCAAAGGTCTTTATGGTAGACGAATGCATGTCCTCGTACCTTATACTATGTGACACCTGAAAACCCTACAATAGTGAGGGGACACGACCACCGGCTCCCTGCACTTAATACGGACGGAGTCAGGGTCACCTACAATCAAGCCAGCAAGGAAACACAAATAAAGGAAACAGACTTATCTGAGGAATCAGGAGAAGCAGCCTCCAGAAGTGATCACAATCCAGGAAGAAGTATAAACCGCAAAGTGAGGCAGTATGGGAGGGAAATATAAAGGGAGACAATCAGTGCAAATAGGTGACAGCTGAGAGAAGGAAAGGAGATAGAAAGTGAAACCAAAACAAAGAACATCATACAACAGGTAGAGAAGAACGTCTGCCAGATCTTCTCACAGAGCTGGCGGTGACAATGTCATCGACATCTTGGAGGTTTTGATTGGTGGGGATCTGAGTGCTTTTACTCCCACCAGTCACCAGAACGAGGAGAGAGAAGTGCTCGCATAGTGCGTTCGTTCTCTCCTTGCTGCAGGAGAGGTATCAAGACGGACTCAATAGAAACCAGGCGCATAGCTATAGGGGGTGCAGAGGTAGCAGTCGCTACCGGGCCCAGAAGCCTGAGGGGGCCCAAAGACTCTTGTGCTGCATAAGAAGACACCGGTATTAAAGAAAGTGCAAGCTGGTCAAGTTACACCTCTGGCAGAAGGGAAGGGGTTAGGTCAAGAACTTGGCATGGGGGGCGGGTGCTGGTTCAATCGGGCAGCACAAAGGCTATGTGCCTCCCTGCCCCTGGCCACAAAGCAGTGGGAAGTTAGGCCCAAGCTGAACTCTTGCACCAGGGCCCATGAGCCTTTAGCTACGCTTCTGATAGAAAGTCGGTGAGTCCTTCTTGCAGTCCGGGGGTAAAGCGCGCTACGCGAGCACTTCTCCTCTTCTTGTTCTAGTGATCAGTGGTGGTCTTGGTACTCAGCCTCATCAATCAGTGACCCTGAAAAACAACCCATAAAATATGCTGCTATCACTAATCAGAGGCGTCTCATAACCGCTCGCTTCTCAAGTGGTCATCAATTGGGAGCAAACCTCACCAATTATGTATGGTTGTTTCAGTGGGGAAAGAGACCGCTTGAAGACCCCTGTGGCTGTAAGAAATCTAACATGCCCTATCCTTATTTCCCAGTGAAGAGTTAGGAACAGATTTGGCTACCCCCAGATACATTAGATCTGTGCCCATTTCCAACAAAATTATTGAGCTTGGCCAACCTGAATGTATATAGCCAACGTATGTTCTCTGCTCCCAAAATCTCAGGTCACAGTACAGTATGTCTGCCCAAACAGTTCTGCCTGTAGCATTTCCTTCATGTTCTTAAATCTGCAAATTACCAGTCTGCTTCTAGAGTTCTGAATATTGCCAGTACATGGGGTTCTTCTCCTAGTGCTAGAAGAACTGATGCTCCCAGAAGTTGCAGGATGGAGTTCGTTGCTGAAGTCTTCTGCTCTGTTCCAGAATGAATTGAGCCGTTTAGTGTCTGTCTCCTTTTGTTTTCTTGGATGAATTTTCTGCATGACAGTTTCCCAAAGCCAGGAATGTAAGACATTTTTATCTAATTACCCTCACATAAGCTGCTGCACAAGGACGCAGGAACTGTTATTTTAGGACAATTTCTGTAGGCTTTGTTTTTTCCAGACAAGCCATGTTGTGGTATTCTGTACAGGTGTCCTTTGTGCCACACAATATTCCTGTGTTCGGGATTCCTGAAATGTGAACGCCTCCTGCTCCATAACCTGCTGCCTGCAGATTGCGCCGCATTTTCATGGGGACAGGTTCCCTTTTAAACTATTTTTTTTTTTCTTTTCAATCTACATTATACTTTAGTAGCAATTGCAAGCAGACACCTCATACAGGTCCTTGTAATAAAGGGGTTCTTTAGCAGTTCTTGGGCCTGCTTGTGGCAAGAGGGAAAATAATCATTGAGGATGGTCTTTACTTGATATTAGGACTGTGTGGGTCATTAAAGGGCATCTGTCCCCAGATCTGTACCTATGACACTGGCTGACCTGTTACATGTGTGCTTGGCAGCTGAAGGCATCTGTGTTGGTCCCATGTTCATATGTGCCCGCATTGCTGAGGAAAATTGTTTTAATATAAGCAGATTGCCCTCTAAGGCTCAGTTCACACCTGAGCGTTTTACAGCGCGTTCCTACGCGCTGTAAAACGCTCAACAAGGAGAAACCAATGCTTCCCTATGGGAATGGTTCTCACCTGGGCGTTTTACAGCGCGTACGATCGCGCTGTAAAACGCCCGACGCTCACACAAGTACAGGAGCGTTTTTTGGGCGCTTGTCGCGCGTTCCCGTACATAGACTTTCGGGAACGCGCGACACTGTGTGCACACTTGTCTCTGTATGCGCGCTTGTAAACGCCCGTACAATCGCGCATACAGAGCGCTCCTTTCAGAACGCTCAGGTGTGAACTGAGCCTTAGAGCAACGGGGGCGTTACCGTTACACCTAGAGGCTCCGCTGTGTCTGCAAATGCTGTGCCCTCTGCACTTTGACTTAAGGAAAAGTCAGGGCCAGATGTGATGATGCCTGGTCCTGTCAATCAGGGCTATGGTACAACCCTCGCGGAGTATACTGCGCAGGTCCTGTTCTCTCCACCCCTGATGACCGGTAGAAAGGGGAGAGACTTGAATTTGGAGGGACATTTTAACTTCTTGCTGTGAGTTTGGAAGGAAAGGACTGTTTTCATTAGCTGAGAAGCGCCACATGTCCTTACACTTGTAGATCGTATCTCAAACCCTGCCTGAACTACATCACTGCGGACTACCTGGTGGTCATTTTAATATTTTTCTGGCTGGAGATAGACTGACACATGGCTGCACAACTCATTTAAAACTGGTACGTTCAGTGTTTTTTCAGTAGTAAATACTAGGGTACAAATCTCTATTAAAGTAACCTAAATGATTACTAATGAAAATAAAAATCCTATTATCATTATATACTATTTATTATATTATATATCAGTGTCAACTACGGTATATGATTGGTCATGGGGCTCATATCTCATCCAGTGACCAACAGAGCCTGCAATCACACCTGGCTTCTCTTCCATCCCGTGGTAACCAATCACTGGCTCGACCTTCCAATCTGTTTCCTGTTCGCGGACATGCCTGATGGAAGATATAGACTGACAGTTGGAATAAATAATGCATGTAGGCATTGGAGGCAGGTTAAATAATATATAAATTGCCATTAATAATAGCTCCCCAGTGAATAACCTAGCAGCTAGGCAGAAAAATATAGAAATGTCACCTTAAAGTATATGAAACATATCCATAAATTTGTGTCTAGATCTCTGGAATGTGTTATTTATTATTATTTTTTTTAATCTTCTGATGATTCTTTAGCTATTGCAGTCAGTCTGAGGAAGTATAGAGTTGCAGAGAATAGCTTGCACTCTATGAATTGCCAAATATATTTTGAAATCATCCAAAAAGTAATTTCCAAAGTGCATGTTAAATGAAAATGAAGCAATCAGTCAATATTTCACACCAATGTTTCTCAGGCTCCTATGCTGACTGTGTCTCCATGGTAACAGACAACAAAGAAACTCTGTGTAGTCTGATCCTGTTGTCTCTCTGTTCTACCAAATAGTACTTTGGTACAAAGTAGTCGACAAATGGAAGAAATGATGAGACTGACCGACTACTAGATTACATGACACAAAATGTGTTTGGTGTCTGTTATCTTGGAGACGCTTAATCTGCATAGGAGCTGCGGGAACTAAACAATAAGAAGTAGTTACTTGAGGCCTGTTGCACAGTTGCTTCATATTTTCATTTCTGGTTTAATGGAACAATAAAAATAATGGAAATGGGTTGCGAATGTGTGTATAAGGCCTGTAAGAATCCAAGTCCAAGAATATGGTTGGCACCACTATAACGCCAGTTAGAATTATGAGGCTGAGTGACAAAAAAAGGTGGAAAGACAGTTTATAGCCAAAACAAGAAATAAATCACGACACTCAGGCTATGGACACCTTTGGTAACCATTTTTTTAATTATTGCATTGTAATGATTTTGAGTTAAAAATCTTTTTTTTTCAATTGGTCTTTATTAAAAATGTTGAGCCACTTTCTCTGTACAGCCTTGAGATTCTTTACTTGCAGGCTCTGTATTTCTACTGTTTCCCGTCCGGCAGCTTAGCTGAGGGCTCCTTATCTCTGACTTTATAAATACTCATTATAGCTCAATTCTTATCTTACTGATAAGAATGTGGCTAAGGGTCCGTTTACAGATTGTTGGGAAGGAAGCGTTCTTTCCCGACAATCCGCTGATCTCTAGCAGAGGAGACCGGTTCATTTACATGCACCGATCTCCTCCAGAGTATGGGGAGGAATGATCGCTAATGCCATCGCTCTTCCCCATACAGACTCATTGTTTCCCAGCAGCAGATTGTGTTTACACAGCTTTTTCACAGATTTTGTGCTGCACAAACGATCTAATTACCCGATGAAAGAGTGTTTTGCTTGCTCATGGGGTAATCGGCGGTACATTTACACAGCCAGATCATCGCTAAGTAGCGTTATTATGAACGCACGTTAGGAAGTATCTTTTCAATTCTCAGCCCCTGTAAAGGGCCCTTTTAGTAAGTGTTTATGATCTTTTAGTAATTTAGAGATAAGGTTGATTTAGATGACCGGCACAAAGTGAAAGTACGATTCACACCGCTAGACAATTAACTCTTTGTGACAGAACAAATGAATATTTTTAATAAAGACCAATAGAAAAAAAATATTTTTTTAGCTCAAAATGAATAAATGCAATCATAAGAAAAATTGCCCCTGAAGGTGTACATAGCCTTTAAGTTTGACCATGTCAGTGACCGTCTCTGTTGTCCCCCCTTGTTATATTTCACTTGCCCACGGCTATTTGGCTCCTTCTATCTGACTGATTAGCGGTATGGAGCTCAAGTCTCCCAATATGAGTTATATCACCTTTTTCTCTTTATAGAAGTCAGTGTTAATCCAATTTTTTCCCATTGTCTTGTCAAACTTTTTTTGTGGACTACAACTGTTAAGCATATTGTCACAATGCGCACCAGTTGTGTTCAGGTTTGTTAGTCAATTCCTGTGTGAGCCAAGTCACTTCTGTGCCTAAGGTGCCGAGTCCTAGCATTAACGTGCCCGAGGATTTCTACTTCATATGCGGTTTCCACAATTTTGCAAACTGGGTACTGGCATTAACAAAAAGGGCTGATGATGGAACGTATGTAAGGTGTGGTATCATTTCGGATATCGTGATCCTGTCCAACATCACTCTTTCGGGTCCCAAAGTCTGAATATTGCTGCTGTGGTTATGAGTTAACCGTATGTCATAAATGTGTTGGCAACTCAATGGTGGAAGTCAGCAATGGAAAGTCATTGAAGTGCTCTTAGGTTTTTGTGAACGGAAATTTCTGTCCGGGATAATTTATTGTTGCCCCGAGCTGAAAAGAAGTTGAATTTCAAACAAAAGTGTACTATCATTTATATTGCTGGCAAGGCTTCTGTTCTCTGTAAACTTTCCAAATTAGCCCCCAGTAAATCTGCGTAACTTTATATACCCCAGGGTTCCATGTTAATCTGCGTTCAGTGGCATCTGAAACACTCTACATTATTCACTACACAGAAAGATAAACTTGCTTCCAGCCAAAAATAAAAGGAAAACATTCCTTGTAAAGCCCCTTACACACGAGCGTGACGGGTTAGGTCTGGATGCGTTCAGGGTGCGTTCAGTGAAACTCGCACCATTTTGCAAGCAAGTTCAGTCAGTTTTGTCTGCAATTGCGCTCAGTTTTTTTCTGCGCGTTTTTCACGCGCGTGATAAAAAGCTGAATGTTTACAAACAACATCTCTTAGCAACCATCCGTGAAAAACGCATTGCATACGCACTTGCTGTTTTTCACTGAAGCCCCATTCACTTCTATGGGGCCAGGGCTGCGTGAAAAACGCAGACTATAGAACATGCTGCGTTTTTTCACGCAACACAGAACTGATGCGTAAAAAAACGAAACAAAATGAATGGGTCAGGATTCAGGGCGGATGCTGTGTGTTCACGTCACGCATTGCACCCGCGCGGAAAACTCGCTCGTGTGAAAGGGGCCTAACTGTTTACTAAATTTATTTTTCTTTTGCCTGATTTTATGCTTTTTTGTGGAACTTGATTACGATATCTGAGGGGAGCTGAATTGGTAGTAGATGAAACCCATTGTGTAATTTCAGCAACTCAACTCGATAAAGTAGTTTTTTTTTTATTTATTTTTTTTACTCGTTTTAAGAAAGTAGAAGAAATACCCATAATGACGCCTGTTACATAATTATAGCTATTAAAAGGCCATGGGACCTCTTATCAGTGCCCTTAGCTTGACCATTCTCTAGGACAGGGATGGCCAACCCGAGGCTCTCCAGCTGTTGCAAAACTACAACTCCCAGCATGCCTGGACAGCCTACAGCTATCAGCCTACAGCAGGGCATGGTGGGAATTGTAGTTTTACAACAGCTGGAGAGCCGCAGGTTGGCCAGTCCTGCTCTAGGATATGCCATAGACATTTTAATGAAGTCCTACAACTGGGATGCGACACCTCAAGAACAGAGATCCTCCTATTACAGAAACTACAGCAAGCTTGGCTGTCTCCGCAATCCCAACCACCTCTGCACCTCTGGATGGTGTCCGAGGTCCTCTATTCTTGAGATATCCTGTGGACATACCATAAATGTCTGAGACAAGAATACCCCTTTAAGTTTTAAAGTAAGTAGAAGTCATGGCCGGACAAACTCCAGGAATGTAGTAGATGGTGGGCCTAGAAATTTACTTCTGGTACCTAACCTATTGTATCTGCTGGCCACTAGCATAGTTGGTTAATAAAGGTAGATTTGGTCCTGTGGTGCTCTGTAATAGTCACAGTCCTTCAGGAAAGACTGATACTGTTATGTGGACAAGAGAGGTTACGGTTCATTTGCACCGCATTTCACTGGAGTATTTCTCACTTAAAAAGGTTTTCCGAGAATTTTATACTGCTGACCTATCCTTTGGATCGGTCACCAGTACCTGATTGGTGGGGGCTCGACACCAGGGACCCCCAGCGATCAGCTGTTTGAGAAGGCAGTGGTGCTCGCAGTAGCGCCATGGCCTTCTCTCAGCTAGGCCTGTGACAACACGCTTATCGGTCATGTGACTTAGGCCCAGCTCACCCCCATTGAAGTGAATGGACCTGCACTTCGATACCAAGCACAGCCGCTATACAGTGCACAGTGTTGTGCATGGTAAGCGCTCACGGGACTGCCGGTGCCTTCTCAAACAGCTGATCGGTGGGGGTCATGGGTGTCGGACCCCCACTGATCAGATACTGATGACCTATCCAGAGGATGGGTCATCAGTGTTAAAGTCTTGGAAGACCCTTTTAAGACATTGATAGGATGTTGATAAACTATAACTGTCATGGACGGGGTAGGGAAGCGTGCACCTCTGACTGCCACCCACGCCTCTGCCACTACCTACTTGTGCGATCTGTTCTAGGTAATGGGGCGCAACTGGACGGCAGTCCCTAACTTAAGTGCAGGGGAAAACAAAAGACAGGACAAACGGAACACAAAGCAAGTCAAACTAGCCGAAGTCAAATACCAGGAAGTCAAATCAGTACAAGGGAGCAACAAGAGCGAGTCCAAACACAAGCCGGAAGTCAGTACCAGGAGATCACGATGAGTAGAAGAGAGGTCAGACGAGCAGAGCCGAGGTCAGGATTCAGGAACACAATGCTAGGAATACTGGAGCGTATAAAGACCTTAATCACAGGCAATCTGGTGTTTAAATAGTCCTGGCTTGTGAGTCACATGACGTGGTGGGGAGTCACATGACGTGGCCAGCGTCACGTGACTCACAGCAACCCAATTCAGCCGAGCACCGATCATGATCATCGGTGCTCGGCTCCCCTGCTGCTCGCCTTGCAATGGAGACGACGAGGGCGCAGGCTACATCCTTGCCCCTCTCCTTCCGCAGATTGCTGCAAAGGAAGCACACGCCGCCTGCCCCTCGTTACAATACCCTCAATATCTGATCACCGGTGTCCCAGTTGCTAGAACAGTACTCTGCTCCCTCACCTCTTGTCTGCCTTGCTGTTTTCATTCGCATGTCGGATTGTTGGCCCAGTATAGTAATTTGCTTTCTATCCACTGTCACATTTACGTGTAGTCCTAGAGGGACTGTCAGCGCATCAGCTTGTTATAATAGTTCAGAGTAAATCAAACTCACCAGGCCTAGCTTCAGTTGTATGTTATGAGAGAGCTGCCATATGTAGCCTAAATAAGATGCCCAAGGCTAGACACCTCTGGTGGTCCTTATCTCGACTGGTCACAAGTGGAATAACCCTTGCTTTGTCATTGTGAGCCTTTGCCGCCTTTAACCAATTTGCACTGACAGTGAGCATGATGAGAGACGTCTGCGCAGTGTGATATAGTCCCACGCTGTTCTAATTAGCATCTACAGCAGAAACACATCTCCTTGTGGGTACAGTATAGAGATGGCAACCCTTACGTCTGCACGAATGAATGCTGAATATATTGACCCTGGCCCGGTAATGGGCTTTAGGGTAATAGATTAGTTCATTCACAGAGAGGTACGGCTTTTTGCATGGTTACATGACAGGGGTGCACAGCCTTTTGCACTTGTAGCCGTCATCTGCCACCAATTACACCAACTAAATTGTAAGTAAAATTACTCAGTCCACGTCAATTTTCATTTTATCAGACTGTTGAATGTAAGAGTCCATAGAGAACGTTACCTTGCTACACAAATGGTATCACTGACCTCAAATTTAGCTGCTTGCGACAGACACTGCACCTCCTTCCTTGCTTTCGTTCTCACTACGTCCTGGCACCCTGGCCTCAGCAGTGCAGATTATGTCCAAAACCAATTTTATTTATTTTCCTTTAGTGTCTGGGAATATGGGACTAATTATCAGTCCTGCTACTAAATGTGCTACTAAGGCAGGTAGAGGCTAGCTTGTTCTTGGAGCTTACCCATTAATGCTAGTCTCCACTAAGGGTACTCTCACACTAGCGTTATTCTTTTCCGGTATTGAAATCTGGTAAAGGGTCTCAATACCGGAAAAAAAATTGATCAGTTTTGTCCTAATGCATTCGGAATGGAAAGCAATCCGTCCAGTATGCATCAGGATGTCTTCCGTTCCGTCCCATGTACGGTATTTGACTGGCCAAAATACCTCAGCTTGCTGCGGTATTTTTTCCGGCCCAAATCCCCGAACACCACTGTACTACATTAATTTCCATAGAGATGTATTAATGCCGGATCCGGTACCAAGTGTTCCGGAAATTGGCGCGTTGCCGGATCCGGTTTTCCACCGGGACATAGGAGGAGCTATTTTTGCTTTTGATCTTTGAAATAATATACCGGATCCGTTATTTCGGGTGAGACTGATCCAGTATATCAATGGATCTGTCTAACAGATTCGGAAAAAATATATTTCCGTTTGCATACCGTTGCTGGAACTGCCTGCCGGATCTGAACAACGCTAGTGTGAAAGTACCCTTAGCTGCCCTGGCCTAGGCAGTGCAGATTTTGTCCAAAACCCATTTTATTTTCCTTTAGTGTCTGAGAATAAGGGACTAATTATCAGTCCTGCTACTAAATGTGCTACTAAGGCAGGTATACGCTAGCTTGTTCTTGGAGCTTACCTTTCAACTGTCATTGTAGTTTTCTATTTTAAGCGATAATCCTAAAGTAATTTTTGCCAGCAGAGATGCATCCTCACTCACAGTTCATGCGTCTGTCTAGCCAGTGCTGACCACATCGTGTCTACAGATGGAAACAAATCGCATTTCAGCGTAGCTGCACGGAAATGACTGAATAAAGAACATGCACCGGGGGATCGCTTTCAAATGCTTAATAGTTTCTGATACTTTATAAAACCTCAACCAGTCATACATTATTGCATTACTGTAGGTTTCCGCTTTGTTAGTGTTGAATTGAATTTTTGCTGTACGTTACGATCACCGTCCTCATTGGCCATTATCTCTGTGAGGGAATGTGACGGAACATATGCTCTATTGGCCATTACCCCTCTACCTTTTGATTGGGGGGGGGGGGGGGGGGGGACCTTCAGGATAAATCCGGCACTTTTCATTAGACATCTGGAAAAGCAGAACTGTACTGTCGCTCCAGGAGGTCTTTACAGGTTATGCTTTTTATTGCATTATGTAGGAGAACACTCAGTTTATGTCTTGTGTAGACCTGCCTTCATTTTGCATTCATTCCCCATGTCCGCACTGTAAAGCAGGCACATCTGCTGGCTTGTCCTTCCTTTGTGTCCTCTGCAGAAGATGTGATTTGCTGTGCAGTAGCCTCACTGAGCTAATGGCATTGCAATGCTGTTATCTGCCTCGCCAGCACGATCGTGATACCCCCCAAAGGACCAGCGCTTTATTAGTTGTGCGGTTTGTGCGCTCAGCAAGATCTCTCCTCCGTTATCCTCTTTTTCTGGAAATATCATTGGAAATAGACCATATCAGTAACGTAAACTAATTGTGGGTACTTGGGGACGGGGTACAACCTCTTTACAGTTAAAATGCTCTGAAATGCACATTTAATTATGGTGATATCAATATGGTTAAGGGAGAGAAAACTTTACAAACCACCCTCTTAAACGTGATGTTTTGTTTTTAATAATCAGCGAAACAAAAAAAAAAAAAAAAAGAGTCAAAATACATATCATATAGGCATTCTACAAGCTATCATTCTGTATGCATTAGATTTTGGCAAATTGAATGCATTAAAGGGGTTATCCCATGATTAATGTGAAAAATGAAAATCAGAGCTCATATAGTACATGACAGTCTTGTTCTAAGGGTACATTCACACGACCGTGTGTAATCCTTTCCGATTTGCGGGGTCGGCAAATAACGGAACCGTGTGTCCGCATTTTGCGGACAAATGACTTCCGTATGTCTTCCGTTTTTTACAGTCCGCAAAAAACTGAAGAAAAAGAGAGAGAGAAGAAAAAAAAAAGAATTATTAAGGCCTTCAAATATACGGAAACGGATTCGCAAAAAACAGATGACATACGGAAACCATTCCGTAATTTATCCGCAATTTGCGGATCTATTGACTTGAATGGTCCTGCGGACCGATCTCTACGGACAATAGTAGGACATGCTTCATATTTTTGCGGAATAGAAATGCGGACAACATACTGAACGTTGTCCGCACATTTTATTCACCCATAGGAATGAATGGGTCCGCTTCTATTCCCCAAAATGCGGAACGGATGCGGATCAGACGCGGAAAAAATAATACGGCCATGCGAATGTACCCTAACAAAGCTAGAACCAGCCCTGTACCTCACATGGATCCAGAGATCTCCCCATTCATTGCTCTGCTAGATTTATATCAAGCTGACAGCTCAAGGGGAGTGTCTTTTCGGCAGCAGCTCAGGGGGCGTGTCCATGCTCTCCCTATCACAGCTCAGGGGGCGTGTCCATGCTCTCCCTATCACAGCTCAGGGGGCGTGTCCATGCTCTCCCTATCGCAGCTCAGGAGGCAGTTGAAGGATGAAACTGAGCATGTGCGGCCATCTCGGTGAACGGGACAAAGTAAAATACCCAACAGGTGGCTCTACAGAAACATTTTATTGATTAACTCAGTGGCTATGCTACATTTTTAATTACATGCAATCACAAAAGTATTCAGATCCAGGTGCTGGTTTAAAAACTGTAGAAGTTTTCATCAGACAACCCCTTTAAATAATTATTTGCCTGTAGCATGGGATGGGTCATGGGATATATTCTTAAAGAGAGTCTGTCAACATTTTTGACCCCTCAAAACTACTGGCAATGCTATGTAGGTAAAGGAGAGCAGTGTAGTCTTACCTGGGGCAACAGTGATGCAGATTGCTTGACCAAGAAATACAACTTTTAATCTCCTTGGTGTCATAGAGGTTGACTTTTGTTGTTCTCTAAGCACTTCGCCCTCTGGGTGAAGGCTGCGGCATCTAATCAGGAGAGAGCTAGAGCCTTGACTCTGAGACGTTCAATGACCCCCAAAGGGACAACCTTCATGGCACTTGTGATCATGGTGTCAAGGGGAAGGAGGGATTTAAGTTTGATTTCCTGGTCATGCAACCTCCATGACCATTGCCCCAGCTGTGCTTATGCTTCCCCATCATTTATACAGGGCAGACTCCCATTAAGCTGGCCGTATACATCAGAAAAAAGTCAGCAAAACCTGCTGCTAAAAGGGACATGCCCTCCTCTTCATTGAAATTTTTGTTTTCTGGGGCAGTTGAGATGTTGGTTGACAGCTGTTGAAGATGAATGGCCTCCAGGTATCTATAGTTGTATCCCATCGAAATGGACGTGACATATGCAAATAATCTCTTCCCCATACCCTGCGCCCATTGATCTTGAGGTCATTGCTCTGTAATTAAAAGGTTTTCCTTTATAATTAAAAATATCTGATATTAAAAATATCAGACGAGTCTCTGAATGTTCTTAAATAAAAAATGATAGTATACATACTGCTTTCTCACAGGTCCGGTCTTCCTCCCTCTGCTTGTTTACAAACTGTATGCACGGTGCCGATTAATCATTTAAAGAGGTTATCTCTGAAATCTAGAAGAATGCCTCCCATTATATTAACTATATCCATGCAAAAATAAATGCTGCTCTCCAGCAAAAATTCTCACTCCTTTACTCACCCCACCTGGGGTTCTGGTCTGGTCAGTTTCTGTGGGTGGCCAGAAAATGATTCATCCAGTATAGATGAATGAAAGGTGCCGGGGCCACTTCACTATGAGATCACTACATTGGCACTGAGAGGAGGAAGGGAGCAGGTGGGTCCACCTCTGAATGCAGAAGGTGGACCAGAATTTCGGCCGCAGGAGAAACAACAGGGGGCACAGCCGTAGAGGAAATTGTATTACAAAAAAATCTTAATAGCTAGAGAGCATGTATATTGCAATAATACTTAATTTGAAATGCCACGTTCATTGCATAAGAAAAAATGTTTTCTTGGAATACAATGCCGACCAGCTGTAGTCTCATTCATGGGGTTATCAGACAGCATGGCGCTAGCGACTAGTCTGATATTGGCCACTTTCACACCCGATATTTCATCTATAGTACAGATCAGTAATACTCATGGGCTGTGTTGTAGGGAGGAAATTAAACTACTGGAGAAAGCCAAACTAATGACATTCTGAAGACATTTGGATGACACATGGATCACACACAGATGCATCTGCATAGACTTTAGTGGATGTTCTCAGTCCATGAAACAGATCAATGTAGTGTAATATTTTATGCACTCGTGTTACTAGCCCCTAAGAATAATTGCTCTGTATTATGGACAGAGACGAAACGAATAATATACTGATAAAAAATACGCTCATGTGAAAGAAGCCTTTCTTAGGTATGAAGCTGAAGGACAAAATGAGACTAAGCTGAGAGCAAGAATGCACGACTGAAAGAAACCTCAAGCCAAATCTCTCTTTTTGAAGAGAAACCAGTAGGGTTATTGAACGTCTCTAGTCTCTTTAGGGTATGTTCATACGTGGCAGAATCGTTGGCAATACTCTGGAGTTGTGTGTGGAAGATCCATTGTATATTGCAGTAGAGTAGACTTTCATGTGTACACTCTAGAAAAAAATCCACATCACATTTTTGACATTTATATGTCTTAGATTTTGCCATGAAACAGAAATTTTGTTGCGTAAAATCTGACGTGGGGGCCATAGCATCATTGCTCATCTTGGTGAATGCTTCTTCTAAAGATTTATGATGTGATTTTAATAACTGGGCTAAATGTGTTCCACACCTTCATAGAGAGATGTCTGAAGATGGTCTCGGTGGGAGTCCACAAACTGCTTTGAAGAAAATGGAACTGCTGTCAACATAGCTTGGAGCTGCAGCAATCTCTGAGCTAATGGCCTAATGATAGATGAAGGTCGCTGCCCACGGACCCCCACTATCTTTTAACATGCCTCACTAACATCAGAAGAAGATGGGTAGAAGCAGAGGTACCTAGTTAAAAGCTTTTTTGGGAGCCTGGTGGGACGCATTTCTGCGATCCCATGGTGTCCTCTTCTTCTTCATGGAGGCCTACTCTGACGACACGTTACCATAACGCTCGCCTGCTCTTCGGTCTCATCCAAGTCTCGACTATATGAAAAAAAAAGAAAGAAATAAAGAAGATGAATGTATCTCCAGTACTTGATCCAGAAATGATTTATTAAAGAGTCTGGTATTGCAATGGGAAACTCCAGATTTTAGTGCTAATAACATATGAGTGCAAGGTTAGATTGGATGTCTGCATCCTGCAGACCAATGATCTATTGCCTATTTCTGCAAGAGTCTAATGTGTCTAATAAAAGACAACCTGTTCGGCTCACACTATAATATAATTACTCTGGATGAATCTGTTCTTTCTGGAAGGTGGATATTCCATTCTATGCTCAAGAGCAAAGTGGACGTCTGTGTTTCTCCTCTGAAAGGATCAAATGGCCCTTGTTCAAAAACGCATAGAGGGCACGATGAAAGCTATACATGGGCAATTATATTCCCTTAGCATATCATGAAAGTAAGATCTGCACTTATAGTCCATTAATCTATAATACTGCAGACTTCCAAATCTGTCCTGCCATATATTCAGGTTATTAATAATCATCATAATTTCCTATAATGAGCCTAGTTTCCTCTACATTTATGTAGTATCTTTTCCTTCTCGTAGTTGATAGGAAACGTACGTCAGGACATAAAGAACGATTATTCATTGATTCTACTGTAAGTTGTCAAGCCTCATGATTTACAAATCAGACGGTACATGTACAGACAAGATCATACATTATGTAATAACAAGCTAATTAACACTTCAAACAATAGGAGTGCGGGCCCAACGGCTTACAATCTATGAGGAAATAGAGTTGGCACAAAAGGTAAAAGTACTTGTTTTTTGTAATAATCCAGCCTTTTTTTTTTTTTTTTTTTTTATATAAAGCAAGGAAGTAAACGTAAAACTACATGAGGAGGTAACCAGCAAGTATCTGTGTCTGTACAAGGTAGTACCCCAAAAAATGACATGAGGAGGTAACCAGCAAGTATCTGTGTATGTACAAGGTAGTACACAAAATATTACATGAAGTGGTAACCAGCAAGTGTATGTACGAGGTATTGCATGTAAAAACTACACGAGGCAGTAACCAGCAAGTGTCTGTGTATGTACGAGGTAGTATACACAAAACTACATTAGTAGGTAACCAGCAATTTTTAATGTATGTACGAGGTAGTACACATAAAACTACATGAGGTGGTAATCAGCAAGTATCTGTGTATATACAAGGTAGTACACATACTACATGAGCCAGTCACCAGCAAGTATCTGTTTATATACAAGGCAGTACACATAAAACTACATTAGGAGGTAACCAGCAAGTTTCTATGTATGTACGAGGTAGTACACATTAAACTACATGAGCCAGTCACCAGCAAGTATCTGTGTATGTATGAGGTAGTATACAAAAAACTACATGAGGTGGTAACCAGCAAGTATCTGTGTATATACAAGGTAGTACACATACTACATCAGCCAGTCACCAGCAAGTATCTGAACTTTATATACAAGGTTGTACACATAAAACTACATTAGGAGGTAACCAGCAAGTTTCTATGTATGTACGAGATAGTATCTACATGAGCCAGTCACCAGCAAGTATCTGTGTATGTATGAGGTAGTACACATAAAACTACATGAGGTGGTAACCAGCAAGTATCTATGTATATACAAGGTAGTATACATAAAACTACATGAGGTGGTAACCAGCAAGTATCTGTGTATATACAAGGTAGTACACATACTACATCAGCCAGTCACCAGCAAGTATCTGAACTTTATATACAAGGTTGTACACATAAAACTACATTAGGAGGTAACCAGCAAGTTTCTATGTATGTACGAGATAGTATCTACATGAGCCAGTCACCAGCAAGTATCTGTGTATGTATGAGGTAGTACACATAAAACTACATGAGGTGGTAACCAGCAAGTATCTATGTATATACAAGGTAGTATACATAAAACTACATGAGGTGGTAACCAGCAAGTATCTATGTATATACAAGGTAGTACACACAAAACTACATGAGCCAGTCACCAACATTGTGAAACGCCCATAGATTATCATTATGGTAAGCCATTAGTGTATTATTGGTGGGGGTCCAAACAAGTGCATGAATTGTCCATAAGGCACTAAATATCTAAAATATTTAAATAGAGGGGCCTTTGCGTCCATATGCCAGAGACCCACCTCTATGAATCAGAGAAGAAAGCTCCTCCCCTGGTCCTGGTGGATTTGGCACAACGACGTGTGTCAATATCAATAGTCTGTTTCCACCTCCACCCACACCTTCAGGAGCTCGGACACAACACGATCAGCTGCTGGGGCTACTTATTTTTGAGTAGGGTATGGAAAGTCTCTGCTGTGGTGGAGTACCAACATTATTACACTGAAATACCATGGGTTATAAAGGATTGATTTAAATTGCGGGAGTGTGTATTTTTCCCAAGTGTTTTGGGGCTCCATCAAACTTTTCCCAATTTCACTTTGTTTATAGGTGTTTTTTTGTAAATCTAAATTTAGTTTTTGATAATTATTCTTCAGAAGTGACTTTGTTTCCTTTTATTTGTTTTTTATTGTGGGGGTGCACTGTGCTGATTTCTTATTCTAGTTCAAGTTAATGCAAGAGAAGGAAGCATATGGTAAAGATAATCTGTGCCGAGTACGTCACAAGCTTTTTATAGGTTTTTCTGAGTAATAGCGAAATCTGTGTAAAGGCCATGTGTGTTCTTTTATAGTGAGACTCTGATTAATAATTCAGGTTGACATATTGCCAGAGGGACAAATCCCAACAAACTATTCAGTAGCCAACAAAGTAAAGCACCAGACTCTGGAAGGCAAGCGTAGTGCCTATGCTTCTGGCTCTCAGGAAGGAGTGAGGTACAATTGAATATAAGAAACTTTGTAAGTTATTATATCTTAGAAAAATGTCTCTTTCTCCCCTATTGAGTCACTTTATTGAATAGCTCACGGACTATACAACATTTTTTTATTACATGCAATTACAAAAGTATTCAGATCCAGCTGCTGATTTGAAAAATGTAGAATATTCTTTGTGGCACAATCCCTCTAAGGTATATGTGCTAAACCATCCTAGGACCATTGCTGGTGGCAATGGAAATGCAGGAGATGAAGAGCCGTCTCTAGTCACACATCACATTTAATGGACTTAAAGTCTCGTGGGAGCGTTTTCCGGTGCTTCAGCTATACAAACTTCTGTCTTTTATATTATAAGAGCTTTACCTTATATCTTGTGACGTGACAACCTTCACAATGACGGACATGAGTGGGGATTTTATTTGTAAAAGTAAGCGTGGAGTAAATAGGTCAAGATGAACAAGGAGGACATGAGTCGCTCTTACATTTTCTAAAGAATGTCTCTTTAAGACACCTGTTTGGGAAAGACTAAAAAGGTTACAAGTGGCACTGATGAAAATGTGCCCATGGAAAGAGCCGTGTAAATGTCACAATGTCTCTTATAGATGGAATTGTTATTATCAAATCACAGATTCTCCAGTAAACATGAAAAATGAAATCTGGAATTTTATTGAGGGAATGTCGGGTGTGATGCTTCTAGTTATGGTCTCTGATCGACCGCTGGAGTAATATATTTGGTGATAATGTGTTCCGTATCCTTTGGCCCTTTTCACAAGACTTTGCAAAGTGATATCTGTTGGGAAGAAATTTTTATTTTCGATGAGATCCAGTGACCATAGGGCTCAACCTCATGTGGACCCACTGGCACATCCACAGTAGAAATCAGAGTGTCAGCTTTGAATTTCTCCTGCGGTATTCTTTATAAAACACGTCGAATATGCAAATCTATTAGATGCTAGTTTAGTACAATTCTTCCTGAAAAACTAGTTAATTTAGTAATTTACTTTGTAACGAACGTGTTCCAGTTGTGAGGTATTCTCTCACACAGCCGTTGCCCAGCTGTTCCATGCATTGGGGACCACAATTTGCCATCCCCAATACACGGGCAACATCTGTGCGGTTGCCGCAAACGGAGCCAGACCCATTCCACTTGAATGGGTCCGTGATCCGTCCACACCGCAAACAAATAGAACCTCCACAAAAGCAATCCATAGTGCTTCCGTGGGGTTCCGTGCCTCCCTTCTGCACCTTCCGGATTCTGAACCCATTCAAAAACGTCCGGGGCCCGTATATATCGGACCCGCTGTTTGCGGGCCACAATATGGACCCGGCCGCCACACGTTCCTGTGCATGAGCCCTCATAATGTTGTTCCCTGGTGTTTAATTTGTCAGGTGGACGCACATGCTCATTTCCGACCTTCAACTGCCACCAGCCATATCTGTTAGACGCTGGGACAGTTACAGGGAGAGAGCTGCGTCAGAAAGTACATGCCCACTGAGTGGTGATGGAGAACTGCAGCAGAAAAGACATGCCCCCTGAGCTGTAACCGAAAAGACACTGTCAGCGCCAGTTCTGTGAGAAGATCTGGCAGACGTTTTTCTCTACCTCTTGTATTATGTTCTTTGTTTTGGTTTCACTTTCTCATCTCCTTTCCTTCTGCCAGGTGTCACTTATTTCGACTAATTGTCTTCCTTTATAATCCCTCCCATACTGCCTCGCTTGGCGGTTTATACTACTTCCTGAATTAGATGTTCACTGCTGGAGGCTGCTTCTGCTGTTTGTACAGATAAGTCTTTTACTTTATTGTGTTTCCTTGCTGGCTTCATTCTAGGTGACCCTGACTCCGTCCGTATTAAGTGCAGGGAGCCGGTGGTCATGTCCCCTCACTATTATAGGGTTTTCAGGTGTCGCACAGTATTAGGTACGCGGGCATGCAATCATCTACCATACAGACCCTTGCATGTGCATAGCAGTCAGGGAGAGCTCTTAGGGTTTTATAGGGCTCACCTATAAGCTCCTTAGTTTGGGATCAAGCCAGTTGCTTGTTTATTTATATGTTCCAGCTATCTGCTAACTTCATCCGTGACATTATAAACCGCCATAACCGTCTTAAGCATGGATCCGGTTTCAGCCTTGATTAACCGCATGCAAGGTCTTTTGCTGGAGGTAGCAGATCTCTGTAAAACTGTGTCTCAGTTTCAGGTGACCGGTTCTGCTGGCGTTCATGGAGTTTGTTCCGAGCCTAAGATCTCGCTCCGGGATACGTTCTCCAGGGGTTGTGAGAATTTTGTTTGCTTTAGAGAGGCTTGCAAACTCCATTTTCGCCTACTTCCCCATTCCTCTGGTGATGAGGAGCAGAGGTTGGGGATCATCATCTCGCTGCTCAGAGATAACGCTCAGTCTTGGGCCCTTTTTCTGCCGGTGGGGGCACGGCCCCTCCAATCGGTGGATGAATTTTTTGTAGCCCTGGGGCAGATATATGATGACCTGGATCGTGTTGCTCTGGCTGAATCTAAACTGCGTCTTTTATGCCAGGGTAAACAGTCCGCAGAGATATATTGTTCTGAATTTCGGAGATGGGCAGCTGATACTGGTTGGAATGAAGCTGCACTCCGAAGTCAATTTTGCCATGGTCTTTCGGAAAGATTGAAAGATGCATTTGCTTTTCATGAGAGACCAGCATCGTTAGAGTCAGCCATGTCTCTAGCTGTTCGTATTGACAGGCGTCTTAGGAAAGAGTAGTCTCCTCTCTCTCTCTGTCATATTCAGCCCAAGGACAGTGGGGCTGTCTCATTCAGTGCGCAGGGGTCTCAGTCTGTCTCAATCCCCTCTGAGGAGGAGGCCATGCAGCTGGGTTTGCTTGCCTCTGATAGTAGAGGATTCAGCTCTCAGAGGAGGGTTTGTTTCTGTTGTGGGGGTATAAATCATTTGGCTAAGGTTTATAAAGGGTAATAAAAACAAAACAAAAAAAACCCTCTAAATACTTTCCATTTGCTACTATTGGCAAGGTTGATGCGGAAATTGAAGGTTTGCTTGTAGTTCCCGTTTTCTCCTACCTGCCAGGGTGGCGCTAGACAGCAAGAACATTGTTTGTGAGATTTTTGTAGATAGTGGAGCAGCTGTCAATCTCATTAATAATCAATTTGCAACAACGCATGGTTTCCAGGTATGCACTTTGGAAAAGGATATACCTGTTTTTGCTATTGATTCCGCTCAAAGATCGTTAAAGGGCATAGTTCACAATATCCGTTTGACTGTGGGTGACGCTCATGTTGAGGATATGTCATGTTTCGTTTTAAGCGGATTACCTACTCCTCTAGTGTTGGGGCTACCCTGGCTCACTAAACATAACCCCACCATTGATTGGCAAGCAAGGCAAATAAATGGTTGGAGTGACTTTTGCAGAGAGAATTGCCTCACGGCGTCTCTTTTAGAGGTTTCTACCAAGACTGTGCCATCTTTTCTCTCAGAATTTTCGGATGTGTTTTCCGAGAGTGGCGTCCAGGAGTTGCCCCCTCACCGGGAGTACAACTGCCCTATTAATCTCATCCCAGGCGCCAAGCTGCCAAAATCACGACTATACAATCTCTCCCAACCTGAAAGGGTCGCTATGCGTACTTATATCTCTGAGAGCCTGAGAAAGGGACACATCCGACCCTCGAAGTCACCTGTTGCCGCTGTTTTTTTTTTTTGTTTTGTTTTTTTGTTTTGTTTTTTTTTGTTAAGAAAACAGATGGTTCTTTAAGACCTTGTTTGGATTTCAGGGAACTGAACTGTATCACGATTTGTGACCCATATCCGCTTCCTCTGATCCCGGACCTGTTTAACCAGATTGTTGGGGCTAAAGTTTTTTCTAAGTTGGATTTAAGAGGGGTATACAACCTAGTCAGGGTCAGGGAAGGGGACGAATGGAAGACGGCCTTCAATACCCCTGAGGGTCATTTCGAGAATTTGGTTATGCCCTTTGGTTTGATGAATGCTCCAGCCGTCTTCCAACATTTTGTGAACAGCATTTTTTATCATTTAATGGGGAAATTTGTACTGGTGTATCTAGATGATATTTAGATTTTTTTCCTCCTGATTTCAAGACTAATCGGGACCACCTACGTCAGGTCTTGCTGATTCTGCGGGAGAATAAATTATACGCTAAACTGGAAAAATGTGTGTTTGCAGTTCCAGAGATTCAATTTCTTGGTTTTCTTCTCTCCGCTTCTGGTTTTCGGATGGACCCTGAGAAGGTCTGCGCTGTGCTTGATTGGGAGCTTCCTGAGAATCAGAAGGTGCTGATGCGGTTTTTAGGATTTGCCAATTATTACAGAAAGTTAATTTTAAATTATTCCTCTGTTGTTAAGCCACTCACTGATATGACTAAAAAGGGGGTGGATTTTTCCTCCTGGTCGGTAGATGCGCTTAAAGCCTTTTCTAGTATTAAAGAGAGTTTTGCTTCCGCTCCCATTTTGGTACAACCTGATGTCTCTCTACCTTTTTATTGTTAAGGTGGATGCTTCTGAGGTGGGTGTGGGTGCGGTCTTATCTCAGGGTCCCTTTCCTGCCAAATGGCGACCTTGTGCCTTTTTCTCAAGGAAACTCTCCTCTGCAGAGAGAAATTACGATGTGGGAGATAGGGAGTTGTTGGCCATCAAATTAGCTTTTGAGGAATGGCGCCATTGGTTAGAGGGAGCCAGACACCCTATTACCGTGTTTACCGACCATAAGAATCTGGCCTACTTGGAATCGGCCAAGTGTCTGAACCTGAGACAGGCTAGATGGTCTTTGTTCTTTTCTAGGTTTAATTTTGTTATGTTCCGCCCTGGGGTTAAAAATGTGAAGGCGGATGCCCTGTCACGTTGTTTTCCGGGAGGGGGGAACTTTGAAGACCCGGGTCCCATTTTGGCTGAAGGGGTGGTCGTCTCTGCTCTTTATCCTGATTTGGAGGCAGAGGTTCAGGCAGCCCAGGCAGAGGCTCCTGATCTTTGTCCTCCTGGGAGGTTGTTTGTGCCTCTCGCTTTACGACACAAGGTTTTTAAGGAGCACCACAATACTGTCCTTGCTGGGCACTCGGGGAGCAGAGCCACAGTGGATCTCATTGCTCAGAGATTCTGGTGGCCGGCTCTTCGTAAGACGGTTGAGGGTTTTGTGGCAGCCTGCGAGACCTGCGCTCGTGCCAAGGTCCCTCATTCACGGCCATCGGGTTCTCTCCTCTCATTACCCATTCCTTCCCGTCCTTGGACGCATCTGTCCATGGACTTCATTACAGACCTGCCTCGTTCCTCGGGGAAGACTGTTATTCTGGTGGTAGTGGACCGTTTTAGCAAAATGGCACATTTCATTCACTTTCCTGGGTTACCCAATGCTATGACGCAAGCGTTTATTGATCATATTGTTAAATTGCATGGCATTCCTTCAGACATCGTTTCTGATATGGGCACGCAATTTGTTTCCAGATTCTGGAAGGCCTTCTGTTCTCGCTTGGGGGTTCGGTTGTCGTTCTCTTCTGCTTTTCACCCGCAGTCGAATGGTCAGACCGAACGCGTCAATCAGAATCTGGAGACATATCTGCGCTGTTTTGTGGCAGAGAATCAGGAGGATTGGTATTCTTTTTTATCCCTTGCTGAGTTTGCTTTAAATAACCGTCGCCAGGAGTCCTCTGATAAGCCATGACCATTTTTTGGTGCATATGGGTTTCATCCGCAGTTTGGGACATTCTCTGGAGAGGGGTCTTCTGGTTTACCTGATGAGGAGAGATTTTCCTCCTCTTTGTCATTTATTTGGCAAAAGATTCAGGGTTATCTGAAGAGGATGAGTGAGAGATATAAGCGTGTGGCGGATAAGAGACGTGTGCCTGGTCAGAACCTGAATGTTGGTGATCTGGTGTGGTTGTCTACAAAGAATATCAAACTGAAGGTTCCCTCCTGGAAGTTGGGTCCTAAGTTTATTGGGCCTTACAAGATCTTGTCCCTCATCAATCCCGTTACCTTCCATATTGATCTTCCTCAGACTTGGAAGATCCATAATGTTTTTCACAAGTCCCTATTAAAACCTTATGTCCAACCCACTGTACCCTCCTCTTTGCCTCCTCCTCCGATTATTGTTGATGGTAATCTTGAATTTCAGGTCTCTAGGATTGTCGATTCTCGCATTATCCGAGGTTCTCTTCAGTACCTCGTTCATTGGGAGGGTTATGGTCCTGAGGATAGGATGTGGGTCCCAGTGGCGGACATTAAGGCCACTCCTCTCATCAGGGCTTTCCATAGGTCTCATCCTGAGAAGGTGGGCTCTGACTGTCCGGAGTCCAGCCGTAGAGGGAGGGGTACTGTCACCGCCAGTTCTGTGAGACGATCTGGCAGACGTTTTTCTCTACCTCCTTGTATGATGTTATTTGTTTTGGTTTCACTTTATCATCTCCTTTCATTCTGCCAGGTGTCACTTATTTCGACTAATCTTCTTCCTTTATAATCCCTCCCATACTGCCTCACTTTGCGGTTTATACTACTTCCTGGATGAGGTGTTCACTGCTGGAGGCTGCTTCTGCTGTTTGTACAGATAAGTCTTTTACTTTATTGTGTTTCCTTGCTGGCTTGATTCTAGGTGACCCTGACTCCGTCCGTATTAAGTGCAGGGAGCCGGTGGTCGTGTCCCCTCACTATTATAGGGTTTTCAGGTGTCACACAGTATTAGGTACGCGGGCATGCAATCATCTACCATACAGACCCTTGAATGTGCATAGCAGTCAGGGAGAGCTCTTAGGGTTTTATAGGGCTCACCTATAAGCTCCTTAGTTTGGGATCAAGCCAGTCGCTCGTTTATTTATATGTTCCAGCTATCTGCTAACTTCATCCGTGACAGACACACCCCAAGCTGCCAGCAAATATATCAGAGCGATTGGAGCAATGACTGGGGAGATCTCTGGATCCATGGCATAAGCCCTTTAAAGTGTGAACATAGCCTTGTAAAGCCTTTAGCTGACAGAATAATGGAAAGTCAATAATGTATACTTATTTTTTTCATAACATTTTATTTTCCGGCTGAAGTTTTGTAACTTATTTGGCACGTGTAGAATAGATTTTTCTTTTGACAGTCGTGATTTCTTTGTGACGGGTTATTTATGAACTTCTGTCGAGTGCTTATCTGAAATGTGGACATTTTAATATACTTTCTATTATTGAATCTCCTTCCATTTCCCGGTCATCTGTTTCTCATCTGTGTTGATTATTTGTGTGAAATATAACCACATGGGCAGAACATTTACCGTGCGTCTGCTCTGCAGACAAACAGGATCAGATATCTGGATTATTGCAGTTTGCAAGATTTTATCCAACACAAGTGATTTGGATTTACACAATCTGACATATCTAAAGAAAACGTCGCCCTTCACTGACGCAAGTTTTGTTTTTATTACGTTCTCTTTATTTATTATGTACATACGTGACATTTTTTTATTTTAATATATGCACCCAGTGCAAATGATGATGCACCCAGTGCAAATGATGAATGCATTTCATTTTTTTACAACTTTTTTTTTATTTTGCACATCATGATTTTTCTCTGTATAGGTGCTGAATAGAGATTAATGTAATTTGTTTTATTTTTTAATAGTGAAATATTTTTGAGATGACTTCCCATGATTGTACCATCGGTGGTCCCGTCAGAGAAAAGAGTACAGTGTGGTGAATGCTGGTTAAATCTTTGACTTCAGTTATTTCCCTCTGCCTCTCTTAGACATATGTTACCAATTGCAGCCAATCAGCGGTTACTTTTTTGATTTTATGATTTGATGCTAGCTGTAGTGAAACAGCTTGAGGAACACTGCATTACAGCACTGGAGAAATGCTGGAGAAATGCTGAGGACTAAGAACTAAAGTGAAGTTACTGAGGGAAGTGAAACCATACAGGAGGTTGAAGAAAGTGGTCTGAGAAGGATACAGTACTATAGTCCTGTATCCTTCTCAGACCACTTTTTTCAACCTCCTGTATGGTTTCACTTCATTCAGTAACTTCACTTTAGTTCTTAGTCCTCAGCATTTCTCCAGTTTACTTCTTAGTCCTCAACATGGCCCTACTCTCTTTTCCAGTCCCCACTGTGACTCCACCCTCCTTCCTGGTCCACTTTATGGCTCCCTTGCTTTCTTAGTCCCCATCATGGCTCCCATTGCCTTCTCAGTCCCCATCATGGCTCCCATTGCCTTCTCAGTCCCCATCATGGCTCCCATTGCCTTCTCGGTCCCCGGCGGCATGGCTCCCTTTGCCTTCTCGGTCCTCGGCGGCGTGGCTCCCCTTGCCTTCTCGGTCCTCGGCGGCGTGGCTCCCCTTGCCTTCTCGGTCCTCGGCGGCGTGGCTCCCCTTGCCTTCTCGGTCCTCGGCGGCGTGGCTCCCCTTGCCTTCTCGGTCCCCGGCGGCGTGGCTCCCCTTGCCTTCTCGGTCCCCGGCGGCGTGGCTCCCCTTGCCTTCTCGGTCCCTGGCGGCATGGGAATACCTTTCTGAGGCAGCTTTGGGTGTGTATCCTTTTTCCTGTCGCAGCTCCTTATAGGGAACACTGTAAAAATAAAACCCATAAAACAGTGGAGGAATTAAGTCCCCCCGCCAATTCCATGCCATTTTTACAACCTACCACTACATCTTATACATTATTAAATGATGCCATTAGAAAGTACAACTTTTCCCGCAAAAAATCAAGCCCACGTGCAGGTATGTAAATGGAAAAATAAAAATGTTAGGGCTCGGGAAAGGCAGGGAGTGAAAAATGAAAAGGTAAAAGTGGAAAATTGCCTAGTAATAAATTGGTTAATTTGATCCACTTCGGTCAGGGGGTGAGGTTGGACCTTTTGTGTTTGGTTTATTAGCTAATGACATTGGTCCATCAACAAGCAGGTTTTAATTGGCTCTATTAAACCTAATCGTTCTTTAAGTTCTTTTCGGGACAGATAGTTACAGTGCTCTGGTCAGGGGCTTAAAGCCGTTTCATCTTAGCGGGCTGCATAATTGATAGTACGGTAATTAACTTTCATGCTGCACAAATATCCTTTAATCATGTGGAATTTTTATTACTCTGCAGACAGACCTGTAGATTTAGATAAGTTAATGTCCCAAAGCCCACCGCTTTGTAGTAAATCTGCTTAATTGATGATCTAAGCCAGGGGTGGGCAATTATTTTTTCGATGGGGCCACATGAGAAACTGAAAATATTTTGGAGGGCCGGGCCAAAAGGCTAAACTCAATACTGCATAAAATCACCGCGTCCTGGCACAGGCGGGCGTGATGACATCATCATGCCTGCCTGCGCTGGGATTTCACTACCAAATAGACCTCAGGCCTGTAGCCTATGACAAGTCTTGTCGCCATCTGCAAATTTTAAGGCGCATTGGCGACCATTTTGGTCGCCATCTGGAGCGCTGTATTGCATCAGTGACATGAACACTCTCCACATAGAATGTTATATTACATCAGTGACATCACCGCTCTCCACATATAATGTTATATTACATCAGTGACATCACCGCTGTCCACATATAGGCGATATATTACATCAGTGACATCACCGCTCTCCACATATATGTGATGAGCGGTGATGTCACTGATGTAATGTATTACTTACCGGTATATGTGGACAGCAGTGATGTCACTGATGTAATATATTACTTATGTGTGGAGAGTGGTGATGTCACTGATGTAATATATCACTTATAAGTAATATATTACATCTGTGACATCACCGCTCTCCACATATAAGAGGCATATTACATCAGTGACGTCATCCCTTGGCGCTGGGGTGCGCAGCCAGGGCCGGCCTTAGGTGTTCAGGCGCCCTGTGTGAGCTAACCTTGTGGTAGTGTTACCTGCAGTCCTATGTAAAACCACAGATAACACTAGTGCTAAATAATGTAGTAGTGTTACCTGCAGTCCTATGTAAAACCACAGATAACACTAGTGTAGATCATGTGGAAGTGTTACCTTCGTCCTTAGTGTGCCTCCCTGTGTCTATCGCACAGACTCCATGCTGGCGCTGCCTCCTCTTCCATCTTCTTCCCCGCACAGAACGTTCTGAAGCAGCTGCGTCAAGACATAGGAACACTGTGGGCAAGGTGATACACACAGGGAGAGACATACACACAGGGACGGACACACACACACACACACACACACACACAAAGGGACAGACACACACACACAGGGACGGACACACACACACTGGCACACTCAACATCAGCAGCAAGTCCAACCCTTAATGACCCCCACAATCCCTGGGGGGGGGGGGGTGATGTAGTAGCAGGCAGGAAAGCACACACTGTCCCCCTGTCCTATATGAGCCCCCCCCCCCACCCCCACCCCCACCAAATACCTGTAAGTTCTGTTAGTTGCTTGGCTTTGGCTGTGGCTGCTGGCTGTGGCTCCGCCTCCTTCCTCTTTCTGCCTGTGCGGCAGCTGCATCACGCTCCAGCAGCCACTGGTCTGCTCTGTTAAAGAGACAGTCAGGCCAGGCAGCAGAGCGGAGCGCAGAGCGGCCGCGGGCCCCGCCCCCTCCTCACTCCGGACAGTGACTCCGTGCTGTTACAGGGCCGGCGGCGGCGGCGGCAACAAAAATGCCGGGGGCCGGATTAAAAGGCCCGCGGGCCGTAGTTTGCCCAGGTCTGATCTAAGCAGAAAAACAGATCCTGCTCAAATTGTCTGGTGTCTTGTAAGAAGCTGACCAGACTCACCAGCACCTTGTAATATTTATTCAGTGTAGAGGTGCTGGCCCTGGAAGTCAAGATAGACCTATACCGTAGATAAGATGTACCGCTGGCCAAACCTTCTAATGGTGGCCATCTCATGTTTTAGGGGGCCTCCGACTCGCCCTTGAGAGCAGATATTGGGGAAGGATAAGGATCAGGCTGTCAGTTGGATGTTCTCATGGACATTAACCTCTTTTAAGGGTTTTGGACGCATGATCAGCCGAGCGTGCACATGTGTAAGGAGATCAGGAGAGGTCACTGCCAAACGAACAAGTGTTTTGGTCGCCAATTAGCTAATGTGTATGGCCAGCCTAACATGTCTTTTTAGAATTTTTGGAAATTTTGTTAGATTTTGCATGTCCCTGTCTGTATTTAAAAATATCCTAGTGTCATTTAGTTTTCACACTGGCCACTAGACTTAATATCCTGTTGTTTGAGAGCCACCAAGACAAAATGAACAGGAGCCGACTTCTATAGGGGAGTCTTCTAGGCCTGTTTCTGTGACCTGTGCAGAGGTCAGGAGGGAGCGGATAAGCCGTGATATCACCTACTGTGAATGGTGGATCCGCTGTTATCTATACAAAGGTGATATCTGTCTGCCTGTGATGATCATGCGATGACTACTGAAAAATAACTTGTACCGAATAGGAAGTCTTTGCATATTTTAGGCCTAGTAGTCAGTGCGAACACTGCACAATTTTAGGTTTTTGTTTCATATCCTGTATAGATGGTGACATGGAAAATGAAAATAAAAATCACCCAAATTTTTAAACAATAGGTCATTTTCTGTTGACCAATCATGTCATGTGACCTCGGAGCGCGAGTGAAGCCCTTGCCATTACTGACGCTCTGTGGTCCCCCGCCGGCTGGCACAGCGCTGTACTGTATCCTGACATACACACATCGTCAGCGCACTATGACCTGATGCTGCTGTGTGACGTCAGTAGGACAGTGCAGCGCGCGAAGAAGAGGATGGAAGATCTGTGGAGGGTTGGCAGTGCCCCTACAGGAAAGGTAAATATTTCACTGGCACTGGGGACTAATGACTAGGAGGGGGAGATGGTAGCACTGGGGGAGTAACTGATGGCACTGAGGCAGCTGAGGGCATGGAGGACTGATGGCACTGGAGGGGGGCTGATGGCATTGAAGAACTGATGGCACTTTGGGGGGGAGCTTGATGGCATAGACGGGGCTGATGGCACCCCCTGATGACATTGGTGGGGCTGATGAGTTTTTATAAAGGAAAGCGTTCTTTTAATTAGTTTTTTTCTTATTAGGGTACTCTATTAATTGCTGGATTCCTCTGTAGAATACTTGATTACTAAAATAATCGATAGCTGCAGCCCTAGTGTTCTCATGCGAAACAGAAAAATGACAATAACGCAAATACCACCACCTGACGGATAGCGGTAGACCCTAGTGATGATATTGGGGCTCCTCTAGTTTGTCGTAGAGTCTGTCATCTTCAAGACCTGGTACCTGATGCTGTAGTCACTCCTATACATCTCGGAGCCCTCTATCGTTACCTACCCTAACTGAGATGACCTCCGACCAGCTTTACAGAAAACCATCCCAATGTTTCCTCCATGCACAAATAACCAAAGTTTCCATTTTTTTTTTTAAACTGGTAATTATCATGGTTTGGTTTCCCTGTGATTTGTACAAGCAGAGATGTTTTTCACAACGCTCATGGTAATAGGACACTTGCCACCAGTGAAGAGCTGGTCAGAGAGGGAGCATGAAGTGCGTCTTTTGTTTGCCCCAGCCATCTCATTTGCTACCATTGTCTTGAGTTCGGTCTCTTGGGTTTTCTTAACTAGTCAACTGTAAAGCCTGACTACAGAAGAGCGGTTACTGAGAAATCTATTGTATCTTCCTTCTGAATGGCTTTAGAGTGACAAGTTTTTCTTAGTGAAGCTTGCTGGCAAGCTTTTCTAAAGCCCGTTGGCCTTAATTCCTGAAGAAATGGTGCGATTAGGAACTGCTGCGTAATGAAGCGTCTTTGCCTATGGCAGAGATCATTTATAGCACTTGCAAACTACCTGACATAAAAAGCAAAGTCTGCAGCACTATAATATTTTAAGATGCGTTCCAGGGATGCAGAGCCATTTCCTTCATCTACGTCACTTCTGATAGCGTCTAGACAGACCCAGGAGCAGGGCTGTGGAGTCTGAGTCGGACCATTTATCTACCGACTCCACAGCCCTGCCCAGGAGGCACTGTAATCCCCATCGTGTAATGTTCGTTGAATTGCCTTTGAATGCATGTTTGTATATGTTACTCTTTATTTCAGTTTCACTTGCCATTTTTTTTTTTTTTTTTTTTTTTTTTTTTTTTATTTGTTTGTACTTTGGATGCATGTTCTTGTGCTTTTGTCTGAAGACTCTTGCCATCCTTATAAATAGAAGCAATCAACTTCTGTTGAATATAATGTTAGGAGTGGTTATGAAAAGCTACTTTTATAAATTACCTTTTCTGCCATCAAATTTGGGACCATGGTCCAAATTCATACTACTAATCGGGAAGATAGCTTTTTATTTATTTTTTAATTTTTTTTATAGAAAATGTGTGAGAATTGCTCTTACCACTTTTTGGGTATTGAGCAATAATTGCCACTAATTTCTAATGGCCAGGCAATGAGAATTTACCTGCAACCCAAAGATTTACAGCAGTTGTACATTTCTATGTGCATGGACTACTCGTCTTCTGGGATTGGTCCAGTCATGGTCTAAAATCAAATGTTAATGCAGTATTCTGTTACAGTCATGGTTGTATAGTTATATAATATGCTTTGGTAGTGTAAAGAAGGAAAAACTGCAGGACTTATCCAGTGTGCAGAAAAAAAAAATCGGTGAGGTTTTCTTCACCAAACAAGACAACGTTTCAGCCAAAATGTGGATCTTCATCATCCATGCAATGAAAGTGAATATAATATATTTGGGTTTACATATCTGCAGTTTGCTTATATTACATATATGTTCAGCCTGTACTGCTATATGATCACATTGGGTGTTGTCGCTGCATAGTTCATGTATTTATTACAGTTATTTCCATAATTTATTGAAGGGTAGTTATCATGTTTGCTTTATAAACTGTACTATGCATTTTTTTTATATGCTTGCTAAAGACCCACACCTGGGTTGAACTGTTTCATTATTCAGTGATTTTGATATAGTGCCATGTTTTTCCTTAAACTTTTTGGGCCCCTGGGCTGGAGCTTAACACTGTGGGCACCATAAGAGCATGATTAATGCAGAATATTTGGAATGCTGTTGGCTTCTATCGTGATGCGTAGTTTGATCGTTTTTTACCTATTTGGAGAGTTTTCCAGTTCTGGTTGGAACGGAGTGCCAGAATTTGAGCTTGTATGCGTCTGTAGATTTTCTGAGTTGAAATTAAATATGTTTATAGTATGTAGTTCATAGTATATACAACATTATAGATTTTTGTATAACCATGTAAATATTTCATAGCTTACAGCTGATGCAAACTTTTCCCTTTTTGTTTTTCAGGTTTACTTCCAGAAAAGCTTGGGATTGATGTAATGATGTTGCACGAACCATCTTTTACTGGATACTAAGCTGCACAGAATTGCAAAGAGAAAATGGGTCGTCTCAGATTCTTCATAAATTAGCGACAAGTCATTAAACATTTTTATTTTTATTTATTTTTTTATTATAAAAATCTTTTTCTAACTTGGCAGATCTCATGAAACCAGTGTGTTTTCTGGAGTATTCTCTCCAGGAGAACATTATCCTTTCAGAGAATAAAGATGGACACGTTTTACTCTGGAATTTTCTAAAGTTGAGTACTTCTTCAGATCATGACAAGTTTGAAACGGTCCCAGACTGAAAGGTCCGTTGCAAGTGGGACTCAATCGTCTGTACCAGATGGACCACCAAAGGCTCGTTCTGATGATTTTTATATGAGACGTTTTAGGTCACAGAATGGTAGTTTAGGTTCTTCCGCCATGTCTCCCGTAGGGCCACCACGCAGTGAGAGCTCCCACCACATATCCTCTACACCAGGTGTACCTAAAATGGGTGTTAGAGCACGTATTGCAGACTGGCCTCCGAGGAAAGAAAATGTGAAGGAAATTAGTAGAACTAGTCAGGATATTGAGACAAGCAGCATAGAAACCATGTCTGTTAAGAGTAGTCCTAGTAGTCAAGTTAGTACGTCTAGTATGAATTCTAGCGACTCTGTTATGCTAAAAAGTATTCAGAACACACTTAAGAATAAAACAAGACAGGCGGAAAGTTTAGACTCAAGGTTTCTGTCTCCTGAAGGTTACTCCAGCGGTAGCTCCCCTAGGAAAGTTCACCGCAGAATAAGGCAACGGAGCAACAGTGATATTACAATAAGTGAGTTTGATATGGATAATTTTGAAGAGTGTATGTCACCAACCTTTAAAACTGGTCCATCACTCCACAGGGAATATGGCAGCACCTCCTCAATAGACAAACAGGGAACATCAAGTGACAGCTTCTTTGATATAATAAAGGGATATAAAAATGAGAGAGCTGATCATCGTGGTCATGGGCCATCAAAGTTGAGTGAACTATTACTGAGCAGTGGCAGTAGGGGCTCTGGATTCTCTCTAGATGTTATAGATGGTCAGAGAGATGGGCATAGGGCCTTCAAAGACAGGGACAAGCCACTAAAGAGACGTTCCAAATCTGAAACAGGAGATTCTTCAATTTTCCGTAAGCTTCGAAATGCAAAAGGGGAAGGAGAGCTTGGAAAAGCTGGAGACATTGAGGACAGTCGCTCTGATGACAGTATCAAACCGTGGACATGCCCTAAATGTTTTGCTCATTACGATGTTCAGAGCGTCCTGTTCGATTTGAATGAAGTTGTTATCAACCGGCATAATGTTATCAAACGACGAAACACCACCACCGGGGCTTCAGCTGCCGCAGCCGCCTCTCTAGCTGCTGGACCATTGTCGCACTCCTCCAGCTTCAATTCTCCTACCGGCAGCACCGAAGACTTAAACTCAAAAGAGAACGTTGACCAAGGAGATGACAAAAGCAATGATTTAGTAATGAGCTGTCCATACTTCCGTAACGAAATGGGAGGCGAAGGGGAAAAGAAAGTCAGCTTGTCCAAATCCAACTCTGGTTCTTTCTCCGGCTGTGAAAATTCTTCTTTTGAGTCCACAATGAGTTCACACTGTGCAAACGCAGGACTGGCTGTCCTTGAGGTCCCCAAGGAGAATTTGATTTTACATATTGACAGAGCTAAAAGATATATTGTTGAACATATAGACCTTGGTGCATACTATTATCGGAAATATTTCTATCAAAAAGGTGAGTTTTTGCCTATTTTGTTCCTTGTGATTTTTGCGCTCAACCGTGTGTTAAATGAATTTTATTCCAGCATATTTTTTTTACATTGTAGGCCTATCCTCAGGAAAAGCCATCAGCATCGGATCACTTTAGGTCCAGCACCTCATACCTCCACCGATCAGCTGTTCTGCCGGAGCCCCAGCTCTGGAATGTCCAAGGATGGAACTGGTTACTGCAGCACTCCCCCCATTAACTTAAGTGGGAGCAACGCTGCAGTGACCAGCTCCGTCCACTAGATCCAGTAGACGGAGCTGTAGTTCCAGTGCTAGAGCTACTGGAGAATGCTGATCGGCAGGGCTCTGGGGTGTCGGACTCTCGCTGATCAGATATTGACGGCTTATGAGGGTAGGCCATCAATGTTAAAGGACTAGAAACATCTTTGATCATTTTAATTGTATTTAAGGCTTCTTTAAGTAGTTTTAGTTGAACAGAGAAGCATTACATTTCCAGTTAAAATAGATTTCGCCTGGCAATAGATTTTGCACTTCAATGCCATTGACTAAATTATATCTACTTATCCTTATGTGCCCTTATGTTTTCTATAGATTTTTTATTTATTTTTTACCTCTTCGCAGCTAAATATACTGAAGGGAAAGGCTATAATTTGGAGTAATATAATTATGTCAGATCTTGGAGGAATTCCACATATATTTAGTACTAGGAAATGTTACTATGATTGCTCCTGTTGGAAAATGCATAGGGAAAACGTATTGCTGTGTGCACCGCTGCCTTCTCAAACAGCTGATCGGCGGGGGTCCCGGGTGTCGCCTCCCCCTCCCCCACCGATCAGATACTGATGACCTATTAATGTACACAGCCACCTTTTATTCCAATACACAGCATCTGATGCTGTGATTATTTTTTAGATTTTTTTTATACATACCTATATTTGTTTATGGCAGTATACAGGACCCCACTGAAGTACCTTTATCTTTTGTGGGTACGGATCCCGAATTGTGCCAAGTGCACGAAGCAAAAGAAGAGGAACACATCATAGCTTAGGTCTGCTCTGGTTTTTTACTGATGGGCCCGTTTAACCGTGCAGTATATATAGTAAAAAAATAAAAAGCCTAAAAAACAATCTACCTAGAAAGATACGCTGACATTTTCTGCCACGTTTTCTTCATGTGCTTCTGGTGTAAACGTGCCACCAACCCTTTTGCACTGTGACAAGTGGCACTTCTAGTCTCCAGAAAGAGATGCCAATGTGGAGTAGCTAAAGAACTCCAATGGGAAACGTGACATTTTTTTACTAGAGTATCCCTTTACATAATTGCTGTACTGTCCTGTCCACATTATGGTCTGCTGACTGGAAGTGGTCTTCAGAGTACTGCTGCCCCTCCACCATCCTGAAGAGTCTATTCAGGCATTGTAGGACATTATGTTGAATTCATGTGGTCTGTATACAGTTCCTTGGATTGTTGCTGTTCTCGCTCAACCTCAGATGGCCTGAAATAATTTAAAGGGATCTGCAGGATAGGTCATCATTATCAGCAGAGGTCCAAGTCCCAGCAACCTCGCAGATCAGTCGTTTCAGGGAGCCACTAGGCTCGCCGGAGCTCTGGTCAGGGATGCAGGCACCCGGCAGCTTTCCAAGGACAGCGCCATATATTGTATAGTGGCAGTGCTTGGTATTGCAGCTCAGCCCCATTGACTTGAATGGGGCTGAGCTGCAACTAGGCCACGTGACCGATGGAAGAGGAAGAGTGTGCGGCGCTCAAGGCCTCTTCTAACAGCTGATTAACAGGGGGTCATGGATGTCGCACCCCTGCAGATCTGATACTGATGACCTATCCTGAGGATAAGTCATAAATATATTTTCCCGGGTAACCCCTTTAGTAACCTAAATGTACCGTAATTTTGCTTGCGGAACTATGTGAAGAACATATAGAAGAAGCTGGTGACTTCTCAACTTGAGAAGAAAACAAGCTGAATCTCATTTGTATGGGAGACTGTTTCCCGTGTATTTATAGACGTGTCCGTGTTGCTATGCAGGGCTGGCAGAATAGTGAAATCACAGCTATAAATTGTCATTTGCTTTAAAAGCTATGCAGATAGTTGTAATGGAGGCAGTGGATGCCTATTTTCCACTGCTGTACCAATCTTTTGCCATATGTTATCATGCATAAAAAAAAAAATCCCTATACCCTGTTGACTTGTGCATTTATTGCGCCTACGTACTATTGAGTCTTGCAGCAAAATTTGCCATGACCCCCCCCCCCCGCACATAAGGGAGCATCAGGATGTGACATCAACACACTTCACAGTCACAATAAACCGTACTAGGTAAAGCCAGCAGCATCATGTCCATCAAAGACAGCTGCATTTACAGTTAGGGCTATATGGAAGTAATAGTGGGGTTCCCTGATCAAGGCACCAGTGTATTGTCTAGACCATAGGTCTGTTGCAAGGACGACCACTTGTGCTATGGCATGGAAACCAGTGCAAGAGCTGCTCTTTAGCATCCCAAAGAAGGATGAACTATTTGGCATATTTGGGATTATTCTTGAGTTAGTGACACTGGGAATGCCTGGAACGTAGCACTAGTTTGATAGCATTTTTCCACACTATGTTACCTGCTCCTTACCGTCCAGTGTGCTCAGTGAGAAGCCTGCCCAATGGAAAGCAGTCTGTGATTGTCAGCACAGGAGAGAAGCTGCTGTTGTGTAGCCTGAGATAAGGGAACACTAGATATATTTACCTGGTTGCAGGTAAATAATATTATTAGAAAACCCTTGTGAAAGGTCGTCAGGCTATGAGAAGGGGTCGCCAGAAAGCCCACGAGAAGCGGTCGGCAGAAAGCTCACGAGAAAGGGTTGCCAGAAAGGTCACGAGAAGTGGCTGCCAGAAAGTTCACGACCAGTGGTCGCCAGGAAGCCCACGAGATGGGGTTGGCAGGAAAGCCACGAGAAAGGGTAGTCAGGAAACCCACAAAAAGGGGTCACCAGAAAGCTCAAGAAAAGGGACTCCCTGGAACTCCCACAAGAAGAGGTTGCCAGGAAGCCCACAAAAAGGGGTCATCAGAAAGCCGCTGAGAGGGAGTTGTCAGCAACTCCAAGAAAACGAGTTGTCAAATTCCGTGAGAATGGGTTGTCCGAAAGCCTATGAGAAGGAGTTGTCAGAAAGCCCTTGAGAAAGGGTACTGCTTGTAGCTGCCAGAACATGTACATTATGATAGGTTTAAAAACGATAACATTGCTTTCAACATCAATCTGAAATGTTCTGGAAAGGTGTCATTTTTGCTCTAGAGCATGAACCTATTAAGGAGATGCATTGTGCAAATGCAAGTCAGATCCCCCTGCATGTTACCGATGCCGGATGCTATTTTTACTTGTTCCTCCCACATCACCTTGGTCAGGAGCTAATGACACACTGTAACGCAAGTGTCACCGATTGTGGGCGGTGTGCTAATATTGAGCTTTTGCAAGAAATGTCTATTTTTAATATATCAAAGTTTTAATGATCCTTTTCCTTACATGCTTCATCAATGGAGAAGAAAAAGAAGGGAAACCAAGACTAAAATTGACCATCTCTTTGCTGACCATGGTACCCTTCAGTGTAATTACAGAGAGGAGATCCACAAATGTCTGCTCCCATGATCACTAGTTTATCTTAGGGCTCTTTCACACTTGCGGCAGGACGGATCCGACATGCTGTTCACCATGTCGGATCCGTCCTGCCGATATTTCACCGTGCCGCCGGACCGCCGCTCCGTCCCCATTGACTATAATGGGGACGGGGGCGCAGCACGGCGAAAGCCGCCGGACTAAGGGCTCTTTCACACTTGCGTTGTTCTTTTCCGGCATAGAGTTCCGTCGTCGGGGCTCTATGCCGGAAAAATCCTGATCAGTATTATCCCAATGCATTCTGAATGGAGAGAAATCTGTTCAGGATGCATCAGGATGTCTTCAGTTCCGGACCGGAATGTTTTTTGTCCGGAGAAAATACCGCAGCATGCTGCGCTTTTTGCTCCGGCCAAAAATCCTGAACACTTGCCGCAAGGCCGGATCCGGAATTATTGCCCATTGAAAGGCATTAATCCGGATCCGGCCTTAAGCTAAACGTCATTTCGGCGCATTACTGACGTTCAGCTTTTTCTGAATGGTTACCATGTCTGCCAGGACGCTAAAGTCCTGTCTGCCATGGTAAAGTGTAGTGGGGAGCGGGGGAGCAGCACACCCACCGTCCGTGCGGCCCCCGGGGCGACCCAGAGCGACGCCAGGGCGCCCCACGCGCATGGACCACGCGTTCGCATGGATCACGCGATCCATGCGCATGGGGCGCCCCGACGCCACCCGGGAGCCGCACGGGCGGCAAGCACACTGCTCCCCCGCTCCCCACCAATACCATGGCAACCAGGACTTTAATAGCGTCCTGGCTGCCATAGTAACACTGAACGCATTTTGAAGACTGATCAGTCTTCAAATGCTTTCAGTTCGCTTGCGCTGTTACGGATCCGGCGGGCACCTCCAACAACGCAAGTGTGAAAGAGCCCTTAAAACTCATGCATGTCCGACTTTTTAGTCCGGCAGAGCGGCGAAATAGTGGCAGGACGGATCCGACATGGTGAACAGCATGTCGGATCCGTCCTGCCGCAAGTGTGAAAGAGCCCTTAGGCGTCTACAGTACTTGGGCTGTGTTCACACGCCAGGATGTATACATTAAAGGGCATCTGTCAGCAGATTTGTACCTGTGGGAAATATATAACCAGAAGTGGCCTACTTGGCAGTAACAGGTTTTCATAGTCTCCATAAGGTCCCCTTTAATGTCCCAGCTTCACCACGCCATTGGGGTGCAGAAGCTATGCTGCTTGTTCTTTTATACATTTTTTGAAAAGTTCACTATATGTCTAAAGGACATGGTCACCTTTGCCCATGTAACATCTTAAGTAGTCTTGCGCGACTTCGTTGAATAACTTCAGTAGTTGATTTTTAAAATGGAAAACCACTTCAAACCTTGAAAACGAACTCTTCTTCGGTTTCCGAGGTACCAGTCTGTATTTATATTCTTAAGATGTACTTCCTTTAAGCTTAGTTTTGTGCTTGCAGAACATCAAGCAAAGTACTTCTCAAGGTTCTCCAGTAGGAAGCCCTTGCATTATATACCGGTAATATTGTGGTTTCTGAGGTCTGGAGAACAACCACAGGCCTTCCCCAGAAGGACCACAAATTAACGTATTCAAGAGTCAAAATTGATCAAGTATTACTTGGTGGCTTAGTACTACTCTCTAGCATTGTATTTATGTATTGCCATCAAACAGAATGCATCACCGCTGTAACGGTCACGTACACTACACACAGGGGGGAGGATAGTGACCACTGCGCGCCACCCTCACCCCTGGCCCTGCCTACTTGCCTCGCAAGTCCTGATGACAGGGGACAACTGGACGGCAGTCCCTAGCTTAGAATACGTGCTGGGAGGACAGACAAGACAAACAACGGATAGTGAACGGACCGAGTCATTACCAAGAGAGCAACGAAGTACAAATGGAGTAAGCAGAGAATACTCAGGAGAAACCGGGGTCAAATACCAGGAGAGTAATAAAGTACCACAGGAGTCCGCAGAGAATGGTCAGGTGGAAGCCAGGGTCGGAATACCAGGAGAACAGCGCAGTACAGGAGGAGCAGGCAGAGTATCGTCAGGGAACACAGGAACAGGTAAGTATGCCAGGTAACAGAATCGCAAATGAACCTAATTAACAGGCAACCTGTGACCAGCAGGCTGCCTGTTAAATACTGACTAGCTGGGGTCATGTGACGTGGCCGGTCCGTCCCGCCCCCTATCACCTAAGAGACGAGGACGCTGCACACGTCCTCGCTCCTGCACAGAGGCGGGACGCCGACGGCGCTGAGGAGAGCGAGCGCCTCGTCGGCATCCCGTGACAACCGCATGTTCTAGGAACAGACAAATGAAAATGACGACTGATCCGTCGCATAACAAACCCCAACGAGGCCTATTGAACCTCATTGGTTATTGGATTTCCATCATGGCTTCCATCATTGTACCAGAAACTGAGCGCTGCACGCTGTGCCATGTGTTTTTTGCAATTTTGATGGGATCTGCAATGGACCCTCCAAAATGGAGTCTACAATGCAGACATAAACATAGCCTAAAGCAAAAAAATTGATATTTTAGAGAGTATCTCTGTTATATTGCAGTATATTCTTGTAAAAGTATTCAGTCATATTGATTACTTTTTTTTTTATTAATCTCCCCTTGCACTAATATTCTGATACTTTGCAGTGAATTGTCCAGCCTTGGCGTTATTCTGTGGGGGAGCTTCAGTATGAGCTTTGACCTATCACATTCAGTGTTGCTCAGCGCACTTTGTCCTCTCTCTAAATCGATACGTTCTAATACTTGTTAAAGGGGTTGTCCCATTACAACAACTTTTGTCCTGCCCACAGGATTAGGGATAATTGTCCAATCGGCAGCTATCCGACCGCTGGTGCCTGTGGCGATCACTAGAGCAGGGGACGATGCTTCCCCAATTAAATGGAGCTGTAGGAAAGAGCGCTTGTACTTGGCTACCCCTGGCAATCTCATACAGTTGAATGGAGCATCAGCTTGCATGTATGTCCACCGCTCCATTCAAGTGGGGCCCCATTCTAATGATTGGCAGGGACTCCAGCAGTCGGACCCCCACGATCAGATCTATAGGGGATAAGTTGTAATGAGACCACCCATTTGATGGAGTTGTGAACTCATTTCCAGACCTCTCATACCCACGTTGGTGGTCATACTTACCTGATCCCTGGTGCTTGGTCTTGACTGGTCTTTCGCTCCCTGGCCTCTGCAGCTCATCTTGGGTTCCTCCATGTAAACTTTCTGTTTGACGCTGCTCCAGCCAGTTACTGGCCACTGCTCCCCTTGCATCATGTCAAATGGTCATGTGACACAAGGCGAGCAGATACACTGGCTGCAGCGGCTTCAAACCAGAAGTTTACATAGAAGGACCTGAGACCAGCAGCGGAGCCCGCAAAGCGAACGAGCTGGGACTCCGTGCAGGGGGTTTGGTAAGTATGATCGCGACATGGGTCCAACCAGTCTGCGAGGTCTGGGAATTGGTACACAACATCTTTAAAGGCTATGGACACCTTTTGGCATATCTTTATTATACAGGCGAGAGGGTAGGTCAGGTGTCTGGCTATTAAAGGAGATGACGGGTAAGACCTAACACATGTCTGGTCATTTCCTTTCCAGCCTCTTGGCCATTACAAGGTGAATTACACTTTGATTGGAGGTTGGAGGCGATTTGAGGTTTCAAAGTATAAATGTAAAAATATAATAGAAGGCCATATCAATGAAATTTTATGTCTTTATGACACTTGAGCCTTTTTCTTTTGCCTGCTGATATTAAAGAGCCTTTAAACAGCATGGCTTTATTTTATAATGCTGTAAAACCTCTAGGGTTGTGGCCGTCTCCATCCCTAGTATTTCTATAGTTACTACCCGCGACTAGACCTCATTCGTGGACTAGAACAGCACTGGTCTGGTCCAGTGACTCCTGTTGCATCATTAAAGCTGTATTTCCATCTGGACCATTGGTGGCCTATGGCTAGGATAGGCCGTCAGATAGGTGCTGGTCCCACCTTTGAGACCTGCACCTATCTCCAGAACTGGGCCCCCAAAGTAAGAGAGCTCAGCTATTTTCTGCACACCCATAAAAGTGAAGGGAAGGTGGCCACCCTTGCGTGGTGCACCCTGGTTGACTTTGGGGCCCCATTCTAGAGATAGGTGCTGGTCCCAGAGATGGGACCTTCACCTATCTGACATTGGTGCCATATCCTAACAATATGCCAGCCATCTAAGAGGCGGTTGATTCCCATCAATGCCAATCACTGAACTTGATTCCTGTTTTATACTTTTTATGCTGACTGATCTTCAGAATGCAGGAAGTATCTGGTGATACCTTGCACTGGGTTCTTTATACATTGAAGCAGAAGTGGCTAAATAATGCTGACCTTTAGCATTCATTTCTGGGTAATGGTGTAACACACCTTGTTGTGACTTGAGTCAGAGATTGTAGTGAAGCAAACATATTACTCATGAGAAACCGTACGATCAGGGTAGCTTATATCAGCCTACAAGGGAAAATATTACCTAGATTTTTTTGCCAATTAAAACCATATAGTGATGCATTATATTTTTTTTGCTTCTAATATTTTTTTATTTTTTGGTGAAGATTTTTGTTAACAATATTTTATGTACATGATTATAGGGCACCCATCCTGCCATTCACATAGCAACCGATAGAATGCAGATGTTCATTACCTTCTATGGTATTGTGAGCATGCTCTGTGACCTGTGAAGAGGTCGTTGTGCAGGGAGGGGGAGGTAGTGAGCAGTGACTGTCACCTATTATCAGTGGTCGAATCAAGATTGTGATTTTTTTTTTTACATTGTTATTGTTTTATATGTTTAAAAAAGGTCATTTTTTTGCTTCATTTATGTAAATGCGGCACTGAGTAGCAACAGATGAGTGGAATAAATATAGGGTTAAATCTCTCAACACATTCACATGTGCTATGCCCAGCTCTCCCTCTGTTGCTACTGTAATCCGCACTCTGGCACTGTAATCCGGTCACTGTATCCGGCGTACATGGCAGCTTGCAGCCGGAGGAAAAAATGCTACGCACAACATTTTTTGTCCGGCCAAAAGCCGTCATATATCCCGGAAAGCGGCCGCATTACCACCGGGTCCTATTACAGTGTATGGGGATCCAGCGGTGCACGGTGCTATCCAGCTATGCCAGATACGGTGAACTCTGGCAGTCTGATCCTGCGCCGGAAAAGACTGCCGGATTACCAACGGCAGATGTGAAGCCAGCCTTAGGCTGCAGTCTCTGGTCTGTATCCGTATGTTAGGATTAAGGGTGCTGATGAGACGCATCCAAAGCGCGTCAGCTAATCACACTGTGCCTGTTGGTATCTTTTTCACTTTGTTGTTTCTTCACATGATTCAATAAATCTTGTATGTATTTGCCGGAGGCGGGTTTCTTCTACGTTTGCTCGGTGTTGGTGCTGTCCTGCATTTTACCTGCCCCGGGTTCCTGTTTTGCGAGCTGGCTACTTGGAACTTTGAACGTGTTATCTGCCTCTGGCCCTATAATAGAGGTGTGACCTGTCATTGTAATCATGCTTGTGATGATAATGAAATGACTCCGGAGAACTGATCTGTGCAGAACAGGAAGTGTCAGCCTGTTGTGAGGCTCAGTGTGATAACTGCAAGATTTCACACATTTTATTATAGAAAAAGCGTCACTGAAAATTTTAGACCTAAAACCACCATTTACACAATTTGGCATTTTCTCATGAACGATTCCTTTTTAGGAAACACTCCATCACCCCAATTCTATTGTGCCTCCATCGAGTCATCATATGCTAATGATAATATTGTTCCTCTGTTATCCACCTTGACCAAAAAATTTTTTATTTTTATTTTATTTTAACCAAGATGTTCGGTTAGGCTGCGTTCACATCTTTATTTTGTCGCAGTTTCCGTTAACAATGCTGGACAAAATAGAAGAGTGTACTGTGCTATTTTGTCTGGTAAAGTGCCGGACTCCCTGACGGAAACCCGATGGACCCCATTTTAGTCAGTGGGTTTCATTGGGTGGCACTTAGTTCAGTCATTTTTGGGGTGCAGAATCCGCACCAAAATCCATGTTGAAAATGCTGGATCTGACGTATCGCTGAAGCCAATGGTGCTTCTGTTAAAGGGGGTGTACCACGACAAATAGTCTCCATTTTTTCAAACCAGCACCTGGATCTCAATACTTTTGTAATTGCATGAATAGTCACTGAGCTAGTCAATAAAATGTATGTGTATACCGCCACCTGCTGTTTATTTTCATTATTTCTTGTCCACCTCACTGAGGTGGTCGCATGCGCTCAGTTTAAATCTTTGACTTTTACCAGGCATGTGTTCTATTAGAAGCTCTGGCAGTCACAGGGAAAGCGCTGCGGCACCAAGCACACGCTCCATGGGAATGAACGCCCCCAGATCTGCCAGCCGGTGAGATCTCTGGCTCCATGTGAGGTACAGGGCTGGTTCTAGCTTTGGCTACTTTCACACTGGCGTTTTGGCTTTCCGTTTGTGAGATCTGTTCAGGGCTCTCACAAGCGGGTCCAAAACGGATCAGTTTTGCCCTAATGCATTCTGAATGGAAAAGGATCCGCTCAGAAGGCATCAGTTTGCCTCCGTTCCGTCTGACGAAACTGAGCCAAACGGATCCGTCCTGGCACACAATGTAAGTCAATGGGGACGGATCCGTTTTCTATGACACAATCTGGGACAATAGAAATCGGATCCGTCTTTAACACCATTGAAAGTCAATAGGGGACGGATCCGATTTCTATTGTCCCAGATTGTGTCATAGAAAACGGATCCGTCCCCATTGACTTACATTGTGTGTCAGGATCCGTTTGGCTCAGTTTCGTCAGATAATAGAAATCGGATCCTATTGACTTTCAATGGTGTTAAAGACGGATCCGTTTTGGCAATGTTACAGATAATACAAACGGCTGCAGACGGTTGTATTATCTGAACGGATCCGTCTGTGCAGATCTATGACGGATCCGCACCAAACGCGAGTGTGAAAGTAGCCTTTGTTAGAAGGATATTGTCCTGTACTATATGAGGTCTGATTTTCGTTTTTTACATCAATCCTGGCATAACCCCTTTATTGGGGACATCTGATATAGGACACTCTAATGGAGCCTCTGACGCCAATGTGAACGAAGCCTTATCTACTGACCCACTGAGAGCGGAAACAGATCACATAAAATGTCTCCTTCACTTTGTTGGTTCCCATCTGGAGTATATGGCGGACGTACACGAGACAAATGCCATTGATCTACGGTTTCAGAAGTGTGTGGGAAGTCGTCGTCATCGTCATATAACATTTTTACTGCAGATTTGCTTCTGATATAAATACACATTTGACAATGGCTAAATCTAGAGCCGTTCAGATGGGATGTATTATTATTTCCTTGCATAAGAGCCTATTCATAAACTGCATTATTTCCTTGCTCTCTCTCGCTAATTTGACAGATACCAGCATGGGGTCCTAATTGTAGAGCCACCCACTTGGAATTAAAGAATATTATGGATGCTATAATGGGAAAACAATGGAGGCTGAGGAAGGAAAATGCATCTACGGCTCGTATTAATCTGTGCTCAGCATTGCAAGATTTTAAGGGGTTTTAGGGCAATCATGCTATTTGGGGGGGAAAAAGGGTCAGAATGAGTTAAAAAATAAATAAATCAATTCTTACCAATCTCTGACCACTATCGTTGCGATGCTCCTCCGTTCCCTGCTCTCATGGCTTGGTCTGTCCGCTCAGCGGAGGCAGGTGAAGTTGTGGCCAGTGATTGGCTGCATTAGTTGTCCAAGCCATTTCCTCTGTGTCAAGCCAGGAAGCAGGAAGTGGAGAACAGAAGGGATCGGACCAGTGCTGAAACGGCAGCAGCTGGTGATTGGTGAAGGTGAGTATTGATGTTTTTTTTTTTTTTTTTTTATATTTAATAACTTCTGACCCATTTTTGAAATTAAACGATTCTCCAAGAAAGCCATTAATAGGTGTACACTGTGATTTGCTGAACTTGTTTTTTTTTTTCTCTTGCTTTACAGTCCCATAGCATGGCATATATATTTGCGATAGGACAGGGTTGCTCAACCTGCGGCCCTCCAGCTGTTGCAAAACTACAACTCCCAGCATGCCCTAATAGCTGTAAGCTGTCCAGGGATGCTGGGAGTTGTAGTTTTGCAACAGCTGGAGGGCCGCAGGTTGTGCATCCCTGCTATAGGATGTAAGGTTGTCCGGTTTTTAGAAAGTGGGTCAGATGCAGGCACATTAATATTCCGTAACTGCTGTACAAATGAGCGAGATGAACGATCAGCACCTTAGTGGTTTGCTAGTACCTTCGGACTCTAGATTTAGTCCTATGTGTACCAGTTCTCTGTGGTAAATATGGTGCTATTCTGGTCCCGCTATGTGATGCCATGTAGGCTACCAGTGTAACACACTACAGATGTAGCTGACCTGTTACATGTGCGCTTGGCAGCTGAAGGTCTCTGTGTTGGTCATTGCTGAGAAAAATGATGTTTTAATATATGCAAATGAGCCTCTAGGAGCAACGGGGGCGTTGCCGTTACACCTAGAGGCTCTGCTCTCTCTGCAACTACCGCGTCCTCTGCACTTTGACAGGGCCAGGCAGTGAAAATTTGATCACACCTGTTAATCAGAGTGGAGAGAGAGAGGCAGTTGCAGAGAGAGCAGAGCCTCTAGGTGTAATGACAACGCCCCCGTTGCTCTTAGAAGCTAATTTGCATATATTAAAATATCATTTTTCTCAGTAATGCGGGCACATATGAACATGGGACCAACACAGATGCCTTCAGCTGCCAAGCGCACATGTAACAGGTCAGCCAGTGTCATAGGTACAGCTCTGCGGACAGATGCCCTTTAACTTGACACTTAACGCATTCATTACACAGTTGCAACATACTCTAATTTGATCCATAAAAGTCAGGATAAAGCTTGCTGCAGCAGTGAGATTCTCGTACTAAACGTTAAGGTTTGCTAGATCTGTAATGGCCATCATAAAATAGGGAGCTCATAAGCTATGGGGAAGATGTAATGGATTTATTTTCCTAATTTCCGTTTTATTTCTGGGTCACGTCTACAGGATGACATTGTAGCAGAGCTGTGCTGTTCTAATACATCCTGGAGAGTAGGTGGAGGGCCCCTTTAATTGCTTTTTTTAATACTGTTTTTCGCTGTGATTTTGGTTCTTATAGCTCGCTGGCTCATGCCATACCATTACAATGAGAGCGTCACAGTCACTGAGATCACACGTTTAGTTAATGAGGTGACCTATAAAGTATTAATAAAACAGTCGGTGTGACATTTCGTTTGGTCTGTTAAACGGGGGCTACTCGCTGGAGTTTTGCCCTTTGTTGTAGATGCAGCTGTCCTGTACGTGCGAGGAGCGCTTCTGTTCAGTTGACTATTAATTGATTGGATTAATCACCTGCTTAACTCTTTTCTCATGTTGCCAAGTAATGTTCAGATGAAATATGGTTATAATACATAGCACCGGGAAAATACAAGCTCCCCTTTGATGCCCATTGGGTTTTTGTTCTAATGAATTGGCCTTGCTACTGTGTATTGTGTTTGTGCCTACTTTTATGTGTCAGATCCTATGTGCTCTTCTTTTCCGACTTCTTATACATACCATTGTCTATTTTTGTTATTTCTATGTTTTTTTTATTTATTTTTTATTAAAGGGGTTTTCTGAGACTTTAATACTGATGACCTAAAGTCAGGATAGGTCATCAGTATCTGATTGGTGAGGATCCGACCCCCAGCGACCAGCTATTTGAGAAAGTGGTGCTGTGCCACGGCCTAGACCAGTGACCACACATTCATCGGTCACATGGCCTTTGTGCAGCTCAGTCCCATAAAAGTGAATGATGCTGAGCGTGATATCAAACACAGCCACTATACGGCGCTGTGCTTGGTGAGCTGAGACAGCTGATCGTGGGGGTCCCGGGTGCCGGACCCCCACCTATCAGATACTGATGACCTATAAAATCCTGGGAAACACTTTTAAATGCCACTGACATGATGTATTATATGTAGGTAGATATTATAATATATTTAAGCTCTATGCAAATCTATTTATATATACACTGACCAAAAATATAAACGCAACACTTTCAGTTTTGCTCCCATTTTGCATGAGCTAAACTCAAAGATCTGAAACCTTTTCTACAGACACAAGACCCATTACTCTCAAATATTGTTCACAAATCTGTCTAAATCTGTGTTAGTGAGCACTTCTCCTTTGCCGAGATAATCCATCCCACCTCACAGGTGTGGCATATCAAGGTGCTGATTAGACAGCATGAATATTGCACAGGTGTGCCTTAGACTTCCCACAATAAAAGGCCACTCTGAAATGTGCAGTTTGATCACACAGTACAATGCCACAGATGTAACGTTTGAGGGAGCGTTCAATTGGCATGCTGACTGCAGGAATGTCTACCAGAACTGTTGCCCGTGCAATGAATGTTCACTTCTCTACCATAAGCCGTCTTCAAAGGCGTTTCAGAGAATTTGGCAGTACATCCAACTGGCCTCACAACCGCAGACCACGTGTAACCACACCAGCCCAGGACCTCCACATCCAGCTTGTTCACCTCCATGATCGTCTGAGACCAGCCACCCGGACCGCTGCAGCAACAATCGGTTTGCATAACCAAAGAATTTCTGAACAAACTGTCAGAAACCGTTTCAGGGAAGCTCATCTGCATGCTCGTCGTCCTCATCAGGGTCTTGACCTGAGTGCAGTTCGTCGTCGTAACTGACTTGAGTGGGCAAATGCTCACGTTTGATAGCGTCTGGCACGTTGGAGAGGCGTTCTGTTCACGGATGAGTCCCGGTTTTCACTGTTCATGGCAGATGGCAGACAGCGTGTGTGGCGTCGTGTGGGTGAGCGGTTTGCTGACGTCAACATTGTGGATCGAGTGGCCCATGGTGGCGGTGGGGTTATGGTATGGGGAGGCGTATGTTACAGATAACGACCACAGGTGCATTTTATTGATGGCATTTTGAATGCACAGAGATACCGTGAAGAGATCCTGAGGCCCATTATTGTGCCGTTCATCCACGACCATCACCTCATGTTGCAGCATGATAATGCACGGCCCCATATTGCAAGGATCTGTACACAATTCCTGGAAGCTGAAAACATCCCAGTTCTTGCATGGCCAGCAAACTCACCGGACATGTCACCCATTGAGCATGTTTGGGATGCTCTGGATCGGCGTATACAACAGCGTGTTCCAGTTCCTGCCAATATTCTGCAACTTCGCACAGCTATTGAAGAGGAGTGGACCGACATTCCACAATCAATAACCTGATCAACTCTATACGACGGAGATGTGTTGCACTGCGTGAGGAAAATGGTGGCCACACCAGATACTGACTGGTTTTCTGACCCCCCCCCCCCCACCCCCGCAGTAAGGCAAAACTGTGCACATTTCAGAGTGGCCTTTTATTGTGGGCAGTCTAAGGCTTAGTTCACATCAGCGTTCAGCCTTTCCGTTCCCCTGCTCCGTTATAGGAGTAGGAGAACGGAAAGGACGGATTCGGCACATAACTGAGCCGAGCGGAGCCTACGGCCCCCATAGACCCCCATAGACTATAATGGGGTCTGTTAGGTTTCTGCTCAGAAGATGATTTTGGAGCGGAGACAAAAGTTGTGCATGCAGGACTTTTGTCTCCGCTCCAAAATCATCTTCTGAGCGGAAACCTAACGGACCCCATTATAGTCTATGGGGTCTGTAGTCTCCGTTCGGCTCAGTTATGTGCCGAATCCGTCCTTTCCGTTCTCCTGCTCCTATAACGGAGCAGGAGAACGGAAAGGCTGAACGCTGATGTGAACAAGGCCTAAGGCACACCTGTGCAATATTCATGCTATCTAATCAGCACCTTGATATGCCACACCTGTGAGGTGGGATGGATTATCTTGGCAAAGAAGTGCTCACTAACACAGATTTAGACAGATTTGTGAACAATATTTGAGAGTAATGAGTCTTTTGTGTATATACAGTTGCAAGAAAAAGTATGTGAACCCTTTGGAATGATATAGATTTCTGCACAAATTGGTCATAAAATGTGATCTGATCTTCATCTAAGTCACAACAATAGACAATCACAGTCTGCTTAAACTAATAACACACAAATAATTAAATGTTACCATGTTTTTATTGAACACACCATGTAAACATTCACAGTGCAGGTGGAAAAAGTATGTGAACCCTTGGATTTAATAACTGGTTGAACCTCCTTTGGCAGCAATAACTTCAACCAAACGTTTCCTGTAGTTGCAGATCAGACGGGCACAACGGTCAGGAGTAATTCTTGACCATTCCTCTTTACAGAACTGTTTCAGTTCAGCAATATTCTTGGGATGTCTGGTGTGAATCGCTTTCTTGAGGTCATGCCACAGCATCTCAATCGGGTTGAGGTCAGGACTCTTACTGGGCCACTCCAGAAGGAGTATTTTCTTCTGTTTAAACCATTCTGTTGTTGATTTACTTCTATGCTTTGGGTCGTTGTCCTGTTGCAACACCCATCTTCTGTTGAGCTTCAGCTGGTGGACAGATGGCCTTAAAGGGAGTCTGTCATCACAGTTTCACCTTTTTAAGGCTGGGTTCACACTTGAGCGTTTTACAGCGCGTTCAAACGCGCTGTAAAACGCTCAACACATGAAAACCAATGCTTCCCTATGGCCCTGGTTCTCACTTGAGCGTTTTACAGCGCTGAAAAACGCGCTGTAAAACGCCCTACGCTCAAACAAGTACTTGAGCTTCTTTGGGGCGTTTTGACGCGCGTTTGTGGCCATAGGACATTGCAGTCAATCACACAAACGCGCGTTTACTATTGCAAAAAACGCTCGTCAAAAACGCGCGTTAAACGCGCATATCAAAGACGCTTAGGTCTGAACCCAGCCTAACTCTTCCCATAGCTTTCTAGCAGCATTACAGTTGATAAAAACGTTACTTTTATAAGCAATCGTGGACTTATAAAACTGGCAAAAATCATCTTAGTAGGATATGCAAATGAGGGCTCGCAAGTGCCCAGGGGCGGCGTCAACCTGGGCACTTGCGCTTTAATTACTGTGATGCCGTACCAGGAATGGACATCGCAGTGCGCATGCGCCGGCCGACGGACTCAGCGCGCAGGCGAGGGATCTCGGCAAGAGAAAAAGTAAGAAGATTAGGCGGGCAGAGGAAAAGACTGGGCGGGGGGAAGCGACGATGAGGCAGAGCTGCCTGGACACCTACGAGGTTGACGCCGCCCCTGGGCACTTGCGAGCCCTCATTTGCATATCCTACTAAGATGATTTTTGCCAGTTTTATAAGTCCACGATTGCTTATAAAGGTAACGTTTTTAGCAACTGTAATGCTGCTAGAAAGCTATGGGAAGGGTTAAAAAGGTGAAACTGTGATAACATACTCCCTTTAAGTTCTCCTGCAAAATGTCTTGATAAACTTGGGAATTCATTTTTCCTTCGATGACAGCAATCCGTCCAAGCCCTGAAGCAGCAAAGCAGCCCCAAACCATGATGCCCCCACCACCATACTTCACAGTTGGGATGAGGTTTTGATGTTGGTGTGCTGTGCCTCTTTTTCTCCACACATAGTGTTGTGGGTTTCTTCCAAACAACTCAACTTTGGTTTCATCTGTCCACAGAATATTTTGCCAGTACTGCTGTGGAACATCCAGGTGCTCTTGTGCAAACTGTAAACGTGCAGCAATGTTTTTTGGACAGCAGTGGCTTCCTCTGTGGTATCCTCCCATGAAATCCATTCTTCTTTAGTGTTTTACGTATCGTAGATTCGCTAACAGGGATGTTAGCATATGCCAGAGACTTTTGTAAGTCTTTAGCTGACACTCTAGGATTCTTCTTCACCTGATTGAGCAGTCTGCGCTGTGCTCTTGCAGTCATCTTTACAGGACGGCCACTCCTAGGGAGAGTAGCCCCAGTGCTGAACTTTCTCCATTTATACACAATTTGTCTTACTGTGTGCTGATGAACAGCAAGGCTTTCGGAGATACTTTTATAACCCTTTCCAGATTTATGCAAGTCAACAATTCTTTATCGTAGGTCTTCTGAGAGCTCTTTTGTGCGAGGCATCATTCACTTCAGGCAATGCTTCTTGTGAAAAGCAAACCCAGAACTGGTGTGTGTTTTTTATAGGGCAGGGCAGCTGTAACCAACACCTCCAATCTCATATCATTGATTGGACTTCAGTTGGCTGACACCTAACTCCAATTAGCTCTTGGAGAGGTCTTTAGTCTAGGGGTTCACATACTTTTTCCACCTGCACTGTGAATGTTTACATGGTGTGTTCAATAAAAACATGGCAACATTACATTTTTGTGTGTTATTAGTTTAAGCAGACTGTGATTGTCTATTGTTGTGACTTAGATGAAGATCAGATCACATTTTATGACCAATTTGTGCAGAAATCCATATCATTCCAAAGGGTTCACATACTTTTTCTTGCAACCGTAGAAAATATTTCAGATCTTCGAGTTCAGCTCATGCAAAATGGGATCAAAACCGAAAGTGTTGCGTTTATATTTTTGTTCAGTGTAGTTTAGGGACTCTGTGTGTGAACAGGGCCGGCGATGACAAACGTCACTGGGTTCAACGGTCTTAAAAGTCCAAACTCTGTTTATTTTGTATCCAGCACAAAACAAGGCATTCAAATTATACAAGCATTTGGGATGAATCCACAGCACCAAAATAAACCAAAAACAAACATTTAAATCAAAATCGTGACCCCTCTGGGTGCTAACTAAACATTGGTTTCTACCTCACCTAGGTACAAATCCCATGCATATAAGACTTTTCACAGGAGAGAGGTCTACCAGCTTCAAGTCTCTGACCCAGAGTGAGGATCTGAGGCCTCTGTTTGTTTATTCCCCAGTGACTGTCCCAGTGATTACACCTGGCAACACTTCAGGCTAGGGGGAATAGCTGTACTGGAGTGGGGTGGAATGGTAGGTCCCTCTACTAATCCAACCTACCATTTCAAAAATATCCAGCCCTTAAACAGTCTGAATAAACCAGCTCCCTCAAACTATACATTGCTGAAACCACACAGACTTCTGGATTCCTTTTATCTCACCCAACTTTTGCAATCTGAGGGAGTTGACTTTGCCTACAACAGGTTCACAGGATTGGCCTATATGTCAGGAGATTTTCCTAGCATATTTGTTGGTGCTGTAGAAAATCAAAGTGTGAACAGAGCCGGAGACACACATATACCAGCCTCTACTTCCACATATCGTAATGCCAAGTATAATACGTAGCCTCTCTATATTCAGTGCTCTCTATTCTTCGGTGTTTCATTTCATACATACGGCCTGTAATTTATTTTTAAAAGGGTCAGAATGACATAAAAAAATGGGGACACACGCCTCACCAATCTTCCACCACTTTCATTCCAACACTTCCCATTTCCCAGCTTATCTCTACTTCTTGCTTCCTCTCGACACAGGAAGTGACCTCACCCAATCACTGGCTGCAGCGGTAACCTGCCTCAACCTGTGATTGGCTGAGTGGTTATTTCCTATGTGTCAAGAGGGACCAGGAAGTAAAAAGGCCGGCAGAACGGGAGCAGTGGATGTTCAGTGAGGTATATCATTTTTTTTATGCCATTCTGACCTTTTTGAAAAATGTTCCTGGCTGGGCAACCCTTTTAAGCCAATACCAATCTAATTATATGAAATGGATTTATTTTGTAGAAGTGCCATTTTTCTGTATCTCTACTGATACACGACAGACCCTTCTATCAGCTAATATGTTGTAGGATTGTACATGCCTTGTATAACTCTGTTGTGGATTTTTTTCAGAGCACTGGAATTACTTTGGATCTGAGGAGAGTCTTGGTCCAGTGGCTGTGAGCATCCGAAGAGAAAAATTGGAAGATGCTAAAGAAAATGGACCCCAGTACAATTATCGGATCATCTTTCGAACCAGTGAGGTAAAAACGCTTTTCACAATGACATATTAGTAAATCGATTGCTTTTCAGTTTTCTCGTTCAAAATCGGTGGGGGGGGGGGGAATATAATAATAAAAAATATTTAAATGGCAAAAAAAGTGGTGGGAATGTAGCGCGCGCCTTACTACCATTTTCAATGTGCTACACCCAGTAATACAAGCAATTTTCAGCATGGTAAGGGGGAAGTTAAAGGAGTTAGTGCAGTGGCGTAATATTGATGTCCTGTCCTAAGGAAAGGTCACCAATATCCGATCGCATTCCTAGTATCCCTGCCGATCAGCTGAGCGTGCCAGCGCGGCTCCCTCTTCAGAGTTTACCTGCATTTCGTCTCTTTTGCAGCAGCAGCGCAGCATAATTTCAACTGCTCGTCCAATTTACGTGAATTACACTGCAGTGCTGCTGCAAAGGAGTCAACATGTTGGTAAACTTCGAAGAGAAAGCAGCACTTGTACAAGCGCCGTAACCCCTTCAAACAGCCGATCGGCGGGGTTGCCAATATTAATGACCTATCCTGAGGATAGCCCATCAGTATTATGTCACTGCACAACTCCTTTAACCTTGTCCGAAAGTGACGTTCTTGTCTATGGAATGTCTGATATTACAGCTCTGCTCAGTTCATCTGATTGGAGCTGTAATACTAGATCCAGCCTGCGGAACAGAGTGGCGCTCTTTCTGGAAATATAACTGAATATTTCTTCTACTCTCTTTGCAAACTTTTTAAAGGGTTTGTCCAGGATGTCCTCAGGATAGCTCATCAATATCTGATCAGTGGGTGTCTGACTCCTAGCCCCTCCACAGATCAGCTGTTTTTAGGGGCCACAGTACTCCGACGATTGCTGTGGCCTCTTCATTGTGCCATACATTGTATAGCAACTGTGCTTGGTATGGCAGCTCAGTTGAATAGGACGAGCTGCAGAATGGCCATGTGAACTATGGACATGACGTGGCAGGTCAAGGAAGAGTCACTCGCCTGAGCACTGCAGCACCATCCTACAGCTGATTGATGGGGGTCTCAGGAGTCAGACCCCTACAGATCAGGCATTGATGACCTTTTTTGAGGATAGATCATCAGTATTCAAGTCTTGGACAATCTCTTTTTACATTTTTATATCTAGCTGTAAACAGTAACTTTTTAATCTAAATTGTTAGCTCACATGGTTAGCGCGCTCTCCCCTGTTGTATCTGGTCATCGCCATTTTGGTGCGTTATATCACGCGTTAAGGGTGCGTTCACTCGTTTTGGATTTTGTTGCAGAAAGTCTGCAGATTAGACGCTTGCATTCAAAAGGGTGGAATCGGCAGTATAAATTGACATGCTGCAGATTTAAAATCCGCCCGTCCGTTTCTGAGTTGCCGAAAGCTCGTCCACTTTGCTGGTGCTGTACAACGCGCAGCTAATCGGTCGCATGTGAACCCAGACTAAAAGTCCATGGAATATGAGTACAATTTATAAATTATTTTTATTCTCAGCCGTAATCCTGTCCCTAATGTATGAGGAGGAACACGGCCTCTGGGTCTTCGCGCACACTCATTTCAATCCTAACTTTAATACAATAATTGCCGATGAAGACCAGAATGAAGTAAGACATAGCGGACAACCCCTTCAACTGAAATCGGTTAGCAGGATTTCTTCTCTTGTGTTATTCCTTCTTTTGTGTGACCTGGAGCTAACATTACTCGGCCGCTCCTTCCCTATAACATTATTGCCTCGTCTCATATGACAGAAGAAGGTGTGCATTACCACTGCCAAGGGGCACATTCTTGTTGGACTTGGGATCTGTAATTTTGGTGGAAATAAAGTATCAAAAACTGGCCCTGAAGGTACAGAACCTGCAGACATCCTCTGGACAGAGATACACCTGGACGATTGGAGTGACACTTCTTGTGGCGAAGCTCCTGGGTGGACATAACAAAGTATAGGATTCACTGCTGCACGTGATACATAATGGATATCAATCCATGTACAATGTCCAGGGGTGATGTAAAGTGTTCAGCCTTTCAGGCCTTGTGCACATTTTACTTATTGAATCATGGGGCACCCTGTGGTCACAGTATTGAAATCAGATGGAGATGCAGCATGCTGCCCATACACCTTCTACAGCTGTTGGTCAAAAGACCGCCATCTTTCCTGACTTCCCCATACACATACGAGCGTGTATGTTTTCAATGTGGAGAGACACATCTGACTGCGGCTTATCTCCTGGCAGGAGGCGTTGAAATTCAAAGTGCCTGATCCTCCTCTCCCTCGACAACATCTCCCCACACACATTAGATTGTTGGCCGGTCATGTCTAAAATGGACTCGGCCAACAATACTCTAATGTATATGGGAGACATGCAAGGAGACATCACAAACTTGCTCTTCTACCCAGAGACTCCAGATTGTCATGTTTTTTGTGCATATGGATGTCCTCATCTGGAGCTTCAGTAGCTAGACCCATGGTGACCAGCTAAATGTTGGGTGACATACTGTACCGAGGGATTGCCAAGATGAGACAACCCTGTTAAAGGGGCCGCTTTATGAAAACCCATACTCTAAAGATAGCCTCTCCCAGGATTATCTGATCACCACAGGTCCAACTCCTGGGTCATGGCCACGCTTTTCAGCCACCGCTGGAGAAAAAGTCTAAAATGTCACTAATTCACAAGACTGTCTGAACATGTCAATAGTTGGACAGACTGGTTATGCTAAAGTGCGTGAACACATGAAACGACTCCTCTCTCATGAAGGAGGGTCCTGAGCACAGGGCTCTTCTTTATGACATACATCTATATACTCTACTAATGCCTATGAGCAGTTAGGTGTTGCCTTGAGGAGACAACCCCTTTAAAGTTCCTTTGTCCAAGGTGGTGGGCTGTTTTCATTGCACATATGAAGTAACCGGTTAGACTGGTTAAAACTTTGTGTTTTCAGCCTCCATTGTTAGGTAAATTAGAGGTTTTTTTCAGCGTTCTTCAACATAAATGGAATGAAAGTTGTTTACTTAAGCTACCTAAGAAATGTGGCTGACATACGAATCACCTTAGACATCTGCCCTAGGCCATGTATCTACGAAATGTTGGCAGCCTAATGATCAGAGAACATTCAGTGCAGGCACCTCTCATCTAAAGGCGAAGACTGTATAGATGTGGGTGGGATAGCTGTCACCATCAGCCCTGATCTGCAACTTTGGAGATGTTATTTCTAACACTTAGGTTTCTTTGCTTTACATTAACTTTGCTCCCCTGCAACCTTATGACCTTAGGATTTTATGTTTTCTATATAAACATAACACTTAAAGGGAACCTGTCACCGGGATTTTGTGTATAGAGCTGAGGACATGGGTTGCTAGATGGCCAATAGCACATCCGCAATACCCAGTCCCCATAGCTCTGTGTGCTTTAATTGTGTAAAAAACCTGATTTGATACATATACAAATTAACCTGAGAGGAGTCCTGTATGTGAGATGAGTCCTGTACGTGAGATGAGTCAGGACTCCTCTCAGGTTAATTTGTATATGTATCAAATCAGGTTTTTTACACAGAGCTATGGGGACTGGGTATTGCGGATGTGCTAGTGGCCATCTAGCAACCCATGTCCTCAGCTCTATACACACAATCCCGGTGACAGGTTCCCTTTAAGGCTGTATTACACAGCCGGATGTGGCAGCCGATTGTCGGGAGAGAAGCGCTCCCTCCTGGCAATCGCCTGCTCGCCAGCTATCTCCTCCACAGCATGGGGAGAAGCGATCTCTATACCATCCTCGTCCCCATGTTGTGTAGTGGTTTGCCGAAGGCAGATTGTGATTAGACAGCACGATTTTCCGCCTGCAAACACTCGTTAGCGATTATCTGCCGAACAATCGGCAGGTGTAATACAGGCTTTAGACCTCCTGCACATGTCCATAAGGGCTCATGCACACAAATGTATTTTCTTTCCGTGTCCGTTCCGTTTATTTTTGCGAACCATTCATTTAAATGGGTCTGCAAAAAAACAGAAGTTACTCCGTGTGCATTCTGTTTCCGTATGTCCGTTCCGCAAAAAATAGAACATGTCCTATTATTGTCCGCATTACGAACAAGGATAATACTGTCCTATTAGGGCCCAGCTGTTCCGTTCTGCAAAATAGGGAATGCACACGGATGTCATCTGTATTTTTTTCAGATTTGCGTTTTGCGATCGCAAAATACATAGGGTCGTGTGCATGAGCCCTAAGTGTTTTGCAGTCGTTTATCTGCAAAACACGGATCCCGGCTGTGAGCATGTCCCCCCCCCCCCCCCTTCCCCAATTTAGTCCTATTCCTGTCCTCAAAACGCACAAGAATAGAACATGTTCTATTTTATTGCCGGCTCCGCATCTTTTGTGGCCCCTGTGGGGTTTTGCTCTGGTAGATGGGATAAGCGGGCGCAGTACAGAGGTAAAATACAAGTTCTTAACTCAAAACGTCAGTGTTTATTCACACTTGAGGGAATTGCACAAAACAGCACGTAACTTTGCAGTCTTGGTGTTAATTCACACACAATGGAAAGTTGATATAACACAAGTCACCTTGCCGGCAGTTCTGTCTCTAGTAGTCCACAGCAGACTTTAGGTAACCTGTTTCCCCGCATGCGGCTCTCAGCCGTCCAGCACAGCACCAAGTCTCAGAACCCAAAAACAGAGACATCTCTGCTGAGCCCAGCTGCCTATTTAAGGACAGCCAGGTGCTGCCAAAACCCGGACTGGCAATTAAACTCCTGTCCGGTATTTGACCCCACCTGGCTGGAAACCAGCCCAGCCACACATGCTGGGAGGAAAATACCTACCTTGCCAGACACAACCCCTCACTGTGTCACACCCCACATAGAGATGAATGAGTCCGCATCTGATCAGTGAAAGACACAAACTACCGTGTTCAGAAGACCTTATTTTCTGCTCAAATACAACTTCTTCTCCAAGCTGCTTTATTTTTTTGAATAATTATTTCCAGTCCAGTGAACTGTGAGTTTATACCACGGAGGTTTGTGCACTTGCTGGAACACCACGCTGAATCAAATGGGATTGGGAGTTGTGCCATTTATCTGTTTCTGATCTGCGTCTTGCATTCCGGAAATGCTTTTGGACTGTCAGAACCAGGGCAGACTGTCTGGCTTCTTAAGCACAAGGACGGGTAGCTGTGTGGTCTGGGTTCAGGACTTGACAAGCTATAGGATATACGCATTGAGATTGTTTTTTCCGGACAAATATAGCCGCATTCCATTTATAGAACGTGTAGGTCGTCCGTCACATCGGCTGACATTCATTGAAAGCTACAGCTCGTGTCAGTGTCTACATGTATTTGTCAAATTGCAATGATTCTTCTAAGCACGGGTTCCTTTCTCTTGCTTGTCTTCCCTTAATGATGATGTTTAAAGCAGTAATGGAAAGAATGTAAAGGAAAGCCCTAATAAATCAATGGAGAAGTTGGTAGACATCACAAGCAGAAGTAACTAGTCATTATAACAGCCAGGGAGAAGTCCAAACAGGAGGAAGCGTGGGATAATCTAGCTATAGTATTATTACTTAGGCTACATACACAGGAAAGTAAAATGATGCAGATGTCAGTTTTTCATATCCATTTTTCAACTATTTTTGCAGACCTTTTCTAGCCGTCTGTCCATTTTTTATGGCCGTTTTGCATCCATTTTAAACTGCGGGTACAATCCTGTCTAAATGGGCATTAAAAACCGGTCCAATTGATTTCAATGGAGTCCATCTGGTCGTTAAAACAGTCAAAAATAGGACATGTCTTATTTTCTGACGGCCGCTATTCACTGGCCTCGTGAAGGGTCCCATTTGACTTCAATTGGTTCTAAAAATGGCCATCACACTGCCGTTTTTCACCTTCCTGCGAAAGTAGCCTTAAGGTGGATTTATACAGCCTGATAATCGGGCAGATTATCGGCAACAAACGTTCCTGCGAACGCTCGTTCCTGACAATCTGCCCGTCTAAATGTGCTGCCGATCACCTGATGAGCGAGTGAAATGCTCGTCCATCGAGTGATCCTGACGTTCATGCGGGCACATCAATTAGCGTTTCTGGGCAGCGGTTCGTGCAGTCTAAGTGATTTGCTGTTTAGAAACAAGGATTCTGTATTGGCACAAGGGTTCACAATAACGATCCCCCATCCTCATACTGTGGAGGAGATCAATGCATGTAAATGCAGCAGTCTCCTCCACTGAGCGAGCAGCCGACTGTCGGGAGGGAACGCTCTCTTCCCAACAATTGGCTGTTACATCGGGACGTGTAAACACGCCTTTACACATTTGATTATAGGGTCTTTATTTGCCAGTCAGCCACAACATTAATACCACCGGCCTAATATGATATAGGTCCCCCTCGTGGTGCTGAAACAGCACTGAGGTCTGTGAAGGTGTCCTGTTGTATCTGGCACCCAAACAAGGAATAGAACTTGTTTTTTCCACACCCCACAAAGATACTGGATCAGATTGAGGCCAAATCCATACCTTGAACTGTTTGTCATGTGCCTGTAGCAGTTCCTAAACAGGCTCATTATCCTGCTGAAAGAGGTCACTGTCATAAGGGAATACCGCTGCCATGATGGGTGTAATTAGTCTGTACAATGTTTGGTTAGGTGTCAAAATTACACCCACAAATATACCAGGACCCAAGGTTTCCCAGCAAAACATTGCCCAGTGTCTGCTTCATAATTCCCATAGTGTATTCTGCTGCCATCTCTTACCCAAGTAAGGCTGAGTTCACACTTCAGTTATTTGGTCAGTTATTTCCATCAGTTATTGTGAACCAAAACCAGGTTCGGGTCAAAAACACAGAACAGGTGCAGATAGTTCCATTATACCTTATGTCTGTGTAGGCTTCACTACTGGTTTTGGCTCACAATAACTGATGGAAGTAACTGAAGTGTGACTACTCCAGCCTAAGTGATGCACATGGTTTAAAAGACAGGCCAACTTCTTCCATTTCTCCATAGTCATGTTCTGATGTTCACGTGTCCATTGTAAGCATTATTGTGGACGACTTTTGGTAAGTACTAACCACTGCATACATATCAGAAACCCCACACATGGCCTGCCATTTTGGAAATGCCCTGTCCAAGTTGTCTGGCCACAAAAATTTTGACTTTGTCAAAGTCACTTTCTTCAATTTCCGTTAAACATCTGTTATTTTGGATGGGAGAATAAAGGAGGCTCTCTAACGGAACGGACACGAACGGATGCCCAATGAGCACAACAGATGCTTAAAATACAAGATCCGTTAGTTTTTTTAATTCTTCTTTTCTGCGGAACAGCAGAACGGAAAACAAAACGAGCATGTGAACAGCAGAACTAAGTGGTGTGAAAATGTAAAAAAAAAAGCACAAAAAGTTTGCACAGGTGACCTCAAAAAGTTGCTCAAAAAGAGCTCTATTTTCTGTCTTTTTGAAGACAGAATTCTGGAGAGCAGGGCATGATAAATTCCCTCCATGGTATTTTCAGGCCCTGATTAATGGTAAACCGTAAATTCTGTCCAATTTCAGTAAAAAGAAACCTTTGCATGCTGACACTGTTAATCTGTATAATTTTATCCGTCTTGTGTTTCTAAATAAGAATTGAGTGGAAGGGATGATGAATTGACGCGTGCTGAACTGTAACGCAGAAAATGGGCAACCAACGTCACGGCCTAGGCGTTACTATTAAATGTCCTTGTAGTAATTGCTGCAGTGAGCTGATGATATGTTATGTGACTTGTAGTTCACCTTTTATTCTTAGCTCATGACGTTACGCGGATCAGTGCTTGAAGATGCAATTCCGTCAACTGCGAAACACGGCACAGCGAGGGGACTGCCTCTAAAAGAGGTGCTCGAGCATATCATTCCTGAGCTGAATGTGCAAGGTCTCCGACTGGCCTTCAACACTCCGAAAGTTACAGAGCAGCTCATGAAACTGGATGAACAAGGGGTAAGTGCTGTGTGGTTTGTCTAAAGTCATTTCATGTAATCTTCCGCGTTGCGAACAGTCTTATTGATAGCGATTTGCAAGTTCCTGCAAAGGGATTTAAAGGGCATCTGTCAGCAGATTTGTACCTATAGAATTGGCTGACCTGTTACATGTGCGCTTTGCAGCTGAAGGCATCTGTGTTGGTCCCATGTTCCTATGTGCCCGCATTGCCGTGAAAAATTATGTTTTAATCAATGCAAATGAGCCTCTAGGAGCAACGGGGGCGTTGCCGTTACTCCTAGAGGCTCCGTTCTCCCAACTATGATTTTGGAATGCAAGTTATGCAGTCTTTTCCCACAAAATGATATATTCATCTGGACATGTTCTCCAGGCTGCCCACAGATAGGACTGTCTATGAATAATATATGGCGCCTATAGGCCTTAGCCTGTCCCATCCACGCGGTCTGATGTTAGAACATAGCCACCTACATATGGATGGTCACCTTGGTGCATAGATAGCTCTCTGTACGTATCGATTTTATGAGGTTACAGTGTGAAAAGGAACCTCTCTGATTTTGCCCTCCTGACATGGAGGAGATTTTTTATGGGGGGTAAAAATTGTAGTCTGGACTGCTAAGCAGACTATCGTAAGTGTGGAAGAAATACTCTGCGATCTCCAAGAGTAAAGTCCAGGTTAGACGGATGGCAGTCTGAAGGTGGCCGCATTGCAGAGAAAACAGTGTTTTAATAATATTTTAATTAGACCCTCGGTCTAACGAGGGCGTTGCCATTGCACCCACAGGCTCCCCTCATTCTCCTACGGCCCAACGTAAACATGCCTGGCCCTGAAGTTTGACGTCTGCACCTTCGCTTCAGTGTTCGGTACAGTACAGAAGCGCCCTGGTTGATGTGTACTGTGCGTGCGCTAAACATCGGCCGCGCTCCCGCACTGCACGACAGCTAAACACTGCAGCGCAGGCGCAAGACTTTGGGCCAGAGGTAATTCCATCTTCCCTGCCTGGCCCCGTCAGTGGGGGCGGGGCCTGTAGAAGAGTGAGCGGAGCTTCTGAGTGCAATGGCAACGCCCGTGTTGCACGTTTTATTAAAGCACTGTTTTCACTGCAATGGAGCGAGATGGGACTAACGCCGTTGGATTCAACTGACAAGGGCACATCTCCCATGTCGGCGGCTAGTTTTATTGGGAGGTATTTAGTGACGGGTTCCCTTTTAAGTCCTTCCTTCAGATGTGTCCTTCATTTATGGCTTTGGCTGCGAAAAACAAAAAACCCTGATTGTAAAAATCCAGCCAAACAGTGCATTATTTCTTGTATTGCTTGTTGCTTTCTTTCTTGGTCTTTGTTTAGTGCGGTCTGTGTACTTCATGGCCGGGTAACAATGCGCCTCTAATGCTGCCAGTCCGATCTGTTCAGTTTCAGGCACACCTGCGAGTATCTTTCTTTATTGCTGCGATAGCAAACTCATTTCTATTCCTACAGAGGCTAAAAGCTTTCTTTTGTATTGTAGAGATTGCAGTAACTACATCATGTTTAAAGCAACACACCCTATAAATGGCCGCTCCAACCTCCACCAAACCATGGCATTAAAGCGGTTTTCCCAGACCTTTTTTTTTTTTTCTTTATTTATTTTTTCTTTTTCTTTTTTACTGATGACCCATCCTCTGGATCGGTGGAGGTCTGACACCCGAGACCCCCGCCGATCAGCTGTTTGAGAAGTCACCGACGCTCCTGTGAGCGCTGCGGTCTTCTCTCAGCTCACCAAGCACAGCGCCGTACATTGTATAGTAGCTGTGCTTGGTATCACTCTCGGCCCAATTCACTCCTAGGCTACTTGACCGATGACCATGACCTCACATGGCCTAGGCAAATCTGAGAGAAGACCGCAGCGCTCCGGTTAGGGTACTTTCACACTAGCGTTATTCTTTTCCGGCATGGAGTTCCGTCAAAAGGGCTCTATACCGGAAAAGAACTGATCAGTTACAGTGGAGGAAATAATTATTTGACCCCTCACTGATTTTGTAAGTTTGTCCAGTGACAAAGAAATGAAAAGTCTCAGAACAGTATCATTTCAATGGTAGGTTTATTGTAACAGTGGCAGATAGCACATCAAAAGGAAAATCGAAAAAATAACTTTAAATAAAAGATAGCAACTGATTTGCATTTCATTGAGTGAAATAAGTATTTGAACCCTCTAACAAAAAAAGACTTAATACTTGGTGGAAAAACCCTTGTTTGCAAGCACAGAGGTCAAACGTTTCTTGTAATTGATGACCAAGTTTGCGCACATTTTAGGAGGAATGTTGGTCCACTCCTCTTTGCAGATCATCTCTAAATCCCTAAGGTTTCGAGGCTGTCTCTGTGCAACTCTGAGCTTGAGCTCCCTCCATAGGTTTTCGATTGGATTAAGGTCCGGAGACTGACTAGGCCACTCCATGACCTTAATGTGCTTCTTCTTGAGCCACTCCTTTGTTGCCTTTGCTGTATTTTTTGGGTCATTGTCGTGCTGGAACACCCATCCACGACCCATTTTCAGTTTCCTGGCAGAGGGAAGGAGGTTGTCGCTCAGGATTTCACGATACATGGCTCCGTCCATTTTCCCGTTTATGCGAATAAGTTGTCCTGTGCCCTTAGCAGAAAAACACCCCCAAAGCAAAATGTTTCCACCCCCATGCTTGACGGTGGGGACGGTGTTTTGGGGGTCATAGGCAGCATTTTTCTTCCTCCAAACACAGCGAGTTGAGTTAATGCCAAAGAGCTCTATTTTGGTCTCATCAGACCACAGCACCTTCTCCCAGTCACTCTCTGAATCATTCAGGTGTTCATTGGCAAACTTCAGACGGGCCTGCACATGTGCCTTCCTGAGCAGGGGGACCTTGCGAGCCCTGCAGGATTTTAATCCATTGCGGTGTAATGTGTTTCCAATGGTTTTCTTGGTGACTGTGGTCCCTGCTAATTTGAGGTCATTAACTAACTCCTCCCGTGTAGTTCTAGGATGCTTTTTCACCTTTCTCAGAACCATTTACACCCCACGAGGTGAGATCTTGCGTGGAGCCCCAGAGCGAGGTCGATTGATGGTCATTTTGTGCTCCTTCCATTTTCGAACAATCGCACCAACAGTTGTCACCTTCTCTCCCAGCTTCTTGCTAATGGTTTTGTAGCCCATTCCAGCCTTGTGCAGGTCTACAATTTTGTCTCTGACATCCTTGGACAGCTCTTTGGTCTCTCCCATGTTGGAGAGTTTGGAGTCTGCTTGATTGATTGATTCTGTGGACAGGTGTCTTTTATACAGGTGACTAGTTAAGACAGGTGTCCTTAATGAGGGTGACTAATTGAGTAGAAGTGTCTAACCACTCTGTGGGAGCCAGAACTCTTAATGGTTGGTAGGGGTTCAAATACTTATTTCACTCAATGAAATGCAAATCAGTTGCTATCTTTTATTTAAAGTTATTTTTTCGATTTTCCTTTTGATGTGCTATCTGCCACTGTTACAATAAACCTACCATTGAAATGATACTGTTCTGAGACTTTTCATTTCTTTGTCATTGGACAAACTTACAAAATCAGTGAGGGGTCAAATAATTATTTCCCCCACTGTATATCCCTATGCATTCTGAATGGAGAGCAATCTGTTCAGGACGCATCAGGATGTCTTCAGTTCAGTCTTTTTGACTGATCAGGCAAAAGATAAAACCGCTACGGTTTTATCTCCAGTCAAAAAAACAGAAGACTTGCCTGAATGCTGGATCTGGCATTTTTTTTCCATAGAAATGTATTCGTGCCGGATCCGTCCTTCTGGTCTGCGCATGCGCAGACTGAAAAAAATAAATGCCGGATCAGTTTTGCCGGATGACACTGGAAAGACGGATCCGGCATTTCAATGAATTTTTCTGACTGATCAGGCATTTTTAAGACTGATCAGGAACCTGGTCAGTCTTACAAATGCCATCAGTTGGCATACGTTCCGGCGAATGAACTGCTTGCCGGATCACTCTGCCGCAAGTGTGAAAAGTAGCCTTAGCGTCGCTGCCTTCTCAAGACAGCTGATCCCCCCCCCACCGATCAGATACTGATGACCTATCCAGAGGAAAAAAAATCTCGGAAACCCCCTTTAAAAGATAAGGAAAGTTACTTACCAAACATGGCTCTCTTGGGCACTGCGAGTTGGCAGTCACCTTACCTACAGAAGCCGGGGCCTGAGATGGTCGTGGCGATGTGTAGACATTACTCGACCTCAGTGGACCATGGAGATCGCTTCTTGTTGGACAGCAGCTCAGAAATGTTGAAAATGAAAAGATTTATGAGGCACTGTACGAAGGGGCCACAGCGATCCTGAGACTAAGTGCACATCTGTGCTTATATTCCAGTATTCTGCATATGCACCTCTGGCGCAGTATTGTCCTTTTTTTTTGCCGGGATCTGCAGTCATGGTTCCTACTGGAGCTGGAGATGTGAACCTAGCTCGAGAGCGCTGCATCCACTTGGTTGTTTACTGGGCATACCAGCTTCATAGCGCCATACTTTACATAGTGGCTACACCTGGTACTGCAGCTTAGTCTTATCAATCAAAAGTGAAGAAATTGGTGACAACTGTAACGTCGGGCACAGCCAATATAAAAAGTGCGGAGCTGTGACATTGTGCTCTCAAGTGTGCTGTGACCCCTTCAAACAGCTGAACGATGTCCGTGCCGAGAGTAAGACCCCCACTGATATAATATTGATGGTGTATCCTTAGGATAGGTCATACTTTTCAGTGTTACGGATAATCCCTTCAAGTACTCAAAAACATTCATTTTGACTGCAAACGAAAAAAAATATGTAAAAGATGGCCTGACGTTTGCACAATACTCAGTGTACAGCCACTAATCCAAGTTATTTCAAGGGGTTGTCCACTTTGAACAATTCCTAATGATTCTTAGACAATAAGAAGATCACAGGATCAACTCTACCAGGGATCAGCAACCTCCGCCACTCCCAGAATGGGCCTCCGTTCACTTCTATGGGAGTTACAGCAGTGCGAGTGTGCATGATCGGAGTTGTAGTTCCACAGCAGCTGGAGTGCTGAAGGCTGCTGGCACCTGACCTACACTGTAACCCCCAGCCTCCGTCATCTGACCATGGATGTGACCGCCACTCACACTCAATGAGGATCCAGAGCAGGACCCCCCCCCCCCCCCTCCACCCCAACACACACCTCAATAGGCTTTTTGAATTTGGGTTTTTGAAGGAGAGTGTTTCTTCAGTACATATCAGATTGTGGGAAGACGTTGAATCTTGTATTATCTATGTGTCACACTAATTGTACATGAAAAGCCTACAGCCGTGTTTCTAACGCCATCCATCATCAAAGTTTCATGTACGGGTTAAACGGTCTGCTTACACGCACCTCCAAAAATACTGGAGAGTTCCCTTACTATACAGCTCTCCACTTTGTATTTTACTGGCTCCGGGCATTGGAAATGTGCATGCCGAACATACATGCTAATTTCCTCTACGTAACTAGCCCCCAGCCAGTGTTTTTAGGTATCTGTCACATGCTAAATCCATGTTTGCTGCATTTTTCTCCTATACTGGGGAAACCTGGCGCCAGACGTCTGAGATGTACAGTGAATAGCATTTAGTATAATATAAATGTGTGGTGCTCTAAGAAAAGGCTCGTGAATCCCTTGTCTGTCTGCTCAACCTTCTTCTTGACTCAGGGGCGGACTAGGAACTTGGCCCTGGAAACCTAAAAGTGGCCACATGTGGTAGGCAAATCCAAATTGACAGAAGGCAGGGCAACACAAGTAGGCAGATCCAGCAATACTGTAGTGCAGAACAAAATACTACCCCTACAGCGCAAAAATACCACCCCTGCAGCGCAAAAATACCACCCCTGCAGCGCAAAAATACCACAGTGCAGCACAAAACACCACCCCTGCAGCGCAAAAATACCACCCCTGCAGCGCAAAAATACCACAGTGCAGCACAAAACACCACCCCTGCAGCGCAAAAATACCACAGTGCAGTGCAAAGATACCACCCTTGCAGCGCAAAGATACCACAGTGCAGCACAAAATACCACCTCTGCAGCGCAAAATACCACCTCTGCAGCGCAAAATACCACCTCTGCAGCGCAAAGATACCACAGTGCAGCACAAAATACCACCCTTGCAGCGCAAAGATACCACCCTTGCAGCGCAAAGATACCACAGTGCAGCACAAAATACCACAGTGCAGCACAAAATACCACCTCTGCAGCGCAAAGATACCACAGTGCAGCACAAAACACCACCCCTGCAGCGCAAAAATACCACAGTGCAGCACAAATTACCACCTCTGCAGCGCAAAGATACCACAGTGCAGCACAAAATACCAGCACCCTCACTGCAGTATTCAAGTATATCACTGTCCTACACTTGAATTCAGGAGGGCACCTGCGGCCTCTGGTCAGGTGTATAATTACCTGATGTTCCTAACATTTATTTAATGCTGAGAGCATCAGATCATTATGTACCCGGCCAACGGCCATAAGACGAGCTTGGGCATCTTGCCCAGCCCTGACAATCTTTCCTCTCCGAGTAGCGGCTCAAGCACAGAGGCTCTGCTTCCGCTACCGAAGCAGCAACTGTGCATGCACCACTACACTTCTGGGTAGCGCAGGGCATGAACAGTTGCTGCTGCGGAAGCAGAGCCTCTGCGCTTACATTGATACTCGGAGCAGCAGCACAGACATGAAATTGTCAGGGCCCACCGTGATATCCAGCCCCGGTGAGCAAGCGGGGGTTGGGGAGCCTCCGCCACCAGTGGGATCAGCCCCTCATTATAATGAATGAACCTCTTAGTACGAAATGATTCTCTCATCTCTACTATATAGACGAGGGGTAATGTGCACCTGACATTACACCTAGGCGAGCGTCTTGGACATAGACATTGCTATGGATGTTGGGCTACACCAGCCTCCACTATTCTGAGAAGGCTTTCCATGAGATTTTGGAGCTTGTGTGTGGGAATTTTCACCCATTTAACAAAAAGAGCATTGGTGAGGTCAGGCAGTGATGTTGGGCGAGACGATCTGGCTTTACATCAGCATAAAAATTAATTCCAAAGGTGTTGGATGGGGTTGCGGTCCCCGTGTAATTCAGGAGCGTCTATTCTTAGGACTCTATGTTGTGCCATTCCTTTATTATTCCTGCTAGAAGTTTTGAATGAATTGCTAGCAGTCTGCAGTGAAGGTCCAGTTGGTAGCGTGTCCCTGCACAGTCTGACATTGGCTCCACTGATTGGATACTCCCCAAACTGGTAGCACCCATCTGGACCTTCATTGCAGACTGCTAGTAATTCATTCCTAACTTCTAGCTGGAATGATAAATGAATGGCACAGCATCGAGCCATAAGAACAGAAGCTCCAGAATTATTATTATGTGGGGGATGCAGGTGACCGCTCCTCTCTAACGGCTACTACAAAGTTGGATGAGTCATACAATTGTGTTAAATGTCCTTGTATGCTGTGGCATAGGCATTACCCTTTAGACTAGCGCAACAACATCTGTGGCGTGACTTCTAGTCGCCGAAAAGTCGCACAACTTTCTTTGTAATGATAGTCAATGATGTCACGCTGATCCGCAAAAAAAATCCATCCAAGTTTTGTGTCACTGTCGCAGTGCGACCCCATTGACTGTCATTACAAAATATGTCACGCAACATGAATGTCGCACGACACATTTTGCAGCGTAATTGTTCCCTTTTTGTCGTGCAACCTATTGTCGCACAACGCACGTCACTGTGTACCCCTAGCCTTACTGGAAATAAGGGACCGATCCCAGACAGACAGCCTCATGCCATTATTCCTCCACCACCAAATTGTATACTAAACGCAATGCATTCCAGTAAGTAGCGTTCTCCGGGAATCCACGAAACCCAGAACTGTCCTTCCGACCACTAGTTATACGACAGTGAAGCCTTCTGTGTTTGTGCGGTTCTCTCTTTTTGTGTGCGCCTGAAATTGATGTTAGTGTTTTTCAGATAAATTGTATATTTTATTACCAAATCTGTTCCGTTAATATGGTAATAACAGACTTTGAAGAACACATTCTTAACTGTGAGATGTAAATCTTGCTGCACAAGTAAGTCCTTCAAGCGCGCCATGGCTGCCAAGGACTCTGTTATAAATAGAGGAGGTTTTGTGTGCAGTATAGAAGGTTGGAGTGGAAAATGAGAGTGGGCTCGCTCCCAGTTTCCGTGCTCTGGTTTCCACTTTCTTATAGCTTAGGCAACTGAAGAAATCTATTAAAGTAAGGATACTTGGACCCGCTGCGGCCTCAAACACACGACCATGTGTGTTCTGCAGATCCGGGCTGTGTGTGCGCGCCTCCATGTTTTTTGTTTTTTTTAAACTCCTGTAGAAATGTATTTTCCTTGTCCTAAAAAAAATTGGACCAGAATAGGACACTATCTTTTTGCTGTCTGGCGGAACGGACAAACTGATGCGGATATTACAAGGGGTGTTGCCCGTATCTTTTGCAACTCCATTGAAATGAATGGGTCCGTATCCGATCCTCCAAAAATTTGGTGGTGTGCATTAGGCCCTAAGGTCATTGTTTAAAAAAAATGGAGGAGGAAGAAGACCAAAACCAGAATCTAAATCTAGGGCACAGCTGACACTTTTTTATTAGGTCGCAGAGGTACAGAGAAAGGACACATCAGTCATCCGTCAGAATTGCCCCAAAAAATTTACCTCCGGAAGTAACCAAAAATGTTCTAGTTATAAAAGGGAAACCAAGTCCTCCGACCTCCTCCCCCCCCCCCCAACTGCGCGCCATATGTAATGACAATAAACATCAGCATCCCGTAGAAGATTATACGGGTATGGGTTGATGTCCACGCACCTGTTCACACACATACCAGGAGATTACGGTAATCTGAGCTTTGTTGTGACTGGCCGGGTCTCAATAAATTTTCCCAGTGTTGTAAAGAATTTTTGGTTGGTCATAATTAGGTTTAATAAAATCAGAAATCCATTTTTACGTTCCTAGAACCGACTGGGCCCTATAGCAGATTTTTGAATGCCACAACCCCCTCTTCGTGTTATCAGAGGGTTATCACAAATAGATTGCATTACTTCTGATATGGAGGAGTGCAACTACTACAGCACTGACCTGTAAGCTAAAGCCCTGATCTAACTATTGCATTTTTTTGCACAAAACGGTGAGGGAAATGTTGCTTAATGTGAGAGGAGCACTAGCATCCCTCCTTAAAGGGGTTATCCAAAGTATAAAACATGCCCATTAGGCCAAGGCCCCTCATATAGATTATACTTACCTGTTCCCCGGGACCCGCGTCGCTCTGGGTACTCGCATTGCAGCTGCATCTACCCGTCGCACGGACCTGCCGTCTGGGGGAGCTCCCAATAGCAGACTGCGACGTAGGCCCAGGATGCTAGGGAGGCTCGTCCATGTCACGGCCTGCTATTGGTTGCTTTCCCCATCGCCAGATGTTTGAGAGATGCAGTGGCGGCCGTGCAGGGATCAGGAGTGACGCGGGAACCGTGGAGCAGCTAAGTATAATCTATATGAGGGGCGTGTTTTATACTTTGGATAACCCCTTTAAAGCACTTGTTCTGAATACGTTTGTAAGTAAAAATGTATTACAACTCTATTATAATTTATTATATGACTTTTTTTACTGCATCCTCCTGCTGTCCATGTGCCTAACCAGAAATCTAAAACAGCTCAGAGCTGCTGTAGATTTCTGGCTTCATTTACACTAGAAAACTGGCGTAAATGAAAATAAATTTGTCGGGGCAGCTGGCTATGCCTCCTTGCTACGCCCCCTTTTAGAAAAGTGGCGAAAAAGTGGGAGATGCGACAATAAAAAATAAAAATAAAAAGTCTCGCGTGCAACTTTTTGACACCAATTTTCAGGCTCAAAGGAGATTATAAAATCTCCCCATGGAATCCAGATATTTCCAAATTATTAATTGCAAAGGGAATCCAAAGTCTCCCTTTAGGAAGAATTTCCAGATAAATAATATTTATCAGAAAATGTATCTAAAGTTGGCAAACTATCTTTACTTGTAAATGGCCTAAAAGAAAGCAATCCACCTTCACAAGGCAGTTATGGGATATTTTTGTCAGTGGACAGTAGATATACAACATGTTTTGTCATTATATCCACTAACAGCTTTTTCTCATTCCAGCTAAGTTACCAGTTGAAAGTTGGCATCATGTACTGCAAAGCGGGTCAGAGCACAGAAGAAGAAATGTACAATAATGAGTCGGCTGGGCCAGCCTTCGAAGAATTCCTTCAGCTCTTGGGAGAAAGAGTGCGACTTAAAGGATTTGAGAAGTACAGAGCTCAGCTCGATACTAAAAGTAAGAAAACTCAACTAGATCCTGTTCTTCAAGAAAATACTGCGCTGTGTTTAGTGTCGCCCATAAAGTGTCTGTCTGCTAATCTGTTGTACAGGAAGTTTTGTGTCAGACTTTAAATTAAAACGTGTGTAAATTCATTTTACTTTTCCATTTAAATTTATTTTATGACTAATTTAAAGGCGATGTTCACCTTTTTGGTGGCAGCTTTTTTTTTATTATTGCATTTATACTCAAAAAATTTTTTTTTCAATTGGTCTTTATTAAAAATATTGTGCCATTTTCCCTGCACAGCTTTGAGTTTATCTAGTAGCTGGTTCTGATTTTTCTCTCTGCTTAGTTGCTGAGGGGCTGCTTATCTCTGATCTGATCTCATTATATCTAAATTTTTATTTTGCTGACAAGAATGTGGCTTAAATAAGGGGTTAAAACCTTTTAGTAATTTACAGATGATGGTTATTAGATGACCAGCACAAAGTGAAAGTACCATTCACACAGCTAGAGAAACGGTTAACACTTTGTGGCAGAACGGCTTAATATTTTTAATAAAGACCAATTTAAAAAAATTATTTTTAGCCCAAAATTAGTAAAATGCAATCATAAAAAAAAATTGCCCCGGAAGGTGAACATAGCCTTTAAATCATTTAGATAGGATTCACACCTTTTAGTATGATAGAGCCACAGTTTAGTGATTATTGTTGTTTTTTTTTTTTTCGTGTTGTTGGGGTGGCCATTTTGACAAAAAAATGACAACCAGGAAGTGCAGCCATATTGTTTGTCACTTTTCGGGTAGGTTCACACAGTTCTTTTTGGAGGAGATTTTGAGGTTGATTTTCCTGCAGGTTTTTTAGCCCAAGCCGGAAGTGGATCCAGCAGGAAGAGGAAGTAGAAGCTCTTTTGAACACACTTTTGGCTTTGGCCAAAAAACCTGCAGGAAAATCTGCCTCAAACCCACCTCCAAAAAACTCAGTGTGAACCTACCTTTAATTAGCTTTTCTGAAGTTTTGTCAGCCCATTCAATCAATAGTGAATCTATTGAAAAGGACAAGTGTAACAGCCCGCGCTGACATGTTTTGTTCCCCTATTTTTTGCACCTAGAAATGTAATTAAAGAGGTTTTCCACTTTTGATAGTTGCTTAGGCCTGTTCACATGTGTATGACAATCCAGTTGTGTTTCCCCCTAGTCTGGTACAGAAACGCCATAGAGAAACTGATGCCAAAACTGATTCCATGCTTGCCTATACTAGCAGTTTTTGTGATTGGCGGCAGCACCGGACTGGGTCACAAAGTGCGCCAAAATGTCATCAGTTCAGTCCACCTCAGGCATAAATGATAAATGAAAACCCAGCCACACGGTATAAAATACCAGATGCGCACAACTGTCTTTCAAGCGTCCCGCCGCTCCAGTGCCAGCTGCCCCACAGGCCTCTGCCAGCCTATGCTTGTATTGCTGCAGCGCTGACCTGCCATACGGCAGCATGTCCGCTGTGACTAGTGATTAATCTGCTCATCACTGCTGCGGCGTGAACATTTGCTATTTCGTGCCATAAGCAGCTGCCAAAAACTTTTCAGAAACCAGGGGACCCCTTTTAAGTACCATAGATTATCGGGCCCATATAATAATACCTAGTGGAATAATACCTTGTTTTCATGGAGCATTGGCCTGCTAAAGTAATAGCAGACTGTAGGGAAAATGTCTAGTTTAATCTCATGTATGAGATGGTCAGTCCAAAATAAGTGTGACCAGAAAGGTAAGAGATTTCTTTGATATGTTAGAATTTCTTAGTTCTGTAAGTAGGACTAAGGTTCAGATAGTTAAAGGGGTTGTCCACGTCGTTCATCCTCGTCCCATATTTCCTTGTAGGGCTTTAAAAGCCGACACACAGTTTTTCATGGCCATTTTGCATCCGTTTTTAATGGCCGTTAAAAACTGTCTTAGGGTCCATTCACACATCCGTGAATGTGTCCGCACCCGTTCCGCGGCCCCAATCTGCGGACACAGTGTGCTGTCCGCCTACGCATTTCCGGAGCGCGGCCCCAATCTTCCGGTCCGCGGCTCCGGAAAAAGATAGAACATGTCCTATTCTTGTCCACAATTGCGGACAAGAATAGGACATGTTCTGTTTTTTTCAGGAGCCGCGGACTGGAAGATCGGGGCTGCGCTCCGGAAATGCGGATGCGGACAGCACACTGGTGCTGTCTGCATTCATTCCTGCCCCATAAAAAATTAATGGGTCCGCACCCGTTCCGCACACATTCATGGACGTGTGAATAGACCCTAAAACGGAAGAATTTCATTAGCTTTTTTTTAATTTTTTTATTATTATTATTATTATTATTATTATTATAATAAACATCGCAACCCCTGCAGTGCCCTCACAGTATTCATAATTCCTCCATAGTGCCCTCTGGACATCACATGGCCCCCATAGTGCCCCCCAGGATTATTAATGCCCCCATTAGTGGCTCCCAGTACCAATAATGCCCCTATTAATAACCCCCAGATCTCCTTGTGTTTGTGTAAAAAAAAATATATAATAAAAAATACACACCTCATTCATTTGCACCCGCAGGGATAGTCACTTTTCCCTTGATGCAGGCGGCCCTGCAATCCCAGCATGATGACATCACCTTGAGCTCCCAGTGATCACGCTCGCACCGCATGGTGACTCCATCAAGCTGGGAGTGATTTTTTTCCCCCCCTAAAAATCAATTTTTCACTAATGTACCCCTTTAGTGACCGTTAGACAGGTGCACTCCTTTCTAAACGGCCCCATTGATTTCAATGTCCTGTGTTTTGATGACCACTATTTTAAAAAAGTGCCATGCGAAAAAAGCCTTGTGTGATGGCAGTTAAAAAACATCTGTCACACACCCTTTTTTTATGTGGCTGTAGCCCAATAGTGCTCTTGATTGGGACCCCCCCTCCCCCCGCTATCGGCCAGAACGTGTGTCCCCACAAAGACTGAATACTGAGCTGATCCGCAGTTACATCCACCATGGGTTCTGGCGACAGGACCCCCATTACTGGTTAGTATCAGGAAATAAGTGCAGAAATCCTCCTTTTAACTCTTTCCTATTCCACTCACACAAGTACGCCCATTACACAGATAAATGTCCCTATCGACTCGTCTCTCGTTCTTGTACCCTACAAGTGCAGAGCTCCTCCTGACTCATTAGGAACAGAACATAAAGCCCACCCATCTGTCTGCAGACTCCAGACCACCATCAAAAAGAAATGTGTGATTCATTGTTCCAGAAAGCATTCCCTGGCATGCAGCTCTGTCGATTCAGCGCATCGGAAACGTGAAATGATTGCAGGGCTGGTTTTCGCAGCAAGCGTTTTAGGCATGGTTCAGCTCACATTTGGAACAGTTCAGTTCTGAGGAACCATGTTTTTATTTGCCTTGCCCGGCAACGGGAGGCGGCAGCTGTAAAATCGAAACGCATGGTAAAGACGTCCATCCATACTGTAGCAAGCCGTCTGTGTTCACTGCCGTCCTCGCTTGGAGAATAGATGAGTGTATTGAGCTAATGTGACATCTAGACATGGGGCTCCAAAACTTTTCGGTAAAGAGACACTTCAGAATGAAGAACATATTTTTTTTTGGGGGGTGCCAATCATATCTGTAATAAACCAAAACACTTTGGGGGAGATTTGTCAGTGTTTTTTTTAACGCCACTTTTGCACCCTTAAAAAGTTGTACATTATGGGGCACACCATGATTTGCAACTTTTTGAGCTTCTCAACATTTTTCTAAAATGTGGTGGGGCTTAAAGTGAGAGGGTCGGAGCCTCCCGCGGCCTGCCAGATTTCTATAATTTATGTCAAAAACTGATGCAAATTACAGCTCAAGACTAGCCCACCCCTTGCTGGAGTACATGGAGGGCCGAAGAGGCGCCTAATTTATTAGGAGGCATCTGCCCCTTGATGAAATAGGCACATCTTACTCTTAAGAAATTAGGCACATCTCATTCCAGTGCGCAGGAGATCGGCTGCTGCAGAAAACGCCAGTCTTCGTAAATCTTTGTACGTGTTTCGGGCAATGAGAAGAGATCTCCATCATGATCCTGGCCTTTCATAGTCGCATAGCTATTAGATGGTGTGGTCAATAGCGATCACAGAGTCAAGGGGATGTCTTGTATTGCTGCTTAGGCCTAAGTGGGACTGAGTGCCTCATAGGCCACGTGACCGAAGAAAGCAAAGCCACATGGCCTAGGAAAAGGCCTAAGCGCTCACAAAGTGCCGCAGTCTCTTGATACAGCTGATTGTTGGGGGAGCCTGGAGGTGGAGCCACCACTGATCAGATATTGATGATCTATCCTGAGGATAGGCCATCAGTATTAAAATAAAAAAAATTCTGGAGAACTGCAATACCGCACACGACCTCTGATCAGGGGTGGTGTTGTTGTTTTTGGGGGGGGGGGGGGGGGGGAAGAAAGCAGCCATATTTTTGTTTAGAGGTGAACAACGCCATATATATATATATGTGTGTGTGTGTATATGTATGTGTGTGTATATATATATTATATATATATATATATATATATATATATATATATATGTAACTTATCCTTACATTTCTTGGGCTGGAAATAAAAGCTGAAATCTGCTGGAAGCTTCGGCTCTCCATGAAACCCAATTATCAGCCAGATAAGAGCATTTAGGGGCTATATACACGGTGCTTTTTGTCTGTGACATTTTGCTGCGGACGCCAATTCTGAAATCTTCCTTCTTTTCTGCCTCCCATTCTTTGCAGTAGGAGGCAGCACTGAAGATCATGAGGCGGTGATTTAAAGTGACATGTGGGATTTTGGCGTTGCTGTGACATGGCTGTCCGTACCAAAATTCAGCGGAATAATACGCTGTGTGAACGGCCCCTTAGTGAACTACGCTGATAATATTTTTTTTTTAGGTTTTCATATATGCAGAATAATATCACTATTCTCTTTCATAACCCTTGAGTTTTATGAGTGAAATATAAAGGGAAGATGCGAGAACAGAATAAACCGCATAGAATTGCATAATACATGGGAGGGTACAAAGCCAACGAGCCAGGGGAAGACAATGGAGACTATAGAGGAACACTATGTACCAGCCGCCTGGTCTTCTCATACCGTTCATTTGGTCCATACATCCAGATGACTCATGGCGTGGGCTGATACATTGCCCAAGTCCTTCTCTGTGAACAAAGAACTATGATAGACGCCAGTACATCATTTATCACTGCGAGACAGTCAGTGGAGTCAAGACGATTCAGATGGGGTCTGTGATTTATATCATTATCTGCCGACACTTCTTTACCGCCACTGATGAACCTTCTCTTAGAGGGGTTCTCCCGTGAATGATTTAAATTGGCTGCCAGCAACCTGTCCTGGAATGTGAGCAGAATTGGTTGCCACCACTTGCAGAAACTGTAAGCGCTCAAGCGCTATCATATACTACATATTGGTGAGCGCTCCTGTCAGGCTGCTCAGCCATGATGGCATATCATAGGCAGGATCCCCTTTAATGTGCACGTTTTCTATCCTAAAACCATAGACTATTTCATTTGGTGCTTCTCCCCTTATGTTATGTACATTTCAATTCACCATGTTTTTCGAATAGTAGAGCGCTTTCAAGAAAGCGCTTGCCACCTCTTCCGTACACCCCATTAAGTTTTGTACACCCCAGAAAATTGCAGATTGCCTAGTCCAATAAGGAGTGCAGACATTAGTATATGGTGTCACTTATAGTAGTATTATTCATGTATCCTGTGGGCATGTGCCCTGCTGTTGCTCCCTGGCGGTCTCTGTAATCAGGGAGTTAGGTGGAGATATCCCTTTGTGTTTTTTTCCTCCCCCATTGATTGATTGTTTTCACCCATGTAATTGTTTAATTATACTCCATAAATATTTTTGTTATATTTTATATGATATTCTTTGTGTATTTGTTGTGGGGCTATTAGCTAGTTCTATTGTAGGAGTTGTTTTATGGTTTACTAGGCCCCAAGATGTATTTCTTTATGTAATCTGAGGTACTGGTTGGTTCTTAATGTCTAGCATCTACCTGGAGATTAACCCGCGTACACGCTAAACCTAAGCATAGAGCATGATGTGACTGGGGTCTACAGGGCGCACTGGACACGGAAATAGCAGCAGGATTGTTTAGAGGATAAATGTAACCTAGCTGGAAATCAGGGAGTTAATTTTCCTTCTTTTATATTTTTTTTTGTAAATCATGTTAAAAATTCCTTCTCTGTTCCTGATGGCTACACATACCATAGGAGGGTGAGGAATTCCTACAATCTTCTCAGTCCGTTACCAGTATCACATGTAATCCCTCTGTTATGCACAGATATATTTTTCTAAGTTTTGTCTGAAAACTGATAAATATTAACCCTTTTTTGTATTTTTTTTATTTTTTTTTACAGCCGATTCCACAGGTACCCACTCTCTTTACACAACCTATAAGGATTATGAGATCATGTTTCACGTCTCTACCATGTTGCCATACACGCCAAACAACAAGCAGCAGGTAAACATATCTTATTTCGCATATTGTGCCGCTCCTGTTATTCTTCCTGGAAATGTAAAAATAAGGCTGTGTTCACATCTGGGTCAGAGACTCCATCAGTCAGTGCCGTGAGCTTGAACCTATATTGACAACTATATTGTATGGCATTGTCCCCTTACATACTTTGACACTGTCCACATAGGGCCTTTACATGGGCCAAGAATTTCGGGACTATATCTCAAACTGTTTTAGACGATGTAATGTATGTTTGGATCTGCTCCTGAACCTTTTCATGACCTTTCCATGGCATCATATGTTAGATTTTGCTTTTACAAGCTATAACGCCCCTGTTTAATGGTCTGTAAGAGATCTGCCCGGGCACTTCACCAGTCTGGGGGGGGGGGGGGGGAAGGGGGATTTCTTTAAATTTTGGACACCCTGGGACAGAAAAATTAAGATAGGGTTATTTTGCACCGGAATATTGTGCCTGCATCATTTTTAGCTTGCGCCAAATTTATGATTTGGGTTGTTAAATGTCTAAATCTGTGATAATGTTTTAGAAAGTGGTGAAGGGAAAGATGCGACACAAAAATCCCTGTTTGCGACACAATGCGCCACTTCGGAGTTGACACAGTTTTTGTCCAAAACATCTGCCGTAAAGAGGTGCAAAGTAGGGGCAAAAAAAAAAAACTGCCATGAAAGTCATCACAAATCGAGACACCTAAAAGGATAGGATAGGTCATCAATATCAGATTGGCAGGGCTTCAGTTACCTGCACCCCCACTGATCAGCTGTTCGAAGAGACTGCTGCACTCCGGTGAGTGCCACAACTTCCTAGGCCTGTCCATAGGATAGGCTATCAATATCTGATTGGTGGGGGTTCAATTCGGCGATCGTCTGTTTAAAGAGGTCTCTGCACTTACTAGGGCTCTGTTGAGCGCTGCTGCTTCTCACAGCTTACCATCCACAGTGCTGTACATTGTATAGAGGCTGTGATTGGTAATGCAGCTCAGCTCTATTCCTTTGAATGAGATTGAGCTGCACGTAGGCCATGCAACCAATGAACATGACCTCGCATGGCCTAGGAAGAGGCCTTAGAGCTCATGGCGCCACAGCCTTTCCATACAGCTGATCGGCGGGGGTGCCCGGGAGGAGGACCCTCCACTGGTTAGATATCGTTGACCTATCCTGAGGATAGGCCATCAGTATCAAAATTCTTTAGAACCCATTTAATTAGGTAGAGCTGCAATATCCCACACAACTTATGGACAGGGCTGGTGCTGTGTTTTGGAGCCATGCAGCTAGGCCATGTGACCGATGTACAGTGAACATCCCTGGGGTAGGAAGAGGCCTAAGCTCGGGGCAGGTCTCCGAACCTGATATTGATGATCTATCCTGAGGATAGGCTATCAAATTCCCAGATAACCCCTTTTAAAGGCTACTGTATGTCTAAAGCCTCTTTGCTAGTAGTCTTGATTTCAAATTTCCTACTATTTTTTTGTGTCTAGAGCTTCAGTGCAGATTCATGGTTACAAACAAACCTAGGGGAGTCTGATCCTGCATTCATACTCTTTAACTTGTTCCCTATTTCTTACTAACCTACACATTTTACTTAAAGGGGTTCTCCGGGAATTAAGAAAATGAAAATACTTAAAAGATAACTGTCATTTTATTTTTTATTTGCTAGTTTATTAGAGCTAGGCATGTATACCTGAGTTAGTCTGTCAATGATTGCCAAAAGATCTGTAATTACCTTATAATAACAGCTTTCATTAATGTCTCCTGGCCCTTTCCACTTCTCCCTTAAAAGACCGTTGCTAGGGCTCATCTGTCTCCCAATTTAATGTAAACAGAAGAGAGGGGCGGTTCTTCACACTGCATGCCTGCACATTAGGCTTCAGAGTGAGGAGGCGTGTCTTTCAGTAATCTAATCTGATTGGCTGGCAGAAAGCTGCTGGCTACCGCAAGTGTGTATGGAAAGTAAGGGAAGGCAGTTTTGGCCTCAGAGAACTGGCAACGGAGCCATCTTGAGAAGATTCTCATATTGTAGGATTCAAGACAGCTGTAACTAAGGGGAAAACGGTGGTATGTGAAGAAACTAAAGATTGCTTTATGCATAATGCTGCTTCAGCAGTAACATGTGCTAAAATACATTTTTTGATGAGTTATCCGTTAAATATTACTTCTTCTCAAATACCTTTCATTGTTTATAATGGCTCGTTTTGTTGGGGGAGCAATCATCAGGGGAAACAAAATGGCCGCTGTCCCATTAGTTCACACAAAACCTGTCCTGACCACACATGAGGACAAATTACTTTACAACACTGAGGTAAAGAGTTGCCTCATCCTCCTCTCTGCTCTGCTTGTCAGGGATTATTATTCCGAATACAGCTGATAAGAATCTCTGGGGAATTTAGTTTATGAGGAGACATAAAGTACAGAGAGGATGGACAGTACAGACTGGTGATATGGCGCTATGGTGATGGTGACTGCATACAAGAGCTGCTGCTCATTAGCCACACCTCACCCTCCTCTCACGTCTTCTCATCTTCATTCCCACTGAGATTCACCTGTATTCAGGATTATGATTCCTGACAAGTAGAGCAGAGAGGAGGATGAGGCAGCACTATGGCTTGTTGTGGTGAAGGAACTTGTCCTCCTGTGTGATTAGGACAGGTTTTGTGTGCACTGATAGGACGGCGGCCATTTTATTTCTCCTAATGATTGCTCCCTAGACAAAACAATCCATTCTAAGTAATAAAAGATATTTGTGAATAAATTTATTATAAAATAATATTTAAGTATTTTCATTTTTTATTTTATTTCTGGAGAACCCCTTTAACCTCATAAGAGTCACGTTAAAATTGGAAAAACCCTCCTAAAAATGTCACTTTTTTATTGTAGATTTGTAGTGTCTGCAGTAAATCTTGTTGGCGCACAACTCAAGGGACACTATTGCATTTTTAACCCCTTAGTGACATTATTAATTTTAGTCTTAATGGGGTTGTCCCATGAAAAATATTCTACAGTTTGGAAATCAGCACCTGGATCTCAGTACTTTTGTAACTGCATGTAATTAAAAATGTTGTATAGCCACTGAGTTATTCAATAAAATGTATCTGTATCGTGCCACTTAATTTTTTTTATTTGACCTGCTCACTGAGATGGCCGCACATGCTCAGTTTCATCTTTCAACTGCCCCCTGAGCTGTGATAGGCAGTGAATGGACACGCCCCCTGAGCTGTGATAGAGAGAGAGAGCTGAGACACGCCCCCTGAGCTGTGATAGGGAGAGCTGAGACACGCCCCCTGAGCTGTGATGGGGAGAGCTGAGACACGCCCCCTGAGCTGTGATAGGGAGAGCTGAGACACGCCCCCTGAGCTGCAGCAGAAAAGACACTCCCCTTGAGCTGTCAGCTTGATATAAATCTAGCAGAGCAATGAATGAGGAGATCTCTGGATCCATGTGAGGTACACGGCTGGTTCTAGCTTTGTTAGAAAGAGATTGTCATGTACTATACGATGTGTGAGTCTCATTTTTTACATTATTCATGGGATAAACCCTTTAAGGACCAATAATATTTTCCCCCTTTGTGTTCTAGCAGTCCTAAACTTTAAATTTTTTCTTCTAATTTTTTGTTTAGCAGGATAAGTTGTAGGTTTTTTAGGAACCATTTTGGGATATATATATATATATATATATATAGTGTATTTTATTTTTAAGGGGCATGATTAAAAAACTTTTTTATGGTGTTTACTGTGTGGTAAAAATAACGTAATTTTATTATGTGGGTCAGTACATTGCTAATACCATGTTTTTATATATTTTTTGACAGTTTTTTTTCTCTCTACTCCTGCAGCTGCCCCCTCATTCTTCTCCACACAGAAGAGGGGGGGGATGCTTTAACTGCTCATATCTCTGGTTTGGTACCAGCTAGAGATTTAGGCTTTGTATTTGAAAGCTGGCATTCCAAGCTTTCAGACACATTCAGTACAGGGGAAGATATCACTGATAGAAATCGGGATGCTGTCAATGCAGCTGAAAGTGAAAGTAAAAACAGGTTTTACCCGCGATTATTCCCGACTCGATTTCTATCAGTGATTTCTCCTCTGCTTGGGCTAATGCTGTCATTTTGGTCTTGAATGAAAGCCTGGAATGTCAGCTTTCAAACAAGACCAGTTGCATGTTTCTAGCTGCCATTCAGGTGATAGCAGCATCTAAAACAGCCCTCCATTTTCTGCCCGAGCCCAGATCGGGCAGAACAGTTAGCTACTTTTCCCACTGTTAGGTGGTTAAAGGGGTTTTCTGATTTCACCATGTTGATGACCTATCCACAGGATAGGTCATCAATATCAGATCAGCCACTGCAATATTGATGAGCAGGTAAGCAGTGACGAGCATGAGCAATGCGTTCTTTTCATATAGCTGATCGTCGTGGGTATCAGGAGTCGGACCTGGCGATCTGACACTGAGGACCTATCCTGAGTATAGGTCATCAATATGGGCAAAGCTGAAAACCCCTTTAAAGGGTCTTGGAGCTGGAATAGAGCAGCGGCGGGCCCGCAGACACATAAGTGGGGAGTTTTATGAGGGGGGAATAGTGCAGGATCAGGCTCCACATGGTTTGCTTGCAGTCTATACCATGGAGTCAAAGGGGGTCATTTGTATGCCGGTCTTGATATCCCCCTGTGTTGCTGAAGGATGCACTTATGACCAGGCGCACAACTCCTCATAAATTTAGGACATTTTCTGGCAGTCCATGTCCCTGGATTAGAATCTGGGCCACCTCTTACAGGGAGTGCAGAATTATTAGGCAAGTTGTATTTTTGAGGATTAATTTTATTATTGAACAACAACCATGTTCTCAATGAACCCAAAAAACTCATTAATATCAAAGCTGAATATTTTTGGAAGTAGTTTTTAGTTTGTTTTTAGTTTTAGCTATTTTAGGGGGATATCTGTGTGTGCAGGTGACTATTACTGTGCATAATTATTAGGCAACTTAACAAAAAACAAATATATACCCATTTCAATTATTTATTTTTACCAGTGAAACCAATATAACATCTCAACATTCACAAATATACATTTCTGACATTAAAAAACAAAACAAAAACAAATCAGTGACCAATATAGCCACCTTTCTTTGCAAGGACACTCAAAAGCCTGCCATCCATGGATTCTGTCAGTGTTTTGATCTGTTCACCATCAACATTGCGTGCAGCAGCAACCACAGCCTCCCAGACACTGTTCAGAGAGGTGTACTGTTTTCCCTCCTTGTAAATTTCACATTTGATGATGGACCACAGGTTCTCAATGGGGTTCAGATCAGGTGAACAAGTAGGCCATGTCATTAGATTTTCTTCTTTTATACCCTTTCTTGCCAGCCACGCTGTGGAGTACTTGGACGCGTGTGATGGAGCATTGTCCTGCATGAAAATCATGTTTTTCTTGAAGGATGCAGACTTCTTCCTGTACCACTGCTTGAAGAAGGTGACTTCCAGAAACTGGCAGTAGGACTGGGAGTTGAGCTTGACTCCATCCTCAACCCGAAAAGGCCCCACAAGCTCATCTTTGATGATACCAGCCCAAACCAGTACTCCACCTCCACCTTGCTGGCGTCTGAGTCGGACTGGAGCTCTCTGCCCTTTACCAATCCAGCCACGGGCCCATCCATCTGGCCCATCAAGACTCACTCTCATTTCGTCAGTCCATAAAACCTTCGAAAAATCAGTCTTGAGATATTTCTTGGCCCAGTCTTGACGTTTCAGCTTGTGTGTCTTGTTCAGTGGTGGTCGTCTTTCAGCCTTTCTTACCTTGGCCATGTCTCTGAGTATTGCACACCTTGTGCTTTTGGGCACTCCAGTGATGTTGCAGCTCTGAAATATGGCCAAACTGGTGGCAAGTGGCATCTTGGCAGCTGCACGCTTGACTTTTCTCAGTTCATGGGCAGTTATTTTGCGCCTTGGTTTTTCCACACGCTTCTTGCGACCCTGTTGACTATTTTGAATGAAACGCTTGATTGTTCGATGATCACGCTTCAGAAGCTTTGCAATTTTAAGAGTGCTGCATCCGTCTGCAAGATATCTCACTATTTTTGACTTTTCTGAGCCTGTCAAGTCCTTCTTTTGACCCATTTTGCCAAAGGAAAGGAAGTTGCCTAATAATTATGCACACCTAATATAGGGTGTTGATGTCATTAGACCACACCCCTTCTCATTACAGAGATGCACATCACCTAATATGCTTAATTGGTAGTAGGCTGTCGAGCCTATACAGCTTGGAGTAAGACAACATGCATAAAGAGGATGATGTGGTCAAAATACTCATTTGCCTAATAATTCTGCACGCAGTGTATATGGTGTAGATTTCAGTTATCATTCACTCCAGAAAACTGGCATAAAGGATAAGGGTTCGTCTGCACGGAGATTTTGGGCGCACTGCCATAAGAATGAATGGGGTTGCAGCGTGACTTGCATGTTTGCTGCGACATGCAAATTGCAAAAAAAGGCCCCGACCACCCCCTCTTTCTGGAAAGTAACAAGGGCAGTGTAGAAATGCCATTTCCGTCTAGATTTAGGCTGAATGGCTTTTAAAGTCGCAGACCCAGGGTTTGTGAATTTTTTCTGCCGGGAAAGTGGCGCAGGATTGGTGATAGATCTCCCCATAGTGGCTGCAACCCCTGTGCGGTAAAATGAGACAACGTTGACAATGTGTTAATGAAAAATCTCCCATAATTTAGTGTTTAAAACCCCTAAAGGCCATTACATTTTTAATCAAGGCATTATCAAAGTTGCTTAATTTAAAAAAAATTTTTTTTAGCTTTAGGTATATTGGCTCAATAAAAATGGTTTCGAAGGCGGCCATAGCCAGACAGTTGTTACATTCCTTTTGCATTCATAAAATACCCTTGTATGGAGACGCTGCTGAGGGATTTGCATTCTGTTTTATATTTCGGGATGGCTTAGAGCTCAGTAGACAGATCGTCTAGCCGTTTCTTGAGGATGCTTATATCTCAAACATCCTACTGTCATCCCACTTATTGCAGTATGACCAGCGCCACGGTGGCGAAAAGCGGTACTGCAGGTAACAGAAATAGCATTTTAGGAAAGCATTCCCTTGAAACAGTAAACCACTGGAAAGATTAGCAAGGCCTGTTCTGTGCTAATATTTATTGCAAATGGCAGCAGCGTCCGTGGACCAGTTAGACTTTCTGCATTGTAACAAGGTCCATGATAGCCTTCTGTACAGACAGGATTAACACATCCTCGACTTGTTCTTCCTGTTTGGTCTGTGAAGGTTGATGATTTGAATGACAGTTCCATAAGTTAAAGTGGAAAATCACTGAGGGATCTCTGCTTTGATCTATGGCCCGGTCTTGGACATTGATGGACTGCAGATTTGTCATTCGGCCAAAAACTTTTCAATTGCAACCCCCAACGGCCAAAAACATCCAACACTGCAGATCCACTTTTCTCCAGATATCTGCCTCGGTCACATTCCCCGATGTCACAAAGAGGTCCTGATATTCAGCAGAAAACGGCCTGAGGCTGGACTCGCACACAGCAGTGGATGCAACAGTCCTTCCTTTGTGTTTCCTTCCTTTTGGATCCAATATTGGTTTTGGCTCAAAAAACTGGAAAGGAAAATGACATAAAAACTGCATATGTGATTCCGACCTAAATCTACAGGCCAAAATCTCTATTATATGGCCAGTTTAACCGGTATCCCTTTAAGGGTATGTTCTCATGGGTATCCCTTCAAGGGTATCAGAAACTGCATCCCATTGCTTCCAGCGGTATATTTTTTTTGTTGTGCAGATTTGAAATCTGTCTACTTGACGCAGAATCAAAAAAATACGTGAAGAAACCACCCACAGGGGAACCACAGAAGGGTTAGCCCCACTGAATGGGGCTGCTGCATGGCGTGACAAACTGAACATCCACCTCCGTTTTCTGCCATGGATTCCACAGCAAAAAAATAATACATTTTTTTCTAGCATGTATTTTCAGTCTTGTGAACATACCCGCTAGGACATGCCCCCATTGCGGGTCCCACCGCATGCGCAGCCGGCCTCCAATCATTTGTGTGGGGCCGCCGAAAATAGCCGAGCGCTGGCTTGGCTATTTCTGTCCGCTTAATAGAAATGAATGGGCAAGCGTGTTTCTCTCCCATTCACTACTAAAGGGAGAGCGCTTGGTGGGGAAACCAGGGGTCCTCTGGCCACCACATTCCCTGCTCCAGGTGTAGGAGCAGGTGGGAGGTGGGACCCGCACTTATCAGAGAATGGGGGCATATTGCTAGGCATCTCAGATGGGAATACCCCTTTAAAGGGGTTGTCTCATCATAGAGAATGGGGGCATATCTCTAGGATATGCCCCCATTGTCTTATAGGTCCCGCACCTATATAGAGAATGGAGCCCCGCATGGTGGTGGCTGGAGGACTCTGGTCCGGCCACCACCAAGCCATAGAAGTGAATAGGAGTGTACCGAACATGAGCGGCCCCCGCTCCCATTAATTTCTATGGGGCCGACGGAAATAGCCAAGCCAGCGCTCGTCTATTTTCGCTGGCCCTATAGAAAATGAATGGAGGGCGGCTGCGCATGCGCAGCGCGCCCTCCTTCACTTGCGGGGCTCCGTTCTCGATATAGGTGCGGGTACCAGCGGTGGGACCCGCACCTATAAGGCAATCGGGTCATAACCTAGCGGTATGCCCCCACTGTCCATGATGAGACAACCCCTTTAAGGCCCACATTTTTAGTCCAGACCCATTCATTTCAATGCCTGTTCTGCAGTCCTGCAAAAAAGATAAGACATGTCCTATTGTCCGTTTTGCAGGGGATGCAACATGAATGTCACACAGACGTCATCTGTATTTTTTGCAGATCTGCATTTTGCGGACCGCAAAATACATACGGTCGTGTGAATGCACTTTAATTATGGGTTTTTGGAGGTTTCGTCCATGGACCCCATTGTCTTGTCATGCTCCAAAACATACTGAAGGTTATTAACATGAAACGAATGCGTGTCTAAGTTAGGCCTCATGCACAGAAGCGCGTCTTGCATCCGCATTCCGATCCGCCTTTTTTTGCTGATTGCACACAGACCCACCCGTACCTCCATTCTGCAAATTATAGAACATGTCCTATTGTCCGTATTGTGGATGAGAATAGTCACTTCTAGCGACGGAGAAAACTGCGGAGGGCACACAGAAGGTATCCAAATTTTTCGGATCTGGGGTATGTGGACCCCAATATATGGACATGGTCACGCGAGTCCCTCTAAGGACAGGCCCCGTTGCCAGCATGCATATACATGGACTCCATAATCAGATATTAGATATGCATTTATTATTTCTTTATTTTGGCTCCGAGCTGTTCTCTTATAATCCTTAAGTAATTGCATCGCTCCTTAAAAGTGATGAGCGCAATAAAAGATGCCCATTGTGTGCATGATACCGCCATTCCTCATTTCCAGCGCCGAACATCCTAATAGGAAGGAGACAATAAAGTAATGCTATATTATAGGTAATTATGCAGATCCCACCGCAGTTAAACCCGTCAGCTCCATAGAGAAATAATTACAAGTGCGCTACAGTAAGTGGTTGGCAGCGCGCGTTGCTATGGAAACGGAAGTCTGGATCCCTGCTGGTTGCTTTATGTTCACAAATAGAATCCACTGCTGGTGGAGGAGGAGGAGGATGAGGGGGGTCGCTCAGTGTTAAATTGGAAATGCATTATTCATTTAATATAACATGTTTTCGGAGGTTATGTTTATGGACACGCACTGTTGTACCTCCAGGCATTAGAAAGGTCAGGGGTCGCAGTCTGGGAAGATTGAGTACGTTCATTCTTTCTTACCATCTGGGTTCAGGTCCATAGTTTTTTATTATTTTTTTTTCTACGCCTGGCGTGCAGATCGGCAGCTCACAAAGCTAAATTACAGATTTTTTTTTTTTTAAATTAAATTACAAGAATTGAAGGTGGCGGTTGTTTTCTGTTTGTATTGTATTTTAGGTTGTTTTATTTCATGTAGTAACAGCGCGCGTCCTGCCCGTAAAAGGCAAATGTGCATTCTATTTTAAAGCTTCACGCCCAAAATTGAAGCCGTTATTGGAAAGGGGAAGGGGGCACGTGGACAGAAAAAATGTCTTATCCTTTTCTATGGGGTTCACTTAACTATGAAACACAAATTCCGAAGAACCTATACAGGGGTCCACATACATTAACACACTCCGTCAATCAGGGCGAAGATCTGCCTGCGTCTGTCACAGCCGATACCCCTGCATATCTTCGCAGAGCTTTGGTGCACAATCTCTCGCGTCCCTATAAAATGTGTGAAGCTGTGATTTTCTTTAATTGCAGCTGCTGAGGAAGCGGCACATCGGAAACGACATTGTGACAATAGTGTTTCAGGAGCCCGGAGCCCAGCCGTTCAGTCCCAAGAACATCCGCTCTCATTTTCAGCATGTCTTTGTGGTCGTAAGAGCTCACAATCCGTGCACGGACTCGGTCTGTTACAGGTATGATTGCCCAGCGCATGGGGCGCTTTATAGAGCAGTAACTGGTGAGGGGGGCTTCACGGCCTGCTCCACAGTTGAGAAAGCGTAGGACGTATGGCAGATGCGTATTCTATACTTGACTGTCTGATTTCCATAGTAGAAATGGGCAGTCTATGCTCTTCGCCTCCTGCTATATTAGATTGCACAATTGGCTTTTTGATTTGCGATCTAAAGATGTCCAAATATTATGTGCAAAATATATATATTTTTTTTTTTACTGACACAAGATCAATAAATTCTCCGACAATCTGCAGTGATTTGCTCTATCGCTTTAACATGTGTTGTCGTTGGATTATGTTTGATTTACTGTTTAGGCAGATTTACGGCGCAAGTCACTATTCCACATTGTGCGCTGGATTGAAAATGTATATTTAAAATGTTATTGTTGAGATAACTTATTTATTACACATTTTTATGTGATGTATAAACCTGTTAATTAATGGCACTAATCCTGTGATTAGGCCTTTTCTTTGGTGTGAGCTCCACATACATTATCTCAGCTGTGTGCATTTATTTTGGTCACATTGTTTTGTCTCATTTAGCATGCAAAATATATTTATCATATAATTTTGTAAGGCTATGTTTATAACGTGTTTTTTCATCCATTTGGAACGCCCTATTTATTTATTTTTTTTCCCTAATCATTAAAAAGCATTATTTTATTTTATTTTTTTTAGAAGGGGTCATGTACAAAAAGCAGTGCAATGTGTAGGCAACAGGCTGTAGAGCTGGGGGGACTAAGCAAACTGTTATATAGTTTGGGGGGAAATATTTAGCATAACAATTAACTGTAATTTGACTGCTCTTGATATGCTTAAGAGTCCAGTAGGCGGATCTAATCTGTAAATGACAGCCTTCTCTCTATGCATACAGAATACAGATAGTTTGCAATCACCAAGTTGGACTGCCCACTGGACTCCTCAGCATAGAAAGAGAAAAAGTGTAAAACACAAAAGATTTAGCCATAGTCTTAACCCACAATCTGCTCACAGTCACAACTAAATGCAGTACTATCTGCAGGCAGCGTGTTATAGAGCAGGAGGAGCTGAGCAGATTGATGTATAGGTTTGTGGAAAATGATTCAGCAAAATCTGTAATTTTATAAATGTTAGTTTCTGAGTGTTCTGAGTTCAGTTGTACATGGGGGAAGTGTTATCAGTAACTGATAGCGGATATCTCTGTATACATACATGCACAGAGAATGTTATCAATCACTGATAACACCTACCGGTGTACAGTTATCAGTGACTGACAGCTATCTTTGTATACACACTTAGGGCTCGTTCACATTACCATATGGCTTTTTCAGTGTTTTGCGGGCCGTTTTTAATGGATCTGCTTTTTATTTCAGTAGTATTTCCGGTTCTGTTCCATTCCGTTTTTCCGTATGGCATATACAGTAATTACATAGAAAAATTTGGGCTGGGCATAACATTTTCAAAAGATGGTTCCGCAAAAACGGAACGGATACGGAAGACATACGGAGTACATTCCGTATTTTTTGCGGACCCATTGACTTGAATGGCGCCACGGAACGTGATTTGTGGGCAATTATAGGACATGGTCTATCTTTGAATGGAACGGAAATACGGGAACGGAATGCATACGGAGTTCATTCCGTTTTTTTTGCAGAACCATTGAAATGAATGGTTCCGTATATGGACCATATGCGGAACTGAAAAAAAAAACATCCCGTATACGGAACGCAAAAAACGTTCATGTGAACGAGCCCTTATACAGAGAATGCTATCAATGACTGATAACACCTCCCCTTTGTACTACTATCAGTGACCGACAGCTATCTCTGTATACACACTGATAGCATTCTCTGTGTAAGTGTGTATACAGAGAACTGTCAGTCACTGATATCTGTACACAGGGGGGGGGGGGTTTATCAGTGATTGATAGCATTCTCTGTGTAAATCACTGATAACACCACCCCTGTGTACAGATATCAGTGACTGACAGTTATCTCTGTATGTACACTTACACAGAGAATGCTATCAATCACTGATAACACCTCCCTACGTACAACTATCAGTGGCTGACAGCTATCTATGTATACACACTTACACAGAGAATGCTATCAATCACTGATACCACCTCCCTATGTACAACTATCAGTGGCTGACAGCTATCTCTGTATACACACTTACATAGAGAATACTATCAATCACTGATAACACCTCCCTATGTACAACTATCAGTGACTGACAGTTATCTCTGTATACACACTTACACAGAGAATGCTATCAATCACTGATAACACCTCCACATGTACAGCTATCAGTGACTGGCAGCTATCTCTGTATACACACTTACACAGAGAATGCTATCAATCACTGATAATAGCTAAACGGACATTCTTGAGCTCTAAAAGAGCAGAGATTTAAATGTATAAAATTGCAAAGTATAAAAAATTGTATTGAATTTTTTCTCATAATACTTTATATCGGTCTTCTCAGCTCCTCCTGCTCTATAACATGCTGCCTGCAAATTGCAAAGGATTTCTTGGTGACAGGTTTACTTTAGGAGGTTCTTAACCAAAATGTTTACTATCCATAAATTCTGATTCCTAATGCAGGTTGATATGGAGATTATCAAGGATTGACTACTGCCAAGCTGCTTGTCCGCTGTTGCCACAGATCTAATTAAGCTTTTAGAGTCATGTCTGACCAGTAGTCAGTGTTTTGTTGTCAGGCAGCACATCCCTAGCAACCAGTCTGCCCCCAATTTCTTAGATCTTTATCTTAAGACAGAACTGCTATTGAACAGAATAAAGCCTTGTCCATATGTCCTATTAGGACCTCAGATAAGTGTCTTTATCTCTTATAATGAGATACACCATAAAGTCCACAAAGTCCGTTGTACATGGTTCAGAAGAAGATTTGATTATTTTAACGTTCATAGGCAATCTGAACTTCTCATGACTTATGGCAGTACATTTGACTTGTCCTGCATTTGACTTTATGTACAACCAGTGTTCTAGCTTTGTTTCCAGTTTTGCTAATGGGACCGCATTTTCCATGATGGTCTATATAAGTCATAATAATAAATACCTTTTGTGTAATTGTAAGTAGCCAACAATTTAATCAGACGAGGGTTCATATTCTGCATGTTTTTGTATTGCAGTGTTGCTGTCACACGATCAAGGGATGTTCCTGCTTTTGGTCCGCCAATCCCAAAAAGTTTCACCTTCCCTAAATCCACAGTGTTCAGGGACTTCCTCTTAGCTAAAGTAATTAATGCAGAGAATGCCGCTCACAAGTCTGAGAAGTTTCGAGCTATGGCTACTAGAACCCACCAAGAGTACCTGAAAGACTTGGCAGAAAAAAATGTCACCAACACCTCCATTGATTCATCTGGAAAGTTTCCATTCATCTCACTGGCCTCAAAGAAGAAAGAAAAGCTAAAGCCATATCCATGGGCTGAACTGTACAGCACGGGGGCAATCGTCTGGGCTGTCCAAGTTGAAGACTTTAGCAATGCTTTGGAGATTGATTGTCTCCTGTGCATCTCAAATGAAATACTGACTCTACTTGACCAGGAAACAAAAAACGTGATATTAAACTGCTCAAGTCGAGATGTTATAGGATGGACATCTAACAATACCACTGTTAAAATTTTCTACGAGCGAGGAGAATGTGTGTTTATCAGAAGCTATAACAATGATGAGATAAAGGAAATTGTCAAGAGGCTGGAAGTAAGATCTAACTCCGTAAAGTATTGCTGAAGTCAAATGTCTCTTAATGTCAGATAATGTCACCACGACACTATTAACAGTAATTGACCAATGTTCTTGAAGCATCAGAGATTTTGAGCTAGTCATTACATGAAGTACTATTAATAGAGGTACTTTATAGGTTATTACGACATGTAGACTGGTTCATGTTCATTGAGTAGACAAGTTCATTGGATAAGGTCAATCTCTTGCACATCTTTTTTTGGTCTTTATCTATGCGCTGTGCCTTTTTGTATCCTCTCTGTTTTTGTGCTTTCTTTATATTTTCAAATTATTTTTTTCGAGGCTTGCTTATTTTTTTAACTATTTTTAATCCATTTCAGATTGTCACGAAAGGATGCGAGTCAGTGGAAATGACACTGAGAAGAAATGGTTTGGGGCAGCTCGGCTTTCATGTCAATTACGAAGGGATAGTTGCTGAAGTAGAGCCCTATGGCTATGCTTGGCAGGCCGGCTTAAGACAAGGAAGCCGTCTGGTTGAAATCTGTAAAGTTGCCGTAGCCACATTAAGTCATGAGCAGATGATTGACCTTCTGAGAACATCAGTGACTGTGAAAGTGGTCATTATCCCTCCACACGATGATGGCATTCCACGCAGGTATTATTTGTGACTATTGTCTACTTAGACCAAAATGTGTGCTTCAGGACAATTTGCAATGTATTAGTTTACTATGTGAAATCAACATTATGAGGCCTCATGCAGACGGGCATATTTCCTGTCTCTGTGCTATCCATGTGGCCGGGCACAGAACACACATCCATAGGACAATTCTCACCACCCTTTTTTGACTTGGACCTAGGTCCATGAGGAGAAACTAGGGGCATGCACTATGTTGGTCCCAGAAAGCACAGATCTGGAAACCATTGGAGGCCATTGTCTGTAGCAGTGCCAGGTTTGTGTGTTACACTGACATACAGACTTCTCTTTGTATTTTTAATACAGCCGACCAAATCCGGCTTAAGGTATATTATACTACAGTATATGATCACAAGCTACAAAAACATGATCAGTCTATATTCACATTAAGTTATGTTCCGCTACTGGGCTTTTCATCAGGTGTATACGTTTGAGTACTCACAAAGGGGGGGTTCAAATGTACACCAGAATGGTTAAGTTGACTTGAATGAGGCAGATGGAGTCCAAAGGGTTCATCTTTGGTCTAAATATGACCTGTTTCCCGTTTGTTTCAGGCTTGAAGTCAAATGGGGTCTAAAGATAAACCCTTTGGATTCTGTCTGTTTCATTCAAATCAATGTACTTACCGTGGTATACTTTTCATTACATATTTGGTGGTATTGAAATGATTGAAATGTATACCCGTGACAAAGTCTAGTGGTGGGGGGATAACACATTGTGAACCCAGCCTAATAACGCTGAACTGCTTACTTTTGTTTCTTACTCACATAGGTAGGGAACAGTGCAGTCCTGAATTTCACCCACACCACTGTCCCTAAATACTTATATTATCCTCCCTAAATTGCGTCCCCCAACTGGGCGACGGTCCCTTACCTGGTTAAATGTACAGGGCCTACACAAGGAGAAGTAGTCAGACCGAACTGGTCACAATCAGATGAGCAAAGCAAGGACCGAACCAGAATGCAAAAGCGGAACCAAATACAAGCCAGAGTCCAAACCAAAGAGTAAGGTCAGAACCAAAATAAGAGATAAACACAGAGTCTAACACCACACAGAGTCAGCACCAGGAGATCATGTCAGTGGTAAAATCGGAAGCCAGGAGTGAAGTCAGAGACAATCCAAAGACCATGCTAGTGAAGCTAAGAAGACCAGTCACAGGTGACTGTGGCCAGCAGTCACCTGTTTAAATAGCGCGCTGTCAGGAAGCAGGGGATGCCAGTTACCAGCCTAATTGGCCCAGCATTACTGCTATCTGCCTTGACATTAGCATGTACGGTACGCCGGCGCCGAGCCTGATTGGCCGGCCAACCCTGCTGTCAACAGGGCTGGTTGCAATGAAGCAGTGCCGCCGCAGAGAAGATACTCGCTTGTGGGAGCGAGGACAGGTAAGTACATGGCAGTCAGCGATCTCTATATACAGTACACCTCCAATCACACAACGTTTCGTAGTAGGCAAAGTTCCAGAAGATCATGGCCCACAGACTAGCATTATTAGATTTGACTTGAAATAAAACCCTCCTATCTGCCGTCTGAGACGGTACTGTGCATGGGGAAGAAAATATCCTGTGCAACATTTTTTTAAAAAACTAGATGGAAAGAAGTGGAGCAGTTGCCCCTAGCAATCAACTTGCAGTAGAAAGATGAAAGTTAAAGCCGAAATATGGTTGGTTGCTATGGGCAAAGTCTCCATTTTTATCTGTACTGGTTAGCATGAATCAGTCCCATTATGTGTGTTGATGGCATGTGTGAGTTATTGGTTTCAGGTCCGCACTATGATATGTTTCTCATTAAGGCACCGTGTCAAGCGAGCAGACCGGTATTTACGGGGAGATCCGGATCTTCGTTTTCTATATTGCTTCTTTAATGTAGAACTTAATTTCAATTTTGTGGACATTCACAGCACTTGTTTAATATTTAACGTGCCTCTTGGTTTGGGGGCTCGCTAGCGGGCTGGCTGCAGGAATAATCTTATATCTAGGTTATTGCGCGGCCGCCGAGGACTTTATTTCTGAATTTGCAGAACTCTGAAATGATTCTCCGAGGTGTCGTTTGTGCAGAAGAAAACACCAGCTCGGTGCTTTAATGGAAGGAGTAATATTCCTTTGAGCGGAGAATCGGCCGCTAGACATTTTAACAAACTGCCCTTATTACCCAGCAGCATCACGGGGGGAGGGGCGGTTCTGCAGTATCTAGGGTGCTGAGGTATTAATTTATTTATTTAGTAAGTGGTAATAGAACATGAAGTGATTTGTAATTAGTATTCTGCGTCTTCGGGGGCTTTCTGCAGCAATTTCAGGTAGACCCGAGGGGGAATAATTAGTTGTTAAGACTTGTGCATCTCTTCATTCAATGTACAAACCCTACAATTCTGTTGCTTAAATGTCCCAAATCCCTGAAAAATTATTTTTCTAATATACTTTATTAATGGATTTTGCATTTTAATAGTCAAGCAGGGATGAGCGCTGTCCACTACAACGTTGGCGATGCTCTGTAGCTCCAGCGCCAACTTCTGACAACGGCGATACACCAAACAGCTGATAGGCGGCGCGGTGCCGGATTCCCGCTGATCAGCTAGTGACGGCCTAGTTGATACAATTTTTTTTTTTTTGGGGGGGAGGGGGGGAATAGGGGACATTAACATTTTCAAAAATTTTATGAAAAATGGCTCGTCATCATCTGCAACCTATTCCTCACCTGGCATGCATCATGTTACACTGCACACTGGAATTGGGGTGGTTTTGTAGATCTGTGTTAATTACTTAGGTTGAGCCATTCAACCCACAGTGCATTCTCATTGTAATGTCAAGCTTCATAAAACATACCGTATTTTTCGCCCTATAAGACGCATCGGCCCATAAGACGCACCTAGGTTTTTGAGGCGGAAAATAGGAAAAAAAATATTTTGAACCAAAAGGTGTGCTTTTGGTGGGCTTTGAACTAATTGTAGCCTGTGAATGACACTATTATGGGGGATCTGTGGATGACGCACTGTTATGGGGGGTCTGTGGATGATGCACTGTTATGGGGGGTTTGTGGATGACGCACTGTTATGGGGGGTCTGTGGATGATGCACTGGTATGGGGGGTCTGTGAATGGCACTGTTATGGGGGTCTGTGGTTGACACTGTTATGGGGATCTGTGGATGGCACTGTTATGGGGGATCTGTGGATGGCACTGTTATGGGGGATCTGTGGATGGCACTGTTATGGGGGATCTGTGGATGACACTGTTATGGGGGATCTGTGGATGGCACTGTTATGGGGGATCTGTGGATGGCACTGTTATGGGGGTCTGTGGATGGCACTGTTATGGGGGTCTGTGGCTGACACTATTATGGGGGATCTGTGTTAATTACTTAGGTTGAGCCATTCAACCCACAGTGCATTCTAATTGTAATGTCAAGCTCCATAATACATACTTTTGGGTGCTTCTCATTTGCCAGGAGAGCTGACTGAACACACTTCTCGGGGGTCTCTGTGCTGTGATTCTCAGCCCCTGTCCTGTTTGGTGGCCACTGAATGGCTGTTAGAAATGTATAATAACCTAATAACTCCTAATGTCCCATCTAACTACCATGGACACTTCTCTTTCAGAAGTTGCTCGGAAACATACCGCTTGCCGACTGTAGAGTATAAAGTGACCGAGGGCATCCCATACGAGCTGAAGTTTCCTTTCCGAAACAACAACAAATGGCAAAGAAACGCAGCCAAAGGAGAGGTCGCCCAACTGCGGCAAATCCCTTCTCAGCTTCAGAGTCCAGTCTCGTCCAGAGTATCTTCTGTTAAAGGAGATGGGAAGATGCAGACGCCAGAACGTTCCGCCAACATTCCACGGAGTATTTCCAGTGACGGTCGTCCGCTGGAAAACAAGAGGTAAGGTGGAAGTTGCACGCAGTGGAATAAAGTGGGTTTATAGGCTGGCATGTGAAAACTGGGGAAACCATCTCCATTAATAAGTTACATAACACCCCCCCCCCCCCCCCCCTGTGAAACCTCGCTTCGAGGGGTTGCCCAGGAGTTTAAAAGATGACCCCAACAGCAGGAAATATGATAACATCAATGAATACTTGCAGACACTCCAGCGGTTCTTGACGACTTTGTTAGATCCATATAACTGCTGCAGCCAATCACCGGCCTCTGTGGTGGAGGATTTAACAGGTGAGTACTGGTTATTATTTTTTTTTAGTTTATCACATTTCCTGCTGCTAGACACATTTTTGAAATTCCAAGACAACCTATCAGAAGTATATTACATCGGCAATAGTTCCGTCACAGGCCTGACCCACCCTCCCCATAACTTAGCATGCTGCACCATGTATGAGATTTGTACTACTTTTTCATTTTGGATCAACTTCCATTTAACTCCCCTTACTAACATGATGCTAACAGTCAGGGGAAGCAGGGAAGACATCTACTCTGTCCAATAAACCTATCTTATCTGGTTTGAATAAGGCTGTCTCCGGCGTCAGAGATATACGTCTCTGTTTCATCGGTCGCGATCGGACGATCCCAGCAGTGCCGTAGTTCTCCTAGCAATCTCTCTACCTCCAGTGATACCGGCTCCAGTGGAGGCTCCACTCACAGGCAGAAATCCATGCCCGAAGGGTATGTCACTCCTCCTTGTTTTCCTTGTCAACGTCCATCTCTTTTAGCTTTTGGATTTAATGATAAATTATAATATTGGTCTCAGTTCTTGCAGCTTTTGGAAAGTTGCCCAGGGGAACGTTTCCCATCACTTTCCCAGGAAGGTGGTTTCTTATATAGCTGGGCTCAATTATGGCTTCCAGTCTTCAACCGCTATCGTGGTGTAACTCAGTAAAACATTTTTTCTCCTCCATACTTTAGTTAAATAGGACCTGTCACCTCTCCAGACATATCTGTTGCATTTCCCAATGTCAAAACAATTCTGGAGCCGCTATTCTTATGTCTCTATGTTGGACCTTTCCCTTTGTTATTTAAGTCTAACACCAGCAGCACTGATTGGACAGAGTCAGACACACCTGCTACTGGTAACACCCAGCAGGACCTTTACTGCAGACTGCTGGCAATTTATTCGTAAACTTCTAGAAGGAATAATACAGGAACGGCACAGCACAGAGTCATAAAAATAGATGCTCCAGAATTGTTATTACATGGGCAATGCAAGGAGTTACTAAAACAGACATGTCAGGAGAGGTCCTCTTTAAGGTGTGTCCACGCTGGAATATACCTTGAAGATTGCGTAGGACCCTCAATGATGAGTTGTCAGCTGCAGGCACCTGGCGCTGCCACTTTAGCGCCACCACAGGATCTGTGTAGCCATGTGCCCCTCAGAGCATGGAGTGATTCCCATCACCCATGTTGTTTTTTAATGCCACAGCCTTTTCTTGGCAGCAGACATTTAATTACAAGTTGATCCAATATGAAAAAACCTGTAATCACAAGTGTGTCCTGCTGGTCTGATGGGATGTGTTAACTACATGTAGGCCAAGTGGAATTCTATATATATATATATATACCTGCTGTATAAGGGGTATTCCAGCACAAGGAAAAACCTTCTTCCTGGGCTGCCCATGATGAAAAAATAAAATATCTTATACATACCTCACCCATCCCTCGCCGCTGCCGTTCTGATGGTGCCACGGTCCTGCTGTTCTCCCGATGAATACCGCTTAGCCAATCACTGGCTGCAGCAGTGACCCACCTCAGCCAATGGCAACCCCAGCCGTTTCCTGCTGTGCCCAGACAGGAGCAGGTATTGGGCCCAGGCACTATTGGGACAGCAGCAGGTAATAGGCAAGGTAAGTATAAGTTGTATTATATTTTATTTTCTGGCACTGGAAATACCCCTTTAATTGTCGTATCATGTCCTCCGCCTTCCTAATGTCATTTGAGTTTGAATTCCATCATGTCATCATTTTCAAGGTCTTTTTTTTTTTTTTTTTAAGTGAATGGAAACCGTCTTGCTTACATCCAGTGGACGGAAACTGTCCAGATCTATTTCTTTTCACAGCAGGGTTTGCTACAATCTCATCAGTGCAGCCCACTGTGGGCTAAACAGTCTGAACTGGAGACTGATAAATGTTTCCCACACCGACACATTGCACCAAACTATCAGGAAAAAAATAACCGTGCTGATGTTTTTGGAGGATAGCCTAGACTGGGTAGACAGCAGTGACAAGCATTATCTCTGTTGAGTTTTTAGCCTCTGTGTGATAGAAAGATGCTTGTTTTGTTGGTAATTTGTCAGCGAGTGGTTGTTTTACATGGTATAAAGTGATGATATATCACATGTGATCAATGCCCTCTGGGAACCATCCGATACTGGTTTAGAGCTTCGTTCTCCGGCCACCTGATGTGCAGGAAACTGCAGCACCCCATTACAAGTGAATAGGGGCGGCTGCAGTTCATTGCACAGCCAGTTGGCCAATAATGCCTACAAGGAGAACTTAAAGGGACCTGTCCCCTCCAAAACGCCCCCCCCCCCCCCTCAAACTAGAGTAAGTGAAGTATAGTGTAAGTGATGCAGTCCAGTTATGTAATTTATATCTTCACTAGCTGAAGGACCCGGCTTTGCACGGGTATATTTAATCTATTTTGCTTAATGTTTGTGTGTGTCGTTAAAAGATATCTACAGTATCCACTATAACAGTGACCTCCACAGTGCCCCGTCTCCCTAAAATAGGACCTCCACAACAGCCGCCCCCTTAACGTTGACCTTTACAGCAGCCTGACCCTTTAACAGTGAGTTCCACAGCACCCCGCCCCCTTAACAGTGACCTCTACAGCACCCGCCCCTTCACACTGACCATAGGTTACAGTCCCCTTAACTGACCTCCACCATTCCCGGCCCCCTTAACAGAGACCTCCACAGCGACTGACCCTTTATCAGTGATTGCCACAGTACCCCGCTCCCTTAACAGTGACCTCCACTGTATCCCGCCCCTTTAACAGTGACCTCCACTGTATTCCGCCCCTTTAACAGTGACCTCCACAGAGCTCCGTTCTCTTAAAATGTGACTTCCACAACACCCCACCCCCTTAACAGTGACACCTACAGCACCCCGCCCTTTAACACTGACCTATATAGCGGACCGTCACCTTAACTGTGACCTCCACCGTTCCCTGTCCCCTTAACAGAGACATCCCCAGTGCCCACCCCTTTAACAGTGACCTCCACAGCATCCCGCCCCCTTAACAGTGACCTCCACAGCATCCCGCCCCCTTAACAGTGACCTCCACAGCTGCCCCCCCTTTATTAGTGACCTCCACAGTACTCCCATCTCTTTAACAGTGATTTCTACAACACCACACCTCCTTAACAGTGGCCTCTACAGCAATCTGCCCCTTTACATTGACCTCCATAGCGGACCATCCCCTTAACTGTGACCTCCACAGCAGCATGCCCCTAGGGTGGCCAGAGGTCCGGTTTTAGGCCGGACAGTCCGGCTTTTAGACTCCCTGTCCTCCGTCCGGTGCAGGGCCTGGACCTACACAGGGATGTCCTTTTGAACAGCTCACTCTCAGACAGCAGCACCGTGTTGTCTGAGCGTGAACTGCAGGGAGAAAGTCACCCTCCCTCCCACCCCTGCAGCTGACAGAAGTTGATTTTTAGCTTCATTTTTTCAGCCCCCTTCGGCTGTGGAGTGAGAGGGGACGTGGCTTAGTGGGACCTGGGGGCAGGGTTTTTAACTCCGTCTTTTGAGGGTGGCCTGAATGGCCACCCTACCTGCCCCCTGGACTGTGACCTCCACAGCACTTCGCTCCCTTAACAGTGTCATCCACTGCGCCCTGCCCCTTTAAAGCTGCAGCAGTGAAGGAAAAATGGCTGGGTTGTTATGGAAACCTGGTGTAAAACGGTGTGTATGTGGAGACTAGGGGCCTGCGAGCTTCTATTGGCTGATAAGGGACATGTGACCGTGTGTATGGCAGTTGGAATATGAAGAGAGAGACCTGCAGGCTTCTATTGGCTAATGTAGGTCATGTGATGTGCCATATTTGCATTTTTGGAGGGAATATCTCAGGAACGGTACGTGCTAGAGAGCTGAGATCCGGTCTAAAACCTTCCCGGACACCTGCAGTAAAATACATTGTGTGTGAGCTCAGGAGGCCTCTCAATGTATTTTACTGCTGGATGTCGGAGCACAGAGTCAGAATGAGAATGAAGATAAAAATGACATAACCCGACTCGGCGTCACTTGCACTATACTCCACTTACTCTAGTTTGGGGGGTGTTTTGGAGTTTTTAAAAAAGGGACACAACACTAAACCAACACTTCATCCTCTTCATTCTCAGTCTGGTCCCAGACGACAAACGCCCATCAATCAGAATGTCCTAATCCGTGCGATTTGCCATTACTTTAAAAGACGGGAAAAGAGCTTTTTTTTTTTTGTTTGTTTTTGTTAGTTAAAGGGGTTGTCCGGGATTGAGGACTTTTTTCCATTAGTACAAGACAGACATACATATAACACACATCCATGTCCTACCTTTTCTACCTGTTTCTGAAGCCCCGTTTTCTTATAGGAAATTCTTCACTGGAAGTGAAGTTTTCTTAGACTCTGTGACGTACCGTGTCCTTTGCAGGAGCTTCTTCTTCCGGCTGCTCATCACCGCACATACTGCCGGGTGGAAGCCAAGGCCCGGCAGTGTGTTATTGTAAACAAAAGAGCCTTTGCCCTGCGCGATTTAGCATGAACTGCTCCGATGCTCAAGTCAGGGGGGCTGCCTGGGTGAAAATGGAGGTTTGTCCGGGTTCAGCTCTGAACCCGAACAACCCCTTTAATAGAATGTATGGTCATTGTCCAATATTTCCTGGCTGGATTCATTTTTCCATCACATTATACACTGCTTGTTTCCATGGTTACGACTAGGGATCGACCGATTATCGGTTTGGCCGATATTATCGGCCGATATTCAGGATTTTGACAGTTATCGGTATCGGCATCTATTTTGCCGATATACCGATAACGTATGGGGAACACAGAACGCGCTGCTCTCAGCGCTCTCTGTGTTCCCTCCGCAGCACAGGGGAGAAGGAAGCAGTGTCTCCTCCCCCTGTGCTGCTGCTGCCGCTGCCGCCAATGAGGGGATAGAACATAAGAGGAGGGGAGGGGCTGTGGCCGCTGCGCCACCAATGAAGATAAGCCTCTCATTCATTCATATACAGGAGGCGGGAGCTGGCTGCAGAATCACATAGCCGGCTCCCGACCTCTATGAGCAATAGCTGCGGTCCGCGGTAGTTAACTCCTCAGGTGCCGCGGATCGCAGCTACCGCTGATAGAGGTCGGGAGCCGGCTATGTGATTCTGCAGCCAGCTCCCGCCTCCTGTATATGAATGATCGAGAGACTTATCTTCATTGGTGGCGCAGTGCGCCCCCCCAAGCCCCCCAGTATTAATCATTGGTGGCGCAGTGCGCCCCCCACCCCCATCCCAATCCCGGCCAATAGTAAAAACATTGGTGGCGCAGTGCGCCCCCCCCCCCCCCCCACCCACCCAGTATTACTCATTGGTGCTCCGATCGGAGCCCCAGCTGTGTAAGCCTGGGGCTCCGATCGGTTACCATGGCAGCCAGGACGCTATTGAAGCCCTGGCTGCTATGGTAAGCTCCATGCTGCTGTGTGCACTATGCACAGAGCAGCAGGGACAGTGTGAGATCCTATTCACCCTGATAGAGATCTATCAGGGTGAATAGGACAAAGGTTCTAGTCCCTAAGGGGGTTAAAAGTTAGTAAAAAAAAAAAACACAAAAATATTAAGTATAAATGAAAAAGATTTATAAAAAAAAAAATACACATTAACAATAAACATATTAATTTTCAGCAGATTTGTGTAGGAATTTTTTTTTTTCTCAAAAATGAAAATTCCTAGAATATCGGTATAAATTATCGGCTATCGGCCTAAAAGTTCACAAATTATCGGTATCGGCCCTTAAAAATCAATATCGGTCGATCCCTAGTTACGACCACCCTGAAATCCATCAGTGGTGGTCGTGCTTGCACGCTATAGGAAAAAGCACCAGCCTATGTGACCTCCCATGGTCCCGGCCACCAGAGAAGCTGATGCTTTTTCCTATATTGTGCAAGCACGACCACTACTGATGGACTGCAGGGTGGTCTGTAACCATGGAAACGAGCAGTGTATAATGTAATGGAAAAATGAATCCAGCCAGCAAAGGAGGCAATATGGAGAATCACAGTACATAGTAAGTATCTTGTTCAGTAACCACGTTCATTGGTATATTTAACCCCTTAGTGACCACCCATACGCCTTTTTTTGGTGGTGACTAAGGGGCCTGGGCTGGGGTGGTACCCCGTGCAGAGGCAAGCGGGGATCCAGCTCTCACATGAGAGCCACGGCCCGGACTGGCAGGAGTGCCGATCCGGGCTGTTTAACACTTTGCATGCCGCGGGCAATGGTGCCCGGCGCAAGTAAAGTGCTGACAGAGGGAGTGGACTCCCTCTGTCTCCCATTGGCACCCCGCAAATGCGATCGCGGGGTGCCGATCTGTGTGAAGGCTGCCTGGGGTCTGATGTATGCCCCAGACCAGCCTTGAGTAATTTCCAGCAGGCTGCGCCTCTCTGGCGCAGCCTGCTGGTCAATGTCAGAATAGCATTGCCATTAAAATGCAATGCACTATGGTGCATCGCTTTTTTAAAGCAATCAAAAAGCTGTCTGTTATAGTCCCCTTGTGGGACTATTAAGTGGTAAAATAAAAAGTAAAAAAAGAAAATCCCATAAAAAAAATTACGCTTTTTTTTCAATTGAAAATGCGCTTTTCAATGAAAAAAATAGCAAAAAAAAATTATCTTCCCCATATATTTGGAATTGCGGCGTCCGTAACGACCCAGACTACATAAATATCACGTAAATTATCCCCTACGATGAACGCCGTAAAAAAAGAAGACAGAATTGCTAATTTGTTCTTAGTTGCCACCGAAAAAACGACCAAAAAGCGCCATTTACTCCTAAATAATACCAATGAAAAATACAAGTCGTCCCCCAAAAATCAAGCCCTCACACAACTCCATATAAAGAAAAATAAAAAAGTTATGGGTCTTGGGAAGTGGCAATGCAAAAACATATTTTTCTTAAAAAAAGGGTTTTATTGCAAAAAATTTGTAAAACATAAAAAAATCGATATGTATTTGGTATCACTGTAATCGTACGGACCCAGAGAATAATGGTCATTTTATACCGAAAAATGAACGCCGTAAAAATTTTAAAAACCGCAGTGGCAGTATTGCTGTTTTTCCCCATCTCCCTCCCAGAAAGAGTTAATAAAAGTTAATCCGAAAGATATGTGTACCCCAAAATGGCGCCATTAAAAACTACAACTTGTACCGCAAAAAACAAGCCCTCATAAAGCTATATAGACTGAAAACTAAAAAAGTTACAGCTTTTGGAACACGACGATGAAAAAAGGAAGAAAAACGCTTGGTCCAAAACAGGCTGGTCACTAAGGGGTTAATAGCACTGTAATAAACGGATTTGCTGCAGTTAAATATCGGTATATTGGAGCATTTGCTTGTGTGTAAGCTCTGAAGCTGTATTAGTGAATATCATTTCTATATGCCTTGCAGTATGACTGCTATTCTTCTATAAAAAGACTTTACGGTCTCCAGTGAGCTCACGGTTGGCGAAGAGCTTGAAATATCCTTAGTTTACACCCCAGAGAGATGTGTGTGGTTTTTTATATAGTCTCTGTGCCGTCTCTGGTCTTGTATGCCTTGCAAAGGTATACATGAGAAAAATTCCTCGGCACTATGTAAAATAATTGAAAACATAATTTTCTACGGAGCTGGTCGTTTTGCTTCAGCTTCCCATGTGGCCATGGTTGCACTGGTAATAGACCCTACAGGGAAATTTCCTGGTGGCCGATGCCCACGGTGCTATTTGAGCCATTCTCATGCCCAGGTACATAATGAACTGATGCACTCAACTTAATCATTGTTCTCATGCACCTGGTGCTCCTGAATTTAACAGCATGACCGTCTTCAGGTGGTGGTATATTGTGCTGCACTGTGGTATTTTGTTCTGCATGGTGGTATATTGTGCTGCACTGTGGTATTTTGTTCTGCATGGTGGTATATTGTGCTGCACTGTGGCATTTTGTTCTGCAGGGTGGTATATTGTGCTGCACTGTGGTATTTTGTTCTGCAGGGTGGTATATTGTGCTGCACTGTGGTATTTGGTTCTGCAGGGTGGTATATTGTGCTGCACTGTGGTATTTGGTTCTGCAGGGTGGTATATTGTGCTGCACTGTGGTATTTGGTTCTGCAGGGTGGTATTTTGTGCTGCACTGTAGTATTTTGTTCTGCTGGGTGGTATTCTGTGCTGCACTGTGGTATTTGGTTCTGCAGGGTGGTATATTGTGCTGCACTGTGGTATTTGGTTCTGCAGGGGTGGTATTTTGTGCTGCACTGTGGTATTGTTCTGCAGGGGTGGTATTTTGTGCTGCACTGTGGTATTTGGTTCTGCAGGGTGGTATTTTGTGCTGCACTGTGGTATTTGGTTCTGCAGGGTGGTATTTTGTGCTGCACTGTGGTATTGTTCTGCAGGGGTGGTATTTTGTGCTGCACTGTGATATTTGGTTCTGCAGGGTGGTATTTTGTGCTGCACTGTGGTATTTGGTTCTGCAGGGGTGGTATTTTGTGCTGCACTGTGGTATTTGGTTCTGCAGGGTGGTATTTTGTGCTGCACTGTGGTATTTGGTTCTGCAGGGGTGGTATTTTGTGCTGCACTGTGGTATTTGGTTCTGCAGGGATGGTATTTTGTGCTGCACTGTGGTATTTGGTTCTGCAGGGTGGTATTTTGTGCTGCACTGTGGTATTTGGTTCTGCAGGGTGGTATTTTGTGCTGCACTGTTATATTTGGTTCTGCAGGGTGGTATTTTGTGCTGCACTGTGTAATTTGGTTCTGCAGGGTGGTATTTTGTGCTGCACTGTGGTATTTTGTGCTGCACTGTGGTATTTGGTTCTGCAGGGTGGTATTTTGTGCTGCACTGTGGTATTTTGTGCTGCACTGTGGTATTTGGTTCTGCAGGGGTGGTATTTTGTGCTGCAGGGGTGGAATTTTGTGCTGCACTGTGGTATTTTGTTCTGCAGGGTGGTATTTTGTGCTGCAGGGGTGGTATTTTGTGCTGCACTGTGGTATTTGGTTCTGCAGGGGTGGTATTTTGTGCTGCACTGTGGTATTTGGTTCTGCAGGGGTGGTATTTTGTGCTGCACTGTGGTATTTTGTTCTGCAGGGTGGTATTTTGTTCTGCACTGTGGTATTTGGTTCTGCAGGGGTGGTATTTTGTTCTGCAGGGGTGGTATTTTGTTCTGCAGGGGTGGTATTTTGTGCTGCACTGTGGTATTTTGTGCTGCACTGTGGTATTTTGTGCTGCACTGTGGTATTTTGTTCTGCAGGGGTGGTATTTTGTTCTGCAGGGGTGGTATTTTGTGCTGCACTGTGGTATTTTGTTCTGCAGGGTGGTATTTTGTGCTGCACTGTGGTATTTTGTTCTGCAGGGGTGGTATTTTGTGCTGCACTGTGGTATTTTGTTCTGCAGGGTGGTATTTTGTGCTGCACTGTGGTATTTGGTTCTGCAGGGGTGGTATTTTGTGCTGCACTGTGGTATTTTGTTCTGCACTACGGTATTGCTGAAATGCTTAAAGGGGTATTCCTATCACATACAATGGGGGCATATCGCTAGGAGCTGTGGCTGGGGGACCCAGAGTTTCCTGGGGTCCGTCCACCACCAAGCGCTGCTCCCATACAAGTAAATGGGAGCGCTCCTCGCCCACGTGTGGCCCTTGCTCCCATTCTATGGGGCAGGTGGAAATAGCCAAGCCAGTGCTCGGCTATTTTCGGTGGCCCTATTAAAAAGAATGGAGGACGACTGCGCATGTGCATTGCGCCCTCCATTCATTTCCCCGCTCTGTTCTTGTTGTAGGTGCCAGAGGCAGGACCCGCACCGATCAGACAATGGGGGCATATCTTAGCGATATACCCCTATTGTATGTGATGGGAATACCCCTTTAATTGTGTTGGCCCCTCCTTCTTTCTTTTTGGATCCGCCTACAACATTCAGCCACTTTAAGTTCCCATTCCGCTCTTGCAGGCGGCTACACCTTTGAAACCGGTAAGGCCTTGTTCACACGTCGGTTATTTCATCAGTGATTGTACGCCAAAACCAGGTCAGAGACGCAGAACAGGTGCAGATTGATTACACCTCATCTCTGTGTAGCCTCCACTCCTGGTTTAGGCTCAGAAAAAATGGTGGAAATAATTGATCAAACTGAGGTGTGAACAAGGCCTAAGATGTAAACCACGAGTCGAGGAACACAAGGAGTGACGTTCACAAGGTCCACACACTAGAGGAAGACATGGGCAAAGTGACAAACGGAACGGTCTTAAAGGGAATCTAGTGTACGGTTTGTTTGCGTCTTCGTTTATCGAGGCAGGCCCGCGACAGTCCCCCGGAGAAGTTAATGAGCCATTTTCTGCCGCTGTTTCTTACGTCTGACTATAAAGATGTCACATCATGCGTCCCAGGGGAACGCTACACAAGCTCATCTAGTTTATGGCCTTTTCCCTATATGCCACTAATTGTCATGAATATTGATGGCCACCTAGAACGCGGCAACTTTCATGTCAGCATGTTCAAAGGTCAGCGTTGTTAAAACCATTCAAGTGCAATGCATAGGTTAATGCACAAAGCCCATCGCAATGGTTTATTAGTGTGCTACCAACCAAGCAGTGGACAAAGCTGTCTTCTTACATACCTTACAGATCAAAGATGGTGCCACGAGCAGCCACTGAGTTACAGATCTTATACGGCACAGAGCCCCATAGACATTTCTACTACTCCGAAGGCAGCAGAAGACAAGAGCTATACCTGCTGCCAAGTAAGGCGCTGGTCCCATCTGCATCATGGTTTCTGTTGATAACATTGCCGGATACATCATATGATGGCTACCAGCAGGACGAGCCGAATCTCATTCATTTACCTTGGTGGAATGCAAAGGACACCATTATGGGAGTTGTTTTGATCGGGAAAAAAATCCCTGCATGCGGAGCTTTTTTCAATAAGGTGCAACAGAGTCTGTGATGCAGATGTGAACAGAGCCGAATTTCTCAAATTGTAAAAGAAAATCATCTGCGGCCTGTACTCCAGAAGATGCAACTTAAAGCACCCATACACCTTCAATACACCTCTCCCGGCTTCTGCCAGGTACCCACTTGAGGAGAAAGCTGCTGCCAGCTGCCTGCCAGAATAACAAACGGATTGGATTAGGCGAGTTTCACAATAGCGCTAAAATGTTCCAGTAGAGGGACGGCCTTGCAGAAAAAAGCCAGATACTTCCTTTTCCCGCCAAAGCCCATTAAGTATAATGGGACCCAGTGGGGATCGAGGCCAGATCGCCACTGGCTCCCATTATAGTCAGTGGGGCCTGGTAGTGCTCCGGCAGTTTCCGGCTATGCCGAATATGATGAAGTCCGACAGGCTGTTCCTCTGCTAGAACATTTTAGCCCTAGTGTGAAACTTGCCTTAGGCTTCAAAACCCCCGATCCTTCTCTCTCCTGACATCATCTGTCTGGAGATGGTCGGAAAAAAACCCAGATCCTTCTCTCCCCTGACATCATCTGTCTGGAGAGGGTCGGAAAAAAACCCTGATCCTTCTGTCCCCTGACATCATCTGTCTGGAGAGGGTCGGAAAAAAACCCGATCCTTCTCTCCCCTGACATCATCTGTCTGGAGAGGGTCGGAAAAAAAACCCTGATCCTTCTCTCCCCTGACATCATCTGTCTGGAGAGGGTCGGAAAAAAAACCCTGATCCTTCTCTCCCCTGACATCATCTGTCTGGAGAGGGTTGGAAAAAAAACCCTGATCCTTCTCTCCCCTGACATCATCTGTCTGGAGAGGGTCGGAAAAAAAACCCTGATCCTTCTCTCCCCTGACATCATCTGTCTGGAGAGGGTCGGAAAAAAACCCTGATCCTTCTCTCCCCTGACATCATCTGTCTGGAGAGGGTCGGAAAAAAACCCTGATCCTTCTCTCCCCTGACATCATCTGTCTGGAGAGGGTCGGAAAAAAAAACCTGATCCTTCTCTCCCCTGACATCATCTGTCTGGAGAGGGTCGGAAAAAAACCCTGATCCTTCTCTCCCCTGACATCATCTGTCTGGAGAGGGTCGGAAAAAAACCCTGATCCTTCTCTCCCCTGACATCATCTGTCTGGAGAGGGTCGGAAGATCCCCCGATCCTTCTCTCCCCTGACATCATCTGTCTGGAGAGGGTCGGAAGATCCCCATACACAGGTGACTGTTGCCATTTCATTTATTTGAAATGGGGTTTTATTTACAGTGTTTTTGTTCTTCTGTCCTCCACATTGTCCTCTACTTGCTTATGGAGACCTATTGCTTGCATTCAATTGCCAGCAACCTGATAGTCTTTCGAGCAATGGTGCAGGTTAGTTAGGGTACTGACTCTCTCCTTAAAGAGACCAGCCCTGTATAAATCCATACTGGATGTGCTCCATGGTATTGAGACTCATCTCCCAAGGAAAGAGAACCATCTTGTGGAAGTGGCTCCCTATAAGTCAGAATCCGACTTTCTAACAAGCCTTGGACATGACCAGGGAAAAGAGATATCTAGCTTGGCTGTTTTCCCTTGTCATGTCCCAAGGCTTGTTAAGTTGGATTTTGACTCCTAGGGAGCCATTTCCATAAGATGGCGCTAGCGAGATGGTTCCCTTTTCCTTGGAGAGACCTCTTTGCATAGCAATGTGAAAAATGTTTGTGATTGCTCAGCAATTCTTGTGCTTTCCCCTATGAGCCGCACATTGTATGGGTATGCGTTCTCTGTGTTCCTTCCAGCTTCGTATCTGTATCATAAAATTTGTCATGCATTGTACATTTATACATGACTTTGGGCAGGGGTGCACCTAGCCTTTCTGCTGCCTGAGGCGAAAACTGAAACGGCGCCCCTCCCATGCCAATTTCTTAACCTAACCCCTTTGCTTATTGCCCATGGCCCTTCTGCTGCCCCCCTCTTGCTCCTTCCTGCTGCCTCACCTGGCCTCATTGGTGGTGCACCCCTGACTTTGGGATAAAGAGAATAGTGATGGCCGTAGACAACGGTAAAGCCTGGAAGATGATGGGTAAGAGCATCAATGAGTGCAGTGTGCATTTCAGCCTGTAATATGGTGCTTAGTGTATTGTACACCGCATTGTAGGTCGCTTAGTTCCCTTCAAGAATTAAGAGATCCCCTAGGATCACTGAAATCAATCTGATATACGGCATCTGATGGAGCTTTATTTTGATACGTTGGTTTGCACGGCCCCTTGAAATGCACTAGCACCATAGCCCTGATGTGTATGCTCGTAGCACTCATACATTGGCTGACTGTTCGAGAAAATCAAGCAGGATTTACAGTGAAAAAGGAAACCAAGGAGGAAGCTGTTTTCTAGGGGCATGGAAAGTGAAATGTCTGATTTACAGCTGTAAGATCTGCCTGAAGAAGGCAGGCTTTATTAACCGAGCCAATGTATTCAGTGAGCCAAGAGACTGGAAATGTGAGAAAACAAAGCCGAGTGCTGCAAGTCCCTTCTTCTCTAATGAGTGACTGTGACCAGAGTGTCAAGTCTCAGGGCCGGGTGTGCAGAAGAAATGTGTTGTGTTCCTTCTGATGATGACTTAGCACTTGCAGACAACTCCTTGTTCTTCACCGGTACGGCCGTTGATTGCCTCGGAGGTTGATATTGCGCAGAGCAGACAATAGTTTATCCTTTCCAGAAGGCTCAGCATGAAAGAGACGGAGAACATCAATGTAAAAAGAGTTGAACCAGACGTCAGTGAGCTACTTTCCATGTATTTCCAGATTTAACTGAACCCAAAATACTCAGTGGGGCAGATTCACTAATATTGTCGCACTTTGGCTAGTTTCTCATCTGCGGCACAGCTTCTCCGAGCAGGCTGTTTCGGCAGAGGAGTTCTCCAGATCCAGCATTGCCGGCTAGTGCCTCCTGCCCGCTGCACCCCATTGACTAGAATAGGATCCGATATCCCAGGAGTCCTGCATACAACGGTTTTGGTCCGGCTGATTCCCTGCATTCTTTGTCGGAGCAGTCTGCGTTGCAGATGTGAAACTAGCCTAAGAATACGAATCGCAGTCTTAGTCTTAGGCGGCTTTACTATTCTGGCACATGGACCTTTATAACTTTAGAGTATCGTAGATCCTGCGCCAGATTTATGCTAGAATTCTGTCCATGCACCAAAAAAACCTTGTCTAGTCTAAACCTATGCCACCAATAAGTTAGTGTAGGGAGACTCCCAAAAATATGCCAAGATTTTGGCAAATGGAGGTGCATTTAGACCACACCTCGCTTCCAGTAAAGTCACGGCCCTTGCCAGATGAGGCATCAAATGCTTAGAAAAGTGTTCAGCACAGTTGGTACATGTGATGCAAAATGCGCAAACAACCTAGTAATTCTTCCCCCATGTTTTCCATTGGCGGAGAGTCCTGTTCTTTGGGTGGTATGCTGCATTTCGATGCAGTTCTTATAAAATCTTACAGTGAATCTAATGCTAGTATAATCAACATAGCCGCAGTGAATCCACAAGTCCTATGTGTCGGCAGACTGCAGGGGTGGACGCGGGACCAGCCAGATCTCATCATTTATTTCATCTTAAAATTCTCCGATGTTGCACTTGTCTGAAACTGGCCATAGAGGCTTTGTATGGTTTAGAATTCTGCGCTGTATAGAACTATTCAGTTTATTATATAGTTTAATTAAGTCCCAAGTATCCATCTCAAGGACCTCTGTTGTATAGAGGTGGTGTGTTTATTTCATACATACGACCAGTAGTTCGCTCCATACGACCACCACCTGCATGTATGGACAGCTATGGTTGGGGGATGCTGCTTCAGGGTCCAGCTAATAAACATACAGTAGGTTGTTTTAGGTAGTTACAAATTCAACTTTGCAACCATTTGAATTGCCCCAATGCATCAAATAGTCTTGATGAAAACTACCCTACGATTTCTATCTACAGCTTCTGACCTATGTGCCCCCATGGCTATACAAATGATCCTGCAGCCATACTCTTCCACCCGATCCCCTACTTTCTGCTACCCCGTCCAGTGCATTCATTATGTTCTTTAGTAATGCTCCCCTTAATAATACGGGGGTCTTGATTGTGCATTAGCGGGATTTTATTACCAAGCAGCAGGTAAAGCAAGAAATCTCTGAATGCTGGTGGAATTCACCAACCAACGTCCACGGGCTTGTTATCTTGTAAAAGGAAAATGCATGAAATGCGTTGGCGGTAACGGACATAACTGAAATATAGATCTGTAGCGATAACCTTCTTTTCCTTCAAACAGATTTGGAGTTGGACGAAGGTCACCAGCCTCTATTGACAGGCAGAATACGCAGGGAGAACTGGTGGCCAGTGGAAAGTCTACACCCAACTGGCAGAGGAGTGACGACAATGCCAACGATCAGATAGGTATCTGTGTCTACCACGAGACTTCCATGTAGTCTATATTTCTTTTTTGTTTTTGGTCTTGCAGCAGTTTGAACATGCGGGTTCTCTCCTTGCTTGTAGATGTACAAGGCTATGATGTATTAATACGGTGCCATGGTATGATGGTGTAAATGCCGAGACATTTAAATGCTTTCGCTGCCCAAATACATCATGGCGATACTGCCGGAGCCATTGCTTGGCAATGTGTTTAAGGCAGCTGGGCCCATTGATCCCCCAGGAGACTAGTAATGTCATAGACATGCGGCAGCTCCTCATTCCCATTACTTTACTGAGATAAACAGGCTGGGCCGACCTCCATGTTCATATCGCTAGGAGTGGTCAGCAGAGGGCGCAGACAAGCATCCGAAAATTCTCTTTTAGCTAAAATGTCCGTGTAAAGAATTCAGACCATGTTGTCTACTTGCAAATTTACATTTTTATTGCATTACGCCAATACGCTGCCAGTGCAAGTAAATGATGAGATGTATAAAGCAGCAGGGGTGCGGATCTGCATGGCGGGCATAGATGTTTGCTCCTTTCTTCTCATACAGGCATTGCAGTTTGTGCTTTATGAAACCAAACCCCATCAGGAGTCTCGCAGGAATCGGTGTGACACAGAAGTAATATTCCGTCTCTGCTATGCTTGAACAGAAACGCAGTAATATATGTATAATATATATTGTATATGGATGAAGATTCGTTTAGAAGCTAAGCGATCTCAAGACGCTGCCACACGGTCGGGTTTTTTATGCAATTTTTTAAAGCCAAAAACAAGAGTGGGTCATAAAAGGCGGGGAAGTATTAGGGCGCATTCACACAAGCGTATTTTTGGTCCACGTCCGATCTGCATTTTTTGTGGTTCCAACGTTCACCCATTCATTTCTATGGGTCTGCAAAAAATGTTGTCATGTGTGTGCTGTCCACATCCAAATTGTAGGGCATGTCCTATTCTTGTCCATTTTGCAGACAAGAATAGCCATTTTTTTTCAATGGGGCCCACAAAAAGTGCAGGATGCATATGGTCACATCCGTATTTTTCGGATCCGCAATTTTATGGACCTCGACACGCATATGGTTTTGTGTTTTCTTAAGGACAGATACTAAACGCTGCATCCAAGCCACACAGCTCCAATTGCTGAGCTTCACCTGTACTTTCCAGACAAAACATGGCAAGTGCAAACAGAGGGCATAGACTACTCGACTGCAACGTGAACGGGCACCTAAATAAAAATGGCCAGGTTTGGATATTTAAAGTAATATACAATTGTGCCATGTAGACTTGCCAAAGAAAAGACTCTCTGTTGTACAAAGCTACGGCTCCATGATGACGCGGGGTTGCTTGAGTAGGCATTAACGCTACCTCAGTGTTTCTCTATGGGCAGACAAGTCACACATCTTATCCCTTGTATGGGAGCAATAGGGTGACTCGTACTAATGTGACCCAGTGTCCCCGTGAAGCTTTAGGTTTAATCCCCAGCCTTTACTGTAGACAAGCACTAAAGGGAAGTCTAGTTGAACGTTCCCTTTGGGAATTATAAGTTAAAGAAGTTTTCTGGGAGTTTGATACTGATGAGTTATCCTCTGGATAGGTCATCAGTATATGATTGGTGGGGGTCCGACACCCGGGACCCCAACCGATCAGCTGTTTGAGAAGGCAGCGGCACTCACAGCTTTTCCAGATGGCCATGTGATGTCACATTTATCGATGCCAAGCACAGCCGCTGTACAATGTGGCAAGCAGAGAGAAGGCCACCACACTACTGCGAGCACCGGTGCCTTCTCAAACAGCTGATTTGCGGGGGTCCTGAGTGTCCTGGATAGGTTGTCAGTAGTGATGGGCAAACTATTCAAAAATTGGATTCTGCTGCTTTGCTCAATATTACAAAAAAATTTGCTTTGTCACGAAGCGCATTTTTTTTTTAAAGTAGTGGGTGCAATGACAGGGAGCGGCGATTGCGCCACTCCCCATTATTGTACACGTCAGATGCCGCAATCTAGCTGATCGTGGTATCTGACAGTAATAGCACAGTGTAAAATAAATAAAATCATAATTATATCTCCTCCACTTGAGCGCGGAGAACTGGCCGCCGACATCTTAATTGAAGATCTAGCGCAAAATCTCACGCAGCCCACTATGACATATATCACTGCACACGGGATTTCGTGCAAGATCTTCAGTCAAGATGGCATCAACCAGCTTTTCACGCTCAAATCGAGAAGGTATGTTTTTTTTTAAAATTTTTTACCACCATTCAGGGAAAATCTATTCGCTACCATTAAGCACGAGGAAATTCGGCTTCACGGCGAATCAAATTTTCTCTGAAATTCGGATCGAATTTCACTTTGTGGAGTTCTATTCACTAAAAACAAGTCATTAGTGAAAATTATCAGAAAACCCCTTAAATGCATTACTGACAAGCGGTTATCAGGGGAAGCCGTATTCCCTGGCATCAGAAAGCAGGCAGAAGGTATTGCTCCTGTATAGTGACGGTGGAGACAGGAGAGGAATTGTTGTCACATCACGATGGCCCCGCAGCTCTTCACCGCAAGAATAAAGTTTGCCAATACGTGTCTCCTGTCATCTGCTGATGGCGCTCGGGCCGGTACGAGATCGAATTGAGATGCACCGATATTTCACTGCTACAGAACAAGACATTTTGTTGCTAAGTAGAAAAGATCTTGCCAAACCACCTCGAGAAAGTGAGATTAATGCCGTGAGATCTGGAGTTGCTTAGTAACGTAAAACTCAGCCTTGGCCATTTCTGGGTTGTCAAGCCATCTGTTCAGCTAGTGTCTATGCACATTTCAATATGGCAAAGCCACAATTAAAGTGCTTCGTAATTTATTAGAGGGACAGAATTAATTATTTTTTTCCTGTAATGTAAAATGTGTGTTTATTGCCACTGCATGATGCAATGGAGGTTGGAGGTGTAATCCTAACACCGAGATACTCGGGTATGATACTTCACATTAGTTTAGAAAACCCATTTATAAGTTTTTTAGTAAAATTCTGCTTTTAAGGCAAAGTACTGCATGTGCGGGGAGCAGCTGATGGTGTCACATCCCTGCGTTAAACACCCTATAAGCAAACTGTGCAATGCTTCATTCTCCCTGTGGTGGCGCTGCAGGAGAAGGAACACTTGCTGCCAGGTTTCCCCACAATTTACATCTGATTGCTGGGGTCCTAACAGCAGGACACCTTGAAATTAGATGGGGGATAGTGCAAGCATGAATTGATTAAAGGGTGTTATCTAGGAAAAGATATTTATGACTTATCCTCAGGATAGGTCATCTGTATAAGATCTACGAGGGTGCGATACCTCAGACCCCCACCGATCAGCTGTTAGAAGAGGCCTTGAGCGCCGCAGTCTCTTCCTAGGCCAGTGACAACACTGTACATCGTTCACGTGGCCTAGTTGCAGCTCAGCTCCATTCAAGTCAATGGGGCTGAGCTGCAATACCAAGCACTGCCACTATACGATGTGCCGCACTGTCCTTGGAAAGCTGCAAGGAGCCTGCATTGCTCACTAGAGCTCTGGTGAGCATAGCGGCTCCCTGAAACAGCTGATCGGAACTTGGACCCCCACTGATGTGATAATGATGACCTATCCTGAGGATGTCATTATCTTTTCCAGGATAACCCCTTTAAGGAGTTATATATTTAGCCTCCAGGCTGTGACCACTTGTGCATTAGGAATTCACAGCGAACACTAGAGGCACCCGTATCAGTAAAAACCTTTTGGATATCTCTTCGTAAATTTAGAAAACCATTGTTTAAGCCAAATCCTCATAAATTTGCACATGCTTACTCTGCCTTATGTGAGCTGCTGAGAGTAGATGGCATCAATTATAATTATTACCCAAGTCCTTCAGGACATGCCACCATCTGTGGAATTATGTACAAGGTATGAATTTATCTTAACTAAAGCAACATCAATGATCTTCTCAGCATACCGTCTTTACCAGGGCCTTTATAAAGATCTAATGGAGAATGGAATGTGATGAAAATAGGGAAAGGGAACAGTAATACATTTGCGTACAATACCTGAGTTTTCAAAGAAAGTTTGCATAATGGCTGTACTTTTTTGTACAATCATAACTGTGAAGAAATATGTATTTTTTGGGTTTCTCGAATATCCTTTTCAGCCTAATTATTCCCATCTTCAGCTGCACACTTAGATGCATTTCTCTCAGAAGCAAGGGGCATCTCCCATCTGTGGAATCTGCCAGCACTTTACAGATAAGGAGGGGGAAATCACACTTACAGACACAGGATGCTCCTGGGATGTTCTGAAGCAGTGTAGAAGCCACTTCCTCTTTGCCTTTTTCTGTCTCTATGTTACTACGGACAGATCTTAGCTGACAACAGGCAGTGGACTGCAAATTACGTGGAAGTGATACCCCTAGTGGCCATGATTTTACTTTTTTTTTTTTAGGTAGATGCAGGCAGATTTTGTAAATGAAGTGATTTAGTAATTTGCTATTTACACTGTTCTCTATTAAATTAAGTTAAATTGTGGGAAAATAGTGACTCTTTTATATATACGTAGCGCTAAATGCTTGAAATAATCTGTTTTACAGAGCCAACATGTCACATGCCTGCTGTGTCTAAGGTACATCCGTCATACAGAGACAGCCCTACTGGAAGACTTATACGACAGGATCCAGTGCTTCATCTATCTCCCCACAAACAGGGACAGGTGTGTGCTAAACCTTCTTTTTTTAAAGGGGCATTCACACAATTAATAATTATCATGTAGGCAATAAATGTCCTCATTGCTGGGACCCCCACAATCACTGGAATCGGGGCTCAAGCCCCCATTCCTCTTCACTTCATAACCACAGTGAGGTGGAGTTCAAATGGAGCCACGGGGGAAGCATGCTCCCTGCTTCACCGTTCTATGTCAGTGGGGCTGATGTAAATAGCCGAGCCTTGTACTTGGCTATCTCTGCCGCTCTCATGGATTTTGAATGGAGGAGCACTGAGCATTCTTGACTGCTGCCCATTCTAAGGTCTCCTTAATGTGGTCATGCAGCGAGGACAAACAGTATGGCTCTCATACCCTGTCCTAGTGATCATTGGCATCCTAACAGTGAGGCCCCAGCAATCAGATATTGAATTTGCTTAGGAAAATCCTTAATGTAAATTTAAAGAGAGCCTATTATCATAAAAATGCAGTGTAATCTGCCAGGAGCATGTTATAGAGCAGGAGGAGCTGAGCAGATTTTTATATAGTTTTATAAGATGAGATTCAGTAAAACATTAATTTGAATTCTTGCTCACTCAGGACTTTGAAGTCCAGGAGGAGGTCCTATCAGTGATTGAAAGCCTTCCCTCTGAGGCGGAGGTCCAATCAGTGACTGACAGCCTTCCCTCTATGAGGAGGAGGTCCTATCAGTGATTGACAGCCTTCCCTATATGAGGCGGAGGTCCTATCAGTGATTGACAGCCTTCCCTCTATGAGGCAGATGTCCTATCAGTGACTGACAGCCTTCCCTCTATGAATAGATGGTCCTATCAGTGATTGATAGCCTTCCCTCTATGAGGAGATGGTCCTATAAGTGATTGACAGCCTTACTGCTATGAGGCGGAGGTCCTATCAGTGATTGACAGCATTCCCTCTATGAGGCGGAGGTCCTATCAGTGATTGCCAGCATTCCCTCTATGAGGAGGAGGTCCTATCAGTGATTGACAGCCTTCCCTCTATGAGGAGGAGGTCCTATCAGTGATTGACAGCCTTCCCTCTATGAGGAAGAGGTCCTATCAGTGATTGACAGCATTCCCTCTATGAGGCGGAGGTCCTATCAGTGATTGACAGCCTTCCCTCTATGAGGAGGAGGTCCTATCAGTGATTGACAGCCTTCCCTCTATGAGGAGGAGGTCCTATCAGTGACTGACAGCCTTCCCTCTATGAGGAAGAGGTCCTATCAGTGACTGACAGCCTTCCCTCTATGAGGAGTAGGTCCTATCAGTGATTGACAGCCTTCCCTCTATGAGGAAGAGGTCCTATCAGTGATTGACAGCCTTCCCTCTATGAGGAGGAGGTCCTATCAGTGACTGACAGCCTTCCCTCTATGAGGAGGAGGTCCTATCAGTGATTGACAGCCTTCCCTCTATGAGGAGGAGGTCCTATCAGTGACTGACAGCATTCCCTCTATGAGGAGGTCCTATCAGTGATGACAGCCTTCCCTCTATGAGGAAGAGGTCCTATCAGTGATGACAGCCTTCCCTCTATGAGGAAGAGGTCCTATCAGTGACTGACAGCCTTCCCTCTATGAGGAAGAGGTCCTATCAGTGATTGACAGCCTTCCCTCTATGAGGAGGAGGTCCTATCAGTGATTGACAGCCTTCCCTCTATGAGGAGGAGGTCCTATCAGTGATTGACAGCCTTCCCTATATGAGGCGGAGGTCCTATCAGTGATTGACAGCCTTCCCTCTATGAGGCAGATGTCCTATCAGTGACTGACAGCCTTCCCTCTATGAGGAGATGGTCCTATAAGTGATTGACAGCCTTACTGCTATGAGGCGGAGGTCCTATCAGTGATTGACAGCATTCCCTCTATGAGGCGGAGGTCCTATCAGTGATTGACAGCCTTCCCTCTTTGAGGAGTAGGTCCTATCAGTGATTGACAGCCTTCCCTCTATGAGGAGGAGGTTCTATCAGTGACTGACAGCCTTCCCTCTTTGAGGAGTAGGTCCTATCAGTGATTGACAGCCTTCCCTCTATGAGGAAGAGGTCCTATCAGTGACTGACAGCCTTCCCTCTTTGAGGAGTAGGTCCTATCAGTGATTGACAGCCTTCCCTCTATGAGGAGGAGGTCCTATCAGTGACTGACAGCCTTCCCTCTATGAGGAGGAGGTCCTATCAGTGACTGACAGCCTTCCCTCTATGAGGAGGAGGTCCTATCAGTGACTGACAGCCTTCCCTCTATGAGGAGGAGGTCCTATCAGTGATTGACAGCCTTCCCTCTATGAGGAGGAGGTTCTATCAGTGACTGACAGCCTTCCCTCTGAGGAGGAGGTCCTATCAGTGATTGACAGCCTTCCCTCTATGAGGAGGAGGTCCTATCAGAGATTGACAGCCTTCTCTCTCTGACTATGTATACAGAGATAGCTGTCAGTCACTGATAGGACCGTGGACTTCAAAGTCCAGAATGACCAGGAATGTAAATGAATAAGGTTATACTGAATCTCTTTTTATAACAATATAACAATCTGCTCAGCTCCTCCTGCTCTATAACATGCTGCCTGCAGATTGAATTGCATTCTGTGGTGACAGGTCCTCTTTAAAGGCATTGGGAACTAGCCACCATCTTCCCCTGTGTAATGTAGAGGAGGGGGCTTCAGTTTTGTCCCATATCAATAAAAACCACCAGACCTTCTGCAATATAGTTGTCCACAAGAGCAGGGAGAGTCAAACTGATGACGTTCCACTGTAGATCTGTAACACCTACTATGTGCCATTTATTATACTAGGGTCTTCGTGTGTGTTTTTATGGATAATACGACATTGGGGAACTTTTGGCACAATGACCTGGATACAACTGCTACCTCTACTGACTCAAAAGATAGCAGTGCAAGTCAGTAGAGCCCCAGATAAGTGTCAGTCTCACACTGCCTAAATTTACAGAACACGGAGGACCCATGAAATGAAGTATACTCATATCATCTAGAAGTATTGCCAAATAATCAGTCGGTGGTTGCTCATTCTACTACTTGGACCATATGTTTGGTCTGCAGCTGATCTGCATTTTTTGAGGATCGGATGCTGTCCACATCCGTTCCGCGGCCCCACAAAAAAGATAGAACATGTCTTATTCTTGTCTGTTTTACAGACAAGGATATAACATTTCTACAGAAGTTAAAAAATTAACGGTGGCATGTACTCGGCTGTGATCGGCCATTTGCGGACCGCTAAACACTTATGGCCATGTGCATAAGCCCTTATTTTTGGTCCATGTCCGATCTGCATTTTTTGCAGACTGCACACAGACCCATTCATTTCTATAGGTCCACCCAAAAAGAGAAAACCGCACAACGACATCATTTGCAAAACACTTACAGCGATGTGCATAAGCCCTTAAAGGGGTTGTCCGGGCTTTTAATATTGATATCCTCGGGTCAGTTGTTTGAGGAGACGGCGCGCGCGCAGTGTGCACGTGCTGTCTCTCTTCCTGCTCTGACGCTGCTGTCTATGGCAAAGTAGCGGCAGAGAAGGGAGACGGCCCGTGCACTCTGCGTGCGCCTTTTGTTCATACAGCTGATTGCTGGGTGTCGAACCCGCGCCAATCTGATATTGATGACCTATCCTGAAGATAGGTCATTAATCTTAAAACCCCTTTAAGGCCTCATGCACACTATTGTATTTTTGTAATGACCTTTTTTTATTTTGCTTTTTTTTTGCAGACCGCGCATAGACCCATTTATTTTTATGGGTCTGCAAAAAAAAAAAAAAAAAAACGCACACTGCCGCAAATTATAGACCTTGTCCTATTCTTGTCCATTTTACGAAGAAGAATAGGCTTTTTATTTATTTATATTTTTTTTTACAGTGGGTCCCACTAAAATTGTGGGGTGCACACGGACCACATCCACATTTTGCGGATCCGTGATTTGCTGATTGCATGTACAGGAGAGGCCTAAAGCCTATTTTTCGTCATTGAATGCATAACAGCTAATTTAACGTTTGATGCAAGACTGCCTTTATTTCCAGACTGACAGCCATTACTCCAGCCATTCAAGCACCAATACACTTTCCAGCAATGCTTCCAGCGCTCACAGTGAAGAGAAGTGGTATGACAGCGGGGAGCGGCTGGAGTCGGATCTGAACAGCTACACGTATATTCAAGGAACATCCGCCGACAGCGGGATTGACACTACTTCATACAGCCATGCCAATTCTGCCATCCCCGGGGCATCAGCCACTTCTCCGCGCTCTGGCCCTCCCAAAGAGAAAGTGGCGCCTCTGTGGCACAGCGTCAGTGATGTGGGGTTAATCTCCGATAGGACTTGTGACAGAGACTCTCACGCAGTGGATGGGAAAAGGGAATCTCCTGTCACTATGGAGAATCACACTAAAGTCCCCACAGGCTCCAAGCCATTAACAAGAGAAAACAGCGCCTACAGCCTGAGCGATGGGGCGTCACATACCAGGTAATATCTCGGTGTCACAGCTTGTGTTCATGCAGGTGTGTCCCTCTGTGGTGTGATCACAGCGGTGGTGGGTCCTTTTGCTAGAAGACACGGTACGCAGAATGGAGATTAGAAAACGGTCACGGTTTGTCACATCTCCTTTCCACCATTCCTTTTTCCCTAACATTAGAAATAAAATCATCCCATTCTCTCCCACACAACTTTACCACATTAGTCCAAACCAACCTAAAATACAGCACACTATAGAAAAAAATATACTGTATCAGCTCGAAGGTGTGAAATGATTAGAATTTTAGTCCCTTAAAGAGAACCTGTCACCATGAGACGGCTATCCAATCTACCGCCATCATGTTACAGAGCAGGAGGAGCTGAGCTGATGCAATTTTGGGCTCAGGGGTCCAGCGATAACTAGCTTGGCTAGAGATGACGATCAGTCACTTAGTAGGATCACCCACTAGACTCCTAAACTCAGAATGAGCAGGGATTTCAATGAATAGCAAGTTAGGATACACCTTAATCCGTACATTTACATAACAGTGAAAAATGGCCGTCACACTGCAGTTTTTAGAACAAATTGAAGTCAATGGGGCTATTGACATGGCCATTTTTGTCAGTCAATAGCGGCTGTCAAAAAATAGAACATGTCTTATTTTTGGCCGTTTCACGGCCACACGGAACCCGTTGAAATCATAGATCTGGTACAGAAGTGGAGAATGGCCTTTTATGGGTTAAAAAAATACCTCATCCACTTGCACGTGCAGAGGCATTCGCTTGTCTCTCGATGCCGAAGGACCTGTCGTAGGACCTCCGTTCAAGCGTGATGACATCATCATTCTTGAGCGCAGAGCCTCTGCGTGTCCAAGGGGATGAGGTGAGTAAAAATAATGTTTCCAGTTTAAACCACTATGGGGGACATTATTATTGCTGGAGGCCACTTGCCCTCCACGATACAGAGCATGACATGCTCCTACGCTCCACTCATTGTTGCTGAATGAGGGAAGAAGGAGTTATGTCCAGGTTCAGCTCTGAACCCAGACAATCCCTTTAATTGCTGTTTTGCATCCGTTTTTTAACGGCCATTAAAAATTGAGGATTTTCATTGGCTTTTTTATATATATTTTTTTATACTATCCCAATCCCTGCAGTATACATAATGCCCCCCCACAGAGCTGAACCAGACGTAACCCCTTTAAAAATAGGCAGAAAATGAATGCAAAACTGGTTGAAAAATGGCCATGAAAAACTTAGTGTGAAACTATACATCAATCTGCTCTGCTCCTCCTGCTCTATACCAGGATGATGAAAGTGACTCCTTCCCTTTAAAGGAAATGTATGGGGACAGACATTTTTATAGACTTCTCTCCACATAATAAAGACACTGAAGATCAGGGAAAAGTAGATTGCATTGAATGCCACAAATATGTGATTAGATATGGGAGGCTTCAGGTTTAGTGTCCCTTTAGGTATCACCGTGAAGTGCAATACTGAACACTAGTATTGATAACAAAAATGGACACGACACGTCAGGGTAAACATTTGCACAGTGGTAATACATTGCTCACAGTGATGCGATACTGGTGATGGAGTCTGCTGTTGTATTGGGATGCAGTTATCACTGTGTGCTTGTTTGTCTTGTAGGCCGTTCTCGGTGTAGCCTTGTCGTTGAGTCAGCGGTGCTCTATGTGGCTTTGTATTTGGGTCAGATGTGTATTTTTGGGAAGCGGTGTTTTTCTTGGGCAGTGGTTGTCGGCGTCACCTTGTCCTGTGGCAGTACTCATCTGTGCTCTGTTGTCCTAAGCCCTTGCTTGTCCATGTAACGTTGTGCCGGGCTCATGTTCGTTTATACGGTGTCGTCCTCGGCTTTTTGGAAATGAACATGTGGTCTCTAAATACAGATTTTTATTTCCCAGGCAATAGGTTGTACAGCTTGGTCTTTGAAGGAAATAATGATGTATTTGTGTCATTGGTTCCTCTGTTCTGTACGGAAAGTACAAATCCACTAAAGTCCAGAAATGCAAATGTATGCACAAACGTTCCAATAACAATAGGTGTAGTTAGTTACCGTATCTTATCTCCAAACTTACTTGTGGATTTTTGAGTTTGCTCCAAAACGCTTGAGCATGCAAGGCCTTGTCCAACTATGTTTTTCAATTTAGTGGAAATCCACATGGATAATATTTATAAAAAAAAAATGTCCACTATTTCCAGTTTTTTTTCCTATACATTCATAGCTCATCTTCTACCAGCAGGATCCTAAAGTTTATAGAATGCATCTTAGGCTACCTTCACATCTGCATTGGAGGCTCCGTTTGGGGCCTTCATCAAAGAGTTCGTCAAAAATAGGGGAGAGAAAAGTGCTACATGCAGGACTTTTTTGTCCTCTAAGACTCTGGTCTCCTGAACTGAAACCTAACGGATCCCATTATAGTCAATGGCTGTCCGTTTTGTGCCGAATCTGGCACTTCCCTTATTTTTGTTCTTCTGTTCCTATAACAGAGCAGAAGGACACATATGGCACTAATATGAAAGAACCCTAAGGCATGTGCAGTCCGTGAAATGTGGTCTGTGTGATTGCGGCTCATGTGAGCTGATCTCACTGCAGCATAGAGATCTCCGAATCTGTGAGTTCCAGCCCCCCCAGAGCCAGTGCACTGTCCTGTACTCGCAGCATCATCCGTGTATAGGGCAATACCACGGTTGGCCTGGAAAAATGTGGCGATGACATGGACCGCATTTCACTTCCCGCACATGGCCATGTGAAAGCAGCCTAATGTGTTTATATACTGATGCTTATGCCTCTGGTGTTAGCTTTTGACCCATAAGGTATCACTAGCTACAACCCGTAGTCTAAAGCTGGCCATAAACATGACCTAGAAGTTGGTTGAACAACCATTGAGTCCATATTGCCCATTACAGTCATTCAAACTTCACATGAATGGGAGTAAGATCTGCACCTAGGCCATGTGACCAATAAATGAGACGTCACATGACCTAGAAAGAGGCCTAAGCACTCACCGAAGCCTCTTCATACAGCTGTTCGGCAGGGGTGCTGGGAGCCAGACCCCCACCGTTCACATACTGATGACCTATCCTGAGGTTAGATCATCTGTATAAGGCTACTTTCACATATATTTATTGTGCATTCCGATTTTGAGACCCAGCAGAGGATCTCAGAACCGTGGCAAAACGCTCCAGTTTTGTCCCCATTCATTGTCTATGGGGACAAAACAGAATAAACCGGATCAGGATGCATTCCGTTCCAGCAGTTTTTTGACTGGACACAAAACTGGTTTGCGAAACTGAACAAACCGAATCTTAAGCCAATGGTGCCTGATCAGTTTTTTTTTTCAGATCCAAAAAAAACAGATCCGGCACCCGTTGACTTAGAATGTTTTCAGTTTTGTTCAGTTTCAATTTAATACAACCGCATCTGAATGTATTAAATTGAACTGATGCGTTTTGCTCCAGTTTTGAGATCTTCTGCCGGCTTGCAAAACCGGAATGCAAAATGCATATGTGAAAGTAGCCTAAGTCACTCCGACAACCCCTTTAAATTTAATTCGGCAAATGGTCCATTTTATCAATTTTAGACTCGTGTGTGGGCATCTTATACCTTTCCTTGAACAGCCTATTTTTTATTTTTTTTTGAGATATCCCACAATAATAGTCTGATCACAGGAAGGCCTGCTGCTGCCGCCAACAGCCATTAGCTGTAACCCATGCGGTAACCCCTCAGCGACACCACCGGGAAAAGTGAAGCATTTTAATGCTCCCATTACAATCAATAGGTTTTCCCTGTAATACATGGATATTCCATGTCATCCAGAGCTAGGGATGCTCTTCATAGCCACTTTCCGCTCTGGTTATATTAGATTTGGATACTGGATTTACTACTAGCTAGTATTAATAGGTTTCCTAAACCAAATCATTGAGGCCGGGTTCAGATCACTGTTGTTTTCCGTTCTTCTGATTAGTCAAAAGAACAGAAAAATTTAAAAAATAAAAGATTCTTCATTTTGAGCATCATTTTGCATCCATTTTTGTCAGTTCCATCAGAGATCCCTTCTTTTAGATGGGAGAAAAAGTCTTTTGTGGATTAAGCACAACAGATGCTCAAAATAAAGGATCCAGTTTTATTCTTCTGTGACAGATCAGTGATGTGACCCCGGCCCAACCATGCTGCTGAGAAGATCGGACATCTCTGTTCAGCCTCCGCCTAGGGATTTGTAGAATATTTGTACTTGGGGTTTGGTCACATCTGCGCTGGACACTCCGTTTTTGCAGTGAGCATACATTTGTATTTTTTTACTTTTCTTTGCAAATAACCACAATTGTTCAGTATTTGGAATCATTTGGTTTGACCATATTTAATGAAGAGCGTTCAGGCTGGTCAGTCAGACTCGTGATTAAAGAATGCGATTTGTGCATTTTTATTCAAGTTTTTAGATATATTTTCCAACATCTCCCCAATTCTAAATAATTTTCCAATTTTTTTAATGCAAAATGTCCACTCGTCCAAAGGACAATTTAATACCTGAGCACAAAATCAAAAGTTTCAATTTGTCAAAGCCAAAACCATCAATCCCTTGCTGTGGGGCGTACTGTTTTTATTTTTTATTACTCATGGACCATGGATGTCCTGCTATTTCAGGATTAGAAACTAGTACATACAACATTTACTAAAAAATGTATGGCAAACCATGGTTCCAACCCTGGATATGGTGTAGGATATTTACAAAGTGGGTGAAAATCCAAGAATTAAGATTAGCTTTCTCTCATTCTCCCCCAGCACCATGAGCTCTCGGCACTCAGGAAGTCCTGTTGTTTTCACTAGTGCCAGAAGTTCACCCAAAGAAGAGTCTCATTCTGCCACTTCCCCACAGCTCGCACCTTCTTTCTCCTCCTCCTCCTCCTCCTCCTCCCCTTCTGGTCCTAGGACTTTCTACCCTCGCCAGGGTGCTACCAGCAAGTACCTGATTGGATGGAAAAAACCTGAAGGGACTATAAACTCTGTGGGCTTTATGGATTCAAGAAAGTAAGAGCCCTTTATGTTCTGCTCGTAATTTACAGTAGTGATGCCCTAATAGCTTGGACCGCGTTCTGAGGTTTTAGACTCTCTACTCTATGTTCAGCATTGGAGAATACCGCTAGACAGCTTGTGCTTCTCTTGCGACTTTTTAGGGATTTCTTTTTTTTTTTTTCCTGCATGTTTTGTAGTCTTACATAATAACCACTAAAGCTCACACAGCGCTGCACACACACACACGACACAGCGGAGACCAGGTTTCTTCCTCGCAGGTATTCATGCATGATTTTGTGGTGCTCATTAAAAACGTAGATCTCATTCTCCTTTTCCCTGCTTTCCTCCATATCTTTCCTCATTCCTGGTGTTAAATAATACAGAGTCCCAGCCTAAGCCAGTCTTTAATTTTTAAAGTCCATCTTCCTGAACTGTTTCTGTTTCCTTCAATGAAAGAAGACACCAGATTGATTGTGTGGAGATGCCACCCGCGAGGCTACGTGCATCGATAAGGGATCTGCAGGCTTCTCCAAAGAGGGTTTCCACTGTTCAAGAGGATCTTAAGAAGTTTATTGATATGGAAGAATCATCTACCGGATCAGAGAAACCTTTAAAGGTACACATAATGCATATGGATATTACGTCAATGCTGCAAAGTAACCGGTGTTCTTTTGATTCCTTCTGTCCACCTATTATGTGTTCAGTGTTGGTGGATGCCTATTCCCAGTAGCTCACTACCACTGCCTGAATCCTCTTATACAGGCATGCTCAACCTGCGGCCCTCCAGCTGTTGTAAAACTACAACTCCCACAATGCCCTGCTGTAGGCTGTTCGGCCCTGCTGGGAGTTGTAGTTTTGCAACAGCTGGAGGGCCGCAGGTTGAGCATGCCTGCTCTTATACATGTGCAGTGGAGTCATACCTGGTCTTCTGCAGGCCAGCCAATAAGAATAGAAGCGGCTACCCCACCGGCACTGAACACACACGTTCTCAATGGGAATTGAACACCATCATAGGTATGGAACAGCAATACCCAAACAACAAATTTTTTAAGAAATTGTTATATTTTGCTTTATTTAACCAGAATTGACTCCTTTCGCAAAAGAAGGCTTCAGCAAACAAGGTTGAAATACAAACAAAATTATTAACATGTTACAACGTTTCTATAAAACAGATCGGTAATATTTGGGATTATGGATGGAAAATCCTAATGAAACAACAGGACGTGAATGTAATTGGTGCTTTCTTTCTTTAGCCTTGGCAAAGCATTTTTAAGAATACTGAAGTCAGTTGAGAATTTTATGACCGGTCCCGGCTCATTAGAAAACTAGTAAATGTTGTGAAGGTTCCGGACATGGAGCTCACAGTTGGGGAGCATTAGGCTAGCTTCTAGGGATGAGCGAACCCGACGTTCTCAGGTTCGGCGTTCGGGCACTTTAAGGAATTCCCTTAGCACAAAATATAACGGAATTCTATGACGGAATGCAAAACGGAAACCTTTCTGAGATATTCCGTTTTGCATTCCGTCATGATAGAAGTCTATGGGCAGCATAACGGATTCGTCTGGTTTCCGTTATGCAGTTGTCAGAATTCCTCCACCGCCGAACCTGAAAACGTCAGGTTCGCTCATCCCTACTAGCTTCACATCTGCAGCATAATTCTATATTTTTTTTCAGCATAGCAGCGTACCTCTTGTGCCCTGATGGATTCCATTGACCATAATGGGTTCCTTCGGGTTTCAAGCTTTTTTTTTTTTGCTGCCAGAATCTGCGACAGAGGCTCTTTCCAGAATCCCATGCTGCAGATGTGAATCCGGCCTATGCCCATTTAATAGTGGCATATTTATTGCAGATTTTCCATGTCAATTTCACTCTGGAAGTCGGTGACAAAATACTGTGAAAGGGATTTGGAAAACCTCCTTTACACAGTTTAGATAATCCCAGCCTGTGGCTTCCTTCACTACATTCTTTTCAGGTTAAAGCACCATGGGTTTGATTTATCATAGACCTGTGGTGTACGCCGGTCTATGATAACCCCTGCTGGAGGGTACTCCTAATTTAGGATGCGATGTACACCTCATCATAAATTAGGTGCAGCCTCCGGTAATCCGTGTGCCAGAGGGAATTCAAAAAAGAGAAATCGTATCTGCCCTTTATACTTTCCTTTTATGTTCCATTCCTGATTTTGTCTTTCAAAACTACATGCAGAAACCTGACCATGTGGCTGTTCCCTAATACATTTTAGAGAACTATTCTTATGGAAATCAACAACTTTTCTAACAGTACAGTACATCTTAATGTAATCCAGAATGTAGTGATGCCTTACGTTAATGGGATTGTGCCAAGCATTAAAATTATCCCCTATCCACAGGATAATGAATAACTGACTCATTGGTGGTGGTCCGGACCCCCACGATCAGTTAGGTATTCCCTATCCACTGGATAGAAGATAACTTTAATACTTAGTACAATCCCTTTTAAAGGGGTTATCTCATGAAAAGTATCCACAGGATAGGTGATAAATACCAGACTTTGGGAGTTCTGACTACTGGGATTCTCATCGATCCAGAGAACTAAAGGCCCCCGAGTACCCTCTCACAGTGGAGCAGTAGTGAGCATGTCAGTCCATTGCTTCCTTTACTTGTATGGGACTGACAAAGACAACACTCAATGCAGCAATGCACCAAAATGCACACTACCGCTCCATTTTGAGAGTGAACTTGAGGACCCGCCATTCTCCGGATCACTGGAAGTCCCAGCGTTCAGAACACCCACAATCTGATATGTATTACTTATACTGTGGAAAAGACTAAAAATACTTTTAATTGGATAACTCATTTTAAAAGGGTTTTTCCAGCTTCTCAATACTGATGATCTATCCTTAGGAGTGGTCAATAATATCAGATCTAAGGTTGTCACCATACCAAAGTTTTTCGATACCAAGAAAAAGTATTGTGATACTCTAGTCTATACCATGCAAAAAATAAAAAAAATAAATCACAAAAAAAAATACCCACATATTAACCTCATTTTGCCGGCTCAATAGTTTTTATTTTGTTTTATTACTTATAAACCTGACTTATTTTTGGTCTACAGAGCTCTATGGGGGCTAGTTTTTTGCAGGACGAACTGTAATTTTTATTGGTACCAATTTTGCGTTACATAAAACTTTTTGATCACTGTTGTTCAACTGGGGACAAAGTGAGATTAAAAATGGCGAACAACGTTTTTATTTTTCCCTTACGGCGTATACTATGCAGGAACATTTAATATTTTCGTAGTTCGGACGGTGGTTTAAACTTTTAATATTTTTTTTTATTTTTTTTTAAACTTTTGATTCCTTGTCCCATTCACCCTAATAGAGATCTATTATGGTGAATAGTATTTTGACACACTCCCCTCTGAGCTCTGCTTCGTGCACAGCTTACCAGCAAGCTTACCATGATAGGCCTGGGAACCTTCTGCAGCGCCCAGTCTGCTATGGTAACCGATCGGAGGCCTGCAGTTTCACTGCGGGGGCTCTAACCTCATAGATGCCTCAATCTCGGTCGAATGCGACATCTGAGAGGTTAATGTGCCTCAAATTAATAACTATGTACACAGCATGAGCCACATACCTATAAAACTGCAGGACAACCTTCCGGGATGTGGAAAAGTTAAAGGACCTTTGATGATGTAATTGCATGTGATCATTAACATTTGGATGTTATTGGTCACATGGCAATGACATCAAAGTTCCTTTAACTTATCAGCTTCCAGCACCGCGAGGACACAATGAGTTTTCTTTCCCCCTGACACTCCGCCATCGGGTCCTTCTGCTTTTTCGTTGGTGGCAGTGGCCCGCTGAGTTGCAGTGAGGAGGGAGGGACGCTCTCCCTCCTCCTCCACTGTGCGGCTGCTTATGAGAAGACGCGCGCTTTGTTCTCTGATAGGGACTGATACAATAGAGCAGCTTAGTATCAGAAAAATGTGAATCCTGTTATCATATTGAACCGGGCATCAAAAAATTATCGAGACTTCATACCCGGTGCAACCCTAATCAGATCAAAGGGTTTTGGAACCGCGCTGCTAGAGACTATGTCTCCCGGTCAACAGTGGATAGCAAAAGGGTATCAGCCCCTCTCCTCGACACCCACAGGATCCGATCCTCCCCAGACCTCCTCCTCTGCAGGGTTTAAAGGAGATAGGCAGAATAGTGAAGCACCCCTTGCAATCTTTTTATAAAAGGTTTTATTCTACTCACAAAAGTCGGTAGACAAAAGGCATAAAATACAAATCAGTCGTCACGTTCCTGCCCGACCCGGGTTCCGCTGCCTCGCTTCCTCAGGGGCGATAATCAGATCAGCTGTTCAATGGATTAGCAGTGCCAGCTTTACCATCCAGTTAAGAAAATGGATAGGAATCAAACTAGACAGCTACACTTTTTGCCAATGTTTTTTTTCTATTGAAGTCTAGGTATCCCATAAATGCATCCATGTTTGTAATGTTTTTGAGTAAAAACATATAGCTTTAAAGGGCTTCTGTCACCCCACTAAAGTCTCTTTTTTTTTGGGGCTAGTTAAATTACTTATCCTGCGATATATGAAAATATAATGGTGTTACTTACTTTGATCCAGCAGTTTCTTCTAAAAACGAACTTTTATAATATGTAAATTAGGTCTCTACCAGCAAGTAGGGCGGCTACTTGCTGGTAGCTGCTGCAGAAAACCGCCCCCTCGTCGTGTTGATTGACAGGGCCAGCCGGGATCTCCTCCTCCGGCCAGCCCTGTCGGCATTTCAAAAATCGTGCGCCTGTGTTCATTCGGCGCAGGCTCTCTGAAATGAGGAGGCTCGTCTCCTCAGCACTCCCTCAGTGCGCCTGCACCGATGACGTCTTCTATTTCGGTGACGTCATCGGCGCAGGCGCACTGAGGGAGTGCTGAGGAGACGAGCCTCCTCATCTCAGAGCGCCTGCGCCGAATGAACACAGGCGCGCGATTTTTGAAATGCCGACAGGGCTGGCCGGAGGAGGAGATCCCGGCTGGCCCTGTCAATCAACACGACAAGGGGGCGGATTTCTGCAGCAGCTACCAGCAAGTAGACGCCCTACTTGCTGGTAGAGCCCTAATTTACATATTATAAAAGTTTGTTTTTAGAAGAAACTGCTGAATCAAAGTAAGTAAGACCATTATATTTTCATATACCGCAGGATAAGTAATTTAACTAGCCCCAAAAAAAAAAATGACTTTAGTGGGGTGACAGAAGCCCTTTAAAGGGAATGTCAGCTCCAAAACACCGGCAAAGTAGAGTAAATAGTGTTTAGTGCGAGAGACGCTAAGTCCGGTTATGTCATTTTTATCTTCATACTCCCTTCCATTCTGACTCTGTGCTCCCACAAACCAGCAGTAAAATGCATTGAGAGGACTCCAGTGCTCATGCACCTAATGGAGAAGACTCAGAGGCATTTTACTGCTGATTGGTGGATGCATCCACTACTCTCTCAGTAAAGTAATACTTCCGGATATTACTTTTAAACCTTTGCCCCTCTAATTTAAAACTATGTCCTCTTGTAGCAGTTTTTCTTCTTTTAAATATTCTCTCCTCTTTTACCTTGTTGATTCCCTTTATGTATTTAGCAGTTTCTATCATATCCCCTCTGTCTCGTCTTTCTTCCAAGCTATACATGTTAAGGTCCTTTAATCTTTCCTGGTAAGTTTTATCCTGCAATCCATGTACCAGTTTAGTAGCTCTTCTCTGAACTCTCTCTAAAGTATCAATATCCTTCTGGAGATATGGTCTCCAGTACTGAGCACAATACTCCAAATGAGGTCTCACTAGTGCTGTGTAGAGCGGCATGAGCACCTCCCTCTTTCTACTAGTAATGCCTCTCCCTATACACCCAAGCATTCTGCTAGCATTTCCTGCTGCTCTATGACATTGTCTGCCTACCTTTAAGTCTTCTGAAATAATGACCCCTAAATCCCTTTCCTCAGATACTGAGGTTAGGACTGTACCACTGATTTTATATTCTGCTCTTGGGTTTTTACGCCTCAGGTGCATTATCTTGCACTTATCAACATTAAATTTTAGTTGCCAGATTTTTGACCTCTAGTTTTCCTAAATCCTTTTCCATTTGGTGTATCCCTCCAGGAACATCAACCCTGTTACAAATCTTTGTGTCATCAGCAAAAATGCAAGTGAATATGAAGATAAAAACATGTGTCTATTCTTTAAAACAGCTTACACCTGGGACTAATGTCTGTGATCGGCAATAAAGCCAATCCCAGACATTTCACCCCTCAGATGCCATGGTCATTTGTAAACATGGCAAGTGATGCAGCCTTCCCAGGAGCATAGCGCCCCCAAGGCCCAAACGGCTCCTCCGCACTGAGATTAGGGGAGTTGTTCGTTCCTTGCGCATCAGTCCCTCTAAAGGATCCAATGCTACCACAACAGTAGTTCCTATGGAGGCGTGCAGGTGGCCTCTGTTAAAATCCTCTAAGGGGACTTAAAATATGTGGTAGAAAAGGGTACAATTTTGAAAAATTGTAGAAACAAATTATAATCAAATGCCTTCCTCCATAATAAAAAAAAATAACGATCACTTGCACCGCCACGTCCCAAAATGACAGTACTGTTAAAATATAAATGTATTTATCCCATACATTGAACACCGTAACACGTATAAAATCAAAATAGCTGATTCACCGCTTTTTCAGCACTTTATCACGCAAACAAAGTGAGCCCTCATTCAGCTCCATAGATAGAACTATATAAAAAAACTTATAGGGGTCAGGATGCAATGAAAAAATATTTCCCAAAGTTTTTTTTTTTAAGTATTAAAATACAAGAAAAACGGTATAAATGTGGTATTGCTGTAATCATACTGTCCCATAGAATAAAGGCAACAGGTCAGTCTTACCACAGTGGGATAGCCGTAAAAACGAGACCCATAAAAGTTACTATGGTGGAATGTTTTGGTTTTTTTTTCTTCCAATTTCACCCCATTTGGATTTTTTTTTTGCCAGTTTTCCACTACATCATATACAATATTAAATAGTACCATTAGAAAGTCCAACCTGTCCCGCAAAAAACAAGCCCCCATACAGCTATGCGAATGGAAAAATAAAAAAGTTTTATGGCTCCTGGAAGGAGTAAAAAATGAAAACGGAAAATTGCCCCATCCTCTAAGGGTTCAAAAGCTCCTTTTAAAATATTTTTTATATATATATTTTTTTTATTTTTATTTTTTTTACCCTGACAAATAACCTACGGGTGAGGCTAAGGTATTTACTTTTATTATCTTGCATTATTATTATTATTATGTGACACTGGATTTAGATTACTTCTGCTGATGTATTAAGCTTTGCAATATTTAATAAAGTAAACAAATAAAAAATAAAACTCAAAGGTCTGAACTCAACAGATTTTCAGTATTTGCAATCACACCGAGTGTTCAAGGCTCCGTACAGGAAAATAGCCCCCCATGGTGCTCGGAGCACTTTATAGCGGTCCTTCCAGGGCACACAGTTTCCATGGCAGCAGTGCACCATGTACTCCTCCTCTTTGTGTAAAGCTAAAAAAAAAATGCATTGGCAAATAACAATTTTTTTTTTTTTAAAGATGTCAGCAAGCTGACATTTTTTTGCTTTGCATTACAGAAGTGTCTGAACATGGCGCTATATGTTACAGTATAGCTTTGGCTTCGTTTTTCGCGGCCTCCCTTTCTGCTTGCTTTCTGTCTCCCTATCTAATTTTTATGACACCGTTCTCAGAAGATGGCCCGTTGGGTATTTCCTTGTCATGTTTCATTTCAGGGTTTTATCCTGAAGGATCTCCTAAACATGTCTAGCAGTAAACAGAATGTAATGTGTGACCGAGCAGACGCGAAGCATTGGGAATGCAGGCTCCCTCACACCGAGGCTTTATTATCTGCCTCTGTATTGTGTGCCAATTGCTGGATAATCTTTTTCTTGCTGATGGTTTAGTAGTCTGTAATTTTTAATCATTCTGGAAATCCGCCCTCCATGCACTGTCTTCCTGGAGAGCTTGTGCTTATACACAGCAGACAATCTGAAGAAGCCGAGCCGCAGAAGGAGGGATCAAATGATAAGACAGTAGGTGGGTTTCAGACTACCGCAGACTGTATGCACAGATCTGTTGTTCTAGACCCATTAAAATAGGCCAATGTGCAATTCTTTGGCATCTGTTGGTGGTGTAAATGACGTTATAAATCAGAAACCCAGAAATGGGCAATCAGGGTTCCTATACCGAGTCCATAGGGAGACATAGTTGGTATTTCACAGTAGCATTGCAAATAGTAATACTCTCAACCATGGTGGTTTGCATATGTAAGCTCAAAGATGTATACTGCACATCGCATCTTAGTTTCGGGTAATCTAGGCATTGGAAGTATCTGCAAAAGCATACTTTATGTAGCCCTTTAAACGGGTTGTCTCACTTCAGCAAATGGCATTTATCATGTAGAAAAAGATACCAGGCACTTACTAATGTATTGTGATTGTCCATATTGCCTCCTTTGCTGGCTTGATTCATTTTTCCATCACGTTATAGCGCTCCAGATGGCAGCCAAAATGGTCGCCAATGCGCCTTAAAATTTGCAGATGGCGACAAGACTTTTTATCCTTGTTGCCATTTGCGACAGGGCTGCTGCGCTGTAGCTGAATATTGCGGCGGGGCATGGGAGCCAATAATTCCTTGCCCCAGCGCAGGCGTTCGCTCAGCAGCACTGGAGAGAAGGAAGCAGTCTCTCCCTCCCCCCTGTGCCGCTGCTGCATCCAATAAGAAGAGAGAGGGGCGGAGGAGGGGCTGTGGCCACTGATCCACCAATGATGATAACTCGCCCATTAATTCAAATACAGGAGGCTATGTGATTCTATGTGCGGCACCTGAGGGGTTAACTGCCGCGGATCGCAACTACCTGTGATAGAGGTCGGCTGCCGGCTATGTGATTCTGCAGCCAGCACCCTGTATTTGAATTAATGGCTGAGTTAACATAATTGGTGGTGCAGTGGCCACAGCTCCTCCTCCTCCGCCCCTCTCTCTTCTTATTGCCCCCCCCCCAAGTATTAAAGTCATTGGTCCCCTCCCCTCCTCCTCAGTGTCAGTTCCCATCGGAGCCCCAGCAGTGTAATCCTGGGGCTCCTATCGGTTACCCTGGCAGCCAGGACGCTACTGACGCCCTGGCTGCCATAGTCAGCTCCCTGCTGCTGTGTGCACTATGCACAGGGCAGCAGGGAGAGTGTATTGTCCTATTCACCCTGATAGAGCTCTATTAGGGTGAATAGGACAAGGGATGAAAAGATCCCAGGTTGTAGCCCCTAAGGAGGGAAAAAGTTATTAAATAAAAAGAAAAAAAAACAAAGTTTCAAAAAACACAAACACCAAAATATTAAGTATAAGTCGCCCCCTTTCCCAATGTTGCTTATAAAATATATAAACAATAAATAAACATATTACCGCCACTTCCGGAAAGTCCAAACTATTAAAATATTCAAAAATATCTCCTATGCGGTGAACGTCGTAAAAAAAAAAATATATATAATAATAACCTTGTCGCCCCAAAAAATAGGATAGGACTGTTCAATTATGGGCTGGACGATCCATAAAATGTGGAATGGTGGTTTTGTTTTGTTTTTGCACGGTATAGAATGGTATCGAGTTCTCAATACTTTTTTTATGGTATCGAAACGGAATCAAAATTTTGGTATCGTGACACCCCTAATATGTAGTGCTGGCTCATTACTGTGACCTGCGTCTCATCTTCTCCAAGTCGTCTTCTTTTTTTTTTTCTTTTTTTTTTATATAATTATATATATTTTTAATTTGGCGACCAAAAATTTAATTTGGCTCCTAAATTTTTCAGTTTAGGAGCCAATGGCTCCTGTTTATTTTTTTTAGTCTGGAGCACTGCATTATACACTGCTCATATCCAGGGTTACAATCACTGCTGCAGTGCAGATACCAGGGGGCCAGGACTTGACAGACCATGAGCAACATTAAATATGGCTCATAAAATAGTTTATGGACCTACAAACGACTTTTATCTGGTCACAGTTAGGGATGAGCGAATCGACTTCAGAAGTTGTAATACAGTATTAGAATGTATTGGCTCCGATGAGCCGAAGTTATTACTTAGCGAAGTCTACATTATTACTGTAAAAAACCTTCATACCGAACTTGGGTTCGGTTCCAAGTGGTACCTTGGAACCGAACCAGAGTTCAGTATCAAGGTTTTTTACAGTAATAATTCACAGAGTTATTACACGAAGTCTCGCGAGATTCCCGCTCCGTACAGTATTACAACAAAGTTTTATGCGAATCAACTTCGGATGAAGCATCCGAAGTCAATTCGCTCCTCCCTAGTCACAGTAGTAAAAATGTGGATATTAGTAGATGGCTCTTTTTAAAAACACTTTATCTATAATAGAAACCATGAGCTGGTGCCAGGTTGAAGCAGGTTGACGCTTTTTGACTTCATTGTCTCATTTTCCCATGCTCTTTCGTGGAGCAGAGAAGGTCCGTCTTTTCTCCCTGATGACAGCTGGATAGGAAACGAGAAAGCAGCTGAATCAGTAAACAGTTGACTTGTGACTCAGAGGAGCTCGCGGCCAGGGGCAGAGCCGCAGAACACACATCCAGCTGAAGAGTGCGACACACTCAGTCCACATGGCATAGTCACAAATAACTAGGGATAAGCAAACTTCTGTTTTCAAGTTCGGCGTACAAGGTTCGGGTTATCTAGGAATTCCGTTATTGATTCCGCTACCACGGACCATAAGTCATGGCCCATGGTAGAGGAATCCATACCCGAATTCTTAGTTAACTCGAACCCGAACCTTGTACGCCGACCTTGAAAACAGAAGTTCGCTCAACACTACAGATAAACTAACCAATGTACAATAAGGCTGCCCTCACACAATGCAGTGGGATCCGCATGTGGCTCACCGGTAATTGCTGGCCTGCATCTATACATGAGTTTGTTCCAAATACCTAGAACGGTCATCCTAATACAGAGAGGTTGCGAGGTCTGTAGACATGAATACGGCTGTTCGTGGTATGTCTGTTGGGTCACCTAAGCCAGTGCTTTCCAACTCCACCCGCGTGGGTTACCCAAACCGGGGCGAATTTTAGGCCTAGTGCACATGAGCAAGTGTTGTCCAAGAAAACAAACCCCTGTGATGGCCTCATTTCCAGAACTCGCTGCATCATGGTGATTTATAATGCTTTTAGATCCAGCCCCACTGTGGGTCTGCTGTCTTGTATAAATCACTATGATGCATTGAGTTTAGGTCAGCCAAGGATCTAGAGTTTTCTGTGATTTAGTTCACTATTTTCAAGTATAAAGCTGTAAATTCTGCAAAGCCTGCGAGTCCTGCTTCCCCAAACACACAGCCATTGACAGCACTTTGAGCTTTGGATCTTAGATCCAAAGTTGCTTCGCTCCAAACTTCTATTAATGCTGTAAATCTCTGCACAGCATGAAAGCGGATGGACTCCGTCAAGGCAAATTCATTATCGCTGAAGTCTGGCGGGACTTCGGTGAATCACTTTGGGGGTTTGATTTTTCAACTTGGAAAACAATTTTAAAACTTGTTTCCAAAGTCGGCTTTGGTACCGAGGTATCTAGTACCTGGGTGTAGAGACTAACAGGCATTTAGGATTCGTGTACACGGCCGTGGCCGTATTTCTGTCTGCAAACAACAGATACCTTCCGTGTGCAATCCATATTTTTCTCCCTTCTATCCAAAATATTCTCGACAAGAATAGGACATGTTCTATACTTTATGGAACGACCGCACGGATCTGCAAAACATATGGATGTAGGGGTGCACCGAAATGAAAATTCTGGTCCGAAACCGAAAATTCAGGATGCCCTTGACCGAAAACCGAAACTGCCTTTTTGCCCAAATACTTTTAAAATACTTTTTTTTTAATGATTTTATTAATAATTCTTTTTCATGAATTTAATAAATCATATTATATAACATAATGGGGGGATCTGTGGATGACGGACACTGTTATGGGGGGATCTGTGGATGACGGACACTGTTATGGGGGGATCTGTGGATGACGGACACTGTTATGGGGGGATCTGTGGATGACGGACACTGTTATGGGGGGGATCTGTGGATGACGGACACTGTTATGGGGGGGATCTGTGGATGACGGACACTGTTATGGGGGGGGATCTGTGGATGACGGACACTGTTATGGGGGATCTGTGGCTGGCACTGTTACAGGAGGGGATCTGCGGATGGCACTGTTATGGGCTGGGGGGATCTGTGGGTGGCACTGTTATATATGTGCCATCCACAGACCCCCCAGCCCATAACAGTGCCATCCGCAGACCCCCCCCAGCCCATAACTGTGCCATCCACAGATCTCCCCCCAGCCCATAACAGTGCCATCCGCAGACCCCCCCCAGCCCATAACAGTGCCATCCGCAGACCCCCCCCCAGCCCATAACAGTGCCATCCGCAGACCCCCCCCCCCAGCCCATAACAGTGCCATCCGCAGACCCCCCCCCCCCCAGCCCATAACAGTGCCATCCGCAGACCCCCCCCCCCAGCCCATAACAGTGACATCCACAGACCCCCCCCAGCCCATAACTGTGCCATCCACAGATCGCCCCCCCCCCCCGCTGCCGCCAGTATACAAATATAAGATGTTATATTCATTTATTGGTTATTAAACATGCCCCCTCAGTCCTATTACTACCTTACATCCTAATCGCTTCTGTAGAATTCAGGCAGCTCAAGCCGGGCGGCCAGCGCGTCTCTCACTGACGTCACTTGCCTGCGCCGCTGGCTTCATTCAGGCACATGACGAGAGTTACGCTGCCGCCCGCCTGGCCTGCCTGAATTCTACAGAAGCGATTAGGATGTAAGGTAGTAATAGGACTGAGGGGGCATGTTTAATAACCAATAAATGAATATGACATCTTATATTAGTATACCGGAGCGGCGGGGCTATACTACACTGACTGCACCGCCCCGCCGCTATTGCCAGACCCCAGATCCTCCTCCCAGTCCCTCCCCGAGTCCCCGCTCGCTCCTACATCGCAGCTTGCGATGTAAAACGGCAAGCATTAAAACCCCATATTTTCTGCCGATATGTACCAATATCAGCCGAAATGGATTAGGCCCATTTTCGGCTGCCGGAATTTCGGTGCACCCCTAGATGTGGGCATGACCCAATAGAAATGCATAGGACAGTGTGCCATCTGCAAAAAATGCTGATCGCACACAGTGGAACAATATGGTCGTGTGCAGGAGGCCATAAACGGCTTTTATATGGAAATGGTGAACTACAAAGCTATATATCCCAGAGCTCAGCCTCTTCTGCCTGCAGATATAGAGGCATTGGAGAACCGAAATATCACCGCCGATAGAGAAGGTATTAGGCATTTCTATATCAATTATAAATCACTTTTATGATAATTGTTTAAAACCTATATAAGGGGATAGGGAAAAAGTCCCAGCTAGCTTGAGAGGTAGGTGGGGTGCGGGCTGACGGGTGTATGTTCTGCATCACCACAAGCCCTATTGGTGGGGGCTAATTTGTATGCTCCCACTGATGGAAGGATAGGGGTGTGGATGTTAACCACTCTCCCAAATGGGAGCCTCCCTACTGCAACGCGGCTGTGGGTAAAGACCTGTTCACACCGGTAAGCAGTCGTAGGCAAATGCTGCATGCGAACTAGTCTGCCACACTATACAGCTGGCGCAGGTCATGTAGTCTTCGGAGAGGTACACCCACAAGGCAGGAGTCCATCTGCCAGAGACCCTGTTATTGTACCTAGTGTTTTAGTTGTGGCCCCCCTTTTGCCTCCAGTCTGCAGTTTATTTTTTATTTCATGTCCCCCTCCCTTTGATAATAGTAACAACTTTTCCATTGGTAGTTCTTAATAGTTGCATATGGGACCAGCACTGGGCTCCAGGTAAAATGATATGCTCCTGGCTTTCTGGAATCATGTGCATGCGATACTGCACGAGGGAGAATGAATCTATGGTGACCGATTCCTTCTCATGCGTGAGCTGCGGGTTGTAACCAGGCGGGGATCACATGCACAATGTATGGCACGTGTCCTTGGTTCAAGGAGCATATACTTGGACTGAAAGCTCCTCACTGGCTCAGTAAGCAACCAATGAAATCAAGAGGGTCATGGGGACACATGAAATGTAAAAAAACAAAAAACAGATAGCCCTTTAATGGAATCTGTTCGATTGGGTTACTGCCGTTTTAAAGAGTGGTTTTTGCCTTCCCCGGATCACCTGCGGTTTGCAAGTACAGTACAAAAAAGTTGTGCTTGATGAACTTAGGCCTTTTTTTTTTGCAACCCATTAACTATGTAACTTTTATTCTTTTTTTAAGTCATGTTTTTCTACAACGTCAAGCAAAAGATCCTTGCACAGGACACTTTCTGATGAGAGCATCTACAGCAGTCAGCGCGAGATGGTGTTCATCAATGCTCGAGCTTCACTCCTGGACCAAGCTCTTCCCAACGATGTCCTCTTCAGCAGCACATACCCCTCTCTGAATAAGTCACTGCAAATGCGCAGACCATCATACACTATGGGTATGAAGTCCATACATGGTGAGGAATGTAGAAAGTATTGTATACTAGGATCTCCTCTTGTATCCCAAGATGCAAATATTATACAAAGTGTCTAGTGGGCAAGAGCCCTAATGTAGAGTTTCAGCCTAAACCTTTTCAGAAACAAAGCACTAAATCCTCTCTGATTATAGCTATTTCCATAAGATGTCCTGTGTTCCTTCTAGGTGAGGGAAGAGATTAGAAATAGTCTGCTTTTCTATGGGTTAGACCCATTTACTCAACAGGTGTGGAAGCCCCTTTTCACGAGTAGGCCTACCGATAAGCTGATGGCCATGTGTCCATAACATTTCTTGAAGTAGATGGTGGTGGTCTTTCAAATGAATGGATGTCCTGTAGTACCTGGTCCTTGAGAGTGGAGCCCCTTCTTAGTGGCTAGCAGGCAACAGACTTCAAATTGTCAGACGTGACAACAGCGGAGGCAGTTTTTATGTTTTATGATCTTACTGAAAGGTGCTTAAATATTTTAAGGTCATATATAACGTTGGTGTTGAAGACAGATCTAAAAGAACATTGTGTGCGTCAGTCATTCAGTCATGTTCAGGCAGTAGCAGGGCATTTTGTGAAAGATAAGTAATAAGTCTTTGTTCATTTTACTGATGTTCAAAAACAATACATATGATCCTTCCTATTTCTAGGAGAGTTTTCTGCCTCAGACACCTCCCTCACAGACATTCATGATCAGAGAAGACAGGCCATGCCTGACCCAGGACTTATGCCCCTTCCAGACGCTGCTTCTGATATAGAGTGGTCAAATTTAGTAGATGCTGCCAAGGCCTTTGAGGGTAAGGTGGTCTAGAAAAGTTGAAATGTATGATAGAGGGTTTTGTTTTTTTCCATGCAACTGTGTTTCATAAAAAGTTTTTGGGACTGTAGGACATGTAAATATGAGGGTTATTTAAAGGGGTTGTCTCTCTTCAGCAAATAGTATTCATCATGTAGTGAAAGTTAATACGAGGCACTTACTAATGTATTGTGATTGTCCATATTGTCTCCTTTGCTGGCTTGATTTATTTTTCCATCACATTATGCACTGCACTTACCCAGAGATTACATCCACCGCTGCAGCACAGATATGAGGTGGCTGGGACAGGGCTCTACTGCGCATGCATGCCTATGTGCGCCACCGTAGTCTCGGCCACCAGAAAGGACGGAGCTTTTTTCCTACAGTGTGCAAGCATGTCCATCGCTGCTGGATTGCAGGGTGGTCGTAATCCATGGAAACGAGCAGTGTATAATGGGATGGAAAAAGGAGTCCAGCCAGCAAGGGAGGCAATATGGACAATCATAATACATTAGTAAGTGCTTTGTATTAACTTTGTCTACATGATAAATGCCAGTTGCTGAAGTGAGACAACCCTTTAAAGAATTACACATCTTGTTATAAGATACGTACATTTTCAATAGTCACAACTTCTGCATTCACATGCATGGCTGGGTCAAACCTGCATGTGTTCTCAATGGGTAGAGGGGAATAAGCTGCTCAGACACCTTTTGGTGACAGCCCATTTCCCTTGAGAATATAGGAACAGACAACCCAACATGCTCCATCCTGCTTTCCTACAAAATCTGCTTTGGGGGGGGGGGGGGGGGGGGAGAGAGTCGGCACACCCTCATAGACGTTAGATATTGTGCCAATCCCACCAAAGTTGTTGCGTTCAGCTTAGGGCAACATGCCTACCCAGAATCGTATAGCAGACATACACATAAGAGCAGAAAGTTGCACGGTCCCCCACATTGATCTACACCGAGTTTGCGTTGTGGTAGTAATTATGCCACGATTTCACCACAACCGGAAGTGGTTGTTCAGCCCTACACTAGTGCCTACTGTCAGAATTGGTGGGAACTCAGGCAAAAGATCATTTTGTATCTCCTGGAGACATTGGTGAAGCCTGTGTTCTCCTCCCACCGTCTCTATAGAGCACTTAACCTCTTTGGCAGTGGTTTTTGTTATTAGAAATGAGATTTCCATGACCTATTGCTTGCACGTGTCGGGCATTGCTCAGAGATTTGTCGTAGTAATATTCTAAGGGGTTGGAGCACACCGCGGAGCCATTCAGTTGTAGAAATCAATGGCGAACCGAGATCACAGACCTCATCAATGTGATCTTCTGATAGGTCATAGATACATGTAAGATCATTACCCCATTTGGAATTTAGCTGCACACATTCAGGAGAATTGTCTAGTAAAAGAGTAGCACCCGCTGTCTGGTGCTCAGTGATGTGCGCCTGCACCCGTCAGACAGTAGGTCTTCTCCATCCCCAGAAGAACGCCTTTTGTATCCTGGAGCTTCACAAACAGATGTCTGATATTGCTATATTATTGTCTTTTCAAACAGGCCCTTAGCTTAGGCTCTGTTCACACCTGTATTTTTTCTGATAAGAATATCACAAGCCGCAGTGCTATTTTTGCCTTAAAAAACTAGGTTCCGCTAAACCTCTGTCTTCCAGACTGATGTTAGCAAACAGGTTAGACATATTCTGAAAATGCCACCTGGTACCTTCATGCCATCTTTCATCAGTGTAATGGTTTATTTAAAAAAAAACTATTAATTCTGACTCCATTACAGAGTTCATACTTGCTGTTTATGCCAACATTGACATGCGCACATCTTTAGAGGGTCACCAAAACAAATCTGTCAGAGGAGCGGAGGTGAGGCCCTGAGAGTCTGTCCGCATTAGGCTACTTTCACACTAGCGTTCGGAGCTGGTCCGTCTGATGTTTCATCAGACGGATCCGCTCCGATAATGCAGACGTTCGCATCCGTTCAGAACGGATCCGTCTGCATTAAAACTTAGAAAATTGAAAGTGTGAAAGTTGTCTGAGCGGATCCGTCCAGACTTTACATTGTAAGTCAATGGGGAACGGATCCGCTTGAAGATTGAGCCATTTGGTGTCATCTTCAAGCGGATCCGTCCCCATTGACTTACATTGTAAGTCTGGACGGATCCGCTCGCCTCCGCACGGCCAGGCGGACACCCGAACGCTGCAAGCAGCGTTCAGGTGTCCGCTCACTGAGCGGAGCGGAGGCTGAACGCTGGCAGGCGGATGCATTCTCAGTGGATCCGCCTCCGCTGAGAATGCATTAGGGCTGGACGGATGCGTTCGGGGCCGCTCGTGAGCCCCTTCAAACGGAGCTCACGAGCGGACACCCGAACGCTAGTGTGAAAGTAGCCTTATGCGGACAATAGATTCCCGGACTCTCAGGGTCACACAGCCTTATACCTCATTATACTGCTGTCCAATCCTGTACGTAGCCCCTTTAGGGGACAGCGACATGCGACATGTCATGCAATGTTTGTCAATGGTGCCGCAATGAGACGGTCGCAAGAAATCCAGACATGGAAAATGTGGAATCCACAAGATCGTCTAACATGGAAATCGGATAAATTGAGTGAGACCAAGGGTGACTTTAAAATGTATTTAGCCTACGGTAATAAAAAAAAAAAAAACTAAATAACATTCACCATAAATCTGGGGTGTTGTGCTTTGCGTTGCGTTGCCTGGGAGTACTGGTCACACCCGTACTGGGAAACATTGCGGGGTCCATACAAAGGTTTGCTATGGGACCCTATGAGAGCCCCTGGCTACAAGCCCTGTAGAATGGATACATGTAACTAGTGGTGCATTATGTCACCTACTACTATTTCATTTTAGGGCAAAAAGTTCATGAATATTTTCTAATATATCTTAGTGTTGGAGTGGTGTTTGACTGATAGAGCGCCCCACATCCCCTGCTTTACCTTCAAAAGGAAGGGGAATAATAAAGAAGGATTCATAGCTCGCCTTCCTGCTGGATCCACTTCTGCATTGAATCCTTTACAGTAGGATTGTGTGAAGGGATGCAGATCTTCAGCCCTTCTAAAGATATTTTAGGAAATGATGTGTGGCTGACATGACTTTACTTAGTTCTTGAGTGAAGAGTGAAAATGATGATGTCTACAAAGAACACATTATCTGTTTGCATTGTGTAACTGGGTAAGGCTACTTTCACACTGCCGTTTTGGTTTCCGTTTCTGAGATCCGTTCAGGGCTCTCACAAGCGGTCCAAAACAGATCAGTTTTGCCCTAATGCAGTCTGAATGGATAAGGATCCGCTCAGAATGCATCAGTTCAGTCTCAATTCCGCTTTGGAGACGGACAACAAAACGCTGCTTGCAGCGTTTTGTTGTCCGTCTGATGAAACTGAGCCAAACTGATCCGTTTTCACTGACGCAATCAGGCACAATAGAAAACGGATCCGTCCTCCATTGACTTTCAATGGTGTTCAAGACGGATCCATCTTGGCGATGTTACAGATAATACAAACGGATCCGTTCTGAACGGATGCATGCGGTTGTATTATCACAAAACGCGAGTGTGAAAGTAGTCTAATGCATTTTATCTAAGTCATGCTGCTGAACTTTATCTCTGTGTTCCCATAGATCAGAGGGCTTCCTTCTTTGCCTCCCCAGATGAAGAGCATAGACCTGGGAGCTCAGCCTCAATGGGTGAACAGTTGGAGGGCCAGGCGTCCTCTCAGGCCAGCACTTATTTTGGGTATGACCTCCAATGCTTTCATTTATCCTCCGTTGCACTTCCCCAGTTATTTCCAGGGGGCTGTTTTTGAACCTCAATAACCTGTTTCATCCTCTTACATATGTGGCGAAGAAGGACCGGCACTGACGATATGAAGAGACTTTTATTCAAAGCATAATAGCATCATCAGTGACTGTCCCTGAGCATGCCGAGTCCTTCTTCACTATATACTAGTGGGGCGCCTTCCCTGGACGCGTGCACCTCGTGCAAACCGCGGTGCCGACCCATCTTCTTCAATCATCCTCTTACATGGGATAATGGAAAACACTGTTAGGCTACTTTCACACTAGCGTTCGGAGCGGATCCGTCTGATGTTTCATCAGACGGATCCGCTCCTATAATGCAGACGTTTGCATCCGTTCAGAACGGATCCGTCTGCATTATAACTTAGAAAATTTTCTAAGTGTGAAAGTAGCCTGAACGGATCCGTCCAGACTTTACATTGAAAGTCAATGGGGGACGGATCCGCTTGAAGATTGAGCCATATTGTGTCATCTTCAAGCGGATCCGTCCCCATTGACTTACATTGTAAGTCTGGACGGATCCGCTCGCCTCCGCACGGCCAGGCGGACACCCGAACGCTGCAAGCAGCGTTCAGGTGTCCGCTCACTGAGCGGAGCGGAGGCTGAGCGCTGGCAGACGGATGCATTCTCAGTGGATCCGCCTCCATTGAGAATGCATCAGGGCCAGACGGATGCGTTCGGGGCCGCTTGTGAGCCCCTTCAAACGGAGCTCACGAGCGGACACCTGAACGCTAGTGTGAAAGTAGCCTTATAAATACCTCAGGTGGCTCCATGAATGGATATACAAAAGTTCTTTAAAGATCTGTCAGCAGATTTGCAGAGGGTGCGGCAGTTGCAGAGAGAGCAGAGCATCTAGGTGTAACAGCAACGCCCCCGTTGCTCCTAGAGGCTCATTTGCATATATTCGAACATCATTTTTCTCAGCAATGAGACCAACACAGATGCCTTCAGCTGCCAAGCACACATGTAACAGGTCAGCCGGTGTCATAGGGACAAATCTGCTGACGGATGCCCTTTAAAAGGAACCTGTCACCGGGATTTTGTGTATAGAGCTGAGGACATGGGTTGCTAGATGGCCGCTAGCAGATCCGCAATACCCAGTCCCCATAGCTCTGTGTGCTTTTATTGTGTAAAAAAACGATTTGATACATATGCAAATTAACCTGAGATGAGTCAGAGCTTGAAAATATGACTCTTCTCTGGTCACACAAGTAAGATATGACTCTTATGTTAATTTGCATATGTATCAAATCAGTTTTTTTTACACAATAAAAGCACACAGGGCTATGAGGAATGGATATTGTGGATGTGCTAGCGGTGATCTAGCAACCCATGTCCTCAGCTCTATACACTAAATCCCGGTGACAGGTTCCCTTTAATGTTCTAATTTGTATAAACATAGGCGCAGTGGATAATAAATGACCCCCTATGTTAGGTGTATTTCTAGCACAGATTGCGGTGCAAGGGTTAGGGCTCTTTCACACTTGCGTTCTTGTCTTCCGGCATAGAGTTCCGTCGTCGGGGCTCTATGCCGGAAGAATCCTGATCAGGATTATCCTAATGCATTCTGAATGGAGAGAAATCCGTTCAGGATGCATCAGGATGTCTTCAGTTCCGGAACGGAACGTTTTTTGGCCGGAGAAAATACCGCAGCATGCTGCGCTTTTTGCTCCGGCCAAAAATCCGGAACACTTGCCGCAAGGCCGGATCCGGAATTAATGCCCATTGAAAGGCATTGATCCGGATCCGGCCTTAAGCTAAACGTCGTTTCGGTGCATTGCCGGAGCCGACATTTAGCTTTTTCAGAGTGGTTACCATGGCTGCCGGGACGCTAAAGTCCTGGCAGCCATGGTAAAGTGTAGTGGGGAGCGGGGAGCAGTGTACTTACCGTCCGTGCGGCTCCCCGGGCGCTCCAGAGTGACGTCAGGGCGCCCCAAGCGCATGGATCATGTGATCACATGGATCACGTCATCCATGTGCATGGGGCGCTCTGACGTCATTCTGGAGCGCCCCGGGAGCCGCACAGACTGTAAGTATACCGCTCCCCCGCTCCCCGCTCCTACTATGGCAACCAGGACTTTAATAGCGTCCAGGGTGCCATAGTAACACTGAACGCATTTGGAAGACGGTTCCGTCTTCAAATGCTTTCAGTACACTTGCGTTTTTCCGGATCCGGCGTGTAATTCCGGCAAGTGGAGTACACGCCGGATCCGGACAACGCAAGTGTGAAAGAGGCCTTAGGCTACTTTCACACTCGCGTTTGGTGCGGATCCGTCTTGTATCTGCACAGACGGATCCGCACCGATAATGCAAACGCTTGTATCCGTTCATAATGGATCCGTTTGCATTATTTATAAAAAAAAAAGTCTAAGTCAAAACGGATCCGTCTTGACTTACATTGAAAGTCAATGGGGGACGGATCCGTTTTCAATTGCACCATATTGTGTCAGTGAAAAACTGATCCGTCTCCATTGACCTACATTGTAAGTCTAGACGGATCCGTTTGGCTCCACATCGTCAGACGGTCACCAAAACGCTGCAAGCTGCGTTTTAGTGACCGTCTAAAAAAACACAACGGAGACCAAACGCAGCCAAATTTATGCATTCTGAACGGATCCATTCAGAATGCAGTGGGGCTGAACTGATCCGTTTTCGCCCTTTTCTGAGAGCCCTGAAACGGATCTCACAAGCGGACCCAGAAACGCCAGTTTGAAAGTAGCCTTAGTTTTCCCTGCTCTCTCACCAGGTCTACAAAAGCGGTCGCGGCCTGGGCACAGGCCGGCAGGACCGTCTCATTTATCGTTTTCTATGACTGTTGTAGGCGTAGAAAAATGTCGAAATGTAAGGCCGCAAGGAAGCTGGCGTACATTTAGACTGGCGCTGGATGCGCCAAAGTTGTGTAGAGGTAGGCGCCTCTTCATAACTATGGCGGATCCACCGCCAGCTATAGGGGTTATTAAGACTGGTGTCTAAAACGCCAATCTTAATAAATGACCCCCATAATTCACTTCAGTTAGAAAAGTAGACTTGAAATGGTAAAACTCCTTCTGGGTTTAATTTGTCACTTTCTTATCCAGCGCCATGTTATAGATCTCATTACTGTTTCTCCACCGCAGGAAAGACTCTCCCACCTCACTGGCTTTGAAGGTTGAACAGCTGGAAAGCATGCTGAAGATGCTGCAGTACGACTTGAAAAAGGTATGGCGGCGTACAGGAAGCGTACTGTACAGATCGTAGACAGGCAGTCTATAATGGCTCGCATTGTAGGATACATTTAGTGCATAGCCGGACCCTTTTGTCTGTCTAACTTTACACCAAAATTGTGGTGATGTTTTTGCGCACACGGTCGCATCTTAAGTCACGCCGCCTGTCGAGCTGGAATTATTCAACCTGTGGATTATTCTTTTTGGTGCACTAGTATAAAGGCGTCTACAACGTGATTTATCATTAGAAACCAGAAATGCGCCAAATTATGGTGCATGTTACATCAAGGTCTGGACCAGTTACATTTGTGATGAGGTTTTGTTCATGCGGGTGTATTATACTGCTGTAGTGGGGTTTGTATTATTTTTTTTTAAGTTTTAATCCTTTTTAGTGAAGGATTTCCTTGTTTTCTGATACAGGATCCAAAGATTTTCCACTTTTTACGACTACGAATAAAGCGCACATTAGGTTTTCTTCACATGGACTATAGGATTATTTTCTGTTTAATTGCAGTTGTCATTGAGAGTATTTTTTTTATATAATTTATGTATAAATCTAGTAATTGATAAAAATCTGCTTACAAATGTCCTGGGTAGGTTATCAGACAGACAACGGCCCACTGGGCCCAGCTCTGCCCCTGACCACCTCATTCTAGCGGGACGGCCATTTTTTCATGCATCCTTATAGGTTGGGCATGTGTACAGTAGATTCTTTTAAAATTGTGCGTCAAAGCCATATTGTGGACAGAAAGACTCCTACTGGGGTCCGCTATATTGCTTTTGCTTCCACAATTTTATTACACAGCTCTGTCAGGCAAAACAAACGTTTTTCAGCGTGTCTAGATAGTGGTTATGGTGGCCCCTGGTGGTCACACAGGCTCCGCCCCTGAGTTCTCCCCTATACGCTGGCAGTGTGGTGGCCCCTGGTGGTCACACAGGCTCCGTCCCTGAGTTCTCCCCTATACGCTGGCAGTGTGGTGGCCCCTGATGGTCACACAGGCTCCGTCCCTGAGTTCTCCCCTATACGCTGGCAGTGTGGTGGCCCCTGGTGCTCACACAGGCTCCGCCCCTGAGTTCTCCCCTATACGCTGGCAGTGTGGTGGCCCCTGGTGGTCACACAGGCTCCGTCCCTGAGTTCTCCCCTATACGCTGGCAGTGTGGTGGCCCCTGATGGTCACACAGGCTCCGTCCCTGAGTTCTCCCCTATACGCTGGCAGTGTGGTGGCCCCTGGTGCTCACACAGGCTCCGCCCCTGAGTTCTCCCCTATACGCTGGCAGTGTGGTGGCCCCTGGTGGTCACACAGGCTCCGTCCCTGAGTTCTCCCCTATACGCTGGCAGTGGAGTGATTCCCGCCATCATGCAGGCCAGACAGTAAGAGTCGGTGGCTTCTCATTGACATGGAGTACATTAGGCGAGGCAGCTTCGGTCTAAAGGTCCATGGGTCCACCATAAGAAATGATCCCAAGGGTCTACCCACATAGACCGCAAATGGTCCCTGTGCAAGAGCCGAATGTGGGTAACAGCCAGTTTGCTGGGAGTGAGATACTTGACATACAGTCCTTTCTGGCAAGTTTAATAAGGTGACAATAGTGTTTTAGATGCAATGAAAGATGCCTTGTGTTGTCTTGATAACATGGTGGTGGCGTTTCCTACTGGGCCCCTGTGCAGTTGCACAGGCTGCATATACGTTATGTCCACCCCTAATCTTATTACAAGGTCAACTGTAAATGGAATTGTCTTCTGCTAGACCTTAAAGGGCTCATCAGGCCGGGCCCCTCACACAGAATATACTTACCCCGCTCCCCTCTGCTGCTTCTCCCCCTGCGCCGATGAAAACATCCAGTGTCGGGGGAGCAGCCAATGGCAGACGGGGACAGGTACAAGCCTCCCTAGTATCACGGGTGACGCTAGAGAGGCTCGTCCCCGTCCCTGTCTGCCATTGGCTGCTTTCCCCGACACTGGATGTTTTCTTCAGCGCACAGGGAGAAGCAGCAGCGGCGGTGTGGGGACCAGGAGGGGAGCGGGGCCCGGCATATGGGGGGGTCAGTTTATTGGTTTGGATAACAACTCTTTAAGGGCCTTGTTTTATCAGGGGTATTTTATTGTGACAGAGCTTGGGCCACTGGAGGATTCTCTGATGGGTCAGTTCAACACTGAGGTGAGGGAATCTACAGAACATGGAACAACGATATCTAGACAGGATTCCATTTGAAAACATTAATATATGTTTTACCTGATCCAACAGAGAAGGCCCTATATATAATAATAATAATAATAAATCATCTGAACTGTTTGGGCTCTGATACCCAGTGGACATATACTAATCTGCTGTCTTAAAAGGGATTGTGCCAAGTTTTTAGGTTATCCCCTATACTAGCTGATCCCTGAGACCCCCAATGATCACAAGAGTGGAGGTCCCGTTCTGATGGAGCGGCATGTCGTGCGCACCGCCACTCCATTCATTCTTTATGGGAGCAATGATGATAGCTGAGCGCTGCGGATAGGGAATAACCTAAAAACTTGGCACAACCCCTTTTAATTATATACTGAATTTTACTGAATTTTAGATTAGTGTTCACACTTGCTTCATGGATATACATTGCTGGATCCGCTGTATATGATGGATGCCAACACCACAAATCCCATTTATAATGCAGTCCATGCTTATGTTCTTCCCATCGGATCTGATGGGAATCTGCATCAGAGGCTCTGAACAGATGTGAACAGAGCCTAAAAGACAGATCTGAGAGTTAGGCCTCTTTCACATGACAGTATGGCTTTTTCAGTGTTTTGCGGTCCGTTTTAAACGGATCCGTTGTTCTGTTTTTTGTTTCCGTTTCCGTTACGTTTTTCCGTATGGCATATACAGTATACAGTAATTTCATAGAAAAAATTGGGCTAGGCATAAAATTTTCAATAGATGGTTCCGCAAAAACCGGAACAGATACGGAAGACATACGGATGCATTTCCGTATGCATTCCGTTTTTTTTGCGGACCCATAGACTTTAATGGAGCCACGGAACGTGATTTGCGGCCAAATATAGGACATGTTCTATCTTTCAACGGAACGGAAATACGGAAACGGAATGCATACGGCGTACATTCCCTTTTTCTTTTTGCGGAACCATTGAAATGAATGGTTCCGTATACGGACCGTATACGGAACGCAAAAAAAACGGCCCGCGAAACGGAAAAAAAGAACGGTCGTGTGAAAAGAGGCCTTATTCTGTAATCGAAACCTTATTGCTGTTTAATGCATTCAGCCTCATTCACACGTCAGTGTTTGGTCAGTGATTTCCATCAGTGATTGGGAGCCAAAACCAGGATTGGAGCCTCCACACACATAAGGTATAAGGGAAAGATCTGCACCTGTTCTGTATTTAGCGCCGCACCTGGTTTTGGCTCACAATCACTGATGGAAATCACTGACCGAACACTGACGTGCGAATGAGGCATTATTCCCATTCTGTGAATGCTGCCATAAATAATGGATGCTTTCATTGTGTTGCCAAGGCTTCAACCAGGCACATGTATAGATCTCTAACTGAATTGTTTCCTCGAAATAAGGGCTCATGCACACCAGCGCGTGTGTGCCCCGTGCTGCAGACCGCAAATAGCGCTCCACAATGCACGGGTACCGTCCATGTGCACGCAGTTTGCAGATGCAGACGCAGTCACCTGAATGGGTCCACGATCCGCAAGATTCAGTCAGCACTGCAAAAAAATAGAACATTGACTTGAATGGGCCCGCACCACAAAAAATAAATAAGGCGGAAATCCCACAGAAGCGCATTGTAGTGCTTCCGCTCCGTATCTTCCAGATTGCGAACCCATTCAAGTCAATGGGCCGGTGCTCTTGTGCATGAGCCCTAAAAGGATTTTCTAAACACCACACTTTGACACCACTAGCGCAAATATTTTTGCACAAGTACAGTTTCTCTGCCGCCCTTTCCGATTTTCCGAAAAGGGGCATGGTGAAGGGTGGGGCACTGGCACATTTATCTGCTTTTACAACCGTTTTTCTGGTGTAAAATCTACGCCAGCTTGTAGGCCCGTGGACTGCGAAGCTGCGCCTAATTCATGGTAACGTGTCTGCCTAGTGGCCATAAATTAGGCACAGCCTTCGGCAGCACTTGGGGATGTCATAGACCAGCGTAAAATGCCAGTCTATGATAAACGCCCTCCATTATATTTTTCTATTGGTTTCCCTGGACAGAATGAAACCATCCATTGTTCAAATTGCTTCAGAGAACTGAAACATGAACACGGTGCGGTCCCGCGGCCAGCATGTAGTCTATAACCCCATACACTCATCAGTAAGGCTTCCCTCTCCCCGATGCGGTCCCGCGGCCAGCATGTAGTCTATAACCCCATACACTCATCAGTAAGGCTTCCCTCTCCCCGATGCGGTCCCGCGGCCAGCATGTAGTCTATAACCCCATACACTCATCAGTAAGGCTTCCCTCTCCCCGATGCGGTCCCGCGGCCAGCATGTAGTCTATAACCCCATACACTCATCAGTAAGGCTTCCCTCTCCCCGATGTGGTCCCGCGGCCAGCATGTAGTCTATAACCCCATACACTCATCAGTAAGGCTTCCCTCTCCCCGATGAGGGTTTAATGCAGTTAATTGGAGACCTGCAAATAGCCTGCGGAGGAGACCTCTTGGCAGGTTCCTCTGACTCTGCATCTGATGGTTCCTTCACAACAGGAAGGGGATGGTCCCTGCAATGCTTTTGTTTAACCATCAACTATGCCGACTTCTTTCTCATCAGACGCCCCCTGGTATTAACCCTTACATGTTGTCAGATTTTACTGCAGTTTTATTGTCGAGATGCATTTAGCTCTAAATCGGCTTCATGTTTGGTAAAGTAATAGGTAAATATGGAGAGTATACTGTACATCGCATTTCAACAACGGTTTGCAAGCAAATCTTGCAGCAATGAATATGCCTTTTATTATTAATGGGGTTTTCCCTTAAAGGGGTATTCTGCTTGTTAAAATTCATCCATTATCCACAGGACAGGGGGTAACTATTAGATCAGTGAGTGTCCTACTGCTGGGACAAGAATGGGTACCCCCTACTCTCTGGAGCCGCAAAATGCCACTCCATTCATTTGTATGGGACCTGTCTCCTGAACTCCCATAGAGATGAATGCAGTGGCAATGAGGGGTAGAGGGTACCTGTACTCATGGTGGGGGGAGACCCCAGCAGTAGGATCTTGTGGATAGTGAATACTTAACAACCAGAATACCCCTTTAACGGTCAAGTTGGAAACCCCTGGTTTTAGAAATACCGCTCTGCCAATTTTGTATTGGGGGGGGCGGGTGGTGTCAGTGGAAAAAAACTAAATAAAACACGTTCTGTTTTCTGACATCCGTTATTCAGTTGCAATTAAAAAAAATGCTGTGTGAATAACCTCAGACTACCATTGTTCTTAAAACAGACATGTGACGGCCATTAAAAAAAAATATATAACTTTCACATGGTGTCTGGGCCCACCAGTAAAATATATTTTGGGGGCCCACCGTACGGATACATTCAAATATTACCTGCTCACACAGCAGCAAGATGCTACCAGATGATTGAATATGGGGGTCGCTGCAGCAACTTTGAGAAGGTAGGTCCTGTGAAAGGAGGACACTGGCAGCTTTCCTCTATATCTAGAAGTCATCTCAGCTTTGATCGGATATATAATAATAAACTGGGGAGTTTCTTTAATAATCTATCATGTTTTTCTCTATGAACATAGGCTGGTTGAGGTGCTGTACATTGAGTATATGCATGTAGTGCAGTAAGTCTACTGTGTTATGTGCCACTTGTGCCGGGGGTGGGAGACTAGGGCATCACCTTGCTCAGGGGTCCACCGGGGGATTCACCTGTACCCCTGTGGGCCAGTCCGGGCCTGCATGTCCGTATGAATGTAGCCTTAGGCCACCTGCACATAGGATCCGCACAAATTTCCGTGCAGATTTATGTCAGTTTCTGCCCCATATCCACAATTTCTAATTGCAGATTTTGGTGCGAATTAAATTTGGTTTTGCCGCAGATCTCATCCTTCCATTGAAAAGGGTGAAATCCACAGCTAAAACCGCAAACATAATTGACCTGCTGCAGATCCACACAGAAAAAATCTGCAAAGTGTGCATGACAAAATGTCGTCATGTAGCCCTAGCCTTATTCTTCTAGGTTCTAACAGCTTCAGCGTATGTCAATAAGTCATTCGTGAGCTTTTGGCCATCTCCATTGATTGACAGTTTTGTTTTTTTTCAACTGAATTAGCAGCAGGGGGCGGAGAAAATCAGGAGCTCATGAATATCCAGGATCCATCGGCATACCCTGGAGCTGTTCAATACAAGATTTTAGAAAAAATGGAAAGTCCTCCAGCATTTTGCTAAGTTAGGACACCAGAAAACTGGTGACAGGTTCCCTTTAGGGTGGTTTTACACCGTACAATTGTTGGGCCGGTTATCAGGAGAGAACGTGACTCTAAGGCCTCATGAACACGACCGTGCCGTTTTTTTGCGGATCCGCAAAAAACAGAAGCCGCCCGTGTTGCCTTCCGCAATTTGCGGAACGGAACAAAATGTGGGGCATCCTGTTGCTTTCCCTAGCGGTATCACTTGATTACTAGGTTTTAAAGGTAACCTGTCACATTGAACAGAGTGCAGGGGCTTCAGGCGGTATGTTACAGAGCAGGAGAATACCTGATCATTCTGGGCTGTGAAGTCCAGGAGGCGGTCCTATCAGTGACTGACAGCATTCCCTCTATGAGGAGGAGGTCCTATCAGTGATTGACAGCCTTCCCTCTATGAGGAGGAGGTCCTATCAGTGATTGACAGCCTTCCCTCTATGAGGAGTAGGTCCTATCAGTGACTGACAGCCTTCCCTCTATGAGGAAGAGGTCCTATCAGTGATTGACAGCCTTCCCTCTATGAGGAGTAGGTCCTATCAGTGACTGACAGCCTTCCCTCTATGAGGAAGAGGTCCTATCAGTGATTGACAGCCTTCCCTCTATGAGGAGGAGGTCCTATCAGTGACTGACAGCCTTCCCTCCATGACTGTGTATACACAGATAGCTGTCAATCACTGATAGGACCGCCTCCTGGACTTCAAAGCCCAGAATGAGCAGGAATTTAAAGTTCTCCTCATGCAGATTAATTGTTTCTGGGCAGCAGATCGCAGTTTACATACCATGATCTGCTGCCCAGAAACAATGATTTAATGTGCTGCATAAACTACGAACTGACCGGATGAAGGAACATTTTGCTCATACATTGGAGGCACATTTACATGGCCTGTTATGAGGAACGAGCACTCGTAGCAACGTTCGTTCCAAATAATTGGCCTGACAATTAAGTGATCTAAATCTACCTTTGATGTTTGGGTCAGAAGTGGCTAGAGAGTTGGTCAGGCATGCTCCGTCAGTCATTCTCAATCAAGATTCCAATGGGTGGGAATTTCCAGTGGTCACATCATTGATAAATCACAATTTTATAAAATATCAAATTCACTTGCAATAACGACGCCTTTATTCAGTCCACCTTTGTTTAGATAGAAGCAGCGGTCCAAAAGGAACAACTAACAGCCCTGGTACTGTAGATAAGGGCTACACGGGGTCAATACTGGTGACATTGCAGGTAGAGAGGGCCCATAGAGAATCATACTGATCGTAATATATCTGGCATTTAATATCCATTCATTTGTTAGTCCCCTCTAGGGGGCTTTCATACCTGCCATGTTGATACAGTTTTTGCAGCCACCGTTAGGAACGTATCGTAAAGGGAAGTAAATTCTATATGCAGCATTCACACCTCCTTATTGTTTAGTCCCAATGGGGTTGCCCTTGTTCTGATATTGATGACCAATTTAAAAATAAAACAAACTATTCAAATATGGGAGATATTTCCCTTGTGCTGTGGAATGTTGTATTACCTTGTGCCTGTTCCTTTTATTACATCAGAAATTGCTTACTAATGATCCTATGTATTTGTTATAGGAAAAGGAAGATAAAGCAAATCTTCAAGCCGAAGTGCAGCTCCTACGAGAGGACAACCTCCGCTTGCAGGAAGAATCTCAGAATGCAACTGCAAAGTTGAAGAAGTTCACAGAATGGGTGTTTAACACTATAGACATGAGCTAATAATGGAGAACACAGACTTGTACAGAGCAGAAGACTTCTTGTGTCCAGTCGAGTGTGTCCCGTAGACCTTTAGCTTTAACTGCACCTGGATCCAAGTGTACATAGAAAGAAGCCGCAGTGCTTCACATCTCTCTACTGCATGTGTCCAGCAACGTATCACTTCTACACACTGCCTATCTTCTGAGAGTTACACAGAATATGAAATGTGAATATTTGAGAAGTAAATCTTGTACAGTTTTGAACGCAAAAACAAATGCCAAACCTGGTCGCTTTTTGGGCAATAATCCCCGAGCAAAAAAATAAAAGAAGAAAATGACTATTCCTTTGGCTCTGAATGGGTTGTATCACTTGAAATAAATGTTCTTGTGCAAATCCGCATAAGAAAGCAAATTAAGCCATCTAATAAGATGAAGAAACATGGTCGCTGACGTGCTGTGTCCGTTTCCCATCGAGCAATGGAATTTCGGTTGTGTTTTTATTGTAGCATGGTGTTTACCACAGTCTTCTCTTTTCATTTTCCTTCTTTACCCCACTAGTGTAGATAGTTACTTGTACCTCAACTTTCAATTTGTAAAATAGCAATAACCTCCAATCCACTGGTAAATTATAGCTACAGGGAGATTACGCATTAGTTTTTTTTGCTGCCGCATATACATGGAAAAGACCTTCTGCCATCATGCATTCAATAGAATTCTATTTTGCATTTCTTAACTATAGTAGCCTGTATTAATAATCTGTGTACAGGACCATAGATTGTCTGTCCCTGGTGGACCTTTTTCGTATTGAGCCCTGCGCCATATTCAGAAACTTCATTCTTTTTTATTTTTTTTTGTTAATTGAACACTAACGTTTGCTTCCTTTATCGTTTTCTAGAAGCACATATCACAGCGAACAATTTCGAATTCAATATTCTTCGTAGAGACCTTGTCTGAACAGTCCCCTCTGCCTGTAAAATTGCTGTGCAAATATTGTACAGTCACAATTTGGGCTATTTATTTCAGCAATATAGAGGATAAAGCTACAGCGTTCAGTCACCTGCACTTTTATCTTCCACTATACATGGCATCAAAATGGACAGTTTAAAATTTACCTATAACATGAATTTTTAAACCAAACCCTATATTTGCTACCAGATTCTATCTAGGCAGAGAGATTTATATTTTGTAAGAAAATGTAGTTTGTTCTCTGAAAATATTGTTTGCAATGCTTTTTATTAGTAATGTTTGTGACACTTTTTTGTTTCTTTGCAATGTTTAAAAAAATAAAAAAGTGCTTTTTGCTTTTTTTTTTTTTTTGGGGTCTTGTTTTTAACTGCTTAAAACAATGTGTACAGAAATACTTTATTCACTCACATGGCAAAAAGCTTACAGTTCAGTTATTTACCCTGCCAGAGTCGTTTGGTAAGTTGTTATAATGGAGATCAAAAAGTGTTTGAGTGTCTTTTTTTAATGACTGTATGAAGGAGATTTATATAATAATGCCTGGTATCACTTGTACATTGAATTATTATATATTTTTTTTTTTTTCCGCAAGCCTCTCTCAACCGTTCTGAAATCTTTGATTTCTCCTCTTCAAAAAGGGAGGTGCTTGAGGAAGGCTATTTATTAGAAATTTGCAACAAAGTTATTGTATCTGAGGTTGCAGAGAAAACTTGTACAATCCTGAAAATAAACTGGTTTTAAAAGTTTACTGCTTTTGGTTATTTTTTTTCTTTCAGCTTAATCGCCTGAGTATGTGAGCAACTCAGAAATCCAGGTTGACGCACTGAGCTTCACAGGAATTATTTATTTTTTTCAAAATCTTTTTCTCTGAGGCTTTGTAAATTTATTGGTGGCCCTAATTTATATACCCAGCAATTTATATCCCAAAATACCACATCATCACCCTTAAAGGGGTTGTCCGGGTTCAGAGCTGAACCCCGGACATACCCTTATTTTCACCCAGGCAGCCCCCCTGAGGCTAGCATCGGAGCATCTCATGCTCCGATGCGCTCCCTTGCCCTGTGCTAAATCGCACAGGGCACGGGCTCTTTTGGTTTTCAAAAACACACGGCCGGGCGGAAACTTCACAGGTTCAAATCAGTTCTGAAATGTTTGCATTAGGGCTTGTTCACACGACCGTATTACTTTTTCAGTGTTTTGCGGACCGTTTTTCACGGATCCGTTGTTCTATTTTTTGTTTCCGTTGTGTTTCCGTTTCTGTTCCGTTTTTCCGTATGGCATATACAGTAATTACATAGAAAAAATTGGGCTGGGAATAAAATTTTCAATAGATGGTTCTGCAAAAACGGAACGGACGCGTAAGACATACGGATGCATTTCCGTATATGTTCAGTTTTTTTTTTGCGGACCCATTGACTTGAATGGAGCCACGGAACGTGATTTGCGGACAATAACAGGACAAGACTCAAAAAAGGTAGCGGAGCGGACATACGGAAACGGAGTGCTCACAGAGTACATTCTGTTTTTTTTGCGGACCCATTAAAAATGAATGGTTCCGTATAAGGACCGTATACGGAACGCAAAAAATGTTTGTGTGAACGAGCCCTTACAATGATAATGCACAGTGCTTGCCCCCAAAATGACCCAAGATTTGATCTATTTAAAATTAGGCCAGTCCTCAACCACTTTAGCACCAAGTTTGCTGAGGTGTACACTCCCAAAAAAAAACATCTGTAGAGTTGACATCTGTATATACGAGTCGTTTATACTTTTAAAAAGGGAGGGTAAAATTCTGCCAATAACTGCCCAGCAAAAGGGCAATGTATTGCATTAAAATGTAACTCTGTGTGAGAGTACCTCTGGGTACATCCACAGGTTCTAGGTTCAGGAAGGTATGAACACCAGGATTTAACCTCGCCTCCCACTGCTGGACCAAGGTTACCACTTTTGTGGATAACTTCTATACCTGCATACCACTGTTTAAGGGCTCATGCACACGAACGTGTGCGGCCTGCAAATAGCGGGTCCACGATATACGGGGCACTTGAATGGGTCTGCAATCTGCAAGAGACAGAGCGCTTCTGTGGGATTTCGGTCCATCCAAAAAATAGAACATGACTGAACCTTTCCGATCGCGGACCCTTTCAAGTCAATGGGTCCGCAAACAGTAGGCACGCGGCCGTTGCCCGTGCACTGTGGACCGCTATTTGCAGTCTGCAGCACGGGGCACACAAGTTCTAAGTCCTTAAATTCCAGATGTACTGTAGTTTGCGGCACGTTACTCAAAAATCAGAGAGGCCTCCCTAGATCCCTGCTCAGGCATCCATTCAGAAAGGGCGACAACAAGGCTCTCCTCAATAAGAACATGTTAGTGGTTAATTACAACAAGAGGGATGTCCTTATACTGACCACAGTTCATGTTAACAGCACCTCCTCTGCCCTGTGCAACTATATCCAAGCCAGGCTCCATCCTGGCTACAGACCACAATATGTACATGGGAGAGGTTGATCTGAAGCCGTACAGTACACTAATTTTTGGAAACCAGGAAGGGGAGGGCCCCAGAACTTCTAGAAGTGATGGTGCCTGTATTTTACCAGAGCAACATTTAACTGAAGTCTCCCAAATGGCAAGGAAGGGAAGGTCCAAAAAAAAAGATGCAGAGTGTGTTCCAAAAGGAGGATGCGAAAGGACATAATTTATCACTGTGATACTTGCCCTAGAAAACACATCCTCTGCATAAAGGATTTCTTCAAAATATACCACTCAACCATGGATTATTAACTTTATCCTTTACACACCCTGTAATATTACCACCTTATTACACTCTGATATACTCTGTACAGCTTACATATTCACTTTTCACCATCCATTACACATTCATTTCTCAAAAACACCTGTGGTCAAAATGCTCGCTACACCTCAAAAGATTCCCCGAGGGGTATAGGTTCCAAAACGGGACTAGCACATCAATGAGGCGAACATACAAACAGCAAACAAAATATGGCAGCCCCCTGTTATACATGCAAATAATGGAACTAGGAATTAGGGATTACTTTGGATTCCAGTGGTACTATACCTACCATACATGAAAAAAAAAAAAGGTCTTCACGCACATTTTTGATCATAGTGTGTCGGCCCATCTACCAACGTCAAGGTTGATTCTGCAGATGGGTGCCTTCCACTATCAGAACTGCCTCTCCTGGGCCCAACCTAAGCTTACAATGTTCAGCGCGGTGTAGGAACCAGCTATATTTATACTCTGCTTAGAAGCCCTGGGCAGGGAGAGCTTAATCTAAATGACAGCTTTATGTCACTATGATTCTGTATAAGTAAGGTCAAGCAGAGACACACAGGATTATAAATCATGATAATGCGCAAGCTCCTGCAAGTGCAAAATGGAGGATCATGCTCACACATAGAGCGTGGTTCCTGCAATGGACTCGCTCGTGTGAAACAGCCCTAAAGATACCAGAGTTTTAAATATAATTGTCCGGTGTATATATGCCGGATTGATAATCCAGGGATGGACAGGGAATATCACTGTCTGCACTGTCAATACATTGTATTAATCTTTTGATGACACAGCCGTATACTTTCTGACCTACTTTATTTACAGATCCTATTTTTCTCCATACCACTTTTTACATTTTGGGGTTTATAGTCTTATTTAGGCCATTCTTTTTATGATATGCCTTTATTGCTTATGGTCAACTCAACAGTGTATTAAAGTATATTGCAGCGACCCACAGGGGGAGAGCTGGGAGGAGTGGACTGGTAGTTGTGGCACTGATAGGAGTGGTGGTTTACGGTGGCTATCCTCCCTCCAATGCTCCTTGGGGCTGTACAGTGAATGGAAGGTGCACCCTTCCCTCAGGGCAAATCTAGGACCCTTTGGGGCTTTTGCAACCATCTACCCAACATCAAGACCACCCCACAACACCAGGCAAGACAAGAGGGCAGATGTAGGAGCCGGCGGATGTTGGTGGACTCAATGACCGGGGCAGATCCAGACCGTCTCCCATAAACCTAGCTAGGACTGCCAGTGTTAAAGGGGTTATCTGTGAAATAATACTGATGAAATATCCACAGGATAGGTAATCAATATCACATCGGTGGGGGTGGGTGTCCTGGCACCCCCGCCGATCAGCTTTTTAGGGAAGCTGTGGCTCTGCGCTGTACATTGTATAGAGGCTGTGCCAGTATTGCAGCTTTTAGCCCCATTGACTTGAATGGGGCTGAGCTGCAACTAGGCCATATGACTTATGTACGAAGACTTTTAACATGGTCTAGCAAGAGACCATGGTGCGCAAGGAGCACCTGGCCTCTTCTAACTGCTGATTGGTAGGGGTCGCACATGTCGGACCCCTGCTGATCTGATATCGATTACCTATCCTGAGGATAGGTCATCAATATTAATTCCTGGATAACCCCTTTAATTATTTGTTGCCTATACATAACAGAAAAAAAACATTTAGCTCTTTAGCATAAGGTTAGCTCTTCAACATTAAATTAACCCTTTGCAGTGATCTTCTGTGTCACTGCAATATCTTCCTGCATTTTCCATCTTACACAGGGATTGTAATAACTGTAATATCACATTATTTATTATTTCTCTACTACATGATCATTGTCCTGTGACATTAGTACATTCTTTAGCCAATAGTTGTGACATCACTTTTTTCAGTTTTTATTTCCCTGATGTCAAATTACATAAGAATAGTAGTAATGTCAAAGCATTGAGACAATGTCATAGAATTTAAATGAAAAACAATGTGATGTTGCAGATAACTACAATGGCGTCACACTACATCCAACATGAAACATTCTTAGGTCACCACACACAACATAGATTTACAAACAGGTCACGGTACAAGGTCAATGTCAGCTAATGGTTATGTATGACAAATCTTAAAGGGGGTTCTTTAAAATTGATTATCAAATAAGATAGGTGGGGGGGTCAGGCTCTCACCTTGCCCTCCAATCAGCAGTTTGAAAAGAACGCAACACGGATACTGCAGTGTAGAATACAACTCCATACGTTTAGGCTACATTCACACGACCGTATGTGTTTTGTGGTCCGCAAATAGGGGATCTGCAAAAAAAATAAAAAATGGATGACGTCCGTATGGCATCTGTTTTTTTTGCGGATCCATTGTAACAATGCCTATCCTTTCCGCAAAACGGACAAGAATAGGACATGTCCTATTTTTTTTGCTGGGCTACGGAATGGACATACGGATGCGGATAGCACACAGTGTGCTGTCCGCATTTTTTGCGGACCCATTGAAATGAATGGGTCTGCATCCTATCCGCAAAAAAAAAACCGGAACGGACACGGAAACAAAATACGTTCGGGTGAATGTAGCCTTAGTAGAGGCCGTCCCTGGTCTTACACCTCCTGTACATTCATTCAGCTGTGCCTGGTAAGCAATGAAGAGGATGCAGTGATCATTGTGGCACAGTGACCCTTAAAATGGTGGGCATGCCGAGTCCCACCCCACCTAATATTGAGAAACAATTTTAAAGAATCTGCAAACCCCTTTAAAGTGGACTAATTTTACACCACCTACAACAGTCTTTGTCAGTGCAGAAACCGCGCAGGATCCAACCAGAAGAAAGCAGAAATCCTTCTCCCCTTTCCTCTGATGGGATCATATCAATTTTTTCAAATCAAATATATTAACATTAATGTATCTCCACAGCTGTACACGTTCAAATATGCAAGAAGGATTAGGACTCATACACACAAGTGTATCATAAGGAGCTTTACTGGATTATCTCCCGGTCATAAAGATGTTCTGCTGAATGGGTTGTGGAAGCACTAAGCCCTATTCACCTGCATTTGGTTCACAAAAGTGGCATCTTCAGACTAGTGTAGGACTATTGTGGCAGTCGGCGTCCATGCCCCAGCTGTTATATTATTATTTATTAAACATTGGTTGTGAATTGCTTGCTTATTTCTAATGGCAGCGCAGTTTGGCAGGAAAACCAACAAAAGCATGCAGCGACTGACAATAGCAAGCAATTTTCAACTTCTAATGGAGAACAGCTGTGTCTTGAACGGCAGCAACTCCGCTGGTAACTGCCACGTTTGGTTCTCCAGGTTTTCCAGGATTTTTATATTGCTGGCCTAGCCTGAGGGCACCTCACACCCCTGCCAATCCACTGTTCCCGAGTAGCTTTGTTGCTCAAACTACACAGCTCTGTCTATTATTTCATCGGGCTGAGCTGGTTATGCAGCACTGCACCCATTCACTTTTGATTGGATCATTAACCAGCTGTGCCCACTGCGCCGGAGCGCAGTTTTCTGGCACCGAAGCTACTGAGGAACAGCTGATAGAGGTGTGGGGTATCAGACCTCTACAAATCTGATATTGATGGCCTCCCCTCAGGATACGCCATCAATATAAAAATAATTATCACATATATTAGATACACCCCTAGAGTACCAAAAGACTCATCATATAATACAACACATATATTCTCTTGGATCTAATCTAAAAAAATCACTACACAAAAGACGTACCTTATTTTTCACTTTATAAGACATACTTTTTCCTCCCAAATGTGAGTCTTAAAAAGCGAATACTAATGAGCGTTTCCATTATGGAAGTGCTCACTAGTATGCAGTGGGGAGTGTGTAATACCCCAGAGTGGCATTACCACCTTTTTACACCCACTATCTCCTAAGGTTGATACTGAATCATCTTGCATTTTTATTGCCATGTCCTGCATAATGTATATTTATTTTCCTTGCAAATGACTTTTTAAGTGTAATGTACCTGGTTCACCGGCAGATGGCGGCAGTATTGGCAGAGCTAGTTTCCCTGGAGTAACCTTCTATCCATTCCAGTCCTCTTTAGAGAGGGAGGCGTTAGTTAGAGGTCAGTCTAGCTTACCCCCTGTAAGGGGAAGGCTGTGTGTCGGCCAGCAGAGCACTGTCTGCTCTGCTGGGCCTAAGGGCCCATGCTACGCCCATGCTACAAGCTTCAGAGCCAGGAGGAAAGATTCCCTGGATAAAGAAAAAGTCCAAGATAAAGATAGTCAGACTACAGATAGATAAGTTGCAGCCTACAGCAGAAGAGGAAAAATTCCTATTTAGTTCAGTCAGCATAGCAGAGCTGAAGGAGTACAGATATAGCAGAGCTGATTGTGTTTGCCAGACAAAACTTCATGCCAAAACCTGCTAATGACCAAGATAAAGTTGGAAGATTGTTCCTTGATGAAAGTTTACTCAAGTAAAGCTGTTTCAACGTTAATAAAAGTCTGGACTCCATTTATTCTACAAATCCCTCAACTGTTAACCCTTTTATCACTGCTTCGGACGACCACGTTTGGGGTTCCGGATATCCAGGTAGGAGCACTGTGACAAGTGCAAAAGCCGCACCTAAAGGGCTACTATAGGCAACCCTTACACCACTCTGGCATTCCTACACCTGGGTTCCACAATCACCTTCTACATAGGGGGACCTAGTCCCTCGTTGCTGAAATGCAACTGGCGTCACAACAAAAACTCTCATAACACCAGTAGAAGAGGCCCCTAGCACCGGTTATAGTCCGCTGCAAGTGAAGCGCTCCCTGGTCTTCTCCAGGCACTGCTTGTCCTGACTGTGTACTGCGTCAGGACGTAGTGCGTGCACTGTGACCTGATGCTGTGCAACGTCAGGTCACAATGCAGTGCAGGCCTGGAGAAGAACAGAGCAGTAGGCCCGTCCGGGGAGGTAAGATTATTTAGTTATTTTTGGTGTTTCACTGCACAGCTGAAAAATAATTTTTAAAGCATCTCTTCCTAATGATCCGTGAAACACTAATGGCATCCGTGTTGCAATCTGTGTTTTTCACGGACCCATAGACTATAATAGATGTGATGGATCCGTGAACAGGGACAAAATAGAGCATTCATCCGTGCTAAAAAAAAAACTGACACACAGACCTTGTTAAAACAAGTGTGCTGTCCATGGAGAACACGTACAGCGCATGTCCGTGGAACACTGATGTGTGAATGAGGCTTAAGGCTGGTTTTCAGACTTTGGATAAAAATAAGAATGTTTCCTTCCTATTTATTTAACGTAATAATGCCCTAATAACATAAAAAAAAATATATATATATATATATATATATATATATATATACACACATACACATACATATACACACACTTCAGATTGTTTTAAAGTTCTATAATCGAAGCCCAAAGTTTTTCACTGAAGTCTCGCAGGACTTCAGACGAATTTTACCTTGACACAGCCCATACATTTGAATGTTGTACGAAAACGGTCTCCGTACAGAAGTCAAAGTTTTGAACTAAATGATTTGAAGCTAATTTCACCTCAGCGCAGCCCATACATTTGAATGCTGTATGAAAACGCTATCTGTACAGAATTTAAACAAAGTTTTGAAGGGATCTTAAGCGCGCTTTGCTCAACACTAGTTGATGCCTTAAGAAACAGTGGCTTGTTCTGTACAAGCATCCAAAAATTAAGGGGAGCAGTATGCCTGTCCATATTTATACATACAAGTGTTAGTTGTCAGAAGAATCAGTGGCTTGTTCTGAAGTTGAACAAGCCTGATAAAATTCTCCCTTTTATTTGGGAGCAACAGCAGCACAGTCTGGATGTAGAAAGGGTAAGGCTGTAGGGGTAATAGTAGCAGCAATAGTAGTGCCAGCAGTAGCATCACAGCATGGAACAGAAAAGACAGCAAGTAGATAGCAATGGCTATATAGGGGTAATGGTAGTGGTAGTAGGGGGATTAGCAGCAGGGAGTAGCAGCTGTGGCAGTGCCAGCAGACATACAGTATAGAACATGATGGTAGGCAGGCAGACAGCCGCAGTGGCATGATGGGGCACCATTATCTAAAGGTAGATCCATTTATCGGCCTCAGGGTTAATGCACACAAATGTATTTTCTTTCCGTGTCCGTTCCGTTTTTTTTTGCGGACTGTATGCGGAACCATTCACTTCAATGGATCCGCAAAAAAAAGCAGAAGTTACTCAGTGTGCATTCCGTTTCCGGATGTCCGTTCCGCAAAAATTTAGAACATGTCCTATTATAAGGATAGTACTGTTCTATTAGGGGCCAGCTGTTCCGTATTTTTTGCGGATCCAATTTTGCGGACCGCAAAATACATACGGTTGTGTGCATGAGCCCTCAGTCAGATGTCCATGTCTTTTTCATTTTGATAAAAGTGGTGTTTTGTACAAGTTTATCCATTTGGGTGTCATGATGCCACCTGCCACTTTGATAACCCTCTACAAGAGGACACTGGAGGCTGGACAATGAGAGAAAACTGGGCCAATTCTGGCCACTGTTCCAATCTGCCTTACCAGAAGTCCATGGGGTCAGGAGACAAGGTATGTGGTGGGGAAAGCCACAGTGATTTAGAAAATGAGATAATTTTAACAATTGGTACAGCAGCAACTGCACCGCCAGCAACTTGGCCAGGTCGGAGTTCAGGTTTTACACAAGCTAATTGCTGGTTGCGAATAGTTTTCTCACGGCCACACATTCTGTTATGGATGTCTCACAATAGAGAGGAGGGAAAGGTGGAGGAGTCTGGGCAGGAGAAGCACCTGATAATGATGACAAGGACACTGTACTGCTTAGGGAAAGCAGCCTAGCTGCTACAACGAAGACCACAGGAGAAGGAGACTTTTTCCAGTTTGGAATGCTGGCCACTTCTAATTTCCAAAAGAATCCAGTGATGCCGCCTCAGGTGCTGCAATAGTTCTGGTACCTATGTTTGTGTTTAAATGCCCATGGCTTATTTTAATACTGCAGATCTTGCACACACCTATGGAAGATTCTAGCACAGAGCCAGCGGCAGCTGAGCTTGGCCTAGGTCTGGCACGTTTTGAACCTGCGCCCACAGTATCAGCGAATCACCAGTTTCCGAGCTGATCACAAAAGAAGCAGATCCGGCATTGCCAGTGCTTTTGGAGGTTTTGGCAAAAGGGTGCCTCCGCTTTTTATTGTCTCAGCAGCCACTGCTCTTCTCCTCCTCCTCAGCTCTTCTTTCACTTTCCCCGAAACTAATCTATGATATGTCATTGTGGGCTCCTTGGTCCCCTCCCCTTTCACTACTACCACCACAACAGCTATGCATGGGTTCCCTCACCTCCGTCTGAACCTTCTACTCATGGCAGTCCAAATGCTAATGCTTCTAATACAAGTCATCAACAGGAAGACTCCCTAAGGAATCTTTCATAGCGCATGGGGTTTTGTTGCCTTTTCTTAGGGAAAAACAAGGCACCACACTAGGAGGGCATGTGAAGACAGAGATGATGCAAGTGAAATACTGTTATAGGACAGCAAGAAGATGGAACAGGAGGAATACGTTGAACCCTGTCTCCAAGGCAGGGTGTCCTACTCAGAGGTGACATCCCTATTATCCTGCTGTAACTGAGAGGAGGAGTGAGCCATTCAGTCCAAAATCTCATGCTCTTCTCCTCAATAATAATGTTGCGCCTACTGGAAGCCAGGAAGAACTGCCATTATCACTCCTCCCGTGTTTCAATGTAAGACAGGCCAGTGCCCTTACGTCATGGACTCTGCTCTCTGAAATCCCACGACAGCTCTCGTCACTGCCGGGCCCGGGTATGCGCAGTCAGTTTACTGCTGCAGCTGGCCACAGTCAGCAGTGTACAGCGCATGCCTGGGCCTGGCAGTGACGCAAGCTGTCACAGGATTTTTAGAGAGCAGAGTCCATGACGTAAGGGCACTGGCCTGGTGTAACAGCGGCTGCTGTGCGCCGCTGTTCCCCTGCTACCACAGTGGTCCCAGGCGCCATTGTAGTGTCCCCACTAGATAAGCGTGGGCACTACACAAGGGTCAATTGGTGTGTGCGTTACTCCTCCTCATTAGGGACAGGAATGTTATCTCTAATTGTGCATTTTATGTAATTTATAAGGTATTGTTTGTATGCAATGTTCCCTGTAATATGCAATATCAGGCCTAGTTCGATGCAGTTAGTCATCCCAGACGTTAGAGGGAGTTAGAGAACCCCTGGTATAAGTATTCAGGCCCAGACAGGGAGGGGTTGTTGAAGGTCAGGAGTCTGCAGAGACAAGCTAGAAGGCACAAGCCAGAGCCTTCTCCTGACATGCAACTAGACAGCCCAGGCTTCTAGTTGCTACGAGGAGACTAGTAGAGGGATCCTAGTCTACCTGCTGATCCAGAGAGCCATGGTTAGCTCAGAAGATGTACCCCAATGGAAGAGTTTACCTCCTGGGAGAGAAACCCTGTAGTTCCCACCAAGTCAAGCAGAGTCAACATGTCCAGCTAATACAAGTAAGCTGAAGGGCAGAGAGAGTAGAAATGTAAAGCAAGAATGAGTACCTGAGGAGGATTATTTACCAAGGATAAAAGCCTACATTAAGGTATCCGGGCCTTGGGATCAAAGCCAGACAGGAGTTCTAAGGAACAGTGTACACTATCTCCGAGGAGTCTGTACAGCCTGATTCTGCGCGTGTGGATGTTTACCCTCTGTGTATCTTGCCAGGAAACAGTATACCTGCCATAATTGTGAAACCCTGCTTGCGAAGTGTACTTGATATGTGGAACTGAGTTGTCATCTAACTGTATAAAGTGGAATTGATTACAGTAAAGCAAAGTTTGGTTCACCATACCATCTGTGCTCCTCGCTTATTAAGACCATCCATCGGTGTGCCACTGTTACAGGCACTGGCGTCACGTACCTTAAAGGGACCTTGCCCCAGGCACATAAAACACCTGCAACATCCAGGGCACCTCATCCATCACCAGGCCTGGTCCCTAAATACAGAGTGTGCCCCAGAGGACTCTTGTGCCAGCCTCTCCTTCATTGCTGTATGCCTGGCCAGGGTTTCCTTATAGAACTGTGAGTAACCCTCGCTTGCCATTAACCGTGACCTCACAATCGCATTACCCTGCAGGTCTGGCGTACCGCATAAATTGGCGTCACGAACAGGATACGGAACATTCCTGCGCCATTGCGGATATTAAACTGTGTGCTGAAGACTACCTTAAAGTGACAAACCCTAAATGTTTTATTGAAAATTGCTGGGCCTAAAGGACTGCCCTAAGTAGCGGTGTGAACATAGTGTCTTCTGGACTGTTTTGCTGCTTGTTTAAGCCACCGCTTGCTGTCAGTGAATAGACAGCGTTTTGCTAAAGATGGCCGCTGAGCTTGTTTGAGTTTACTGCTGCGTCATCTTCATCCTGAATTGGCGGTAAAAGTTGGCGCCTTTTTGCTGAGAAGAGCGGGAAAAAGCTCAAAGTCGGCGCCACCGCCTGTCTGGACATTTGCATGTCTGCAGAAATGGACTCCGCCTTCCCCATACTGGAGTACCTGGGGGGCGGCCTCCCAGGGCAATGGGAGGATCTGTCTGAACTTATTGGCGCCACCCTGTCGCTCTCCAGAGAAGGATCGAGCATGTTGGAGAGTGAAGACTGCTCTGCTGGGATGTCCGCGCCTGATCTATTAAACATGGATGACATTGGTGTAGAGCCAGAGGACGCTCCACCGGCCTACTCTCCGGGACCGGAGAGACCCGCCTGCCCGCCACTGGGGACAAAACCGGAGAACTACTATGGCTCCTGGAGGGACTTCTTTCAGCCCTCGTTCAAGTGGTCAGCACTAATGGCAGAGATCCGGGAGGCTGCCATAAAGAAAAATACCAAGACTAAAATATACTACGAAGAACTGGCAAAGACCGTTCACGAGCGTCACACTAACGCCCAACCCCGCCTGGAAAGGAGAAAGGGGTTGGTTGTGTCTTTTGATAAGAACCGTGGCTACGGGTTCATACAAAACTATATTACTGGCAGAGACTTATATGTAAACCGGAGGTCCGTCAAGCGGGGTTACCTCCCCGAGCATCTGCATAACCTCTGTGAGTGAGAGGAAGTGGAATTCACCCCTGCCGAGAGCCTGCGAGGCCCATATGCTACTGCCGTGACCCGTCCTAAGAAAGAACCGGAGGACTGGGAGGCAGATGAGGACTACTCTGGCTGCGAGTGCAAACCTGTGCGCTCTCCAGAACCGGCCCATCACGCATTCCAAGAGCGAGGCTCTTTCATTGGTCCTAACGTATTTTGGCAGCCAACCGTGTTAGAGAAATGGGTGAGTCCCCATCCATCCCCCGAGCTGCCTCGCCGGGAGAAAACAATCCAAGAAATGGAAAAGTTAAAAGGACTCCGCATCACCCTGGAGAATATCCAGAAGGGTAGGAGACCTGATGCGCCACCGGAGCCTGCAGCGGCCGCGTCCGATGCATCATATACTGTACCTGTGCCGGCGGCGACAGCGGAAGACAGCGATCCTGAGAACGAGAGCCTCGACGACCAGATCGTCCGACTGGAGGAAAAGTTGCGGGAGTTGCGTAAGATTGCCACCGCCAGGATCCAGACGCCGCCTAAGAAGGAAGAGGTAAGGGTGCCTGTCCCCACCCGTCGGCCACCTTCTGCTACCACAGCTACGTTGAGGCCCCCAAGAAGGCCCTCTCACCCTGTGACTTGCTGCGCAGAGCCAGTTGTTCCAGCGCCCACCGGACCGCTTGCGGCGGCGGTATCTAGGCAAGCGCCACCTGCGATTGTCATCCCTGTACCGGTGCGGTCAGCAGCTGTCATCACCCCTAGGCCTATGGGGCCAATACCTATTAGGGGTCCCTTCGTGCTGCAGCTGCCCCCTAATACTGTGTTGTGGGCACATCCGCCTGTGGAGGATTATTACAGGCCTCATTTGCCAGCAGAGCCAGGGAGCACCACTGAAGTACCAGGTGATTATGATATGCCCCTGTGAATTGGCCTGCTAGGCCCATGATTTATTTGCTTTGCCAAGGGATTTATTTCTAGTAGATTTAACCCTTTCAGGACAGGAGTCCTTTGTTATGGTCCTTTGTTGCTGCTGCCAGTTACCCACGGCTCAGTGGTAGTGGTCACCCACTGAAATAAATATGTCAGCAAAACCATTTTGTTTCCAGGACCTCCTGCCTGCTTCTACGATTTCACACCAAGTTGTGCCTGTTCCTACGTTGCACCTTTAACCCTTTAACCCCCTTTTCAGGTTGATTAAGGGTATTACAGCACTTGTTTTTATACTATGCCATTTGAAAAGTGTGGGCTATCTTTCATGTGCTGTCATTCTATTGTGCAACTGGATTTTAAGGATACGTGCCCAGTGATAGACTCAAAAGTACCTGAGCCTTTGTGATTTGCTACCTTGCCTTGCTGGTGAAAGGCACTCACTCTAAGTAAGAAAGGAACCTGGGTACGGACTCATATTTGTTCCTTGAGCCTCCAAGAACTTTTAAATTGTTTACATTTTCCTGCTGTTCTATTAACCACTTAAGGACCACAGGTTTATACCCCCCTAAAGACCAGGCCCTTTTTTACAAATCGGCACTCCACAACTTTAGCGGTTTATTGCTCGGTCATGCAACTTACCACCCAAATGAATTTTACCTCCTTTTCTTCTCACTAATAGAGCTTTCATTTGGTGGTATTTCATTGCTGCTGACATTTTTACTTTTTTTGTTATTAATCGAAATTTAACGATTTTTTTTGCAAAAAAATGACATTTTTCACTTTCAGTTGCAAAATTTTGCAAAAAAAACGACATCCATATATAAATTTTTCTCTAAATTTATTGTTCTACATGTCTTTGATAAAAAAAAAATGTTTGGGTAAAAAAAAAAAAATGGTTTGGGTAAAAGTTATAGCGTTTACAAACTATGGTACAAAAATGTGAATTTCCGCTTTTTGAAGCAGCTCTGACTTTCTGAGCACCTGTCATGTTTCCTGAGGTTCTACAATGCCCAGACAGTACAAACACCCCACAAATGACCCCATTTCGGAAAGTAGACACCCTAAGGTATTCGCTGATGGGCATAGTGAGTTCATAGAACTTTTTATTTTTTGTCACAAGTTAGCGGAAAATGATGATTTTTATTATTTTTTTTTTTTCTTACAAAGTCTCATATTCCACTAACTTGTGACAAAAAAATAAAAACTTCAATGAACTCACTATGCCGATCAGCGAATATCTTGGGGTGTCTTCTTTCCAAAATGGGGTCACTTGTGGGGTAGTTATACTGCCTTGGCATTCTAGGGGCCCAAATGTGTGGTAAGGAGTTTGAAATCAAATTCTGTAAAAAATGACCAGTGAAATCCGAAAGGTGCTCTTTGGAATATGGGCCCCTTTGCCCACCTAGGCTGCAAAAAAGTGTCACACATCTGGTATCGCCGTATTCAGGAGAAGTTGGGGAATGTGTTTTGGGGTGTCATTTTACATATACCCATGCTGGGTGAGATAAATATCTTGGTCAAATGCCAACTTTGTATAAAAAAATGGGAAAAGTTGTCTTTTGCCAAGATATTTCTCTCACCCAGCATGGGTATATGTAAAATGACACCCCAAAACACATTCCCCAACTTCTCCTGAGTACGGAGATACCAGATGTGTGACACTTTTTTGCAGCCTAGGTGGGCAAAGGGGCCCATATTCCAAAGAGCACCTTTCGGATTTCACTGGTCATTTTTTACACATTTTGATTTCAAACTTCTTACCACACATTTGGGCCCCTAGAATGCCAGGGCAGTATAACTACCCCACAACTGACCCCATTTTGGAGAGAAGACACCCCAAGGTATTCGCTGATGGGCATAGTGAGTTCATGGAAGTTTTTATTTTTTGTCACAAGTTAGTGGAATATGAGACTTTGTAAGAAACAAAAAAAAAAAAATCATCATTTTCCACTAACTTGTGACAAAAAATATAAAATTCTAGGAACTCGCCATGCCCCTCACGGAATACCTTGGGGTGTCTTCTTTCCAAAATGGAGTCACTTGTGGGGTAGTTATACTGCCCTGGCATTTTCTAGGGGCCCTAATGTGTGGTAAGTAGGTAAATGACCTGTGAAATCCTAAAGGTGCTCTTTGGAATGTGGGCCCCTTTTCCCACCTAGGCTGCAAAAAAGTGTCACACATGTGGTATCTCCGTATTCAGGAGAAGTTGGGGAATGTGTTTTGGGGTGTCTTTTTACATATACTCATGCTGAGTGAGAGAAATATCTCAGCAAAAGACAAATTTTCCCATTTTTTTATACAAAGTTGGCATTTGACCAAGATATTTATCTCACCCAGCATGGGTATATGTAAAATGACACCCCAAAACACATTGCCCAACTTCTCCTGAGTACGGCGATACCAGATGTGTGACACTTTTTTGCAGCCTAGATGCGCAAAGGGGCCCACATTCCTTTTATGAGGGCATTTTTAGACATTTGGATCCCAGACTTCTTCTCACGCTTTAGGGCCCCTAGAATGCCAGGGCAGTATAAATACCCCACATGTGACCCCATTTTGGAAAGAAGACACCCCAAGGTATTCAATAAAGGGCATGGCGAGTTCATAGAATTTTTTTTTTTTTGGCACAAGTTAGCGGAAATTGATTTTATTTTTATTTTTTCACAAAGTCTCCCTTTCCGCTAACTTGGGACAAAAATTTCAATCGTTCATGGACTCAATATGCCCCTCACGGAATACCTTGGGGTGTCTTCTTTCCGAAATGGGGTCACATGTGGGGTATTTATACTGCCCTGGCATTCTAGGGGCCCTAAAGCGTGAGAAGAAGTCTGGAATATAAATCTCTAAAAAATTTTACGCATTTGGATTCCGTGAGGGGTATGGTGAGTTCATGTGAGATTTTATTTTTTGACACAAGTTAGTGGAATATGAGACTTTGTAAGAAAAAAATAATAATTTCCGCTAACTTGGGCCAAAAAAATTTCTGAATGGAGCCTTACAGGGGGGTGATCAATGACAGGGGGGGTGATCAAAGACAGGGGGTTGATCAGGGAGTCTATATGGGGTGATCACCCCCCTGTCATTGATCACCCCCCTATAAGGCTCCATTCAGATGTCCGTATGTGTTTTGCGGATCCGATCCATGTATCCGTGGATCCGTAAAAATCATACGGACATCTGAATGCAGCCTGACAGGGTGGGTGATCAATGACAGGGGGGGTGATCAATGACAGGGGGGTGATCAATGACGGGGGGGGTGATCAATGACAGGGGGGTGATCAGGGAGTCTATTTGGGGTGATCACCCCCCCTGGAAGGCTCCAGGGAGACGCCTGTATGTGTTTTGCGGATCCGATCCATCTATCAGTGGATCCGTAAAAATCATGCGGACGTCTGAATGGAGCTTTACAGGGGGGTGATCAATGACAGGGGGGTGATCAATGACAGGGGGGTAATCAATGACAGGGGGGGTGATCAGGGAGTCTATATGGGGTGATCACCACAGTCATTGATCACGCCCCTGTAAGGCTCCATTCAGACGTCCATATGCGTTTTGCGGATCCGATCCATCTATCAGTGGATCCGTAAAAATCATGCCGACGTCTGAATGGAGCTTTACAGGGGGGTGATCAATGACAGGGGGGTAATCAATGACAGGGGGGTGATCAGGGAGTCTATATGGGGTGATCACCACAGTCATTGATCACGCCCCTGTAAGGCTCCATTCAGACGTCCGTATGCATTTTGTGGATCCGATCCATCTATCAGTGGATCCGTAAAAATCATGCGGACGTCTGAATGGAGCTTTACAGGGGGGTAATTAATGACAGGGGGGTGATCAGGGAGTCTGTATGGGGTGATCACCACAGTCATTGATCACGCCCCTGTAAGGCTCCATTCAGACGTCCGTATGCGTTTTGCGGATCCGATCCATCTATCAGTGGATCCGTAAAAATCATGCGGACGTCTGAATGGAGCTTTACAGGGGGGTAATCAATGACAGGGGGGTGATCAGGGAGTCTATATGGGGTGATCACCACAGTCATTGATCACGCCCCTGTAAGGCTCCATTCAGACGTCCGTATGCGTTTTGCGGATCCGATCCATCTATCAGTGGATCCGTAAAAATCATGCGGACATCTGAATGGAGCTTTACAGGGGGGTAATCAATGACAGGGGGGTGATCAGGGAGTCTATATGGGGTGATCACCACAGTCATTGATCACGCCCCTGTAAGGCTCCATTCAGACGTCCGTATGCGTTTTGCGGATCCGATCCATCTATCAGTGGATCCGTAAAAATCATGCGGACGTCTGAATGGAGCTTTACAGGGGGGTAATCAATGACAGGGGGGTAATCAATGACAGGGGGTGATCATGGAGTCTATATGGGGTGATCAAGGGTGAATAAGGGGTTAATAAGTGACAGGGGGGGGGGTGTAGTGTAGTGGTGCTTGGTGCAACATATTACTGAGCTACCTGTGTCCTCTGGTGGTCGATCCAAACAAAGGGGACCACCAGGTAGCAGGTATATTAGACGCTGTTATCAAAACAGCGTCTGATATACCTTTCAGGGGTTAAAAAAAACACATCTCCAGCCTGCCAGCGAACGATCGCCGCTGGCAGGCTGGAGATCCACTCTCTTACCTTCCGTTCCTGTGAGCGCGCGCGCGCCTGTGTGCGCGCGTTCACAGGAAATCTCGGCTCACGCGAGATGACGCCAATCGGCGTTAGCGTAGCCTGGGGGAGCCGCCGCGATGACGCCTTTCGGCGTTACAGTTGCGGCAACTGGTTAAGGACAATTTGCACATATGGACTATCCTGGTAATAATGTTACGCTGCACCAGGTCAGCGCCCCTGTTCCCTCACATGATCCTGAGAGAAGAGAACGACGCCCCTTTTCACCGTTACTTGTTCCTAAGCCAGTGGACTGCCTGATTTATGCATGTAATGTGCTTCTGCAAATGTAGATGTATTTCTCCTGCTTTGCATTATGGTCTCTTTTTCAGGTGCAGTATCCAGCTGGGCAGGGCCCCTCCATGTTGCGCCGAGGTCGGGCAACGTTAAAGCGTGGTGGTATGTAGTGTCCCCACTAGATAAGCGTGGGCACTACACAAGGGTCAATTGGTGTGTGCGTTACTCCTCTTCATTAGGGACAGGAATGTTATCTCTAATTGTGCATTTTATGTAATTTATAAGGTATTGTTTGTATGCAATGTTCCCTGTAATATGCAATATCAGGCCTAGTTCGATGCAGTTAGTCATCCCAGACGTTAGAGGGAGTTAGAGAACCCCTGGTATAAGTATTCAGGCCCAGACAGGGAGGGGTTGTTAAAGGTCAGGAGTCTGCAGAGACAAGCTAGAAGGCACAAGCCAGAGCCTTCTCCTGACATGCAACTAGACAGCCCAGGCTTCTAGTTGCTACCAGGAGACTAGTAGAGGGATCCTAGTCTACCTGCTGATCCAGAGAGCCATGGTTAGCTCAGAAGATGTACCCCAATGGAAGAGTTTACCTCCTGGGAGAGAAACCCTGTAGTTCCCACCAAGTCAAGCAGAGTCAACATGTCCAGCTAATACAAGTAAGCTGAAGTGCAGAGAGAGTAGAAATGTAAAGCAAGAATGAGTACCTGAGGAGGATTATTTACCAAGGATAAAAGCCTACATTAAGGTATCCGGGCCTTGGGATCAAAGCCAGACAGGAGTTCTAAGGAACAGTGTACACTATCTCCGAGGAGTCTGTACAGCCTGATTCTGCGCGTGTGGATGTTTACCCTCTGTGTATCTTGCCAGGAAACAGTATACCTGCCATAATTGTAAAAACCCTGCTTGCGAAGTGTACTTGATATGTGGAACTGAGTTGTGATCTAACTGTATAAAGTGGAATTGATTACAGTAAAGCAAAGTTTGGTTCACCATACCATCTGTGCTCCTCGCTTATTAAGACCATCCATCGGTGTGCCACCGTTACAGGCACTGGCGTCACGTACCTTAAAGGGACCTTGCCCCAGGCACATAAAACACCTGCAACATCCAGGGCACCTCATCCATCACCAGGCCTGGTCCCTAAATACAGAGTGTGCCCCAGAGGACTCTTGTGCCAGCCTCTCCTTCAATGCTGTATGCCTGCCCAGGGTTTCCTTATAGAACTGTGAGTAACCCTCGCTTGCCATTAACCGTGACCTCACAATCGCATTACCCTGCAGGTCTGGCGTACCGCACCATGCTCAGCGGTGATCTGTGGCCAGAGCTTCCCATTCACCACTGCAGCTCTGTTTGTGTAGGTGTTGTGGTTCTGGGAATCCGCTCCACAGTTTCATCTCAGCCCTGGCCACAGCATGCTTGCTGCTGTTTTTTTGCAGCACTTCCTTACGGGCCGGCGCGCATCACTTCCTGGGTTTTATGGGTTAGGTCATGTGACCTCAGTGTCAAGGTTCCTGATAACCACTTGTGTTCCTGTGTTCTTGGATTCTGTTACTTGTCTGATCGCTGCCAGCTTGCCTTGACTCTCCTGTAGCGGACACGGATTGCCTGACCTGTACCTGTGCCGTCTGCCCTGATCTTTTGTCTGTCTGACTACGCCTCTGCCTCATACTTCGGTCCTGCACTGTTGCTCCTGGTAACGACTCTACACCTGTACTTCTGGTACCTTTCTCAGGTCCCTCCTGGTCCGCGTGGACCAGCTGCCTCGTGTACTTATTCTCCTCAAGAGGTAGCGACCTGGTGTTACCCTCGGGAAAAGTCTATCCCCACCATCAGGGGTATTGTGAAGAATCGAGGGGTTCACTTAGAAAACGCCCTTGGAGGAGGTAGAACACGTGGCACAGTGGGTTTACACCCGCTGGTTCATGACACCTGGCTTATATTGAACCATGGGAGGAGATATAACAGTCTCATGGCATGGCTGTACGTACAGAAAATATGATTTAGTTGCACAATTTTGTAATGCAGAACTAGTTGCCACCAAGCTGCCTGAAATAACAGATAGTGACAAGTCCCTCACTCTCTCTATATGCTTTCCCTAATCAAAAGCTAAAATATAACCAATGATATCTCCCTTTTCTCACTTTACAGTTTCCATATATTGTCCCTATCACACTAGATTAGTGTAATAACATTTTACACAGGCAAAAGAATGTATGGATTACTCGAGCCTCACTTTAGGGTGATAGCTGCCAGGTACAAATCAACGACCAATGTGGTGACGAACTGTCGAACTTTATTGAATCATGTGGACAGCGCATTTTGGGATACGGAGCAGAGTAGGCACTAGAGACATGTAGTGTCCAACAACGGCCTCCTCAGATGCCGCATGTGTCCAGTGCCTGCTGTGCTGCCGCCTCAAGTGAGATTCTCTCAACAGCCAGAGACTTGACAAAGGGGTCCCGAGTATCCTGAAACGCGCTGTCCATATGAAAACATTCATACTCGTTTGCCAGATTTATCGCCAATCAAGTATTTATGCGACCAGCTAGGAGGCCAGCTTCGGCGGATGAGTGTGCAGGATCTGCAGGCCCAGCTGCAATACTTGTGAGCAAATGTACCGCCGCAGGATACCATGTGGAACCTGTATGCCTCCATGCCCAACCGTATTTCATCTTGTATGTAGGCTAGAGGCGGCCCAACAGGGTACGAGCGCTCTCTTTTAGTTATACAGTTTCCCCCAATAAACTTTCTCTCACTGTAATATTATAATCACTTACGGTACATATATCATCATTTAATTCACAAATGTAAAGTTTCATTCTACTCCAACAACTCTTTCTTGGTGATTATTATTATTTTTTTTCAATGAGTATGCATATATTTGTAGACGAGTATTTTAGGAGATCCAATGATCATGCAAGCATTAAGTATGTACATCTAGATAACTGCAAGGTATGGAAACCAGTCACATTATATATATATATATATATATATATATATATATATTATAAACACACAATTTTTTCAAGGACACTATTTTTGTCTATCTTGGGATCACTCATATAAGATGTTCTCTGAGTGTAACTTGCTGCGTCCTCCTGTAGATGTACTGTACTTTATTTAATAATGTGTATAAGTCAGATATTAGACATTTATTCCCTGTGATTCCTGCCATCAGGTACAAGGTAGTAATTGGTGGGCATCACGCTGGGCCCGCATTGGTGGGCATCACGCTGGGACCTTGAAAATCCTACATGCAAGTACAGTGAGCATTAGATTACATTTTATTACCTTGCTATCACTCGGTTTCTATCTGCATCCCTGCAGTGTGAGGCATTCAGATAAATGTATCTAAAAAGCATTTTTTGTCTGTGGGTATTGAAATGGCCAGTAAAATACCAGTTTACAGCAAGTATTTTACAATCATACAGGCATTAAGTATGTTTACATGTAGATGACTGCAACATATGAAAACCATTCACACAATGGAGCAATGTATTTAAGGGAGTCTGTCACCAAGTTTTCATGTTTTACACTGCTTATATTGCGTTCTAGCACACACACATACAATAATAACGGTACCTCCCTAGTTACATCATCCTCTCCGATTCCCGAGATCCCGGACATGCACAGTTCAATGCCGGGCCCGGGCATGTGCACTCCAATAACCACATTGCCACGGCTGGTTGCTGTCTCTTCCTGCTCCATTCCTTCCATCTTTGCCAATTTCACACCAGTAGCCGGCGCATGCGCACTTGCAGTGTCCCGAAATACACTGCTTAATGTTGTGATTGTGTTTCATGTAAACTGTGCTTGTAAATGTGTTCTCATAGAGTTGCATAGGGAGGGTGAGGTTCTGACCAGCCTTCCAGGGCTGACTCCATCCTACACACAGTGCACAGTGCAGGAAGAAGAAGGTCAGTGTGTGTGATGTCTGAGGACAAGCTGAACCTCAGCAGCCATTTTGGAGAGTTATCCAAACTCCATACTTAGTTCCATGTACCAGCCCATAGAAGGGAAAAGATTATAGAAAAACCAGGCAACCCAGAGAGGGAATGAGGGTATTGACAAAGGAAGGTGTGGCAAACTGCCATTTGCCACTGGGCATTGTAGAGGACTTATGGCTAGCCTCCTGCCCTACGACTATGGCCCCGGGATATATTACCTTCTTCCATACTGAAGTTTCAGCTCCAGAGACTAAGTCCCGTTCGAAGATGGGACTTAGCCGTTTTTCTGCATTAAATTGACCGACCGCACAGCCCAAATCTATGGAACTGTTTTGGGCAGGAAATTGTGTTTGCGGTCGGTCATAAAGGACTTCCACTAAACTTTTGATCCGCTGGAGGGATTTGTGTGATTTTTGGAAGTGTTTATGTTTGATGTATGCCGAGTTTAAATATGTAATTTTAATGGAGATGGAATGTATGGTTTTAAAGTTACAGTGTATGTTTAAAAACTGTATTTTTACTGTCTGTGATAGTTATGTTAATCCATAATTATATCCCAGACAGAAGGGAGGATTTTGTGTATTTGGGTGGTGACTCCTCTCCTGTTGTTCTCACATGTGTATTGGTGATCTCCCTTTGTCCTGGGAGATAATTGAATTGCCTTCGAGTGTCTCCAGGGCAGAGAGGAGGAAACCATGATGCATTGTGGGGACCTGCATAAATATGGGCGGGTAGCCCTCAATAAAGAGTTCGGTTCAGTTCATGTTTTTCTAACCCTTCAAAACGCAGCCTTGTCTCGTTATTGGAGGGAATTGCTGTATCACGCTGGGGATTGCTATGCTCTGCATATTCCCTGGAGGAGAGATCTTTCCCACACGGTCCTGAATGCTGGAGGTTCATTCAGGGTGGAAGGAAGACGGCGCGGCTCCAGTTAAACTACGGCGGTTGTGGAGTCTGCGGTGGTTGTGGTGTCCAGTGTGGTGCTTGTGGTCCTCGGCGCAAGCTAGGAAGCGTCCATTAACGGAAGCGGATCCGTTACAGAAGGTAACTGTCATTTATCAGACTCCAGCCTCCTTTGCATCAGGTGGAGAGATTCAAAGCTACAAGCTACCCACCATAATTAAAGACAAAAGGGCCATTTGTCTGAGTATAGTATTCCTAGAAGAGGATACAGAGGTATAGCATTATAACAGTACAGCAGAGATAGTTCATCCCTCCAACCTGGAGAAATAATAGAGAGAAAGACTGATTGTTAGGGTCCATTCACACGTCCGTTGTTTCTTTCCTGATCTGTTCCATTTTTTGCGGAACAGATCTGGACCAGTTCTGTACCCATTCATTTTCAATGGGTCCTGAAAAAAATCGGACAGCTCAATGTCTAATTTTTTTTCAGGACCATTGAAAATGAATGGGTACAGAACTGGTCCCGATCTGTTCCGCAAAAAACGGAACAGATCAGGAAAGAAACAACGGACGTGTGAATGGACCCTTATAGAGGACGATTCCTTATGCAACTTCTGGGAACTAATGTGAATCACTGTGAAAGCTGCCTTTATGTAAATGACTGTTACATACCTTGATGATCTGTGGAACAGCTTCAGTAAAGTACTGGGAGTTTGTTAAAAGCTCTAGTCTCCCTTATCCTATTTCATCATTTCAACTACTACCACCAACATTTGCACCTAATGGTGCTGGCGTCACGAACCAGGGGCCCAGCCGCAAAAGCACCTTATACCGATTACTATCAAGGGCACCTCAACCAACATCTTGCTGGTGGCTGGTGTTCCCTGCAACAGAGAGTGCCCCGGAGGATTTCGTGCTGTCTTCCCATCCACTGCACTGCCGGCCCCCAGGGACAACTAAACTGTGAGTACTACTATCCTTGGCACCTTATCACTAGTTCGCTCATGCGTGCATCCTCCATAGGGAGCCCCGGCTTGCTGCACACTGCTGAAAACAAAGCAGATGCCCTCAGTGGTTATCGGAGAGCGCATGCCCGGGAGTGAACTGTGCACACACATCATGAAAGGGCTGGCCAGCCGATACATTGGGATGGAGTTAGGCGTGTAAAACGCCGAGGGGCCTGGGTACTAATAGCAAGAACACTGCCCCTGGGCACTTGCAAGCCCTCATTTGCATACAATTATAACCTCGCTTTTGTAGCTTAAAGGGGTTGTCTCACTTCAGAAAATGGCATTTATCATGTAGACAAAGTTAATACAAGGCACTTAGTAATGTATTGTGATTATCCATATTGCTTCCTTTGCTGGCTGGATTAATTTTCCCATCACATTATACACTGCTCGTTTCCATGGTTATGACCACCCTTCAATCCAGCATAGGTGGCCGTGCTTGCACACTATAGGAAAAGGTGCAGGCCTATGTGTGCTCCTATGAACCTTACCACCGGAGAGGCCAGAGCTTTTTTTATATGGTTTGCAGGCGTGGTCGTAACCATGGAAATGAGCAGTGTATAATCTGATGGAAAAATTAATCCATCCGGCAATATGGACAATCACAATACGTTAGTAAGTGCCTTGTATTAACTTTCTCTACATGATAAATGCCATTTGCTGAAGTGAGACGACACATTTAACAGAATCAGATCAAAGCAAGAAAGGTACAGTTATTATCTTGTGTGTGACAATATAAGCAGTGTAAACATGAAAAGTTGGTGACAGACTCCCTTTAACCCCTTAAGGACCCAGCCCTATTTCACCTTAAGGACTTGGCCATTTTTTTGCAAATCTGACCAGTGTCACTTTAAGTGCTGATAACTTTAAAACGCTTTGACTTATCCAGGCCATTCTAAGATAGTTTTTTCATCACATATTGTACTTCATGACACTGGTAAAATGAAGTAAAAAATATTAATTTTTATTTATAAAAAAATACCAAATTTACCCCAAAAAATAAAAAAAATGGCAAATTTCTAAGTTTCAATTTCTCTACTTCTATAATACATAGTAATACCTCCAAAAATAGTTATTACTTTACATTCCCCATATGTTTACTTCATGTTCGGATCATTTTGGGAATGATATTTTATTTTTTGGGGATGTTACAAGGCTTTTTTTTTCAGAAATTTTCAAAAACCCAATTTTTAGGGACCAGTTCAGGTCTGAAGTCACTTTGCGAGGCTTACATAATAGAAACCACCCAAAAATGACCCCATTCTATAAACTACACCCCTCAAGTAATTCAAAACTGATTTTACAAACTTTGTTAACCCTTTAGGTGTTCCACAAGAATTAATGGAAAATAGAGATACAATTTCAAAATTTCCCTTTTTTGGCAGATTTTCCATTTTAATAATTTTTTTCCGGTTACAAAGCAAGGGTTAACAGCCAAACCAAACTCAATATTTATGGCCATGATTCTGTAGTTTACAGAAACAGCCCATATGTGGTCGTAAACCGCTGTACGGGCACACGGCAGGGTGCAGAAGGAAAGGAATGCCATGCGGTTTTTGGAAGGCAGGTTTTGCTGGACTGTTTTTTTTGACACCATGTCCAATTTGAGGCCCCCCTGATGCACCCCTAGAGTAGAAACTCCATAAAAGTGACCCCATCTAAGAAACTACACCCCTCAAGGTATTCAAAACAGATTTTACAAACGTCGTTAACCCTTTAGGTGTTCCACAAGAGTTATTGGCAAATGGAGATGAAATTTCAGAATTTAAATTTTTTGCCAAATTTTCCATTTTAATCCATTTTTCCCAGTAACAAAGCAATACTGTGTGTATTACTCATACAGCTTCCCGGGCCCATGAGATCCAGGGGGCTGGATCTCACAGGCTCTTCACCGGAAGGCAGCGCAGATGCCTTAAGGACTCGGGATTAAAGATGTAATACAGTATGTTTGAGGCTGAAAAATGGTGCACATTTTGGCTGCCGTTGTTTGCAGGTTTTTCTTATATTTAGCAGTTTCCTATCATTCCATTTCCACAAACATTCTCCTAATATATAAGCATGTGTAAAATTCCCATGTCTAGAAATGTACCCAGCACCAGGCCAGACAGATATGAGTAAAATAATTAAGTGCACAGTTTCCATTTCTTTTGTTGCATTTCATTTCAATTTCAACTGGGTAGCAAATATCTAGTAAACTGCACCATTTTTATAGAAATGTACAGTACCCTTGAAAAAGGGTAGGTGGCCAGACTATCAAATTATCACACTACCATCATGGCTTTTGTTAGAGGGTTTCTTCAGTACTAAACTACTGATCTTTTCTCAGGATAGAACTTCAATATCAGATCAGCAGGGGTCCAACTCCCAGCACCCCCTGTCGATTGTAACGCCTCAGAGTGGCATTACCACTTCTGTTCCTCACTACTATCTCCTATGGTTAACCTAATGTCATCACATGTATTTATTTCCAGGTCCCATATGATGTGCATTTCCTATTTTGAATCTGTTTATGTTATGTAATTTGCCTGGTTCAACAGCAGATGGCAGCATAAATGGCAGAGCGACAGGTACATAGAATGAAACCTTTCTTTCCATTCTAACCCTCATCTCTGGTGGGGTGAGTGTGTCCCACTTGCTGCAGGAAGGGTGGAGACTAGTCTAGTTTAGAATTAGTTCAGCTTACCCCCTTCTAGAGAAAGGTCTAGCTTACCCCCTGCTAAGGGAAGGAAGCAAGGGCTGGGCATGTGCCCACGCCAATCCTGATCTAAGATAGCTAAAGCACCTTCAGCTCTGCTGGATGTGGAGTCCACAGCTAGAAGCCTCTGAAGCCAGGAGGAGTTTTCCCTGGACAAACCTAGAGTCAGACTACAGAAAGAAGTTGCAGCCGACAGCTAAAGCCGAGTTACTTACTCAGCCTGTAGGTACAGCAGAGCCAGAGAGCTACAGATATAGCAGAGAGGTGTTTGCCTGCCACAGTTTTGTTTATGCTAAAGTCTGCTGGAACCAAGTTAAAGCTTGAAGAATGTATCTGACGAATGTTTATGCAAAGTAAAGCTGCTGTTCAACATTATACAAGGTCTGGACTCATTAATTTCTTCATCCTACCATTCAACTACCCCCTTTTCATCGCTTCGGAGCCAACTCTTAGGGTGCAGTGTATCCATGTAGGATCACCGTGACAAGTGCACAACACTTTAAGGGACATTACAGGCTTCCCTACACCACTCTGGCATTCCTAAACCTGGGTACCACCTACTATATCACTAAAAGGGGCCCTGTGTCCTTGTTGCTTCACTGCAACTGGCATCACAAAAAACAAGTTTTTTTTCCCCACTTAAAGGGCCCTGGGGGGAGGCGCCCGATGAAATTTTGGCATCCTGAACAGGATAAAGCTGTGTGCCCTTGGATTATACTGCCTATAGGATTTACAAAAAAAACTTTAAAAATCACTGTATTGAATATGCTGCAGAGCGACAGGCGCAGGAGTGCGCGCGCTGGTATCCGAAGGGTTAATTCACAATTTTTATCAGCCATGGCGCAGTTTCTTCTTGAACAGACAGGGTGGGAAAGTAGAGGAATGCCCCTGACTGAAGCGGGAAAATCTACCCCTGCCCACAGGGAACAATGTTGCAGCACAGAAAGATGAAGAGGAGACTCCTCCCCTAAAGCCCCTCCTCCTTCACCAGTTGGAATCAAGATGGTGCATCCTAAACAATCCGACTGGAGTGGTATGTGCTGGGGAGATGAATAACCTGAGATGCGGGCAGCCATAGAGAAGATACGCGTCTCCCAAGTAAAGCGACCCCCACGAGAGTAATCGAGAGCTTTCCCCATGCTGGCTGGCGCGGCGGCAGGAGTTACCACTCCGCCGTCCAAGAAGAGCGGGACTTATGACAGCCTTAACCCCATCGTGCCCCTTGCAGTTACGGCCCATGCGACCAATACCTGGGTCTATCTTAAGGCCATTGAAAACTGGGTGGTTCGGTTGCTGGACCGACCACTGCCCCATAACCCATGTGCTGGAGAGGAGGACCGAAACTGTGATCTGGTTCTCTGTTGAGAGTGGCAGTAGGTTCATCGAAGATAACCAGTCCGGGACAGAGTTATTTGTTAACAGACGCTCTGTAAAGCGCTCACACCCTTAAAAAAGGGGAACAAGTTGAGTATACCCCGATTGTGTCATAAAAAGGCCCCTTTGCTACTGGGGGGAATCTGCTTGACAAGCCCCTTGTTCCAGTGTTCTCACCGGAGCACAGGAGGACCCAGCTGCGGTGGAGAGAGTGAGATGCCTGCAGGAGACCGCAGGGGAAGTGCTGTGCTTCGGAGACAAACCCCAACCGGAGCCTCGCATATCGGGACTGCCCGCACCCCCAACAATTAGTCAGCAGTTGGGAAGTATGTCCAGTGCTCCCTTCGTATTTAGCCTCACGATGGTGGCATATCAGCTACCTTGGAAGTCAGAGCCACTGATAAGGAGGGTCGTCCCAGAGCTATCCCTAAGACCGCCAAGAGAAAAAATCTACCTACCAGCTCCTATGCAGCCGGAGGTCCTGGACCCTTTCATGATGGAAGGAGCATCCGCTCCTGTGAAGCAGAAGGTCACGGCGGCAATGAGAAGAGTAACAACCAGGAGCTTACCATGTTCCGACAGTAGGTGTTGCCAGAACACCACTGTTGCTGCCAGGATGGATTACCAAAGGCAGGACAGACCTCTCATCCAACTCACCAGCAGCAGCAGTAGCGAGGAGGATCTGAGGTCCTTCCTCTAAGGAGCTACTCTACCAGCATCTTAAAGAAAAACCAGGACTATGGGAGCCACTTTGTGGACTGGACCTGAAGAGGGAGGAAATGTTGGCGTTTTATTTGTTTTTATGTTCTGGTTGTCCTTTTTGTTCCTCACCCGGATGGCCATGTTAGTCAGGACAACCCCCATTCTCAAGAACACCCCAACTGTCGGCTATATACCAATTGCGTACGGTTACGCACAAACTCCCCTTTTTCCCCCCTTTTCAGGTTAACTGGGAGCCCCCTTTTGCCAAAAGGGTTCTCATGACCTGTGCTGCTATTTTATATTGCTATTTGCTACCCATGTGGATTACAAATGACATTGTTACCTTATGTGGATCACAAATGGTGATGTTACGTTATTTCCCATGGATTACAAAGGACACTTTTGTTCCAGTTTGCAATGGATCCTCAAACACTGAAAAAGAGACTTTAATGTGATTTTATTGCACTATTTAATTGTGGGCACACGACGGCACAGAAGGCAGGGAGCGCCATATAGTTTTTAGAGGGCAGATTTTGCTGGAATGGTCTTTGGGCACCATGTTGCATTTGAAGATGGCCTGAAGTAACCCCACAGTCAAAACCCCCAAAACTACACCACCCAAGGAATTTTTAAGGTGTGTAGTGAGCACTTCACTCAACAGCTGTTTCATAGACTTTTTAATAGTTGGACGTGAAAATGAAAAATGACTTTTTTTACAAGAAAATTGTGCTTTAGGCCTTTCTTTATCACAAAAGAAAACAGGAGAATATCCCCCCCCAATTTGCTACCCACTTTCTCCTGAATACAGTAACACCCCAATTGTGGTCGTAAACTTTTATTTGGGGATATGCCAGGGCTCAGAAGGGAAGGAGCGGCATCTGGATTTTTTTAACATGGAATTTTCTGTCATGGTTTTTAAGAGCAACAACTTTTTTTATTTTTTTGTTGAATGAGCTGCGTGAGTGCTTATAGTTTTTATTGTCACCATTTTGGGGTACATTTGACTCTGTGGTTGCTTTTTATCTAATTTTTTGAGAGGTGAAGTCACAAAAAAGCTGGTGTCATTTTTCAAATTATTTTTTTACACTGTTTAGTTGATGGGGTAGATCATGTCATACTTTTATACATCCGGTCATTACAGACGCAACGATACCAATTATGTCTAGGTTTTTTTTTTTTTTTACGTTTTACACAATAAAAACATTTTTAGAATAAAAATGCTTTTGTGTTGCCATTTTCTTAGAGCCATATTTTTTTAATTTTTCTGGCTATAGTCTTGTGTGAGGGCTTGTTTTTTGCGGGACGAGGTGACGTTTTTATTGCTACCATTTTGGGGTACATATGACTTTTTGATTGATTGATATGTTTTTTGTGAGGTGACTAAAAAAAAACTGTTGGCATAAATTTTTTTATTTTTTTTTTACATCGTTCACTTGATGGGGTAGATCATGTGATTTTTTTTGTAAAGCCAATTGTTACAGACGTGGTGATACCAAATATGTCTTATTTATTTTAGAATAAAAATCATGTTTTTGTGTTGCAATTTTCATAGAGCCATATTTTTCTGGATATGGTCTTGTGTGGAGACTAATTTTTTGTGGGATGAGGTCACGTTTTTATTGCTACCATTTTGGGGTACATACGACTTTTTAATTGATTAATATTATGTTTTTTGGGAGGTGAGCTCACAATATTTATTTATTTATTTATTTTTGTTAAGGCGTTCACTTGATGGAATAGATCATATGATATTGTTATAGAGCCGGTCATTGCGGATGTGGTAATATCAAATATGTCTATTTTATTCTATTTTTTAAATAATGGATTTGGAGGGGGGGGGGATTTTTTTAAAATGTGAAATTATTATTATTTTTTTCAAAACACAATATTTTTTATTTTACACTATGTATCCCCCATAAGGTCATACAAGACCTCTGGGTAACATTTAACTTCATTTTTTTACTATTGATTTCTCCTGTAACTGGGGCTAATATAGTAGCCCCAAGGGAAATACACCCCCCAGAGAGGCTATACACCATAATACAGCACTGTACAGCCTCAGTGCAGGGCTGATCGAGGTTCATGATGATGATGATGATGATGTATAGTCTTGTGTACACCCTTAGGGCCTCGATGTGCTTAGCTGGCTAAAAAAGAAGGCATGACAAGAAAAAGGGAGTGAAGGTAGGGGGATCTCAAGGTTCAAAGGGTTCGGACGAGATATAGAGAATGTGAAGAGAACAAAATTAATAAACGTAAGGAAAAGGTATCTTTAAAATAGAAGGGACATTACCAACCGTGAATTTATAGACTAAGATTTAGGAAACCCCCAAAATTATATGAACCAAAAATAAGTGTTTTATAGGAAGATCAAACGCCTGTTTGAAAAGTAAGGTTTTCAGTGCAGGTCGGACTGAGAGAAGACTGGGAATCATTTTTAGGGCCAGAGGTAGGTGATTCCAAAATCTGGCCCCTTGAGCCAAAAAGGATCTACCTCCACATCTGATCTTATTAACTTGCGGGATGTTAAAATTCGAAGAGTTACTAGACCTCAATGTCCTCAACGGGGCGTACCTGGTGAATTTACGTCGCAGGTACAAGGGCCCCACACCATGGAATACCCTATGCATGAAGCATCCAATCTTGAATATCACCCGTTGTTGGACGGGGAGCCAGTGTGTTAAGGCACTAAGGCATTAAGAGAGGGAGTGATATGCTCTCGGCCGGCAACACCCGGAAGACACTCCCCCAGCCCCGGGACAGGAAGCGGCACATCGCTTCCTCAGCTGTATACACAGCGCTTGTTGAGTGTATACAGCGATCTAGAAGGCAGGAACACCCAGGAACTTCTCTTTGGAGTGCCCTGCTGTCACTGACAGCAGGCCCCCTGCTCGGCAGCTGCATGATTAGCTTGCAGCTGCCATCTCTGAAAGGGCGTTCCAGAACGTCCATTCAGAGATAAACCCGACCGCCCAGGACATTTATAGTCAATGGGCAGTTAGGAAGTGACTAAGCAACTGCTCGTCGGTGTAGTTACTCTCTACCAGGCCAATCAAACTCTTGACTTGACACGTGATAAAAAGGAGGAGTTGTGCAAGCAACCCTATGCCCTGCTGCTGTTGGGGACAGGAACATGGCTATAGAGGAGGAGGTGTCACGGTCCCTCGAGTGACAGAGGTTAGAAGATCTGAAAGACTGGCAGCACGTGAGGTTATCTGACAGTCTCTCTGTTTTCACTTGTTTGCAGTGTTGTTGTTGGTAATGACCACACCTCTTGTCAGGTGCAGCTTGTGGTCATTACTGCTGCTCTATTTAGTCTGAACTCACACTTCATACCATGCGGTTGATATTCTCTGCCTGGAGTTGGAAGAGCTGGTGTGTGGTCCTCATCCCAGTTCCTGCTCATCCATTTTCTATTGAAGATAAGTGTACTTCTCTTGATATTTTGTTGTTCCCATTTGCTTATTGTTTACTAGGCCTCAAGGAGATGCTGGTTCATTCATCTGGGAAGGAACCAGTAGTCTCAGACCCTGCCACTAATCTTAGGGATTTTTAGTGTTACTAGGGCCTAGGTTTACGGTGTATGAATATTTCCACCTTCAGGGTCTATTCATACTGACAGGACTAGGTTAAGGGCTTCCGTAGGTGGTCACCATTTTCCTTTCCCTAGCATTGAGGCCTAGTTCCTGGTCATTTTCCTTCTGTTGTCATTCTGGTGTTTCTCGCCTCCCCCTACACTGTGACAGGAGGAGGTGGCAGATAATGCCTGGTGTGGGAGCCAGGCTGACACAATTGGGGGGGTCAAAAGGACCTGGCCTCATTGCAGGGGTGCTGCCTCATCACTGCCAGAAAAAACATTGACCGAGTGGGCCGTGAAAGACATATACTGTCCCTGCCCATAAGAGCTGCTCCAGGTGTCCACTGTGGCGTGAACCTTGCAGCACAGCGGAAATCATAGGGAGCATTCCACGTTGTCCGCCATGTGAGAGTACAAGGCAGGGATGGCTTTTTGGGAGAAAAAATGGTGGCTAAGAATTTTCCAGCGAGGCTGAGCACACGCCATTAGCTCTCTAAAAGCAGCAGACTCGACTAAATGGCACAGTGGGAATTAAGTTTGCGCACCATCGGATTGCTGGGCGTGTAAAGTTGTTTCCTGGCCACGCATTCCTTTATCGATGGCTGACGATGGAGTGGAGGAGGAGACTGAGTGGGAGAAGTGGAAAAGAGATGATGACGATGTGAAAGACACCGTACTGCTCGTGGATGCGGCCTAGCTGAAACAATCTGGACCGGGAGAAGGATGGAACTCCTGCCTTTCTGAAGCCAACAGGGAAAAACTGCAGCCTACTACTTCTACTTCTGATCTACTTCTGGCCGGATAGTTGATGCTGCTACTACCCACATTCTGGCTCTGGGTCTTTCGTTTAGAACCCTTCCGCAGATAATGCTGTACATTAAACTGTGCATTGGTGTAGTAATCACATACATATGCTGCTTTGAATATAATCAACAACCCCCTTCCCCCATAAAAAAAAAAAATTTGATTGAAAACATGTGAAGAGTAGACTGAAATAAAGGGAAACAGATTTCGGCCTAATTTTATTATCACTCGCAGATAGTTTTGTGTCCTACCCTGTCTATTGATGTAGTAATCCTGTATATTTGCTGGTTTGAATATAATCAACAACCCCAATAAAAAGATAATTTTAAATGTGTGAACACAGAAATAAAGGGAAACAGATTTAGGCCTAAATGTGTTATCACTCAGATACTTTTGTGTGCTGGCCTGTATATTGGTGTACTGATCACCTATATGCTGGTTTAATTTAATTGAACAAGTCCCAAAAAAATAACATTCCAACCGTGCTGCTAGGAGGCACAGCAGTCACAGCTCCTCTCTTCTCACTCCCAGGCTGACAGCTTTCCTGCTTCTCCATTTTCTACACACACAATTCTTCTTCTTTGTAATCTTAGCCTTTCCCTTCACTCTCCCTGGCAACAGAATACAAGCTTGATTGATTTCTGACTGTCCTGGATTGTTTTTTTCACTCTCCTTGACTCCCTAAGATCGTTTTTCTGGAAGACACTGTGAGATCCAACATGTCACGCTTCGGTGTGGGAGGGAAACACCACCCCGAGAATAGGAGGGAAGGGGGAAACAGGGAATCAGGCCTGAGAACTAGGGAAGGAAGATGGACACCTCCTAGTGAAAACGCTAACCAAAATCCTGACTGACTACCAGTATGAACAGACCCCAAAAGGTAGGCGAGTTCATACGCAGGAATACCTAGAGTCCTATCTAGCCCTATAGGACCCTGGTACTAATGGCAGGGACGAGACTACCTGTTCCTCCAAAAGGAAGGACGAACAGGAGTCTCCTTCAGGCCTAATACAAAGAATAGGGAAATGCAACACACAGAACCCCAAAAAAATACAAAAAGGAAAGGAAAAGAGTTAACTTCAAAGAGGCTATGGAAGCACCAGGAACTCAGCCGAGATCCAACCACAAACAATCCACAGGCACAGAAGTTATAAACCACACAACATAGTGGAGGAAGCAAATATAAATAAGGAAGGTCAAATGACCACATAAGCAACACCTGGAGACAAGGGGAGTGGCTATTACCAGAAACAACACAGACACCTATTGATCCACAAGGAAAACCTGTCATATCAAACCACTTGTTGCCAGTCTCACAGATCTCCTGCCACTCACTGTCGCCGGGACGTCCATATGTGTCGGTATGTCCATGACACAACCACCCTCATTCACAGCCCAGTACAGAATGAAGTTTTTCTCAGGCATCTCCCTGCCTGTTGCAGCAGTGATTGACTCATCTAGGTTTTCTGTCAACCTGGAAGCCAATTAGGGCAAGCCCTCCCCACCACTTCCTCTCAGGGTCATGTGAGAACCCTTCTTCTTCCTCCCTAGTGCTTCTTTCCCGCCAGCATGTGCACTAAAATGGCACTAAGCACCGTTTAAGAGGATTTGTCTAAAAGTTTGGACCCAAACTGGTTTGCTCATCCTTATATCTGACCATTGTAGGCTCCATCCGATGTAGTACAGAAACACTGAAGGGAAACTCAAGCCAGATCTAATCCCATAGTTTTCCATGAGCTCATTTATAGCATCTGGTGCATCCGTTTTGATACCAGACGTCACCTAACACTAGACAGAAAAATTTATCAAGGAGTGCTTTTTGCCTAGTTATTTCAGACTATGGATGCTGAAGGGACCATGCATTAAAATGCACATTCATGAGTTGTGTCTGGCTCTGGCTAAAACAGCTGGACAGCTGCTGATATATTTGTACCTAACAAAGTTGTTTTGCTAGAACGATTGAACAAGATGAATGGTTGTCCATCTAGTACATGGACAGGTCAGGATGATCAGTGTAGGCGCTTCTCATTGCAAGCAGCTCTGTCTGCGTTTGCTTGAAGCAGATGACATCTCTCTATAAAGTTATCTTTATCGCTTTCAGCCATGTCACATACCTGTATTTCACATAAAATAGTTATGGCTGTCAGAAAATGGCTATGCAAAGATAAATAAAAGAAACTATACAAATTTGGTATAGCCATAATCGTATTGAGCCACAGAATTAGGCTACATTCACACGTCAGTATTTTTCTATAATCCGATTTTCGGTCCGTTTTTTGCGGATCCGTTGTTCCTGAAAATGTTTCCGTATGTCATCTGTATGTCATCCGTTTTTTGCGGATCCGCAAAAAACGGAAACATGTATAAATTTCAATAAGCAAATAAAAGTTGTTTGGATTTCTTTAAAAAAAAATAAAAAATTAAAATGTAATTTTCAGGAACGGATTCCGTATAAAACGGATGACAAACGGAATGACATCCGTATGTCATCCGTTTTTTGCGGATCCATTGACTTTGTATTGTACCAGGATCCGATTTTTCAGGAAAAGAATAGGACATGTTTTATATTTAAACGGACATGCGGAACGGAACAACGGAAACGGACAGCACACATTGTGCTGTCCGTTTTTTTCCAGGACCCATTGAAAATGAATGGGTCCAGATCTGGTCCTGATCTGTTCCGCAAAAAACGGAACAGATCAGGAAAGAAAAAACGGACGTGTAAATGGACCCTAAGGATGCTCTTTAAAGGACCTTTCACCAGTTTTTACTTTATAAAACCAATGCCTCATACTGTAGTCCATGTTCAGTAGATATCGCAAATTTTTTTCATGATCTGCTCCTCTGTTGCGTCACTGTGCCCCCGTTCAGTTTTGGCGCCGGGTATGCTAATTACTACCACTGGTGGAGGAGGAGGAGACATCAGCTTTTCTCAGTGGGTGTTTCCTTCTCCCTGGCTGTGGCGCAGTCCAAATGCAGTGGGCCACGTCACAGCCAGGAAGAGGGTGACCTGTTTTTTCCCAATGGTTGTGACGCAGTCTGCTGCGATTGGACCCCGGCGCCACAGCCAGGGAGAAGGAGACGCCTACTGAAAAAAGTCTCCTCCTCCCTGTAATAATGCTATTAATTAGCATACCAGGGGGGAAAGGCACAGCAGCACAACGGAGGAGCTAAAAAATGTAGCGATATGCATACTTACCAACATTTGAGTTGGTAAAATCGGGGCATATAAGCCCCGCCACGGTAACGCCCCAGACCCGCCCACTATTTGTGGGAGGAGTTCGCGTTAATCACGGTCATTTTCGGCCTGGGACAGCGCGAATTTGCCTGGACTGTCTCTGAAAATCAGGGACAGTCCCGGCACATTGGAAGCAGTTAGCGGCTATGGATATGACATCTACTGAACATGGGCTACAGTGTGAGGTATTGGTTTTATAAAAGTAGAAACTGGTGAAAGGTCCTCTTTAAGTAATGATGATGCAACACTGCAGCCTCTTGCCTTTCAATTTCTACAAGATATCCAGAAATTAGGTTTGGATATTCAAATAAAAAAACACGATGATAGTTAGTTTAGGGCAAGAGGAGTTAAATTTTATTGGTGTTGAATCTATGTCTTCACAGGAAGGCTGTGAAGACATAGGAACTGAGGGTATTTTTATCATCTGATGTGTGTTCACCATGTAATGACTACACAGAGGGCATACAGTATACTAAAACAGAGAGTCATTTATCTGCATGGTAAATGCAGACTGTGCAAACTGACAGTTCAGTAAAAGCTGAATATGCCAAAAACAGGGCAACAAAGGCTTACGGTGAATTCAGCTTTTTAAGCAACGGTCTATGGGGAACGTACAACTGCTGCAGAGACGAATGAATCTGCAGAGTGGACACAGACGATACAGGGCGATAAAAATGCAGCGTTGACATCACTGTGAACCCAGGCTTAACACGGACCGAAGTAAGTTTTATTATTCTGCTCTTAAACTGCATTAGAAATTCCTCATAGGCCGAGTGCACGCAATTTCTGAGGAAATGGATTAAACAGATGCCATACAGGGAAGGCAAAGGAGAGTTTCTGTGTAGCTTTATCTTCCTCTTAGGGCCTGTTCACACCGAGTATTTTGGCGCTGATTTTGGACCCTTTCCGCCAGTTGTTTCAATAGGAAGCAGCACTATGTTTGTTTTTTTTGTTTTTTTCCCAAGTGGAAAAAAAGAAGCAGCATGCCCCATCTTGGGGACAGAATCCACATTGAATCACCCATTAAAATGAATGGAAAGCATAAAAAAGCAGCTCCCTACATGTTTATGGGGTTTTTGCGCATTTTTCAGTGCGGATCTGCGCCATAAAACGCAAGCCGAAAATGTAATTTTGTAATTGAAGTAAACACCCATCGGTTTTCGAAAAAAAAAAAATGTTTAAAAACAAACCAAAAAACATAAACAAGTGACAAAAACGTGTGGATTCCGGGAGTTTTGTAGGTGGATTTTCAAAATCCATCCTATGAACATACCCTTACCATTATATAATCACGTCTATTTTTACTTTTTCTCTTGTTTTTTACCTTCCTGCCTTTTGAGAGCCAATATTTTTTAAGACTAGTTGTATTTTTTAATGGCACCTCTTAATTTACCATAGTTTGTATTGGAACACAGGAAAATTCTTTGTGGGGTAAAACTGGAAAAAAAATGGCAAGGTTTTTTGGGTTTTGTTTTTAAGGTGTCTATGGTGCAAATCTCCCTTCTTTATCAATCATGCTATCCACCGGTAGAAATTCCATACCACCATGGATATAGACACTAACCCCTCTCGAATAAGAGGAGAGGTAAGCATGATATTCAAAAGAAGCCCATTTTCTTTTCAATGTATAGAGCCTGTCCACTGTTGCATGGGTTTCTAACAATACAACAATTGCCGGCAAATGGCGGGCTACCTGATCAAACACCACCGTCCTCTTCACCCTGTCTCCCAACCCTCTCACATTCCAGAATAGAATGTTACCCGACATAGACAATTAATGCCTGATAATCCTGATCTCCCATCTAGGAGAGAGACACACAAGACCAAAAAGCGAGTGACGACAGCCAATCCCTCCCCAATACCCACCCCCAAAATACCCCCTCCATGGTTGATAAGGAAAAGCACATTACCCATCAACCTCTTCCAATCCACCAAACCTTACCCGAACCACTTTTCCCCTTGATCTCCCTTCTCCCACAATCTTATTTTCTTTATAGCCCTGCCGTGTCCAGCCATTGAACAGCCTCTGCCTGTGTGGAGAAAAACCGGACCATATCATTATGCACTACCCTCAATTTAGCTGGGTACATCATTGAGCACTTAACATTAGCTGCAGCTAATCTTTTTTTAACCTCCAGAAAAGATCTTCTTTTAATTTGGGTCTCTCGTGAGAAGTCTGGATATATTGATATCAAATTACCATCAAAGTATGTCTCTAATGCTTCTCTTGCATGGGTATTGGAAAGGGCAGGAGATTATAATGGCGTTCATCTATATTCCTCCACCATATAAATCAACTGTTTTCTCTTTATTAACTAAATATCTGGCCACAAAAAAAAACTGTTCGTTACTAGTAGCCGGAGATTTTAATTCCGTACTTGATCCTGGGTTGGATCGTTTCTCTACCTCGGCTGGGCAAGGTCGGACTGGATCTACTTTGAGCTCGGTTTGCCACGAGCTGGCGCTGGTTGATATCTGGCGGAACCTCTATGGCAATAAGATAATCTATTCTTGCTTTAGCCAGTCCTATGGGTCAATGTCCCGTATTGATCTGGCTTTTGCAAGTCGAGATCTATGTCATCAAATTCTGAAAATTAAGTACGAACCTCATGGAATATCAGATCACTCTCCAGTCCTGATCTCGCTCAGAGAGGTGGATCCTCCAGCCTCAGGCAGAACTTTTAAACTGAATTCGCACTGGCTGCATGTGATAGGAGAGCAGGGTCAGGTAGATCATGAAATACAGGAATTCTGGGGATTCAATGTAGGCTCGACACATATTCATTATGTGTGGGATGCATTGAAGGCCCATATAAGGGGTATATATTTTTCTAAAATTAACCGGTATAGATCTGAACTTCGTCAAAGGGAACAACAGTTGACAGAGACAATTAGGAGATTACAGGGTGTATTGATCGCTAATCACAATGAGCAAAACATAGCCCAGTTAAAAGAGGCCAATGCACAGCTCAAGATACTTTTATATAGTAAAGCTCAACATAAGCTTCTTTTCCAGGGTCAAAATCTCTTCTGCGAATCGGGTAAAACAGGAAAGTTCTTGGCACGGTTGGTTGCTAACCAGAGAGTGGCTACTACTATAAGTGAGATCAGGAACTCAAAAGGTAATAGGGTGAGATCTTCACAGCTGATTAGGGAGGAATTTTTGAAATACTACTCTGTGCTCTATCAGTCGGACATTACGTTTAGACGGGACGATATGGAGCAATATCTACAACAATTAGGACTTCCCCAGTTAGAACTACAGGATAGGGAAATGTTGGAGCGCCCTATTGACCTGGAGGAGTTGCGATCGATTCTTCCGCTACTGAAATAGAATTCATCCCCTGGCCCTGATGGCTTGCCGTTTGAACTCTACAGGTACCATGCTAAATCGCTCCTCCCAATTCTTTTGCGGGATCTTTTCGTATGTGGACACTTCAAATCTCTCTCTGATTATAATTTCACTGACAATACATTATTAGATGTGTTTATGTATTCACGTTTAAAACACGCCTATGAGGCCTCTAGGAACAAAGGTTGTATTTGTCCACGGGAGAATGTTTTTTTTTATTATTGTCACTCCCAGATAGATGAGAGGGTTAAGATAGCTAGCCTATATAGTAAATTGCGAACAGCACTGGCAACTGTAACTTTATATAAAAGCTCAAGTAAATGGGAGCAAGAGTTGCAGTGCTCACCATTACAATGGCCTAGTATTTACCGGAACGTGAGAAAGGTTACATTTTCTAACGCCCATAGATTAATCCAATTTAAGATCCTTCACCGGCTGTACTATACACCAAAAATACAAGCGAAATTTTCCTGGAATAAAGGCCAAGACTGCTGCTGCCCAAAATGTGGGTATGTGAATGCGGATTTCAGGCATTTACTCTGGGAATGTAGTAAAATAAAAAGGTATTTAGAACAAGTTTTTGAAGCCCTACAAAAGGAGTCCTCCTCGAGGTACAGCCCTGGGATGGTGACAGTGCTGCTGGGAGATTTTGCGTTAGATATGGAAGTCCCGGCCCGGGTTAGACAGATCTGGATGAGCGGTTTGATGGTGGCAAAAGTTATCTTAGTCAGATATTGGGGTTCTGCTTCCCCACCCTCGATAAATGAATGGATCCTGTACCTTCAACAAATTAAAGTGTATGAGGATATGGAAAGGAAACGGAGAGCAGCACGTAAGACTGTTCAGACATAACGACTGGTGAAACTATGTTGGGTTTTACCAGAGCTGGTAGTGACGACAGCCAATAGGGGGGGAAGGGATGGGTGTTTATAGTTCTATTAGGCTACTTTCACACTAGCGTTCGGGGCTCCGCTTGTGAGTTCCGTTTGAAGGCTCTCACAAGCGGCCCCGAACGGATCCGTCCAGCCCTAATGCATTCTGAATGGATGCGGATCCGCTCAGAATGCATCAGTTTGGCACCGTTTGTCCTCCGCTCCGCTCAGCAGGCGGACACCTGAACGCAGCTTGCAGCATTTGGGTGTCCGCCTGGCCGTGCAGAGGCAAACGGATCCGTCCAGACTTACAATGTAAGTCAATGGGGACGGATCCGTTTGAAGTTGACACAGTATGGCTCAATTTTCAAACGGATCCGTCCCCCATTGACTTTCAATGTAAAGTCAAAACGGATCCGTTTGCATTATCATTTTTTGTTCATGGTAATGCAAACGGATCCGTTCTGAACGGATCTAAGCGTTTGCATTATAGGTGCAGATCCGTCTGTGCAGATACCAGACGGATCCGCACCTAACGCAGGTGTGAAAGTAGCCTTACATGTAGTAAGTATGAATTTGCAACCCTATTCATACCCTATCAGTTTATAGGATAGCTGTCTATTTTTGTATAGTGGCTTCTTTGTACTGGCTGTTTTTTCTATTATAATGTGTGCTGTGTTTTACTATGATGAAAATAAATCTTTTTCAAAAAAAAGAAAAAAAAAAAGTGTCTATGGTGCACCAAAAATGACACGACAACCTTAAGCCTCTTTCACACTACTATATGGCTATTTCAGTGTTTTGCGGTCCGTTTTTCACAGATCCGTTGTTCCGTTTTTTGTTTCCGTTGTGTTTCCGTTCCGTTTTTCCGTATGGCATATACAGTATACAGTAATTACATAGAACAAATTGGGCTGGGCATAACATTTTCAATAGATGGTTCCGCAAAAAACAGAACGGATACAGATGCATTTCCGTATGCATTCTGTTTTTTTTTGCGGACCCATTGACTTTAATGGAGCCACGGAACGTGATTTGCGGCTAAATATAGGACATGTTCTATCTTTGCACGGAACAGAGATACGGAAACACGGAAACGGAATGCATACAGAGTACATTCCGTTTTTTTTGCGGACCCATTGAAATGAATGGTTCCGTATACGGACCGTATACGGAACGCAAAAAACGGCCCGCAAAACGGAAAAAAAAAACGTAGTGTGAAAGAGGCCTTATTCTGTGGGTCAGTACAATTACAGCAATACATTTATATGGTTTTTATTAGGTTTTACTACTTTGAAAAAATTAAAACCTTTGAAAAAACATTTTTCCCTTGCTTCACCAGCTGTGTGAGGTCTTGTTTTTTGCAGGACAAACTGTAGTTTTTATTGGTACCCTCTGGGACACAAACTTTTTATTAACTTTTTTCTGAGGCAAGGTGAACCTCCCCCCAATAAAAACAAAGCTGCAATTCAGCCATTGTACGGTATTCACAGCACAGGAATTTTTATTATATTTTAATAGTTCAGACATTATTAGGCATGACAATTTTAGTTACGATTTTTTTTTTTTATAGTTTGTTTTTATATGTAAAATTGTGTTTGTACCATAGACTGTACCATAGCCTGCAATAGTATATTAATGCAGTCTATGGGATTTTTATAGGCTGCATGTCAGCCCGTGCCTCAGGCACGGCTTTGCAGGCAGATCACTATGACAGCGCTGGAAGCCTTCACAAGGCCCCAGGCTGCCAAAGCAACTGAACAGCACCCAGCGATTTTGCTGTGGGAGGCTCCAATTGCAGCCAGCTGTATTACACAGCGAGTACTCACCACATATGGCGCGTGCTCAGCTCATAAGCCCTCTCTATAAACTTACACTGCACCAACGACATACAGTTACGTTGTGGTGTGTAAGATAGTAAGTGACATGTATGCTTAAGGCCTCATGCACACGACAGTATTTTTTCACGGTCCGCAAAACGGGGTTCCGTTGTTCCGTGATCCGTTTCCGTTTTTTTTCCCGTGTGTCTTCCTTGATTTTTGGAGGATCACCAGACATGAAAAGTGAAAAAAAAAAATCTAAGTCAAGTTTGCCTTGAAAATTATAGGGAAAAAAACGGACACTGATCACGGACGCGGATGACAATCTTGTGTGCCTCCGTGTTTTTTCACGGACCCATTGACTTGAATGGGTCCGCGAACCGTTGTCCGTGAAAAAAATAGGAATAAAAGAGTTAGTAGAGAATAGATGCTTCAGAATTGTTATAGCATGGGGAATTCAACAAAAGTTTTTTTTTTACCTTTGCAAAAGTGTTTGTAAATCTCCCCAGTATATCTCACATCTAGTAGCACTGTGAGAGTTCTGTGTGCCCGTGTTCCCTGGCACTACTGTTTTTGCTGTTTACTTCTAAACACATGACTTGTAATATTTCTTTTTGGCAATAGTGAGATTACACTTTTATGAATGTTTAATGTATAGACAAGCGCTGGCTCTGGATCATTCTTTAGGGACTAGGATTAGTAAAAGAGCAGATGAAGTTGCTGGGTGAGACTCTGACAACTGCAGCCAAGAACAGAGATTACAGCAGACACCAACTAGAACAGCGCTTTAGAGATAATACCAGTTCTAGAATATTAATTTTTGGTTTGTCCTGTGGTCATGTTACTGCACCTTATAATTTTATCCTACACTACTCACAAAACATTTGTGATATTTGGCTCTCGGGTGAAATGTATGGAAAACGTAAAAAGAACTTTATTCGCAAACTCAAGGCAGCATTAATTAGTTCCAGGTCGACCAATGTAAGGGCTCATCACACAACTGTATTTTTTATCTGTGTGCTATCTGCACACCTTTTGCGGATAGCACACTGACCCATTCATTGCTATGGGGCCATGCACACATCTACAAATTTTAGAACATAAGCTATTCTTAGCATTATTGCAATCCAGAATAGCCATTTCTATTGATGGGTGTGAGAAAAATGCAGCATGCACATGGAAGGTGTCCGAATTTTTCAGATCGGTTGTTTGCGGACTGAATTACGATCATGCACATGAAGCCTATATTGAAAACACTAAGTCGAAATCATAACTATGTACAGTAACTCATTAAACCCCCAAAAATGTCAACCGAAAACAAGAAAAAAGAAAATAAATCATTTTCGTTTTTTCCTCCCCACCTTCCAAGAAGTACAACGATTGTAAATATATTTTCTATTTTCTGCCTACACAGCTGAGTGGAGGCTCATTTTGTTTTGCGGGGCGAGCTGTAGTTATTTTTATATGAGGCCGAGCGTTCGTCTATTTTCAGCGGCCCCATAGAAATGAATGCGGTGCAGGTCCCAGCGCACACTTATCAGACAATGGGGGCATATACAGTGGCCCCTCAAGATACAATACTAATTGGTTTCAGGACGACCATTGCATTTTGAAACCATTGTAAGTTGAGTAATCGGTTCCAAAGCCCCAAAATGTCATCCAAGATAAGAGAAAATGAAGATTTTAGAAAAATAAGCAGATAACAAAGACAGATAAAACATGTCCTTACAAATAACAGTCAGGAATAGCTGCTAACTAGCAACTAATACAGTTATTTTACCAGAGAAGTGGCCTTGATTGGTTGGATCTGAGTCTGAGACATTGTATGCGGAGTCTTGTTTCAACTTAAAGGGAACCTGTCACCAGAATTTTGTGTATAGAGCTGAGGACATGGGTTGCTAGATGGCCACTAGCACATCCGCAATACCCAGTCCCCATAGCTCTGTGTGCTTTTATTGTGTAAAAAAAACGATTTGATACATATGCAAATTAACCTGAGATGAGTCCTGTCCCTGACTCATCTCACGTACAGGACTCATCTCAGGTTAATTTGCATATGTATCAAATTGGTTTTTTTCCACAATAAAAGCACACAGAGCTATGGGGACTGGGTATTGCGGAGGTGCTAGCGGCCATCTAGCAACCCATGTCCTCAGCTCTATACACAAAATCCCGGTGACAGGTTCCCTTTAAGATGGGTCAGAAAAGACCATTGTATGTTGAAAATATTGTATCCTGATGGAGCACTGTACTAGCGATATGCTCCCATTGTGCGAGATGGGAATACCTCTTTAAGGGATTACACAGATAATGTATTTTTATATTCTAGCCAGAAAGAGCTGCTGGAAGGACATGTAGTACCTCACTGTACTATGGAGAGGCGCTACTAGACAGCCAGCCACATTGAATGTGGTTACATTGGTCTAGGAAACAACATTGCATGTGTACACTGCATATGAGGGAGATCATCCTGTGCCCTCAGTAAACATGGAGGAGAGCGGGGGGCCTGGAAACCTGCAAGCCTAAGGCCCCTTTCACACGGGCGAGTATTCCGCGCGGATGCGATGCGTGAGTTGAACGCATTGCACCCGCACTGAATCCCGACCTATTCATTTCTATGGGGCTGTTCACATGAGCAGTGATTTTCACGCATCACTTGTGCGTTGCGTGAAAATCGCAGCATGCTCTATATTCTGCGTTCACGCAACGCAGGCCCCATAGAAGTGAATGGGGTTGCGTGAAAATCGCAAGCATCCGCAAGCAAGTGCGGATGCGGTGCGATTTTCACGCACGGTTGCTAGGAGACGATCGGGATGGAGACCCGATCATTATTATTTTCCCTTATAACATGGTTATAAGGGAAAATAATAGCATTCTGAATACAGAATGCATAGTAAAATAGCGCTGGAGGGGTTAAAAAAATAAAGAAATAATTTAACTCACCTTAATCCACTTGATCGCGAAGCCCGACATCTCCTTCTGTCTTCATCTTAGCTGTGTGGAGCAACAGGACCTGTGGTGACGTCACTCCGGTCATCACATGATCCATCACATGATCTTTTACCATGGTAATGGATCATGTGATGACCGGAGTGACGTCACCACAGGTCCTGTTGCTCCACACCTGCTAAAATGAAGACAGAAGGAGATGCCGGGCTTCGCGATCAAGTGGATTAAGGTGAGTTAAATTATTTCTTTATTTTATTTTAACCCCTCCAGCGCTATTTTACTATGCATTCTGTATTCAGAATGCTATTATTTTCCCTTATAACCATATTATAAGGGAAAGTAATACAATCTACAGAACACCGATCCCAAGCCCGAACTTCTGTGAAGGAGTTCGGGTTTGGGTACCAAACATGTGCAATTTTTCTCATGCGAGTGCAAAACGCATTACAATGTTTTGCACTCGCGCGGAAAAATTGCGCATTTTCCCGCAACGCACCCGCCTCTTATTCGGGCCAAAAATATGACGCTCGTGTGAAAGGGGCCTAAGGGGTCAGGGCTGAGCTGCCAGTCCATGAGGAAATAGAGAACGAAGTGTCACGTGTGAGGTAACGTTACTGTGTGAAGTAATTTGACAAAATCTGACAGAAAACAATAATTACTCTCAGGGTCCATTCACACGTCCGTAAGTGTTTTGCGGATCCGAAAATTGCGGATCCGCAAAACACGGACACCTGCAATGTGTGATCCACAATTTGGGGACCGCACATCACAGACACTATAATAGAAAATGCCTTTTCTGGTCCGCAATTGCGGACAAGAATAGGACATCTTCTATTTTTTCAGGAACGGAATTGCGGATCCCAAAAAAATGGATCCCGAAAAAACTGATGTGGATCCCGGAAATGCGGATTCGCATGCGTTACAGCCCCACTGAAAGTGGGGTTAAATAACTTGTTGCCAGCTGAAAGATAATCGCCCATGCAGTAATTATCCAATCGGAGGCTCATACCTATTTGTTTAGTTAAATCCAAGTGGCGACTGTGTAAATATATATATATATATATATATATATATATATATATATATATATACACACATACATATATATACACTGCTCAAAAAAATAAAGGGAACACTTAAACAACACAATGTAACTCCAAGTCAATCACACTTCCGTGAAATCAAACTGTCCACTTAGGAAGCAGTGACAATTAATTTCACATGCTGTTGTGCAAATGGGATAGACAACAGGTGGAAATTATAGGCAATTAGCAAGACACCCCCAATAAAGGAGTGGTTCTGCAGGTGATGACCACAGACCACTTCTCAGTTCCTATGCTTCCTGGCTGATGTTTTGGTCACTTTTGAATGCTGGCGGTGCTTTCACTCTAGTGGTAGCATGAGACGGAGTCTACAACCCACACAAGTGGCTCAGGTAGTGCAGCTTATCCAGGATGGCACATCAATGCGAGCTGTGGCAAGACGGTTTGCTGTGTCTGTCAGCGTAGTGTCCAGAGCATGGAGGCGCTACCAGGAGACAGGCCAGTACATCAGGAGACGTGGAGGAGGCCGTAGGAGGGCAACAACCCAGCAGCAGGACCGCTACCTCCGCCTTTGTGCAAGGAGGAACAGGAGGAACACTGCCAGAGCCCTGCAAAATGACCTCCAGCAGGCCACAAATGTGCATGTGTCTGCTCAAACGGTCAGAAACAGACTCCATGAGGGTGATATGAGGGCCCGACGTCCACAGGTGGGGGTTGTGCTTACAGCCCAACACCGTGCAGGACGTTTGGCATTTTCCAGAGAACACCAAGATTGGCAAATTCGCCACTGGCGCCCTGTGCTCTTCACAGATGAAAGCAGGTTCACACTGAGCACATGTGACAGACGTGACAGAGTCTGGAGACGCCGTGGAGAACGTTCTGCTGCCTGCAACATCCTCCAGCATGACCGGTTTGGCATTGGGTCAGTAATGGTGTGGGGTGGCATTTCTTTGGAGGGCCGCACAGCCCTCCATGTGCTCACCAGAGGTAGCCTAACTGCCATTAGGTACCGAGATGAGATCCTCAGACCCCTTGTGAGACCATATGCTGGTGCGGTTGGCCCTGGGTTCCTCCTAATGCAAGATAATGCTAGACCTCACGTGGCTGGAGTGTGTCAGCAGTTCCTGCAAGACAAAGGCATTGATGCTATGGACTGGCCCGTCCGTTCCCCAGACCTGAATCCAATTGAGCACATCTGGGACATCATGTCTCGCTCTATCCACCAACGTCACGTTGCACCACAGACTGTCCAGGAGTTGGCAGATGCTTTAGTCCAGGTCTGGGAGAAGATCTCTCAGGAGACCATTTGCCACCTCATCAGGAGCATGCACAGGAGTTGTAGGGAGGTCATACAGGCACGTGGAGGCCACACACACTACTGAGCCTCATTTTGACTTGTTTTAAGGACATTACATCAAAGTTGGATCAGCCTGTAGTGTGTTTTTCCACTTTAATTTTGAGTGTGACTCCAAATCCAGACCTCCATGGGTTGAAAAATTTGATTTCCATTTTTTTATTTTTGTGTGATTTTGTTGTCAGCACATTCAACTATGTAAAGAACAAAGTATTTCAGAAGAATATTTAATTAACTCAGATCTAGGATGTGTTATTTTTGTGTTCCCTTTATTTTTTTGAGCAGTGTATATATATATATATATTTTATTTATTTATAAATATATATATAATTTTTTTTTGGGGGGGGGGGGGTTTTTTTGTGGTGCAGTCATGGGTTTCAAGAAAAACTATTACCGGTAAGAGTAATTATTGTTTTCCCCTCACCCATGATGGCACCCATGCGAGAATAAACTATAAGATAAAGAATTTATGGTGGGGGGTGGACTACAGCTTGTAGCACTTTTCTCCCAAAGGCTGCATCTGAGTCAAGATGCAGTCTGTAATGTCTAAGAAAAGGTATGGGGAGAGCTCCAAAGCAGCTTTGCATATCTGGGCTAGAGAAACATCCGCCCTCTTCGTCCAAGAGGCCGCCACAGCTCTAGTGGAATGAGCGCCGAACGAGGAGTGAGGCTACGGGAAGAATAAGCCAGGGAAATAGAATTCTTAATCAATCTAGCAATAACACTAGTAGAGACTTTCTGCCCTCTAGCTCTACCCAAAAACTGAATAAGAAGATTCTCATCTATTCTCTAAGATGATGTGGAGTCTAGGTAAAAAACTAAACACCTTCTGACATCAAGGCAATGGAATCTTTCTTCCAACAGATTGGTTGGATTTGGACAGAAGGGGGGTAGAATCACATCCTGACTTCTATGAAATCGGATACCACCTTAGGCTGAAAGGATGGAAGCGGTCTAATAATCACCTTGTCCTCTAAAATGGTAGTATAGGGAGGGAAGGCAAAGAAAGCCTGTATTTCTGAAACCCGTCTAGCAGATGTTATAGCTAAAAGGAAGGCCATTTTGAAATTAAGCATTTTAATTGAAATCTCAGTTAATGGTTAAAACGGCTTTTGTGATAGGGCCAAAAGGACAGTATTCAACTCCCAGGGGGGAGACAAGGGTCTTAAAGAAGGGTGCATTCTTGATGCTGCCGACAAGAATCTTTAAACCCATGGATAATCTGCTAATCTGGAATCAAAGAAATAACTTAAAGCAGCTACCTGGACTTTTAACTTAGATGCTTTAAGATTCCTGTCTATCCCTGCTTGTAAAAACTCTAGGATCTTTGGTATTTCAGGAGACTTAAAGGGGTCTGGGCTATGTCCTAAGAAGGCTAAAAAAACATTCCAAACTTTGTTATATTTTCTTGAGGTAACCACCTTCCTACTCTTCAGCATAGTGGAGACTACTTTGGCGGATAATCCCCTTCTAGACCAAACTAGCAGACTGGAGTACCAGGACCTCTTTGGCCACATTGGAGCTATCAGGATAACATAGGCCCCCTCTCTTTTTATTTTCTTCAATACCTGGGGAATAAGGCAAAATGGAGGGAAGGCATACCCTAATTCCTGGCTCCAGTCCTGTGCTAACACGTCTATTGCTAACGGGCCATCCAAATGGTTGAGGGAGAAGAATCTCTCAAATTTTCTGTTGGCTCTTTAGGCAAAAAGGTCCACTGTGGGAAGACTGTACCTCTGGACTATTTGCAAAAAAAATCGTTGTTGAGACACCATTCTCCTTGTTTTAAGGAGACTCGACTTAGGAAGTCTGAGATGACGTTCTCCTTCACCTTCAGATGCACTGCTGACAGAAAAATCCTTCTCTCCTCTGCTATATAAAAGATCTTCTGGCATAGAATTAAAAGGGAAGGGACTCTGGTTCCCCCTTGACGGTTTATGTAGGCCACTGCTGTAGAATTGTCGGAATAGAAGACAATCCTCCTGTGTTTTACCTCTGGTATAGCCAACTTCAGTGCCATCTCTACTGCCTTTAACTCATTGAAATTGTAAGATGATTTCCTTGTGTTCAAGTCCCATCTCCCCTGCCAGCACCTGTTCTGGGAGTGGGCCCCCCAACCCCAAGGGCTGGCGTCTGTGGTAATTATAGTTGGGTCTAGAAATGTCCATGGAACCCCTGCGGATAGATTCTCCAGAATTGTCCACCACATCAGGGAGAGTCTTGTCTTTGAAGAAAGGTGGAAACTCTGATCCAAGGTATAAGGGGAGCCGTCCCATGATTTTAGGATGTTTGCCTGAAGCTCTCTGGAGTGGATCTGTGCATAAGGTACTGCTGGAATCACTGATGTCATCTGCCCAAGGGTCGCCATTGCTTCCCTGAAAGTACACTGGTAAGAAAGGAAGACTGACCATACTTGTTCCCTGATCGACTCCTTCCTTGGAAGCGGAAGAAAACTTATTTGCAGACGGGAGTCCAGCTGAATTCCTAAGAAAATGCAAACTTGAGAAGGAATCAGGTATGATTTTTTCCAGTTTATTTTCTCTTTTGACTGAGAGACTATAAAAAAATCATCCAGATAGGGCAATAGCGTAATTCCAGACAGTCTTACAAAAGCCGCTACTTCTGCTACTACTTTGGTAAAGACTCAAAGGGCAGTGCTCTGTATTGGAGATGCAGTAACTCTCCCTGGACCCAGACTGCTGCTGTTAAAAACTTTTGGGAGGAAGCATGGATTGGAACATGGTAATATGCATCTTCCAGATCCAAGCTTGCCATCCAGCAATCCTGGAAGAGGAGATCTACAGTTAATTTTATTGTCTCCATACAAATTTGTTTGTAGACCAGAGATTTGTTTAATTCTTTTAGATTTAAAATCACTCTGAATGTTCCATTTGGTTTCTTCACCAAAAATAGAGGGGAATAAAACCCTTTGCCCCTCTCTGTTTTGGGAACCGGAAAACTACCCCTTTGTCCAAGAGGGAGAAAACTTCTAACTCCAAAACATTTCTTCTATCCGGACTTTTGGGACACGCTGTCTGGTCAAAAAAATCTGGTGGATGAGAAAGGAATTCCAGCCGGAATCCGTTTTCTATCACACTTAGGCTGGGTTCACACGAGCGTGTCCGGATTAGGTCCGGATGCGTCCCGGGTGTACTGTGGCAAACCCGCGCGAGTAGAAACGCAATGTTTTTTGCACGCGCGTGATAAAAAACCGACTGTGGTACCCAGACCCGAACTTTTTCACAGAGGTTCAGGTTTGGGTTAGGTGTAGATGTTATTATTTTCCCTTATAACATGGTTATAAGGGAAAATAATAGCATTCTGAATACAGAATGCTTAGTAGGTGATCAATTGAGGGTTAAAAAAAAAATTAAAAAAATTAACTCACCTCCTCCGCGTAGTTCCCGGTCTCTTCTTTACTTCTTTAATGATGAACTACAGGCTAGGACCTGTGGTGACGTCAGATCCTGGTGATGGACCATGTGATTGGAGCATGTGATCTGACGTCACCAAAGGTCCTTTAGCCGACAGCTCATTAGAAGAGACCGGGAACTACGAGATCAAGAGGAGAAGGTGAGTTAATTTGTCTATTTTTTTTAACCCCTCCAGCGCTATTTTACTAAGCATTCTGTATTCAGAATGCTATTATTTTCCCTTATAACCATGTTATAAGGGAAAATAATACAGTGAATAGACTGTCACCTAGCAACCATGCATGAAAATCGCACCGCATCCGCACTTGCTTGCGGATGCTTGCGATTTTCACGCAACCCCATTCACTTCTATGGGGCCTGCGTTGCGTGAAAAACACAGAATATAGAGCATGCTGCGATTTTCACGCAACGCACAACGCACTCCTGCTGCTAATTTATCAAACGCGCCTCGGATCCTTTTAACCCCTAGGCCGAAAAAATGCCTAATCTAATGCATGAGGATGCCCACACCTCTTCCGGCCCGGTGCCCGGAAATGACATCAATGAGCACCCTGCGGCAATGGACTGGGAGCCGCCTGAACACGGCCACAGCAGCACCCCAATGAGGCTTGGAAGGAGGCAGGAAGAAGAGCAGGCTCGGGCAGCGGCTCCCAAGGAGACTGATCCCGCCAAGGATAGGTCCCTTTACGGTATAGTAGACCCGGACCTCCCCAGCCTCCCGAGGTGAGAACCAAAGCAACGGTAGGAGCCAGAACTCCTCAGGTACCTCCTATCTGGAGGACAGAAAACCTAAACTGAGGTGTGGTGGGGGTGTGAACCATTTTATCTCTTCAGGTTTCCTGTCCTGGAAGGGAGGTCCTAGTCGCATGGGTGCCATCATGGGTGAGGGGAAAAACTGATGGAAAAGGGGAAATTCAGATTGATAATCTATTATGAACAGTGTTATCCAGCTTTTCTAAAAAAAAATTCTGTCAGCATGTCACCCCTTGTGCCAGTATAAGAAAGAAACACATAAGGTAGGATTTATCAAAACTGGTGTAAAAGAAAAATGGCTTAGTTGTCTATAGCAACCACTGATCTGATAGTTACCCCCTTATCCTGTGGATAGGTAACTGGAATACCCCTTTAAGGGGTTATCCAAAGATGACTTGTGACAGATCAGATAGAAAACACTCTGTGGCTGGGTCCAGATGGGGCTAAAACTGAACACAAATTCACAGCAAAACATGCACATACATGGACTTTACTGCGGATTGCTCTGCAGATTTTCCCTTAGGTTTCACTATATATATATATATATATAAAATTTTTAATCTCTATACACTGAATCTGCCATTGTCTAAACTCACAGTTTTTATAATAAAGAGACTATAAAGGCTTGTTCTTTACCATGAGTCAATAATCTGTAACTGTTGACGACCCGGCTGCTGTACAACTATAGCTCTCAGCATGCTTCAACAGCCACAGGCTCCCAGGCATATTATAGATGGGAGCGCTAAATGGTACCGTAAGTTGAGCATTTGGCGCCCTCTTGTGTTTGCTTTAGAGAAACGTTAGAACAGGTTCTCAATTTAGTTTTAGCAAATTTAAAAATATCCACACAAAAATATTAACGTGCACGTGAGAAAAAAGTGAAATGGCAATGCGTTCTCTTAACTACGGCATCCCTGGAACATACATGGAGCGGTTTCCTATTCTTTTCAATAGGAGATTCAGCGCTGAATCTGCCCAAAGATAGGGCATGCTGCTTCTTTTTTAGGCTACTTTCACACTAGCGTTTTTGCGGATCCGTAAAAAATGCTTCCGTTACAATAATACAACCGCATGCCATCGTCATGAGCGGATCCGGTTGTATTATGTCTTATATAGCCATGACGGATCAGTCATGAACACCACTGAAAGTCAATGGGGGATGGATCCATTTTCTATTGTGTCATTGAAAATGGATGCGTCCCCGTTGACTTACATTGTGTGCCAGGGCCAGAGGTCGCGCTACATTTTTTCTGGAAGAGTAAAAATACTCCTCTTACCATTTTTGAGAAGTATTTTCAGCCGATGAGTACAAAAGTTACAGTAATTCAAATAGTTAATACGAAGGCCTACATAACATTAAGGGGTTGCTATCCGTCTTGGACAGAAAAATGATGCTTGCAGCGTTTATCTGTCTGCGATCGGAGCGCAACCAAACGGAGCGGAATGCATTCTGGTGCACTCCATTTTATTCAGTTCAGTTTTGTCCCCATTGACAATGAACGGGGACAAAATGGAAGCGTTTCATTCTGCTATTGAGATCCTATGATGGATCTCAATAGTGGAATTAAAAACACTAGTGTGAAAGTAGCCTGACATGTGTAGAAGTGCTGCTTCCCAATGAAATGAATGGGAGGCTGTTTTGAGGCAGAAACGCTCCAAAAAACTCTGTGTGAACTGGCCCTAAGGGTACATGCAAGTTTTCTGATGCAGTTTTTAAAGCCAAAATCAGACGTGGATAATAAAAAGAGAGTATATAGTAAAGGGGTTGTCCAGGATAAGAAAAACACGGCTGCTTTCTTTATAAAACAGCACAGCTCCAGCGCTCGGCAGCAATACAACACACAACCTATGGACAGGCGTGGTGCTCTTTTAGTAGGAGAGCAGCCATGTTTTTCTTACTCCTTTAGGTCCCATTCACACGACCATATTTTGGGGTTTTCTCATCTGAGACAATGGGGGCATATCGCTAGGATATGCCCCCATTGTCTGATAGGTGCGGGCTCCACCGCTGGGACCCCCACCTATATCGAGTGGTGGCTGGAGGACTCCGGTCCGGCCACCAAGCGCTGTCCCCATAAAAGTGAATGAGAGCGCTTTGGGCATGACCGGCCACTGCTCCCATTCTCTTCTTTGGGCCCGACGGAAATAGCCGAGCGCTCAGCTATATTCGGCGGCCCCATAGAAATGAATGGAGGGTGGCAGCGCATGCACAGTGTGCCCTCCACCATTTTTGAGGCTCCGTTTAGGAGATAGGTGGGGGTCCCACCACTGGGACCTACACCTATCAGACAATGGGGGCATATGCTTCAGATCAGAAAACCCCTTAAGAACATTCCCTTTTTCTGAATCCTTGGTTTGGTTTCAAAACTTGATTAAAAACAAAAAAACCTGCCCATTTGGCCATACCCTAAGGCCCCTTTCACACGGACGAGTATTCCGCGCGGATGTGATGCGTGAGTTGAACGCATTGCACCCGCACTGAATCTCGACCCATTAATTTCTATGGGGCTGTGCACACGAGCGGTGATTTTCACGCATCACTTGTGCGTTGCGTGAAAATCGCAGCATGCTCCTCTTTGTGCGTTTTTCACGTAACGCAGGCCCCATAGAAATGAATGGGGTTGCGTAAAAATCGCAAGCATCCGGAAGCAAGTGCGGATGCAGTGTGATTTTCACGCACGGTTGCTAGGAGACGATCGGGATGGGGACCTGATCATTATTATTTTCCCTTATAACATGGTTATAAGGGAAAATAATAGCATTCTGAATACAATAGCGCTGGAGGGGTTAAAAAAAAATAAAAAATTATTAAACTCACCTTAATCCACTTGCTCACGCAGCCCGGCTTCTCTTCTGTCTCCTTCCTTGCTGATTGCAGCAAAAGGACCTGTGGTGACATCACTCCGGTCATCACATGGTCCGTCACATGATCTTTTACCATGGTGATGGATCATGTGATGGACCATGTGATGACCGGAGTGACATCACCACAGGTCCTTTTCCTGCAATCAGCAAAGGAGGAGACAGAAGAGAAGCCGGGCTGCGCGAGCAAGTGGATTAAAGTGAGTTTAATTATTTTTTTATTATTTTTTTAACCCCTCCAGCCCTATTTTACTATGCATTCTGTATTCAGAATGCTATTATTTTCCCTTACAACGATGTTATAAGGGAAAATAATACAATCTACAGAACACCGATCCCAAGCCCGAACTTCTGTGAAGAAGTTCGGGTTTGGGTACCAAACATGCGCGATTTTTGTCACGTGAGTGCAAAACGCATTACAATGTTTTGCACTCGCACGGAAAAATCGCGCATGTTCCCGCAACGCATCCGCACCTTTTCCCGCAACGCCCGTGTGAAAGAGGCCTAAAAGTGCCTTCACACTCTGCAGATTTTGTTGCATAGGTTTCTGCGACTGAAAATAATTTCCATTAATCTAAATGGAGCTTTCAGAAATCCACGTGCTTCCTAGCAAAATACCCCATTCAGATAAATCGAACTGATTTGCAGTCACAGAAATTTCCTCAACAAAATCTGGAACGTATTGTCCGTGCCCTTCCAGGTCCATGCAGCCACGCCACAAGAAATAGGCCATTTCCTATCTTTGGCTACAACATGCTGATTGTGGACCTTTGGAAGTCAATGGGTCCGCACCTCGATGCAGCACGCACATGGCCGGTGTCTGTGTTTTGCAGATCTGCGGTTTGCAAAACGGACATGGTTGTGTGCATGGAGCTGGAGGAGAAGCAGCTTGGCAGTGGTAATGGGGCTCTATAGATGGCCAAAAATGATATTTCTGGTCTTGTTTACATCAGGGAGGAGACCTGATGTGGTTTACATGCCTTTTGGAGTTTTTTTATACTTTCTTTTTTTTTTTAGTTTATTCCCATTGGATCATAACCCTTTAACCCCTTAGGGACCCATGACGTACCGGTACGGCATGGATCCCGAGTCCTTAAGGACCCATGACATACCAATACGTCATGTATAGTTCTGATCACCGCCGCCTGGCGGGCGGTGATCGTAACCTGGTGCCTGCTCAAATCATTGAGCAGGCACCTAGGCTAAATACGCGGGGAAGTCCCGTGACCCCCCCCCCCCCCTGTCGGCGATCGCCGCAAACCGCAGGTCAATTCAGACCTGCGGTTTGCAGCTTTTTATTGTGCGGGCGGCGGTAGTCGGCGGTGCCATCAGGTCCCCATGGGGCTGTGGGGGGGACTCGATGGCATGGAAGGCAGCGCGCTGCCTTCCGGTGACGAGCCTGTGAGATCCAGCCCCCTGGATCTCACAGGCAGGAAGCTGTATGAGTAATACACACAGTATTACTCATACAGCCAATGCATTCCAATACAGAAGTATTGGAATGCATTGTAAAGGATTAGACCCCCAAAAGTTCAAGTCCCAAAGTGGGACAAAAAATAAAGTGAAAAAAAAAAGTTTAAAAAATAAAGTTTTCCCCCAAAAAATTAAAAGTTTTAAGTAAAAATAAACAAAAACATAATTTACCCCAAATAAAGTAAAAAAAAATTGGTAAAAAATAGGGGGAAAAAAAGTATACATATTAGGTATCGCCGCGTCCGTATCGACCGTCTCTATAAACATATCACATGACCTAACCCTTCAGATGAACACCATAAAAAATAAAAACTGTGCTAAATAAACAATTTTTTTGTCACCTTACATAACAAAAAGTACAACAGCAAGCGATCAAAAAGGCGTTTGCCCACCAAAATAGTACCAATCTAACAGTCACCTCATCCCACAAAAAATTAGCCCCTACCTGAGACAATCGCCCAAAAAATAAAAAAAACTATGGCTCAGAATATGGAGACACTAAAACATCATTTTTTTTGTTTTAAAAAGCAGTTATTGTGTAAAACTTACATAACTAAGAAAAAAAGTATACATATTAGGTATCGCCGCGTCCATATCGACCGGCTCTATAAAAATATCACATGACCTAACCCCTCAGATGAACACCGTAAAAAATGTAAAATAAAAACTGTGCTAAATAAACCATTTTTTGTCACCTTACATCACAAAAAGTGTAATAGCAAGCGATCAAAAAGTCACACGCACCCCAAAATAGTGCCAATAAAACCATCATCTCATCCCGCAAAAATCATACCCTACCCAAGGTAATCGCCCAAAAACTGAAAAAATTATGGCTCTCAGACTATGGAAACACTAAAACATGATTTTTTCTGCTTCAAAAAAGAAATCATTGTGTAAAACTTACATAAATAAAAAAAAAAGTATACATATTAGGTATCGCTGCATCCGTGACAAGCTGGTCTATAAAAATATCACATGATCTAACCTGTCAGATGAATGTTGTAAATAACAAAAAATAAACACGGTGCCAAAACAGCTATTTCTTGTTATCTTGCCTCACAAAAAGTGTAATATAGAGCAACCAAAAATCATATGTTCCCTAAACTAGTACCAACAATACTGCCACCCTATCCCGTAGTTTCTAAAATGGGGCCATTTTATTGGAGTTTCTACTCTAGGGGTGCATCAGGAGGGCTTCAAATGGGACATGATGTAAAAAAAAAAAACAGTCCAGCAAAATCTGCCTTCCAGAAACCGTATGGCATTCCTTTCCTTCTGCACCCTGCCGTGTGCCCGTACAGTTGTTTACGACCACATATGGGGTATTTCTGTAAACTACAGAATCAGGGCCATAAATATTGAGTTTTGTTTGGCTGTTAACCCTTGCTTTGTTACTGGGAAAAATGGATTAAAATGGAAAATTTGCAAAAAAAATTAAATTCTGAAATTTCATCTCCATTTGCCAATAACTCTTGTGGAACACCTAAGGGGTTAACGACGTTTGTAAAATCTGTTTTGAATACCTTGAGGGGTGTAGTTTCTTAGATGGGGGTCACTTTTATGAAGTTTCTACTCTAGGGGTGCATCAGGGGGGCTTCAAATGGGACATGGTGTCAAAAAAAAAACAGTCCAGCAAAATGTAAAGTAAAAACCGTATGGCATTCCTTTCCTTCTGCGCCCTGCCGTGTGCCCCTACAGTAGTTTACGACCACATATGGGGGGTTTCTGTAAACTACAGAATCAGGGCCATAAATATTGAGTTTGGTTTGGCTGTTAACCCTTGCTTTGTAACTGGAAAAAAATTATTAAAATGGAAAATCTGCCAAAAAAGTGAAATTTTGAAATTGTTATCTCTGTTTTCCATTAATTCTTGTGGAACACCTAAAGCGTTAACAAAAGTTTTTAATCAGTTTTGAATACCTTGAGGGGTGTAGTTTATAGAATGGGGTCATTTTTGGGTGGTTTCTATTATGTAAGCCTCGCAAAGTGACTTCAGACCTGAACTGGTCCCTAAAAATTGGGTTTTTGAAAATTTCCGAAAAATTTCAAGATTTGCTTCTATACTTCTAAGCCTTGTAACATCCCCAAAAATAAAATGTCATTCCCAAAATGATTTTACTGCACAAAACATTTTAAAAAGTATTTTCTTTTCAAACTATAGCTCCTTATTCTTTAAATATGCAAACTGACACCTAAATAAATTATTATAATTAGTTCCCTATTTTGTGTTGGTCGTTTTGTTATATTTATATGTATAGTTAGTTTCACATGAATGGGGCGATAATGGCAATGGTTTTGGTTGGTGAGGGTGTTTTTTCTTTTATGTATTTTATTATTTTTCATCTTTTTTAACTTAATTTTTTATATATTTCTGCTACAAATAATATCCCCCAAGAGGTCATAAAAAGACCTTTGGAGGACACTGACACTTTTTGTGAATTTTTCACTCTTTCTTTTTTATTTATTACTTTTATTTGTATTTTAATAATATTTTATTGTATTCTTTTTTTTATAATTGGTTTATTACTTATTATTTAAATATATTTTTGCCACATAATATCTCCCCCAAGAGGTCACAAAAGACTGTTGGGGGACAATGAACACTCTACTATTTTGCACTTTTTTTTTTCTTTTATTTGTATTTTATTATTTTTTTAATTTTTTTTAATTTTTAATTTTCTATATATTTTTTTAAATATATTTTTGCCACATAATGACAAGGGATCATAAAAAGACTGTTAGGGGGCAGTAAACACTCTTTTGCTTAGCAATTTTTCCTTTTATTTGTATTTTTTTTTATAATTTTCTATTTTTTTGCCATCATATTTTTTATTTTTTTTATTTTATTTGTGATTTATTATATTTTTTAAAATAATTTTTTAACTTATTTAATATATTTTTTCCACATAATTTGTCCCCAAGAGGTCACTGAAAGACCTTTGGGGACACAGACTTTTTTTTTGCACTATTTCCACTGTAACTGGGGCATCCAAAGTAGCATCGCAAGATTTCGTCGCTCCAGCTCTGTGACGTCAGCCGGCAAGGAGGAGATTCGGAGGACGCGGGGCGGTGCTGGGCTCCTTTCCGCTGGACTCCTCTCCGGACACAGGACACATATCAGGTTCATTTGCATATGGATCAAAACGTTTTTTTAACACAATAAAAGCACACAGAGCTATGGGGACTGGGTATTGCAGATGTGCTAGCGGCCATCTAGCAGCCCATGTCCCCAGCTCTATGCACAAAATCCCGGTGACAGGTTCCCTTTAAGGGGTTAAGTAATTATCCTGAAAGAAAATAATGTTAACATGAAGTGTGTCGTCTTTGATCTTCCAGACTGCCAGTACTTTTTACTTATTTCGGCATTGCAGTATATAGCGACTGCATAGCAAAGTAGGTTGAGCTAACGCCAGATGTTAGTGGATTTTATTCTCTTAAGGAAAAAAAAACAGCAATCTTTTGGAATGTAAGGATTATCTATGCTAAGCGGAAACAGATAATCAAAAATTAAGAACTTGTTCTTTTTGATTTTTTTATATTTTACCAAATTCACTTTTTATGAAGTGAGAATTGTACATATGGTATGTAACAGACAAGCTGATCCCTGTACATACCAAAGTATACCAGTAGTCAACGTATAATTAGTTGTAGAAATCATGCAGCTCAACAAAATGTTAATAATAATAATAATTAGAGATGAGCAAATTATCAAATTTCAGCCTGATAGAACGTTAAATGTGAAAATAATAAAGTTTTTATTAGACTCAATCAATAGGGTAATAGATAAAATCAGGCATACAGGGAATCAGAAGTGCGGAGAGGGATCAGGTAATAAACCGTCCGACACTCTGAAAGCCTGACTAGTAACCTGTGTATCGGGCTATAGCCTCATGCACACTACAGTATTTTTTCACGGTCCGCAAAACGGGGTTCCGTTGTTCCGTGATCCGTTTCCGTTTTTGTTTCCGTGTGTCTTCCTTGATTTTTGGAGGATCACCAGACATGAAGGAAAGTGAAAAAAAAAATCGAAGTCAAGTTTGCCTTGCAAATGATAGGAAAAAAACGGACGCGGATGACAATCTTGTGTGCCTCCGTGTTTTTTCACGGACCCATTGACTTGAATGGGTCCGCGAACCGTTGTCCGTGAAAAAAAATAGGACAGGTCCTATTTTTTTGACGGACTGGAAACACGGATCACGGACGCGGATGACAAACGGTGCATTATCAGAGTTTTCAACGGACCCATTGAAAGTCAATGGGCCCGCAGAAAATCACAGAAAACGGGAAAACGGACACGGAACACAACAACGGTCGTGTGCATGAGGCCTAACACTCAGTGTTGGAACACACTGATGGAAGTGTAGCCTGTAACAACAGGATTTATCCTGAGATTTAATATTTCCATTGAACGTGTACTACCATATCAACCTTATACTGTGAATTGATGAGCAAATTATCCCAAAATTTGATTTGGCTGCTTCGATCTTATACAATAAAAGATGAGAAAATAGCTTAATACTTTCAAGACCAGTGCCTTCAATTGCCTGAATTTCCATAGCAAAATCTTTACCTTTTAGAATGACAAATTCAAAGGGTGTTTTTTTTCTGTGCCACAGATAGGCATGGCCAAGACGAGGTATTTTGGTGCCCTAGGCAGAGCAGGCAAATTGCATCCCCCCCCCGAATCAATTCACACTGACCCTACTATCTTATAAAGAGATTTAAAAGCATTTTATAAGAAGCAGTCACAGGTGATGTCTCCAGGGATTTCATTTGTTCACTTCTTTTTATTCTACATCTGGTCCAGACCATCACGCACAGGAGTCTTTGGCCAGAGGTACACTACCCCCTCTGCTATATAAAAACACACCAGGACTAATAAATGGCACACTGTAGATGGGGCCTGTTACAGATTTTACATTGGGTTACATCTCTACCTCACCCTCTATAGCAAAAAAAAACCCTATCGTTGCCATCCTGTAGCTTCCACCAATACTGTGTCCACTGCCCTGTGTGCCCACATTACTGTACTGATAGTGCTGCCCAATGCCCCCCCCCCCAATTACTGTACTGCCAATATAAAAGAGCCAAAGTAACCCCCCCCCGACCAGTCGCAAAATTAATACAGACAATAAAATTAATACAGACCCCAGATTAGCCCAACATTCATAGAAACCCCAGATAAGACCCTAAATTTATACAGACCACAAATTCATACAGACCCTGGAATCAGACCCCAAATTCATGTGGCCCCCTATAACCTCCTTCCCTTAAATGCATATCTCACCGACACCCCACCCACTTAAATCAGATCTCAGATCAGCCCTCAAAATGTATGTGGCCACCTATACCCCTTCCCTCAGATCCCTGCAGACTTCAGATCAGACCCCAAAATTAATGTGTTCCCTCACTCAGATCAGCTCCAATATTCATGTGCCGCCAAACAGATAAGACCCCAAAATTCATGTGTAACCCCTCCGACAGATCCTTGCAGACCTCAGGTCAAAATCCCTCCACTCAGATCCCTGCAGACCTCAGATCAGACACCACACCCTCAGATCTTTTCAGACCTTAGATAAGGCACACACCCTCGAGAGCCCTGCAGACCTTAGCTCAGACACCACCCCTCAGATCCCTGCAGACAGGGGTGCACCACCAATGAGACCAGGTGAGGTGATCGCCTCAGGCAACACCAGGTAGGGGGCAGCGGAAGGGCCATGGGGAATGAGCGCTTTCATTGTGGCAAAACGGTTAGGTTAAGAAATTGGCATTTGGAGGGGGGGGGGGCGCCGTTTCAGTTTTTGCCTCAGGCAGTAGAAAGGCTAGGTGCACAGCTGCCTGCAGACCATCGTCAGATTAGATAAAAAATAAAACCACTCGCCTCTCCAGCTCCAGACAGCTCCGTCACTCTGCAGTTCGGCTCTTCTTGCCACTCTGCACTGTGACATGATGTCTGCACAGGGTCAGGTCAGAGGACATGTCTACGCGCACTATGACCTGACACTGTACTAACTCAGGACACGTGCGGCTGCTGGAAGAAGAGCCAGGAGAGGTGAGTGATAGCAGTAATACATTCACCTCTCCCCGGGTCCTAGCTCCTGTGTACTAATGAGCGCTTCCACAATGGAAATGCTTATTAGTAACAATTGGCCAGTAATAAATGGCCACCTCACGGTTTCATACATGCAAACAGTCCCGATATTACATGGACAATCACACTCCAAGCAACGCACTAAGCAGAGAATGGATCATATTAAATTCTTGTCTAAGCAACGTGAATTGCCAATAATGAGGTTTCCCGGGAATACTATGCTTTGTAACAGATTTGCTTACTTTGTGTAAAAAAAAATTGGACCCTCCTGACCTGTTCTCACCATGTAAACAAATCCCTCTGGTTTCCATCCTGTATGTAGCACTTCCTTTTCCTGTATCCAACCAAACCCCTGATGCACCCACCTCTTCTTTTTCTGCCTCTGCTACTGCACCTCTAGGGTGGCCAGATGTCCGGTCTTGGCTCCCTGTCCTCCATCTGGCACAAGGCCTGCACGGACACAGGGTTGTCCTCCCTTTCAGTAGCTCATGCTCAGACAGCAGCATTGTGCTGTCTGAGCGTGAGCTGCAGCCACAAACCTACCGACAGAGGCTTCTCTCACCCTCAGTCAGTCAGTAGAGCCAGCGGATGTGTCACTCTGTGACTGACTATGGTGGAATCAACCTGGAACCTGAGCTGTTGCTCTGAGCAGTGGAACAGAGGTCTGAGCAGCACCGATGCCGACTGTACATGCACGGCTCACATATGGGTACACCCAGAAATGTAGCGGTGCATGCACTCTTGGCATCTGCACTGCTCAGACAGCAAAAGCTCCTAATCTTACGCCGCAGGTGTGAGATTGACCGGGCCAAGCGAGATGTCTGGCCGTGTCAATCAAGGAGGAGGGGGGAGTCTCTTGAGCAGCGTGGACAGCCCCTTACTGCTCACCTTCATAAATTATTATTTTAAAAGATGTTGATGCAAACCGTAAAACCCGATTAAAGCGGTTGTGCAGCCTGAGGATAGGTCATTAATATTATGCCACTGCACAACCCCTTTAATGGCAGCCACATATATTTATGTTCTAGCTGCATGGGGCATCAGCAGGTACAACATAAATGTGAACCTTGTGGCTGTCTAGTGGTCAAAAAAGACCAGCAGCAGAGGCTGCAATTCTGATAGTGATGATAGTAATAATAATAATAATAATAATAATAATAATAATATTATTACGGTTCATTTATTAAGTAGTAGATCCGCCACTACATAACTTCAGCGCATCCACTGTCTAAATGTACCAGATTCCTTGCTGGCTTACATTTAGACCATTTTCTATGCCTAAAACAGGCGTAAAAAACGCTGAATGAGATGGGCCTTCCAGCCCGTCCCCTTCCCCACCCATGCCACGGGGGGGAAAAAATTGCAGATTATTTGCGCCGCAATCTGCGGTAGAAATGCTCCTAATATAGGTGTATTTCTCATAGCAAATGAGCTTCAATGTTTGCAAAATAAGAAACTTTTTCTTAAAATATATGTATTTAAAATTATGCTCCCAGACCGGTCTATTAGTGCAGGTAATTACTGCTCAGTAGAATGGTACTGGACACGGATCAGTCCTGTGTATGGCGTCAGTCATATGATCCCCACTTATGTAGGGCATTTATGTGGCATCAGGGTTACAAAACAAATATGCAGGATCAGCATGTGGCTACATCAACAGGATACCTAAATAGGCCTATTTTGGGGGTTTTGTGGTCATTATGATTCCTTCACTGTATATGTGTATTTACATGGATATCTCTAGAGGATATTGTCATGTTGTAAATAACGTTAACTGCAAAAAAACTAACACGCACAGAGAACATGCTCAGAGACTGGCATAAATGATGAGATGCTGCAGTACATAGACTGAAAGACATAACGCGGAGAGGCTGCAGTATATCGCGTGATGGACATGATACAGGAATGCGGCTATATATAAACTGACAGATACATGGGTTCATATATTTCATTTATCATGTGGGTAATATTTGAAGTCAGTTTTGCTCGACTTTTCCATCCAAAGCCACTGCCTACGCTTCCGGGTGTTTGCTGAAATCATTGGAGCATGCGCAGTAGGTATCTGGGTTGCCTAGGAAGCAGCAACAGACCCTCTGTCCATCCACAGATATCCAGAACAATTACACAGGCACAAGAATACAAAGTCAGGTGAGATGTCTGGCTATGTCAATCAAGGGGAGGAGGGGAAGCTGTCAGAGCTGGGGGTGGTGACAGTACGGTGCTCTGAGGGCTCAGGCCAGCCACTTACTGCCTCAAATACCTCATTTGGGAATGCCACCACATAGAACCATAAAAAGGAACAGTTTAAGTCAGCAGGATCAACCCTACCCAGCGGTATGTCAGTTTTTTTTAAAAGTTTTTATTTATCATTTTGCAAGATAAACATTTAAATAGTTCACTGAACCGGATACACACAAATCAGTGAGAAATGTCAACAGCGATTTGGTACATTAAATAGATTCCACAAAAGTCCATCAGTGAGATTCTTTCAAGCCTGAGTTCTCGCAGTTGCCTCTTAGTAATTGTATTGTGAAGTTTGATATCATTCACTCACTCATGCACTCCACAGCAGCGCCGCAAGATCCCCACCTTCCTTTAGGCTACCGATGTTTTGGCAGTCAGCCACAGTCCCCATGTTTTGTCAAATTTCTCCCGATTACCTCTAGCAAGATATTTAATTTTGTACATTGGCAACGCTTCTTCTATAAGTTGCACCCAATGTTAGACTGAGGGGACTTTAGGGAGCTTCCAATTCAACAGAATAGACTTCCTGACATAGAACATTAGGAGTCGATATAACATCTTAGAGTATTTGGTTTGCAACAGATCCTCTACAAGACCTAACAAGCTATTTTCAGGGGAGCATACCGCCGGCAACCGTAACTTCAGGTTCAGGAACTCGTGAATTGCTGACCAGAACTCCGCATTTTTTGGGCAATCCCAAATCATGTGGATCAGAGTGCCAACTTCTCCATTACATCTAGTGCATAGTGAGCTATTAAATCTACACATTCGTTCTAGTCTGACCGGGGTTAAATAAACTCTGTGTATCCACTTCACTTGTATCAGCTGATCTCTAGCACATATGACAGTATTCCTCCAGTTATGTATAATCTCCTTCTCATGCCTATCTTCTAATCTCGGAATATCCGTGTGCCACCTGGCCAAGACTCTGCTCAACGGGGAGGTTAACTGGGATATAAGCACTCAATAAAAAGAAAATACTGGCTTACACAAATGTGTAAGTTTTTTCAACCTCTCCATATTCTATCTTGACCCTGCCACTACCTAAATAAATTATTGGTGACCTCCTCGGGCCCTTTTTATTTACCGCCCTTGCTCCATTCGTCTTCCCCTTTTTGCACCCCCTTTACCAAAATAATAATAATAAAACACAGAGACCAGAGTCGGATTTTAATCGGCCACAGCAGCCGTTTTATTAACCAATAAATAATAATTTTTTAACAATAATTTAACCAAGACTAGGGAGGTCCTAGAAGCCCCAAATGTATTAATCCACAAACAACCTGACCAGTCCACCTTGCCTCCAGTCGTAGTACACCAGCTCGGAGCCACCAACTGATGTAAGCCTCACCGAACCAACCAAGTGCCCAATCATGAGAGTCCAGCCCCACCATTGAGGCGCTCCCATTCTGAAGCACCAACCCATTCCACCAGCTTCGAGGACTTCCCACCACCAACAATGCACAGCTTGACCCAACCTACAACCCCTCAAGCTTGCGCGTTGCTCTACACCCCTAAAGCCCTCTTAATCCCACCCTGGAGCCCCAGCGACCACAGATCAATGCCCACCGCATTAAGGTGAACACCATCCGACCTCCAAAATTCCCCCACACCCGACTTTAATTCCAGATGCCTAACCGCCACCGCCCAGTTCCTGGCCACAAACTTACCGATCGCCCTGTTCACCTTGATACGGGCCCTGTTAACCCGCTCAACAGAGCGCTCCTCCCGCCAAGTTCGCCGAGGTACTATGTCAGACCACACCATCACCAATTGTGGAAATAATCCACAAAATTCCCCCACACCCGACTTTAATTCCAGATGCCTAACCGCCACCGCCCAGTTCCTGGCCACAAACTTACTGATCGCCCTGTTCACCTTGATACGGGCCCTGTTAACCCGCTCAACAGAGCGCGCCTCCCGCCAAGTTCGCCGAGGTACTATGTCAGACCACACCATCACCAATTGTGGAAATAATGACAAAAGACTACTACCTACGCGTTTCAGAGCCTATCGGACTCCTTCGTCAGGCTAACCTGGCCGGGGCCGCGCTTCCGGCCGGGGCCGCACTGCTGCTGGCAGGTGAGCAAGAAGGATGCCGCGATTTGAAAGGACAACAGCATCTTTATAGGAACAGCAACAGAAACTCACAAATAATAGGCGGCATAGCGGAACACCAATCAAGGGAACATTTTGGAGGAAAGACAAGGTACCAACGGCATTAGTATTATCATTATTAATTTTACCCTCACCGTTCAATCCTTGAACTCCTAGTGCAAATACTTGTGTTTTATTTGCCCCTTGTTACCCTCACCAACTGACTATATGCTCCGATCCTCATATTTATTTATTTTGGCATAACCTATTTTTGTAACTAACCACCCAGTTATTCTGGCTGGCACTAATTGATGGTGCCAACTTAAAGGACTAGCTGTTTCTGAGTGTGTATACCAGCGCTTATGTCCCATATCCCCTACGGGTGATATATCATTTTCTTATATACTTACCTAAGGAGAGCAATAGCTCCTTCTTAGACATTAAGCAGCAGGATCTTCCTACACAGGTAGATTTACACACATCTATACAATAGGAGCGCAGGGGGGTCTTTTTCCTTTGCATATTAATTCTGCCTGCTGACCAATTTTTAACAGCAAAGCAAACCACACGGGCCGTCTTCGATCCTCCGTTCGCTTGGCCCTCCTCCAGCCTCTCAAAACCTGCTTAACCAAAAAGGCTTTAGTAACGCCTGCCATGCCCCGTAACTTAAACCCGAAAGCCAAACCCGCCACACATCTGTTTAATTGCGCCACTGTCCAACCCTGCTCCTTGACATGACCCAGAAATAACAGCAACAGTACTTCCCCCTCATCTACCCGCACTCCTAATGTTTCACATTACTGCTCCCATTCCCTCCAAGCTTTCCCATACGCGGCCCAAGTACCTGCACTCAACGAAGACTGTAAAAGCCATTCTAATGTACCTACAAGAGCTCCCATAGGGACCCCGGACACTCCAACCCTTCGAGTTCCGCTTCCGGCGCCAGACGTCGAAAACTCTCCCACTGTGAACGAGAAAGGGCATCCGCAATGCAATTAGAAACCCCAGGCACGTGAACCGCCACCACCCATGTGTTAAACGATAAACAAAGTAGCACCAGAAGTTGCAACAACCGCACCACTATTGATCGCCTGCACCACCCCCAGATTATTGCAATAAAAACTAATCTTCCTGTTGCTGAATTTATTGCCCCACAACACCACTGGGAGAACTATGGGAAAGAGCTCCAAGAGCGGCAAATTTTTAATCCACCCCCGTTTAACCCAGGATTCTGGCCAATGATTAGCACACCACTGCCCGTGGCAATAAACTCCAAATCCAACCCCCCAGCTGCGTCCGAAAATAACTCAAAGTCGAAACTGTCCACCACATTCCCCATCACCAATGCTCTACCATTAAAATCCTTCAAAAACCCATCCCAAACCTCCAGATCCCTCTTCAATTCCCGACCCAACCTGATAAAATGCTGCGTTGCAACCACCCCTGCAGGAGCCGCCGCCGACTGTTGACAAAATATCCAGCCCATCGGCATAATTCTGCAAGCAAAGTTCAACTCCCCCAAAAGAGATTGTAGGTCCTGCAGATGAATTTTGGACGACCTCCTCCCGTAAATCACAAACCTTGTCCTCAGGAAGCCGACACTCCATTTTCTCAGTGTGTATGCCTAAAAAATTCAACTGTCTTTTCTTCAGCTAACGGCACCCCAAAATACGCAACAATCGACTAACGTAGTCAACAAAAGAGAACAAACCCTCGAACCCGCCGGACCTAAACAGAGAAAATCATCCAAGTAATGGATAATGGATGAACAGACTGCCACGTCGGCCACTACCCATTCCAGGAAAGAACTAAATGCTGTGAAATAAGCACACGACAAAGAGCAACCCATCGGTAAACACCTATCCACAAAATACCCCCATCCCAAAACCAACCCAACAAGTGCAAACTATCAGGGTTAACTGGGAGTAACTGAAAAGGTCTCTGGGCCCAATTTTTTTTACCCATACCACAGCCGCATCAAATGACGTATAAACCCACTGAACAAAGTTCGGGATCGATACCATCATTTACAGATGCCCCCTTTGGAAAAGACAGATGATGTATCAGCCAAATTTTGTTCGGCTCTTTTTTGGGCACTAAACCCAAAGGCGACACCGTCAAGTTGACCAATGGTAGTTCCGTGAACAGACCATTAATCTTGCCAAACAAAACCTCCTTAGCCAACTTCTCGGACACTACTTCCGGATGTTCTAATGCCGAACGAAAATTTTTGTGAGGGGTTTGACGGAATACTAAAACCCCCCGTAAAACCCGTCCTTAACAATTCTGCTGCTTCTTGATTAGGGTACCCATTTAAATACTGCTCCATCCTTTCCACTCGAACCGGAGTCAGACCCTTTTTGTCAGTTAAAGTATCTAATGACTCCGTGGTTTCCCTCACAGGAAGAGCACTCGTGCTTGAATTTGCATTTCACACCGAACCTGCAACTTTCTTCGTTAAAGAGGAAGTGTAGTGTCCCACTAGGTAAATGTGGGCACTACACAAGGGTCAATTGGGCCACGTTGTTCTCCACCTCCTGTGGAACAGTGGCATTGTATTTTACATCACATTTTAATGTGTATTGCTATGCTTTTATGTGCATATTTCCCCTGTTATCAGTGTATCAGGCCTGTTAGGGTGTAGATCCTCCTCCTAGACTGTAGGGGGAGCTAGGGAACCCCTAAAATAAATAGTCAGGTCCTGTTCAGGGAGAGGAGTGTAGAGTCAGAAGTGAGTGTGGACTTTAGCTAGGCATCAGCTGAGGTGAGCTTCTGACATGCAGCTAGACAGCCCAGGCTTCTAGTTGTCCCCAGGGGAAGAGTTACCTCCTGAAGAAACCTGCAGTTCCTACAAAGTAAAGTGCAGAGCAGAGCAGAAGTGTTTCCAGCTGAACCCCAGAGCTGAAGGGCAGAAGGATTTTCATATTGAAAGCAATGATATATACCTGAGGAAGTTTCCCTAACCAAGGATAAAGCCAACAATAGGGCATACGGGCCTTGGGATAAAGACAGACAGGAGTTCTGAGGAATAGTGCACAGGATTTCTGAGGAAAAGTGCAGCCTGTTCTGTAAGTGTGTTAACCCTCTGTGTATCTTGCAAGAACATTGTGCCTGCCATTTTATATAAGCCTGCTTGAGACAGGTTCAGTTCCATATGACAGAAGCAAAGACTGTAAATAGTTAATGGTTTCCAGTAAAAGGAAGTTCTGGTTCACCACAACATCATGTTCCTCAATTATTCCTATTATCAATCGGTGTGCCACCGTTACTGGCACTGGCGTCACGAACTTTAAGGGATCTTGCCACCGGCATATTAAACCTGCAACACCCAGGGCACCTCACCTATCATCGGCCTGGTCCCTATATACAGAGAGTGCCCCAGAGGACTTCTGTGCCAGCCTCTCCATCACTGCTGTACGCCTGCCCAGGGTCTCCCTATAAACTGTGAGTAACCAAGAGCAACCCTCGTTTGCCTAGTAACCGTGACCTCACCATCGCCCTGCAGGGCTGCGTACTGCAGAAGCACAATCCTCTGGCGGACGCCGCTGCTAGAGTGGACTGACTTGACCCTCCTGCATCCCCCCTGAAAGGACTGCTCCTGCCGCTCTGGTGCTGTCACCCTTAACCATAAACCAATATCTTTATGGTTCCACCTTATATTAGGACGAACAGCCTTTCTCTAAATTTCTCATTGTACCTAAGCCAACGCGAACCCCCATAGACGCTGTATGCCTCCTCTATCGCATCTAGATAACCGAGCAACACATTTAGGTGTCTTCTCCCCATTAACACTCGCCAAGATGGCGAAAGCCTGTAACCAGTTGGCGAAAGTCCGCGGGATGAGTGTAGCTGGCCAGCTGGAACCGGTCCTGGGTCGCTAGTGTAGCTTGTATGTGTATACAGCCAGACCTGCCAATAACCTAAATACAGTTCCTATGTTTGTGTTAAAGACAAAAGCAGAGTTATTTACTGTGACATCATGTTTTGGATGTCATATTACTGTTATATTTTGTGCTCACATAAGCAGAAAAATATAATATGCCTTTAAGATTCATTTTGTAATGTAAGATAAGCTCAGTGACACAGCAGAAACAACAGAAAGCATAGTGTTAATCTGTTGTTGCTGGGCAGAAGTCTAGACCAATCACAGACAGTTTTCACCAATCACAGCCAGCCTTACACACAGCCTGTCTGGGAATTCCCCCAGCTCCTGCTGCTAGAATCATTATTCACCAGAGACAGGAGCTGAAGAGACATTCACTCCACTGAGAGCAGAGTTTTATGGGAACAAGAGGCCAAAATAGGTAGTTAAAACAGTTATATAATGTTCATATTGTTAGTATTGTGATTAGAACTGTATACTGAACAAGATATATGTGTGTTTACCTACAGTTCCACCAAATTCAATTGCAAATACAAATTGCAAGCATTCAGATTCCATATTGCAATCCAAATTGCATACAACCATACCAGATCATACTCAACCAATCCGCAAATAGTCACTGCTAACTGCATACTGCAAGCAGAACTATTAGACCTCAGATATCTCTCTCAGAGAGATCATAAAGTGCTCAAATAACTTAAAATGAGAGTACAGATACTCAAGAGAGAAATATAGCCACCATTTTATATTGAATGACAAGATTGAACCACCATCTTATGCATACTGCCATTTTGTAATATCTTTTCAACACGTGTTTTGTACATGAACTATCTGCTGTGGAGGCGGCAGTGTTATATATGAAGAAAAGTTGAAGTTAACCACCTCCCGTCCGCACATTGACTATAAACGTCCGGGAGGTGGTTCTCTATTTCTGAAAGGACGTCCGTTCAGAAACTGCGGCTGCATGCTAATCGTGCAGCTGCTGATCGGGTTGCCTGCTGTCAGTGACAGCAGGGCAACCCAGAGTGAAGGCAGGGACAGTGCCCAGGTGTCCCTGCCTTATAGATCGCTGCATACACAGCATTCACCGAGCGCTGTGTATGCAGAGCAGGTCATGTGACCGCCGGGACCGGAGAGTGCAGGAGCTGTGAGGTCGATCAGACCTCGATCAGCCCTGCACTGAGGCAGTACAGCGCTGTATTGCGCTGTACAGCCTCTCTGGGTGGGGGGGGGGGGGGGTGTATTTCTCCTGTAACTGGGGCTAATGTCAGCCCCAGTTACAGGAGAAATCAACAGTGAAAAAAGAAAAAGTGAAGTAAATGTCCCCCAGAGGTCTTGTATGACCTTATGGGGGACGAAAAGTGTAAAAAATAAAATAAAAAATAAAGTGTTAAAAAAATAAAATAAAAGGTTTCACATGTAAAAAAAAAAATTCCCCAAGTAAGGAATAAAAAAAATAAATGTTAAAAATAGAAAAAATACAATAAAATAGACATATTTGATATTGCCGCGTCCGTGACGGTCGGCTCTATAAATATATCACATAATAGACCCAGTCCAATAAACACCATAAAAAAATAATAATAATAACTGTCAAAACAAGCAATCTTACATCACAAAAAGTGCAACACCATGTGATCAAAAAGGCGTATGTCCCACAAAATGGTACCAATAAAACCATCACCTCATCCTGCAAAAAATGAGAAAATCTCTCAAAAAATAAAAAAACTATAGCTCTTAGAACATGGAGACACTAAAACATCATTTTTTTTGTTTCAAAAATGCTATTATTGTGTTAAAGTGAAATAAATAAAAAAAAGTATAAATATTAGGTATTGCCGCGTCCGTAAAAACCATCTCTATAAAAATATTACATGACCTAACCCCTCGGGTGAACACCGTAAAAAAAAACAAAAAAAAACAGTGTCAAAACAAGCAATTTTTGTCACCTTACATGACAAAAAGTGCAACACCAAAAGGCGTATGTCCCACAAAATGGTACCAATAAAACAGTCACCTCATCACGCAAAAAATAAGCCCCTACATAAGAAAATCTCTCAAAAAATAAAAAAACTATAGCTCTCAGAACATGGACACATTAAAACATAATTATTTTGTTTCAAAAATGCTATTATTGTGTAAAACTTTAATAAATAAGAAAAAGTATACATATTAGGTATCGCCACATCCGTAACAATCTGCTCTATAAAAATGTCACTTGACCGAACCACTCAGGTGAACGCTGTAAAAATAAATAAATAAAAACTGTGCTAAAACAACAAATTTTTTGGTCACCTTGCCCCATAAAGTGTTATAATGAATGATCAAAAAATCTTATATACCCAAAAATAGTACCAATAAAACTGGCACCTTATCCCCTAGTTTACAAAATGGGATCACTTCTTGGGAGTTTCTACTGTAAGGGTGCATCAGGGGGGCTTCAAATAGGACATGGCATCTAAAAACCATGTGGAGTTCCTTTTCTTCTGCGCCCTGCCGTGTGCCCATACGGCAGTTTATGACCACATGTGGGGTGTTTCTGTAAACCACATAATCTGGGTAATAAATACTGAGTTTTATTTGGCTGTTAACCATCGATGTGTTAGAGAAAAAATTGGATTAAAATGGAAAATCTGCCAAAAAACTGAAATTTAAAAATTTGATCTCCGTTTTCCTTTAATTCTTGTGGAACGCATAAAGGCTTATCAAAGTTAGAAAAATCGGTTTTAAGTAACTTGAGGGGTGTAGTTTCTACAATGGGGTCATTTATGGGGGTATCCACTATGTAGGCCCCACAAAGTGACTTCAGACCTGAACTGGTCCTTAAAAAGTGGGTTTTGGCAATTTTCTTAAAAATTTGAAGAATTGCTTCTAAACTTCTAAGCCTTCTAACGTCCTAAAAAAATAAAATGACATTTCCAAAATGATGCCAACATAAAGGAGACATATGGGGAATGTTAAGTAATAAATATTTTATGAGGTATCAATTTCTGTTTTACAAGAAGAGAAATTGAAATTTAGAATTTTTGGTAAATTTTGGATTTTTTTTATAAATAAAAGGTAAAATATATTGACTAAAATTTATGACTATCATGAAGTACAATGTGTCACGAGAAAACAATCTCTGAATGACTTGGATAAGTAAAGGCGTTCCAAAGTTATTACCACATAAAGTGAGATATGTCAGTTTTGCAAAATTAGGCTTGGACAGGAAGGGGGCAAATGGCCCAGATGGGAAGTGGTTAATAAAGAAGTTATTTGAAGCATTTGGTGAGCTCTTTAAACCTACTGTTTCCATAGAACGGAGCTAGAGGAATTACAGAGTAATAGACAGTCTGGTTAGACTAAAAGTCAGAGATATCAAAATTCTTCTAATGCCACAGTGCAAAAGGCACTTCATAGTGCTGCTTCTGCCACACTAAGTCTATACCCACGCTTCTCATCTTCTTCCTTCTTTCCCTCATCCTTCTTTGAACTATCCAAATTAGAACACTCCAGGGGAAGAAGTGAAAAAATATCAATGTACTCCCCCTTCCATATGCACTCCCATATGTCCTGCTTCAAATGCGCCCCTAACGGACCTTCAAAGCACACATACACCTCCCCCCTTGCCGCATCATCCATCCTAGGCCTGTCCTCCTCACCCCCAACTTGAGTCTGAACCGACACTGATCCCCCAACCTGAGACTCCGAGCACCCCATGGTCCCACTCAACCCCGCACCTACCCCCCAAACCGGTAACTGGGACGAGCCCGCTACTCCTAACCCGCAACCCAACCGGCGAGGCTACTTAATAACTGCCCTAGTCCCCCAACTAGTTCCCCAAGGGCCCCCCCTCCCCCGGGCTGCTAACGAATGACTGAAAAACTCCCCACTTGGTCTCACCTGGCTGCCCGGGCGCTGTGAACCCCGCAGCCGATGGTCCTGTCTCCTGATGAACTACCCTCGTAGGTGATTCTTCGGATCCTCCTGCTGGAAACGAGCAGTTGGCAGCCTGCACCCCAGAATCCTCCATACTGGGTGCGCTCTCCCTCACTTCAGATGCCTCCTCGTCCTCTTGGTGTCTCAGGCTAGGTCTAGCCTGCCTGTCAAATTTTTGAGACCTGTGCCCTCTAGTGGTCACTCTCTGCACAGCCTCCATCCCAGTACTGCTTTCTCTCCCTCGCTGAGCGGGCCTCCCTGCCACTAAGGGGAGCAAGGAACCCGCAGTTCCCGCTCCTGCTCCAACGCTGCCTGCTGGTAAACGCATGGAGGAGGCCCCCCCGCCTTCTTCAGTGCTCTGCTGCGCAAATGGATTCCTCCCATGCCTGGGAGGACGAGGATAACAGGCACCCGCCGTCCCCCCTTTGTGGAGGGTCCCTAGAGGGGCTCCTGTGCCGAACTCTAGGGGTCTTGCTGTGGCTAAAATACGCTGCGGCTGTTTCGCACATGGCAGCGGGCCTGACGTACCCGCCGCCTCCCCCTGCAGTAAGCCTGCCATTTGCTCCTGCAGCCACTGCTCCATGGGCCTCCGCAGCCGCCTCCAACCTCCCGATCACCTCCTCCAATGACAACATGGTAAGCCTATGCTGATGTCCGCTTGAAAACGGCTTTACCAAAATGGCGACCGGACCTCCTGCTGCCCCTCTATATAAAGGCCCTTCAACCCCACCCCTATTGCCACCTCTCTCCACACCCTACTAACCATTAACCCTCTACTTCCCGGGCCCTCGCACCAAAATTACTCATGATGGCCTCCCCTTATGCTAATGCTCTAGTACGGCCCTACTAAATTGCTCTACACAGGCATGTCTTAATTAGAGGTATCTAAAGAGGCTATTCCGAGGTAGGTGAAATTCCTCCTTTTACCCCTTAAGGACCCATGACCTACATGTATGTAATTTCTTTCCAGGACTTGAAGGTCCGTGACGTACATGTACTTCATGGTGATCGGGCGGGTGCAGGAGCTGCGCCCGCACGATCAGCGGCAGGGGTCCGGCAGTCACTGCTAGCCAGACCCCTGCTGCATGCGCCAGCATCGGTGAAATCATCGCATTAACCCTTGATGTGCAGCGGTCAGCGCTGACCAATGTCGGGCGGGGATCGGAGCTGCCATCGGGTCCCAGTACTGCTGTGACGGGGACCCGATGGCATGGAAGGCAGCGTGATGCCTTCCTTAGGCATCGGGGCTGCCTTCCGGGGAAGAGCCTGTGAGATCCAGGATAGGTAATCAATATCAGATTGGGGGGAAGAGTGCTGCTTCCTCTTCATTCGTCTCCCTTGCAGCAGCGGTGTAGTGTAATTACAAGTACTCAAGTGAACGGAATGAGTACTTATAATTACACTTGTTTCCGAGATGACTGGCAGTATAATGAAGAGGAAGCAGTGCTTGCTCCTCTTCAAATAGCTGATCAGTGGGGGTGCCACACCTATCCTGAGAATAGGTCCTCAATATAAAACTCCTGCACAACCCCTTTAACTGATCCGTTTTTTAAATTGATCCCAATGAATCATGATAGATCCAATTGATTTTCAATGGAACAGTCAGGTTGCTGCATTTTATTGAAGAGCACACGGTACTCTGGAACCATGCACAGCTCCAGACAGTGTAGTGGCCGTGTCTGGTTAATGAAGTGCAGTCTCATACAAGTGACTGATAAATCTGCAGTGACCAGACACAACCGCTGGACAGTGTATGGAGCTGTGCCTGATTCTGATGTGCTGTATACTCAGCAAACAGCTGACCAGCGAGAGTGCTGATGCAGCGTCCCACTCATGTATGTGGGCACTGCAAATCTTGTTATATTATATGTTATATCATGCTGTATTGCACTTTCATGTAAAATCCCTGTTAACAGGCTGTTAGGTGCACTACACATATTCCACCACTAGATGGGGATAGCACCACAGTATATATACCAGAGTTCAGCCTAGTTAGTGAGGAGTTGGAGTAGTTGGAGTGGAAGGAGCTGGAGTGAGGAGGGAAGGAGAGGACCCCCTCCTCTCAGCTCTCTCTTGGGCTCCACGGCCCAGAGGAGCCAAATGCGTTTGTCTCAGTGTCAAGCTAAGAAACCGGCAGAGCTGAAGTCTTTATTCTACAGTCTACTCTTCTGGTGCCAAGTGGATTTTACCATTTTCTATGTAAAAAGACAAAGGAAGGACAATAGCCATTATTCTAGGCTTTAGGAGCCTTTGTACAAAGGTGAAGGTTTATCAGCTTCCGGCAGCCTCACCATTATTTCAAGGACAGACAGGCCATCTGTTGTAGCACTTGTGTGTAGAAGATACGGATCTAAACTACCTTTACTGAGATTAGAACAAGGCAAAGAGCTAAATACCAGTGAGTACACAATCTCCTACCATAGCCTAAGATATAGCCACATATACAGCCTGTTACCTGGATTTACAGCATTCAACCTCCATATACATGAGAGACTGTTTATATCTGGATATAAATTGCTATCAAGACCCTGTTTACAGTAAAGTTCTTAGTTGGATTCAAACCCTGCCTCATTCTTCCATCTCCATACTACAACCACTCTCATCATTTTGCACCACCAAGGTGCTGGCATCACAACATTACCTAATTCAGGGGCACAGCCGCACAAGCACCCAGAAATCCAATCACCATTAAGGGCACCTCAGTCGCCACCTGGCCGGTGTCCCCTGTAATAGAGTGTGCCCCGGAGACTCTAGTGCTGTTCTGCTCCCCAGGGAGGCATCTGCTAACCGTGAGTACCAATGAACTGTTGCGCCCATCGGCCCACCGTGAACCTCACATGTTCTTCCCTGCGGATCGGCACGCTGCACTGAGCCCCGTCCATCTGATATTGATGACCTATTCAAAGGATAGGTCATCAGTAGTAAGGCTACTTTCACACTAGCGTTCAGAGAGGATCCGTCTAGTGTCTGCACAGACGGATCCTCTCCTATAATGCAGACTTTTGGATCCGTTCAGAACGGATCCGTCTGCATTATAGTTTAGAAAAAATTCTACGTCCGAAAGTTGTTCAGACGGATCCGTTTTGACTTTACATTGAAAGTCAATGGGGGACGGATCCGTTTGAAAATTGAGCCATATTGTGTCAACTTCAAACGGATCCGTCCCCATTGACTTACATTGTAAGTCTGGACGGATCCGTTTGCCTCCGCACGGCCAGGCGGACACCCGAACGCTGCAAGCAGCGTTCGGGTGTCCGCCTGCTGAGCGGAGCGGAGGCTGAACGCCGCCAGACTGATGCATTCTGAGCGGATCCGCATCCACTCAGAATGCATTGGGGCTGGACGGATGCGTTCGGGGCCGCTTGTGAGAGCCTTCAAACGGAGCTCACAAGCGGAGCCCCGACGCTAGTGTGAAAGTAGCCTAAAAAGTTATGGAAAACAACTTTATTCACAAAGATGAAGTACAGTAGGTGGCAGGTTATCATTTTCTTTAGAAATAATCCAGACTCAATCAGTTCCTAGTGTTTCTATTCAGTATTTCATGCTGTATTATGACATCTGTACTGCTTGGAAATTAACACAAGGCCAAGGAGCAGAATCTGACATTAGTTTGGGGGGCAGAAGCAATGCAGGATAAAAAATTGCTTAAAGAGTAGTAGATGCTTGGAACAAGCTTCTAGCAGATGTGGTTGGAAAACCCACAATAAATGAATTTAAACCTGCTGGGATAAACATACTGTACATCTATCCTAAGAGAAAAAAAAAATTCTGCGGTCATTCTTCTTGGTCATTGTAGAAATCAAACTACAGGGGCACATTTATTAAGACTGGCGTTTTAGACGCCAAGCCTAATAAAGCCCTGTACTGGCGGTGGATCCGCAGCAGTTATGTAGAGAAGCTGGCCTCTCCATAACTTTGGCTGATCCACCGACGCTTCTAAATTCTAGGAAGCTGTCTTACATTTAGACCATTTTCTACTTCAAAAACAGATATAGAAAATGATGAATGAGACAGGCCTGCTGGCCTGTCCCCTTCTTCGCCCCCACCACTCCCACTTTTTTATACCTGGAGTGAGTGGGGAGAAGTCGCAGATTGCAGCGCATAGGACCTTTGCCCCTCAATCTGCGACAGGAATATGCCTGATTTAGGTGCATTTCTGATTAATAAATGACCCCCTAAGTGCTAAGATCTATCAATCCAATTTTAAAAAAAAGTTATCCAAATTAATTTTTCAGCATTAGATGGCAGTACAAGGTAAAGGAAATTGGATCCCAGTAGGAGCATTTATATCAATGAATTCATGTCCGCCACAACCACACATACTGCGGTAGCGGTTAATAACATAAACCTACCTAGTAGCGAGTTAAATCCACTTTGCTATCCCAGCAGCCTTTTTACACCCAGGCCTAGATGGAAATATATAACAGGGATGCTGTACTATGCCATATTGCTGAGCTTTCCTGTTAATAATTATGCACAAAGCCAGGTATACCTTATCCCACTGACACCCGACGGATTTGAGATCTGTGGATTGTGCAATCTACTGAAACAAACTAAACCTGTCACATTCTTGGAAATGTTCATTTGCAACCTCATACATAATACTCATAACACATAATCACCAGCGCTTAATAAATAGCAGCTATAACTGGCAAATGAATAATAAAATTACATTTTATGCAATATTATTAAAGGGGTTATCCGACTTAAATAAATCTATTCTAATTGCATTTATTGTAGACCAGTGAAAGATTCTTAAAATCACTTTCATCACCTATCTATCACTGTTTGGCCAGTTCAGTTCAGGGTCATGTTACACCTGACGTCAGTAGCACTGACGTCTCGTTTACAAACAAACGGAACGTCAGAGCCTCTGGTGCCCTCCCCCCCCCCCCCCTCCAGCTCTCCCTCACACTGCCCGGCTCTGCTCTGCTGCTGATGTCTCGTTTACAAGCTTCTCCCTGCTTGAGGGAGTGGCCAGGCTGTGTAAACGAGACGTCAGAGCCTCTGGTGCCCTCCCCCTCCAGCTCTTGTCACTGCCTCGGCTCTGCTATGCGATCGCTCATGCCAAGGTGATCTCCAGCAGCACAGGGTATGTTTGTCCCTCCTGCATTCACTGGGGCTAGAGGTGGCAGTTTGTAAACGTTCCCCTCTGCATCTGGGGATCGTTATTACAGCCCTGGGTCATCCCCCCCCCCACACTAGTACACATTCAACACCCCCTGGGAAATATAAATAAATTATTGGCCATCATTATTATCATCATCAACATCATTATTCAGCTATATAAAATCCTTATCTGCCACCAATATATGGATTTATCTAAGCAATATCCATATTGAATATATATTTGAATAATATAGATATTGCTTAGATACAGATAATGCTAATGATATTTTCACACTAGCGGCAGAACGTATCCGACAGGCTGTTCACCCTGTCGGATCCACCCTGCCGCTATTTGACGGTGCCGCTGGACGGATCCGTTATTGCAATTCATTTCTAGACGGATCCGCACCTGGATCCGTCTACAAATGCTGTCACTTGTCACACTGATCGGCGGATCCAGCAGGCACGCAGCTCTGACGACGGAGCTGCCTTGCGGATCCGGCGTTGCAAAACAACTGAAGGACGGATCCGCCCTTCCGGTCTGCGCATGCGCAGAACATGAAAACTGTGAAAAAGACTGCCAGAGGGATCCGTCCATCGACATGGCAAGCGGATAGACGGATCCGTTATTGTAATGCATTTCTAGACGGATCCGCACCTGGATCCGTCTACAAATGCTGTCAGTTGTCACACTGATTGGCGGATCCGGCGGGCAGCTCCGACGATGGAACTGCCTGCCGGATCACACTAACGCTAGTGTGAAAGTACCATAAAAAGTCGAAAATCCAGGACTTTTAGTCAAGTGGCCGCTCGCTGTGCACCGCCGTGCTGCGCCATAGCTCCACCACCGTCCCCTTTATAGTCAGTGGGGACAGAGCGGCAGTCCAGCGGCACGGCAAAATAGCGGCTGGCCGGATCCGACAGGGTGAACAGCCTGTTGGATCGATCCTGCCTCTAGTGTGAAAGTACCCTTAGGCTCCATTCACACATCCGCAAATGGGTCCGCATTTGTTCTGCAATTTTGCGGAACGGGTGCAGACCCATTCATTTTCTATGGTGACGGAATTTGGAATTAGTGCAAATACGTCCTCCTTGATATACTGTAATAACAGAAAGAAAATTTAGACTAGAAACAAAACCAAACATGAAAGAAATGTATGTAAAATAACATAACTTAGGCTACTTTCACACTAGCGTTCGGGTGTCCGCTCGTGAGCTCCGTTTGAAGGGGCTCACGAGCGGCCCCGAACGCATCCGTCTGGCCCTAATGCATTCTCAGTGGAGGCGGATCCACTGAGAATGCATCCGTCTGCAGCGCTCAGCCTCCGCTCCGCTCGGTGAGCGGACACCTGAACGCTGCTTGCAGCGTTCGGGTGTCCGCCTGGCCGTGCGGATCCGTCCAGACTTATAATGGAAGTCAATGGGGACGGATCCGCTTGAAGATGACACTATATGGCTCAATCTTCAAACGGATCCGTCCCCCATTGACTTTCAATACTTTCACACTTAGAAATTTTCTAAGTTATAATGCAGACGGATCCGTTCTGAACGGATGCGAACGTCTGCATTATAGGAGCGGATCCGTCTGATGAAACATCAGACGGATCCGCTCCGAACGCTAGTGTGAAAGTAGCCTTACACTGTGCAGCTGCAATGTGACAGGGAGGTCTTCTGCCCTGTGTGTGTATTTATTTATTTTTATGCAAAGTGCAGAGCAGGGGGAGGGGAAGGTCAGGTTGTTCACGCCCAGAAATATTCATGAGGCAGAGCTCAGGCTTTGTTGTTACACGCCCCCTCAGCATGTTCTTCAGCATGTAAACAAAGCAATGACAGGACCATGAAAAGGTGCAAATATGGGTTTTAACTTGATGAAATCAAGCTTAACCAAATTATATGTATATCCTGATGGATTTTAAGTGTTTTTTTTTTTTTTATTAACTCGGATAACCCCTTTAAGAAAATACTTTTCTGCTGTCATCGCTCTTTGGCTCTGTGGGTGGCCCTAGTTGCTAGCAGCACAGAAATCAAAGTAGATACTATCAATAAATACTATTGCACTCCTATAGATGCCACAAAAAAATAAACGGATAGGATATCAAAACTGCAAAAACTTATCATGCCAACCAAATACCTATTAAAATGCTGCACAACAGCCAGGTTACAAAAACTAAGTGTTATTAACATAACTGACAAAAAAGTAAAAGAACTCAATAAAAACATAAATAGACACTGGGAAATGCAGAAGGAACCACTTAACCAATGGACTGTGTGTAATGCAGCAGGACAGGTCCTCCAGTGTGAGAGATGCTCTTTGTAAGGGACAGGGAACCCCATTAGTGTTGATCGAGCACCAAAGTGCTCGGGTGTTCGGGTCGAACACCTCGGGATGCTCGGGTGTTCTACCGAGCACCCGAGCACAATGGAAATTATTGGGAGAACCCGAGCATTAAACCAGGCACCCCCTGCTCTGAAGAGGGGAGGGTGTCTGGTTCATAGGAAAAGGTCAGAAATTTATGGAAAAACCACCAAAATGGTTCGGGAACAGCATGGGGAGGATGTCTGGATGGATCTTGGACTCCCAGGTCGCTGCTGGGAACGATGTTGTCCGAGTGGAACGTTACTTTTACAGACTGACAATAATACGCACAAAACCGAAGATAAAATCGATTTTAGAGGAAAAATTGTTAGAAAACATTCTTTCCTGTATATTTACTTGTATATAAAGTGCAAGTGCTGCCAAAAATTACAAGGAAGAGGCACTCCGATACAACCTGTATATCACATAAAGGAGGGCCTCATTCACATTGTGGTACATTTGTTCAGGTATATGCACGAAGTGAAAGGGCTTCCAAAAATTACAAGGAACCGGCAGTCCAATACACCCTTTATTACACATAAAGGAGGGCAACATACACCCTTGAAAAATTATGATTGATGGCCTGCTGGTGACCCTCAAAAACATTAGGAGCAAGGGCCTGCTGATGTGACCATCTAAAACCTTAGGGGCGAGTGCCTGCTGCTGATCTGAGAATCAAAAAAATTATGGCTAAGTGCCTGCTGCTGAGCTGACCATTGAAATAATTATGGGCAAGTGCCTGCTGCTTAGCTAACCATTAAAAAAATTATGGGCGAAGGCCTGCTTGTGAACTGACCCTGTAAAACATTATGGTTGAGGGCCTGCTGGTGAACTGACACTCAAAAACATTATATGCGAGGGCCTGCAGGTGAGCTGACCCTTTAAAAGATTGTAGGTGAGGGCCTGCTGGTGAGCTGACCCTCTAAAACATTATATGCGAGGGCCTACAGGTGAGCTGACCCTCTAAAAGATTGTAGGTGAGGGCCTGCTGGTAAGCTGACCCACTACAACATTAGGAGCAAGGGCAGACTAATAAGCATGTTGATATGATGGAAGAGGAGGTGGAGGAGGAGGATGAGAAAAGGAATATTGAACCATATACCCTTTTTTGTGGTGGAAGGGGTGCATGGGAATACAGTGTATTCAGTACAATTTAAAAACACATTTAAAGTGCCTTTATGTTCAGCCGCTTTCCTCTGGTGGAGTAGAGAAGTCAGGGGCAATCCAGGCCTTGTTCATTTTTATAAGAGTCAACCTGTCAGCATTTTCAGTTGACAGGCAGATGCGCTTATCAGTTACTATGCCCCCAGCAGCACTAAATACCCGCTTTGAAAATGCTGGTGGCAGGGCAGGCCAGCACCTCCAAGGCGCAGAGTGCCAGTTCGTGCCACGTGTCCAGCTTGGACACCCAGTAGTTGTAAGGCACTAAGGGATCATTGAGGACGCTGACACGTCTGCTATCTACTCCATCATCTTCCAAAAATGTTCCCTCCTTGTAACACTAGGCCGCGCATCAGGGTGAGGGTGCTGGCGGGGTGTCATGAAACTGTCCCAAGCTTTGGAGAGTTTTGCACTGCCTCTGTTGGAAATGCTGTGTGTTCCTCTCGTCTCCCCTCCTCGGTTGCCCAAGGGACTAGGTACTCTGCCGACAGCCTTGTCAGCTGGAAATGTTTGGAACAATTTTTCCACAAGGACCTTCTGGTATTGCACCATTTTGCTCGTCCTCTCCACCACAGGAATGAGAGATGAGAAGTTCTCTTTGTAGCGAGGGTCGAGAAGGGTGAACAACCAGTAATCGGTGTTGTCCAAAATATGTAAAATGCGTGGGTCACGGGAAAGGCAGCCTAACAAAGTCAGCAATGTGTGCCAGGATCCCAACAGGCAATACTTCGCTGTCATCATCAGGAGGATGACTCTCAATCTCCTCATCCTCTTCCTTCTCTTCTGCCCATCCACGCTGAACAGATGGAATTAAACTTCCATGGGTACTACCCTCTGTAGAGGAGGCAACCGTCTCCTGCTCCTCCTCCTCCTCATCATCATCCAATTTGCATTGAGAAGACGAACTGCGGGTGGTCCGGCTATCACCCTGTGTAATGTCTTCCCCCATTTTCACATGCAATTAATTGTGAGCAGTGAGTGTTTGAGTAGACACAGAAGTGGGATGGTGACGCTGATAATAGCGTTATCGCCACTCACCATCTGTGTTGATTCCTCAAAGTTTCTTTAAAACCTCACAGAGGTCAGACATCCATGCCCACTCCTCCCTTGTGAAGAGCGGAAGCTGACTAGAAAGGCGACGACCATGTTGCAGCTGGTATTCCACTACTGCCCTCTGCTGCTCACAAAGCCTGGCCAACATGTGGAACGTCGAGTTCCAGCACGTGCTCACGTCACACAATAGTCAGTGAGCTGGCAATTGTAAGTGCTGCTGCAGTGTTGACAGACCGACAGAAGCTGTCGATGACTTGCAACAGGGGCGTAGCTAGAAATGCATGGGCCCCATAGCAAAAAAAAATTATGGGCCCCCCCCCCTCTGTGCCATCCACAGATCCCCCTCCCCTAAATAGTGCCATCCACAGATCCCCCTCCCCTAAATAGTGCCATCAACAGATCCCCCTCCCCTAAATAGTGCCATACACAGATCCCCCCTCCCCTAAATAGTGCCATCCACAGATCCCCCCTCCCCTAAATAGTGCCATCCACAGATCCCCCCTCCCCGAAATAGTGCCATCCACAGATCACCCCTCCCCTAAATAGTGCCATCCACAGATCCCCCTCCCCTAAATAGTGCCATCCACAGATCCCCCCTCCCCTAAATAGTGCCATCCACAGTTCCCCCCTCCCCTAAATAGTGCCATCCACAGATCCCCCTCCCCTAAACAGTGCCATACACAGATCCCTCTCCCCTAAATAGTGCCATCCACAGATCCCTCTCCCCTAAATAGTGCCATCCACAGATCCCTCTCCCCTAAATGGTGCCATCCACAGATCCCCCTCCCCTAAATAGTGCCATACACAGATCCCCCTCCCCTAAATAGTGCCATCAACAGATCCCCCCTCCCCTAAATAGTGCCATCCACAGATCCCCCCCTCCCCTAAATAGTGCCATCAACAGATCCCCCCTCCCCTAAATAGTGCCATCCACAGATCCCTCTCCCCTAAATAGTGCCATCCACAGATCCCTCTCCCTAAATAGTGCCATCCACAGATCCCTCTCCCCTAAATAGTGCCATCCACAGATCCCCCCTCCCCTAAATAGTGCCATCCACAGATCCCTCTCCCCTAAATAGTGCCATACACAGATCCCCCCTCCCCTAAATAGTGCCATCCACAGTGCCATCCACACTCCCCTAAATAGTGCCATACACAGATCCCCCTCCCCTGAACAGTGCCATCCACAGTATCAGGTGCCTCTCTCTCCCCCCCCCCCCCCCATGTGCCAGTATCAGGTGCCAACCTCCCCCCCCCCCCAGGTGCCAGTATCAGGTCAGGTGCCAACCCCCCTCCCCCCATGTGCCAGTATCAAGTGCCCCCCCCCCCGCTCCCCCCATGGCAGTAACAGTCGGGTATTAAAAAAAATAAAATAAACACTTCTACTTACCTCCATGTCAGCGATGCGATGCAGCCTCTTCCTGTGTCCCTCCCTGTATTGTGTCCCGCCCTGTATGTCCATATATGGAGTCACTGCTTGTATTTCAGAAAAGGTTTCTGCTGGGATTCGAACCCACGACCTTCTGTATCAGAGGCAGAGCACCTAACCTCAAGACCATAACAGCTGCCTTGCTGCTGACTGAAAAATTATGAGACTTCTACTGTTATAGCTGGCTAAGTGTACATCTATACACATAGCTGCTCATATATAGAGATATAGCAGAGCTGAGTGTGCTGGGATAGCTGTCATATAGAGATATAGCAGTGCTGGGTGTGTTGGGGCAGCTGTCATGTGTATAGATGTACACTTAGCCAGCTATAACAGTAGAAGTGTCAAATTTTTTCAGTCAGTTGCAATGCCTTCTTTATGGCTGTGAGGGTTAATGCTTTGCCTCTGATACACTGATACATTGGAGGTTGTGGGTTCGAATCCCAGACACATCAGGAGACTTTAGTATATACAGTAAGATTAGAGCACATTAGCGAGGGAACATTAAGACCGCTGCTGTGAAGGGGCCCTGAACAGTAAGACATCGATATTTAACTAACTTGAAAATAAACTGTCGGGCCCCGAAGCAGCTGCTTCCCCGGTAGTTACGCCACCTCCTGGCTGCCTGTGTGTAGTGTCTGTGAGTGTTAATAAAAAAAAAAATAAAAAATTTGAATGCGGTCGGACGGGCCCCCTAGTGGCGTAGGGCCCCATAGCCACTGCTTTAGTATATACAGTAAGATTAGAGCACATTAGCGAGGGAACATTAAGACCGCTGCTGTGAAGGGGCCCTGAACAGTAAGACATCGATATTTAAACTAACTTGAAAATAAACTGTCGGGCCCCGAAGCAGCTGCTTCCCCGGTAGTTACGCCACCTCCTGGCTGCCTGTGTGTAGTGTCTGTGAGTGTTAATAAAAAAAAAAAAAAAAAAAATTTGAATGCGGTCGGACGGGCCCCCTAGTGGCGTAGGGCCCCATAGCCACTGCTATGGTTGCTATGGCGATCCCTACGCCACTGACTTGCAAAAATGGGCACACACGCGGTGCACCTTCACCAGTAGCTCAGGAAAATTGGGGTAGGTTTTGAGAAACCGCTGAACCACTAAGTTGAAGACGTGGGCTAGACATGGGATGTGTGTGAGCTTGCAGAGCGCCAAAGCCGCCATCAAGTTATGGCCATTATCAGACACAACCATGCCTGGTTCGAGGTTGAGTGGCGAGAACAACAGCTTAGTCTGGTCTCTTATCCCCTGCCACAGCTCTGCGGCGGTGTGTTGTTTGTCACCCAAGCAGATCAGCTTAAGCATGGCCTGTTGACGCTTCCCCACTGCAGTGCTACTCTGCTTCCAGCTGCCGACTGATGGCTGACTGGTGCTACAAGAGGATAATTCTGAGCTGAAAGTGGAGGAGGAGGCGGAGGAGGAGAAGTGGGGGTTGGAGCCACTAACGTAGGTGGTGGCGGAAACCCTGATGGAATTAGGGCCCGCAATCCTTGGCATCGGCAGCACCTGTGCCATCCCAGGGTACGACTCGCTCCCGGCCTCCACAACATTCACCCAGTGTGCCATCATGGAAATGTAGCGTCCCTGGCCGAAAGCACTTGTACATGTGTCAGTGGTTAAGTGGACCTTTCCAGTAACTGCGTTGCTCAGGGCACGGGTGATGTTACGGGACACATTCTGGTGTAAGGCGGGCATGGCACACCGTGAAAAATAGTGGTGGCTGGGGACTGCGTAACGAGGGACGGCCGCAGACATCAGGCTGCGAACGGCCTCAGTGTCCACAAGCCTAAATGGCAACATTTCCAGGGCCAGTAATTTGGAAAGTTGCGCATTTAGTGCTATGGCCTGTGGGTGGGTGGCTTGGTATTTGCGCTTGTGTTGAAATGCCTGTGGTAAGGACATTTGTATGCTGTGCTGGGACACGGAAAAGGATGTGGTCGCTGATGGAGCTTGCGAAGGTCCAGTTGCAGGGCGGGATGCATCCGGGCCTGGCGAACACTGCGAACTGGCCATCACTGGTGGTGAGGTAGCTAGTGTTCACGCCCCTGCTCATATTTGTATGGCACAGGTTGCAAATTACAATTCTTTTGTCGTCTGCACTTTCCTCAGAAAAGCACCAGACTGCGGAACACCTACCCCTTGGCAAGGGAGATTTCCGCAAGGGTGTGCTCCGAGGAACAGTTGGGGGGCTGTTTGGTGTGGCCCGCCTTCTCCCTTTTGCCACCCCACTGCCTCTTCCAGCCCGTTGTGGTGCTGCGGATCCCTCCCCCTCTGTACTGCTGCCATCGCTCGGCTTGCCACCTTCCCAGGTTGGGTCATTGACTTCATCGTCCACCACCTCCTCTTCCACTTCCTCATCCTCCTGACTTGTTGACCTAACAGGAACCTCAGTTATTGAAAACTGTGTCTCATCATCATCATCCACCTCGTGAAACATTAATTGCCGTTCCCCACCATCATCTTCTTGTGACTGTGGATGCTCAAGAGTTTGGGAATCAGGGCACAAGACCTCATGTCCCTCTTCAAGAGGGCTTGTCGAGAGGCCCAAATGAAGGAATGGCGCTGAAAAGAGCTCCTCCGAATATCCGAGTGTGGGATCACTTCTTTGGCAACACTCTCCATGGTAGGAGGAAGGAGACCGCCGTTGTGGAAATTGCCCCTGCTGCAAGTTTAATCCACAGTGGGAAACTTTGATATTTGGGGGTGTACAGCATATGGTGGACACTCTGATCACTTGCCGAAGTAGATTTGTAGTCTACCTTATATTATGCAAGTGTGGCAGATTCTATATAGGTAAAACAATAAGGAGCATTAATTATAGAATGAAGGAACATCTTGCTTCTCTCACCTCTGAGAAGGGTTGTCCGCGCCTCATACATCATGTTAAACATGATCATGGGGGAAGAAGCGAAGTGTTCCTGTAGGATTGCTATGGTTGATGTTTCTTTATATGTGCTTTTGTTTTTTGGTTTTAATGAATGCAGAAAGCTTCTGTATGGTGAGTACACCTTTGACCCTGGTCTGACCTCACAGGTGAGCGCCACGGCTGAGCGCCACCCAGTGACGTCGGACAAGGGGTGTGCACACAGGTATGAAAGCAGGCATTTTCTTGCCGTTGATATGCTGGCCTGACGAATCGCTATACACGCAAAATGTCCGTCACCGCAATTCCGCTGCACTGCAAGTACGTTGTCCACCCGCTGCCGCCTGTGTTCTTTTACATTTAATTCTGTTTATGGAATATACAATATAGGAGAACCGCAACTAATGGTGAGTGCCACTGGACTTTCTTTGCTTTTTCTCAAAGCCACATAGCATTGTCCTTCAATACAGTAGAGCACCGCCAGGTTGTGTATTTATACATCTCTGCTGCTAATTTGGTGACCATCTGCACACCCACACGGGAGTATTACAGAGGAAATCAGTGTGTAGTGCCACTTCAACTATCTTTCCTGTTACATTTTTATAAGAACTGCTGCTATCACGTATCTCAAGTAGAGCACACACGCAACTGATTCTCAGAATGGAAGTCACAATAGGGGAAGAAATGCACCAGAGTGTATCAAAAGGCAGGGAAGGGGCGGACGCGTATTTTCTGCAGTGCAATCAGAAGGATATATTGGAAACACTTAGCACCAAAGCACTTGAAGCAAGGGTGACCCAACTGGCGAAAGAGGAGGTCCGCCTGTACTGGACAGTCAGTTCCCTTAAGTCCTACAAGGATAGCAACCGAGTACCACGCGGCTTACATATATACAAAGAAATGTCACAATACTTAGAAGATGTGGAATTCATGAATGAATGGCAGCATATACAATCTGCAATTTTCTCTAAAGATCTTAGAAATGGTGCTCACAAGAAATGAAAAAGAGTATACAATAATAAGTGAAAAACTATCGAAAGCAAAGAAAATGTTACAGACCCGGCTAACAGAAAACCAACTGCAAGTGTACACTAAACGCCTGGATAAAAAATTAATAGTGATCCAAGGAGACATAAAAGAGAAAAAGAGAGACAAGTTCCTGAGAGACAAACAGGACTTTGACACAGGGAAGGTCTTTGATTGGAATCAGAAGAAACAAGCAAGGCAACGCACACGTCAGCGCCGGAAAAAAAGTGACTATCGGACAACGGACTCAGATATCTAGTGCCTCAGATGATCCACAGTCGCAGGGCATGTCCAGTGGTTCTGGCATCAACCGCCCTTTAGAAGAGAAATCAGAAGGGGACAACGCAAAAGGCAAAACAAATACGAAAAAAGGCTAAAAACGGAAACAAGTCTCTTGGAGACGATAATTGAAGAGGACACCACTTCATACAATTTGGTCATCAACCTGACTGGCTCCGAGCTACCACCAGGCTGTGAGAAAGTCCTCAACCGAGCCTTAATTACAGTCTGGTGGAGCAGTTTAACCCAGTCGGGTTTGAAGTTGATTTGTTCAAATCTTGTGAGAAAGTTAAACTTGAGAAGGTTGTTCAGCAGGGTACCATGCAGTAGCCGAGAGAAAGGTGAGGGTGAGAAGCCGGCGGCCATAGGACCACTGGGGTTTTAATGAGACTCCGACTTCAACCCTACGGTAATATCTTACCTGGAATGGATGACTGAATCTACTTTGGGTACCCTACCGCAGGAGGGTCCACAGGAAGAAATTAGAGGGGGTGGGATCCACGTTTACCCCCCCTTGCCTAGCCGGCAATTGTATAGACATTCTTTCAACGTAAGGTGCTAGAGGGAATTAAAGCCGTAGTTAGTTTACCCTCGGGCACATAAAAATATAGATATAAAGGAAGAAAAAGCATTAAAGTGGCTACAAAGCCAAAATAAAATCGTTGTCAAACCGGCGGACAAGGGGGGTAACGTGGTTCTCATGACCAGGGAGTACTACCTACGTGAAGCTCACAGGCAGCTGGGGAATACGCAAACATATGAAGTATTGCGGTCTGACCCTACGTTTAAAACACAGGGCCTCTTAAAGGGTTTCTGTCACCCCACTAAAAGTGATATTTTTTTTTGGGGCTAGTTAAATTAGTTATTATAGCGATATATGAAAAATATAATAGTGTTCCTTACTTTGATCCAGCAGTTTAGTCAAAAACGAGTATTATCATATGCAAATTCGGTCTCTACCAGCAAGTAGGGGCGTCTACTTGCTGGTAGCTGCTGCAGAAATCCGCCCCCTCCTCATGTTGATTGACAGGGCCGGCCGGGATCTCCTCCTCCGGCCAGCCTGTCGGCATTTCAAAAATCGCGCCGCCCGTGTTGAATCAGCGCAGGCGCTCTGAGATGAGGAGGCTCGTCTCCTCATAACTCCCTCAGTGCGCCTGCGCCGATGACGTCTTCTATTTCGATGATGTCATCGGCGCAGGCGCACTGAGGGAGCTCTGAGGAGACGAGCCTCCTCATCTCAGAGCGCCTGCGCAAGATCAACACGGCAGCGCGAATTTTGAAATGCCGACAGGGCTGGCCGGAGGAGGAGATCCCGGCTGGCCCTGTCATTCAACAAGAGGAGGGGGCGGATTTCTGCAGCAGCTACCAGCAAGTAGACGCCCTACTTGCTGGTAGAGACCGAATTTGCATATGATAAAAACTTCGTTTTTTGACTAAACTGCTGGATCAAAGTAAGGAACATCATTATATTTTCATATATCGCTATATAACTAATTTAACTAGCCTAAAAAAAAAAAATCACTTTAGTGGGGTGACAGAAACCCTTTAAGGAGCCTCCTAGCTAAATATGTAGAGCTTAATGTATTGTCACGTAAGGTAGCTGAAAAAATAATACCTCTGTTTCCAAAGAAACCCACTTGGTATTTTGTGCCCAAGGTGCATAAGTCAGTGAAACTCGGCCCCCCGAGCCGACCCATCATCACGGGGATCGAGTCAGTGACTGAACCACTTTCCAAGTACCTCGACTGGCTGCTCAGACCCATGGTGCGGCATGCACCGTCGTATTTGAGGGACACTGCAGATTTACTCGTGGCACTGCAGTCTGTGCAGTGGCAAAGGAACTTTCGATTAGTGTCCCGAATAGTGTCCCCTTGACGTTGAAAGCCTTGTACACGCGCATCCCACAGGATGAAGGCATAAAAGCTGTTACAGAAATTTTGGGCAGCACAGATAAAAGTGAGGTCTTTAGGGATTTCATTAGTGATGCCCTCAGCCTTGTTCTTAAACATAATGCGTTCATGTTCGGGGATGCGTGGTACAGACAAAAGTTTGGGACAGCAATGGGCATGCCAGTCGCATGTACTTTGCAAATTTGTACCTCGCTAGGTTTGAGGACAAATATATTTATTCAGTCACAAACCCATTTCTCCCATATATACAAACATAACATTTCACTGTGTTGAAGACCCATAACTGGGGCTCCACAATGATTTTGTATATACAAACATACCACAGATTTGTGGACGACATACTCATTGTATGGTCGGACACGGAAAACACCTTTAAACAGGTTTGTTGAGCATCTCAATCAGACGAATGATACAGTCCTGATCAAAAGTTTAAGACCACTTGAAAAATGGCAATCATATTTAGCATGGCTGGATCTTTTTTTTTAAAATTGTTTATTTTATTGATTTTTTTATCAATGAAAAAATAATACAGGTACATTGTCTCATAGCTAGCATGGCTGGATCTTAACAAGGTTCCAAGTAACATAGTACATAACATAGTAACATAGTACATAAGGCCGAAAAAAGACACTTGTCCATCCAGTTCGGCCTGTCATCCTCTGGGAGTGGAGTGAGACAAAACATTTTTTGAGCATTCAATTTAATGAAAAACAACGAATAAACTGAAACAGGCTGTTTTTCAGCTGATCCAAATTTTAGGACCACATGCCTTTAAAAGGCCAAATCTGTGCAAAGATGTGGATTCAGTGTCATTTTCTGTCAGGTAGTAACACGTTGTGATGGCAAAGGCAAAAAAACTCTCCCTTTTTGAACGTGGTCGGGTTGTTGAACTGCATAAGCAGGGTCTCTCACAGCGCGCCATCGCTGCTGAGGTGGGACGCAGTAAGACAAGTCAAGTGGTTCTCCTCAAGTAAAAAAAAGTCAAGTGGTTTTGATCAGGACTGTATGAATATGGTGTTTACATATAAGTTTGGGGGCCTTCAGCTTAAATTTTTAGACGTACTTATATCTGCTAGGGATGGCGAGTTGGTGACTGAGGGATACCGCAAGCCCACAGCCACCAACTCGCTGTTACATTACTCCAGCTACCACCCACTTAGTGTGAAAAAAGCAGTCCCCTATGGACAATTTGTGAGGTTGAGACGCATCAACAAAAGGGAGGAAGATTATAGAAAGCAGGCCCTGGACCTGAGAAATCGTTTGCTGTCCAGGGGGTACCCTAGCAGCCTCTTGAACGATGCAATGATGAGGGTTACTCATCTAGATTTTAAAAAGAAACCGAAAATAGAACAGGCTGAAAAGATAACAACATATAAAATAAAAATCCTTGTGTGTTTTGCTTCAAGTTTAGCCCCTTAGCCAGGCTCTGACCAATTTCCTTGAAATCTAGGAGCCAGCTAAAAAAGTAGGAGCCAGGCAGAGCCGCGTCATAAAGGCCCCTAGTAGGTGCCCCCATAGTGCCCCCCCCCCACTTCTCCATAGAGCCCCCCCCAATAATGCTGTATACCATGTTACATATACCGCCGCTCCGTCCCCCGGACCCTATTGACTATAATGGGGACGGGGGTGGAGCTCCGGCGCAGCACGGCAGTTCGCGGTGAGAGGCCGCCGGACTAAAAAGTTGGACCATGCAAGTACTTTTAGTCCGGCGGCCTTTCACCATGCACTGCCGTGCTGCGCCAGAGCTCTGCCCCCATTATAGTCAATGGGGACGGAGCGGTGGTCCGGCGAAACAGCGGAAGGACGGATCCGACAGGGTGAACAGCCTGCCTGATCCGTCCTGCCGCAAGTGTGAAAGTAGCCTTAGTTCTATAGCTACTGAATGAGACAGAAGAAGGGATGCCTTTAACATATAGATCTCCTTGAGAAGCCAATTTGATCCTAAAGGGTTAATTCAAACTGTAATCTAAACTGTGTCATCTGTCACTTCTCTTATCTCTCTGCTCCTGTCCCTTAATCTTATCACTGCTGCAAAAGCATCAGCAACAGCCTCAGTGTAACCTGTTCTAGAGTCTGACTGACTGTTCTTTTAACTCATATAATCGAATGAGTCTCTAACTAATCGGATCTTTAGATTCTTAACCTGAGACTCATTCGATTCATTTCTATTCTAACTCCCTGCACTACTCAGACGGCTCAGAGCTGCTAGTCCTTGCCTCAGCTCTGATTGGTTGGTGGGCGGGGAGGGGAGGGGCTGGCAGAAGCAGCTTCCACTCTAGGATCAGATTACACTCCTCCCCAGCCCCTCCCCTCCCTGCTGCCAGCGTCTCTGCTATTGTGTGCTGTGACGGAGCTGACTCACACGGTGCTGCCTCCGGACAGAACGGCAGCTCCGCACCCATCGCCCGGGCACCTTTGAAAACGGGCTGACAAATACCCAAGCGCCAGGACTAAATTGCCTTAGCTGACCAAATAAATAAAACCATAAAAGATAACTGGGAGTTAATAGAAAATGACGAGAGTTTCAGTGACATCAGAGGCACTCGTCCCATAGTAACATTTAGGAAGTGCCACACACTAAAGGACAGATTAGTCCGTAATCGTTTTCAGGAGAAATAAAACTGAAACTTGGCTGCGGGGGTGGCGTCCCACGGGCAACGGCTGTTGTGGAAATTGCCCCTGCTGCAAGTTTAATCCACAGGGGGAAACTTTAATATTTGGGGGGTGTAACAGCATATGGTGGACACTCTGATCACTTGCAAGAAGTAGATTTGTAGTCTACACTTATTATATGCAAGTGTGGCAGATTCTATATATAGGTAAAACAATAAGGAGCCTTATGATAGAATAAGGAACATCTTACTTCTCTCACCTCTGAGAAGGGTTGTCCGAGCCTTATACATCATGTTTAAACTCAGGTTTGCAGGTATTGAGATCGTAAAGAACCCGCCCCAGGGCGGAGATAGACAACGGGAGTTACTTAGAAGAGAAAGCAGGTGGATACTACGTACCGATGCAATGAGTCCCTTGGGATTAAATGAAAAAATAGATATCGGAGTGTTCCTGTAGGATTTCTATGGGTGATGTTTCTTTATATGTGCTTTTGTTTTTTGGTTTTAATGAATGCAGACAGCTTCTGTATGGGGAGTACACCTTTGACCCTGGTCTGACCTCACAGGTGAGCGCCACGGCTGAGCGCTGCCCAGTGATGTCGGACAAGGGGTGTGCACACAGGTATGAAAGCAGGCATTTTCTGGCCTGACGAAGCGCTATACGTGCAAAACGCCCGTCGCCGCAATTCCTCTGCACTGCAAGTACGTTGTTCACCCGCTGCCGCCTGTGTTCTTTTACATTTCATTCAGTTTATGGAATATACAATAAAGGAGAACCGCAACTAATGGTGAGTGCCACTGGACTTTCTTTGCTTTTTCTCAAAGCCACATAGCATTGTCCTTCAATACAGTAGAGCACCGCCAGGTTGTGTATTTATACATCTCTGCGGCTAATTTGGTGACCATCTGCACACCACCACGGGAGTACTACGGAGGAAATCAGTGTGTAGTGCCACTTCAACTATCTTTCGTGTTACATGAGGATTGTGTTGACCAGACTCTTGGCTACTGAGCAGGGGCATTGCTAGGTTAAAACATTCGGGGCCTGGGTCCCTGATGTTTTGCCCCAAGCCCCGAATGTACTGCCTCAGGGCGGCAATACAATTGAATCTAATGCCTTGCAAGAGCTGAAGGACCTGTGATGACATCACAGTCCATGTGATCAGTTCTAAATGCAGTAGCTGAAAAGGACCTGCGATGATGTCACCATCATGTGACCAGTGCAGGAGAGGACGTCTTAGCAGTGAAGAGAAGTCCTGGGAAGAAGCTGTGGTGAGGTCTGCTACATGAGGAGAGGTAAGTGAAGGGGTAGATTACTCAGTGTGAGAGGCAGAAAAAAGTTGGGAGTTGTAGTTATTTAACTGGGACTGTATGTTAGGGCTGAAGTAATTTACGTGGGACAGTGGGGTGGAGTGATGTTATTTACATGGGACGAATATTGAGGGGTGATGTTATTTACATGGGACTGTATGTTGAAGGTGGCAGGGGAGGGGGGTGATGTTATTTACATGGGACTGTAAATATTAGAGGGGGGTGGAGAGATGGTGTGATGGTATTTACATGGGACTCTCTGGTGGAGGAGGGAAATAATGTTATTTACATGGGACTGTATAGTGGAGGGGCTGAGGAATTATAATTTCTGAGGACAGTAATCGGAGGAATATAACTACAGGGGGCATTATAAATACTGGGGGCGCTTCAAGGCGAGCATCGTAACAGTAGGGGGGTATTATGAATACTGGGGGTACTGTGGGGACATTTTTAAATCCAGGGGACATTAAGCCTTCTTATTACTGCTGGAGGCTCTATATGAGGGACTTATAGATCACATTATTTTTATTAAAAGCATTATGGGGGGCCTTATTACTACTGAGGGTCTGTGAGAGCTTTTATTACCACTGGGATAACAATAGGGGCCCTTATTTCTACTAGGGTCTCTGTAAGGACATTATTAATACCGAAGGGCTCTTCTACTAATGGAGGCACTTTTGGGGAGCACTATCACTGTTGGGGGCACTAGGGGGCACTAGAAGGGAATTACTATTGGGACTATGAGGAGTACTATTACTATTCAGGATAGTATTTAGGTATTTAGGGGTAGAGAAAAGTGAGGAAGCTAAGATGTCTGTGTTTCACACTCTGCAGAGACGAGGCGCGGCTAAGAGAAGTTGTCCGGACCGAATAGAGAAGATGATGACAGAGAAGATCTACATCAGAGGAGACGTCATCTGGGAGGAACTGGATGTGAGAGGTACGTGTTGCTGTATAGCTAGTACAATGTCTTCAGTGCTAGTGTTTGCAAGGGGAGGGGTTGGGGGGGGGGGCGATTGGTTGACTTTGAGAATTGGGCAATATTCATTGGAGCTTGGGCCCCGGATCTTTTGAAACCCTAGCAACGCCCCTGCTAATGAGACTGGACATGGTGGAAGCATTATCTGCTGCAATCCAACCGACCACCTGGTCGCACTGGTCTGACTTCGAGAGCGTTGTCCTGCGCCGCCCTGCAAACTGGGACTTGAAGCTAGGTATCATGGATGATTGTTTTTCTTGTGCTCTGGCAGCAGGCACAATTTCAACGCACCCGGGGCCATAAATACCGCTAATAATGTAGCTGATGTCAGCTGCGGCTAATATAAAATTACAGGGAATGTCACAGGTATTTGGGATGTGGAAACGTTACACAGGAGATGTACCCCAGGTAATGTCACTGTCCGCAGCGGACACAGTCTACGGAAAAAGTACACTGCATGTCACAGATAATTTTTGGGATGCCCCACACGTTACACAGAAGATGTAGCGCAGATAATGTCACTGTCTGCAGCGGCCTAACTATTGTATGCTATTTATCGCAGGATGCGCTAAAAATAGATATTGCTGCCACACATAATAGTTCTTAAAAGGACTTTTGGGTCTGTAAAGTTTTAGCAATTTAGCGCAGGTTGTGCTAAAAATATTATATATCTGCTGCTGCCACACACAATAGTCCTTAAAAGGACTTTTGGGTCTCTGTCAAGTTTTTCAACTTAAAAAAACTAAATTTCACTCCCTACACTATCTTTCCCTTCTTCAGCACAGCTCTCCCTGACTAACACTGAGCCGAACACGTGTCATCGGGTGCTATATAACATCCGATGACGTGTTCCAGCCCAGCCAATCACTGTAATGCCAGTAACCAACATGGCTACGGCATTACAGTGAAAGGGCAGTACTTAACTGCACGTTAGTTGGCTGCGTAGCAGCCCAACAAACGTGTGGGGGAGGAGACTCGAGCATTGCGCTCAAGCACATGCGGTATTCGGCTGAAATACCGCCATGTGCCGAGCATCGAGATGTTCGAGCCAAACTGGTGTTCGGCTGAGCATGTTCGATCAACACTAAACCCCATTTATTAACATTAGTACAAGAGAATGGGTTTTCCAAAATGGAAAAGAAGGTACATGGTTTTAAGGTAACTAGCACCAAATGGGAGCATGCCCAGTCTGGACTCACAAAAGGATGTATAGCGGATTGGTTAAAGGGGTTGTCCCAAAATTAAATGTTAATTTTATTATACTTTTATAATTCCCATTACTTCATTATAATGGTACTCCCTGGTGTTCAAACTGCATAGTAATGTACACATCCTGCTACTGAGCTGAATGAACAGGTCACATATGCAGAGTTCCTTCCTTAATTTGCCACCAGCCCGATCTTCTTTTAGAAACGGTGACAGATACAGGAAAAGAGCTACAACAGAAAGGACACCCCTGAGCTGTAACAGGGAGAGAACTGCAGCAAAAAGGATGCGCCCCCTGAGCTGCAAGAATCTAGCAGTGTAATTGGAGCAATGCATAAGGAGATATCTAAATTAATGTGAGCCTTGTTCTAGCTTTGCTAAAAAGAGATTGTCATCTACTATTCCCACCATGCTTTTTTTCTCCTGCAGAAGTGTCTTATCCTTGCCCGCAAAACAGACAAAAATAGGACATGTTCTATTTTTTTTGTGGGGCCGATTGAGATGAATGGGTCCGCATCCGATTCTCAAAAAACACAGATCGGATGTAGACAGAAAATAGAGCCGTGTGCATGAGCCCTTAAACAATGTGGGAGCAAACACACATGGGTACAGTCAGGTCCATAAATATTGGGAGAGTGACACAATTCTAACATTTTTGGCTCTATACACCACCACAATGGATTTGAAATAAAAAAATAAGATGTGTTTTAACTGCAGACTGTCAGCTTTAATTTGAGGGTATTTACATCCAAATCAGGTGAACGGTGTAGGAATTACAACAGTTTGCATATGTGCCTCCCACTTGTTAAGGGACCAAAAGTAATGGGACAATTGGCTTCTCAGCTGTTCCATGGCCAGGTGTGTGTTATTCCCTCATTATCCCAATTACAATGAGCCGATAAAAGGTCCAGAGTTAGTTTCAAGTGTGCTATTTGCATTTGGAATCTGTTGCTGTCAACTCTAAAGATGAGATCCAAAGAGCTGTCAGTGAAGCAAGCCATCATTAGGCTGATAAAACAAAACAAACCCATCAGAAAGATAGCAAAAATATTAGGCGTGGCCAAAACAACGGTTTGGAACATTCTTAAAAAGAAGGAACGCATCAGTGAGCTCAGCAACACCAAAATACCCGGAAGACCAAGGAAAACAACTGTGGTGGATAACCGAAGAATTATTTCCCTGGTGAAGAAAACACCCTTCACAACAGTTGGCCAGATCAAGAACACTGTCCACGAGGTAGGTGAATGTGTGTCAAAGTCAACAATCAAGAGAAGGCTTCACCAGAGTGAATACAGAGGGTTCACTACAAGATGTAAACCATTGGTGAGCCTCAAAAACAGGAAGGCCAGATTAGAGTTTGCCAAACAACATCTAAAAAAGCCTTCACAGTTCTGGAACAACATCCTATGGACAGATGAGACCATGATCAACTTATACCAGAGTGATGGGAAGAGAAGAGAAGAGTATGGAGAAGGAAAGGAACTGCTCATAATCCTAAGCATACCACCTCATCAGTGAAGCATGGTGGTGGTAGTGCCATGGCGTGGGCATGTATGGCTGCCAATGGAACTGGTTCCCTTGTTTTTATTGATGATGTGACTGCTGACAAAAGCAGCAGGATGAATTCTGAAGTGTTTCGGGCAATATTATCTGCTCATATTCAGCCAAATGCTTTAGAACTCATTGGACGGCGCTTTACAGTGCAGATGGACAATGACCCAAAGCATACTGCAAAAACAACCAAAGAGCTTTTTAAGGGAAAGAAGTGGAATGTTATGCAATGGCCAAGTCAATCACCTGACCTGAATCCGATTGAGCATGCATTTCACTTGCTGAAGACAAAACTAAAGGGAAAATGCCCCAAGAACAAGCAGGGAACTGAAGACAGTTGCAGTAGAGGCCTGGCAGAGCATCACCAGGGATGAAACCCAGCGTCTGGTGATGTCTATGCGTTCCAGACTTCAGGCTGTAATTGACTGCAAAGGATTTGCAACCAAGTATTAAAAAGTGAAAGTTTGATTTAGGATTATTATTCTGTCCCATTACTTTTGGTCCCTTAACAAGTGGGAGGCACATATGCAAACTGTTGTAATTCCTACACCGTTCACCTGATTTGGATGTAAATACCCTCAAATTATAGCTGACAGTCTGCAGTTAAAGCACATCTTGTTAGTTTCATTTCAAATCTATTGTGGTGGTGTATAGAGCCAAAAATGTTAGAATTGTGTCGATGTCCCAATATTCATGGACCTGACTGTATATACTGTATAGTGCATATACATAGTAATTAGTGATCAAATTAGCAAGTACGATAAGTGTCAGGTAGATATGAATAGCTGTATCTTATTCACAAATCATATAGCAGCTGGCAGGGTTCGTCAACTTTAAAAAAAATTGTCTTTCCCCAGGAGTAGTCCTCAATCTCTTTACATATCTAGTATTCATATTGTTACCGCCAGATTAGTGCAGGGCTTAGTGTTCTTACATCACATTACATCTGGAAAAAAGTCCTCTGTTAAGTGCAGGCTTTTCTCTTTTGGCAGACTATTTAACCCCTTAGTGACCAGCCTCTGTTGGACCTTAGTGACCAAACACATTTATTTTCATTGATGCATTCCAAGAGCCATAACTTTTTTATTTTTCCATAGATGTTTCCATATGAGGGCTCATTTTTTTGTGTCATAAGTTGTAGTTTCTAATGGCTTCATTTTGGGGTACACATAACCCACTGGTTAACTTATATTAAAGTCTTTATGGGGGAGATGAGAAAAAAAAGTTTCTACATTATAAATTTTGTGGCGTGCATTTTTCAGATAACACGTTAACTTTACTCTCTCGGTCATTCCTAAAAAAAAGGAAATGTTTTTGTATCACTGCATCCCAAGACCCATTACTTTTTTTTATTAGTTTTTTTATTTTTCACTTTTTAATAGCTTTTTTGTTAATTTTTTGGGTGGCAAACTAGCAAAAAAAACCTTTAATTCTGGCATTTTTTATTCACATACGGAATAACTGATAATTGTGTAGTGCGGGTCATTATGTAGGTGACAATACCAAATATGTTGTAGAGGGGATGATATTTTTGCAATTATTTCCATTGAAAAGCTTTTCTTTTTCAATGGAAAAAGGTGTATTTTTGAACTTGGAATTTTTTTTATGTAATAAAACTTTTTTTTAAACCATTTATTAATCCCACAAGGGGTCTTTAACAGGCAATCTCTTGATCGCTTCTATAATACATTGTACTGCTTATGCAGTATATTGTATTATACTGTCAGTGCTATACTGACAGACATTAGTAGGCTGCACCAGAGCAGCACAGCCTGCTAGACATACACTGCAGGCAGGTCTGGGGCTTCATTAGTGCACAACTTGCGCACTCTGGTAATGAATCATGTTTCATCTGGCCATCTGTTGGACAATCTGGTTTTGGTAGACGTGCATTCCAGAAGATAGCATTCTTAGGACAATGCCTTCTATAGAATTTTATGGAGAGGGAATGATCACATGGGGCTGTTTCTCAGGGTTTGGGCTAGGCTTATTTCCAGTGAAGAGTTAGGGCTAATGCACACAACTGTTTTTGTCTGCGTCTGATCCGCATTTTTTGCGGGTCGGATACAGACCTATTCACTTCAGTGGGGGCCACAAAAGATGTGGACAGCACACCGTGTGCTTTCAGCATCTGTATGTCCGTTCTGTGGCATCAACAAAAATATAGAACATGTCCTATTCTTGTGTACATTACAGACAAGGATAGGACTGTTTTATTATGGCCCTGAAGTTCTGTTCCGCAAAATGCGGAATGCACATGGCTGGTATCTGTGTTTTTTGTGTGTCTGGGCCCTTAATGCGACAGCATACAAAAGACATTTTAAACAATTGGATAGTTCCAACTTTTTTTTTGTTCTAGTATGACTGTGTCCCTGTCCACAAAGAGAAATCCATGCATGAGCTTTTTTTCAAAATGTGCCATCATTGTCCAGATATAGTAATACAAAAAGTACATATATGTGGTGCCACTCAAATTGTACCACGGTCACCATACCTGTACCCATAGAATAAAAGTAACATGTTACTTATGCCACACAGTGAACATCACACATTTATAACACATTGGCAGAATAGTGTAGCTGTTTTTGCCATTCAGTTGCATTTGCCCTAACCTCGACCACATCTAACACCTCTGGAAATGAATGTGCCAATTGTGAGCCAGACCTGTGTGTGTGTGTGTGTGTGTGTGTGTTTGGACATCCCATTCCTAAACCATGGGTAAAAATATGGGGTTGGGTCTTTTTTTTATGGCTTAGAACAGCTCCTGCTCTTAACATCAGGGGATTCAAAATTTTTTTATTTTTTTTGCCTGTTCAGTAAAAAGAACATTTGTGGGGCAAGAACGTTTGGCTCACAATTGGGATCGTCAGGTGTTCATAAACAGTCATAGCTGAAAGTGTTGGCACCCCTGAAATTTTTCCAGAAAATGAAGCATTTCTCCCAGAAAATTATTGCTATTACACATGTTTTGTTATACACATTTATTTCTTCTGTGTATATTGGAACAACACAAAAAAAACTGAGGGAAAAAGGCCAAAAATGATATAATTTCACGCAAAACTCTGCAGGACAAATTTACTGGCACCCTCAACTTAATATTTGGTTGCACACCCTTTGGAAGAAATAGCTGAAATCAAATCGCTTCCTATAACCATCAACAAGCTTCTTACACCTCTGAACTGGAATTTTGGACCACTCTTCTTTTGCAAACTGCTCCAGGTCTCTCATATTTGAAGGGTGCAACAATTTTAAGATCTCTCCACAGGTGTTCAATGTGATTTAGATCCAGACTCATTGCTGGCCACTTCAGAACTCTCTAGCGCTTTGTTCCCATCTATTTCTGGGTGTTTCTTGAAGTATGTTTGGGGTCATTGTCCTGCTGACCTAGGAAGCAAACCCAGCTTTCTGATACTGGGCCTTACATTGCGACCCAAAATACTTTAGTAATATTAAGATTTCATGATGCCTTTCACACAGTCGATGCACCCAGTGCCAGAGGCAGCAGAACAACCCCGAAGCATCCTTGAACCTCCACCATATTTGACTGTAGATACTGTGCAGTGGCGTGCCCAGGGGGCTGGCTCTCAGGGGGTGCCAGAGCCTAGAAGCAATGAGCGCTTCCACCAATATAGATGGAAGCGTTCATTGCAGGAGCACAGGGAGCTGTGGTCCTGTCACTCAGCTCCCTGCGCTCTGTCTCTCTCGCACTGAATGGTGAAGCAGGAAGACTTCTCCCCGCTCCACCATTCAGCCTGTAGACACAGATCACACTACTGACCTGTGTGGGTGGAGCCTGCAGCCTGGAAATTTGCATAAGCTCCGCCCACACAGTGCTGCAGAGCGATCTGTGTCTGTAGGGGAGAGAGGACTGTGAGCTTCAACGGGACAAGGCGAGTAGGTACTGTGTTTTTTTTTATTTAACAGAAGGCATTTCTACCATTGTGGGGGCACAGAGGGTATTTCTACCATGGATGGGGCACAAAGGGCAAAATTACTACAAAGGGGGCATAGAGGGCATTATTACTACTACAAAGGGGGCACAAAGGGCATTATTACTACTACAAAGGGAGCACAGAGGGCATTATTACTACAAAGGGGGCACAGAGGACATTACTGCTACAAAGGGGGCACAGAGGGCAATACTAATACAAAGGGGGCACAGAGGGCAATACTAATACAAAGGGGGCACAGAGAGCAATATTAATATAAAGGGGGCACAGAGGGCAATACTAATACAAAGGGGGCACAGAGGGCAATACTACTACAAAGGGCATTACTAGTATTAGGGGGGCACAATGGGCATTACTACTATGGAAGGGGCACAATGGGCATTATAACTATAAAGTGGGCACAATGGGCATTACTACTGTGAAGGAGGCAGAGTGGGCATTATTAATATGAAGGGGGCACAATGGGCATTACTATTAAGGGGGAACAATGGGCATTACTACTATGAAGGTGCACAATGGGCATTACTACTATGAAGGAGCACAGATGGCATTACTACTGTTAAGGAGGCACAGAGCATTACTCTTGTAAAGTGGGTGGGCATAACCGTTATGGGGCACTGAGTGGGCATTATTACTATTAAGGGGCACAGAGGGCATTATTACTGTTATGGGGGCACAGTGAGGGCATAACTACTCTGAAGGGGCACAGAGAGGGCATTACAACTGTGAAGGGGGCACAGATAGGGCATTACTACTTTGAAATGGGCACAAAGAGGGCATTACAACTGTGAAGAAAGTACATTGAAGGGATAAGTACTTTAAAGGGGCACAATGTTGGCATAACTACTGTGAAAGTTGTACAGTGAAGGCATAACTACCTTGAAGGGGCACATATCTGGACAAAACTACTGTGTACAATATTTTTTAAGTATTGGTGGGAGGTACCAGAGTAAGGACCCGCCCCCGGGTGCCAAACACCCTAGGCACGCCACTGATACTGTGTTCTTTTCTTTGTAGGCCTCATTCCATTTTCGATAAACAGTAGAATGATGTGCTTTATCAAAAACCTCTATCTTAGTCTCATCTGTCCACAAATCGTTTTCCCGGAAGGATTTTGGCTTACTCACGTACATTTTGTCAAACTGCAGTCTAGCTTTTTTATGTCTCTGTTTCAGCAGTGGGGTCCTCCTGGGTCTCCTGCCAAAGCGTTTCATTTCATTCAAATGTCGATGGATATTTCGCGCTGACACTTATGCACCCTGAGGATGCAGGACAGCTTGAATTTCTTTGGAACTTGATTGGGGCTGCTTATCCACCATCTGGACTATCCTGTGTTGCAACCTTTCATACATTTTTCTCTTTAGTCCACGTCCAGGGAGATTAGCTACAGTGCCATGGGTTGTAAACATCTTGATTATGTTGCGCACCATGGACAAAGGAACATCAAGATCTCTGGAGATAGACTTGTAACCTTGAGATTGTTGATATATTTCCATAATTTTGGTCCTCAGACAGTTGTGTTGACCTCTTTCTGTTCTCCGTGCTTAGTGTGGCACACACAGACACAAAGATTGAGTCAACTCTTTTTACCTGGTTTCAGTTGTGATTTTTATGTTGCCAACATCTGTTACTTGCCACAGGCAAGTTTGAACGAGCATCACATGCTTGAAACTAAGTTGTTTACCCACAATTTTGAAAAGGTGCCAACAATTTTGTCTGGCCCATTTTTGGAGTTTTGTGTGAAATTATGTCCAATTTGCCTTTTCTTCTCCGTTTTTTTGTGTTGTTCCAGTACACGTAAAGGAAATAAACATGTGTATAACAAAACATGTATAATTGCAATAATTTTCTGGGATAAATACTTCATTTTCTGTAAAAATTTCAGGGGTTCCAACTCTTTCAGCCATGACTGTACTTTTGGTCACGTAGGGGGTAATTTATCAAACCGGTGTAAAGTAGAACTGGCTTAGTTGCCCATAGCAACCAATCAAATTACTCATTGGTTGAAAATGAAAGGTGGAATCTGATTGGTTGCTATCGGCAACTAAGCCAGTTCTACTTTACACCAGTTTGATAAGTGACCCCCATAGTGTATATTTCACCACTTTCATGCATTTTGGGAGGTAAGAGACATCATTAATCGGTACTGGTGCATTCTACGCAAAGATCCCGATTTGGTGCAATTGGTTGGCGAATCCCCCTCAATTACATACCGGAGGGGCAGGAACATCAGGGATCGTGTGGTTCACTGTTTTCTCTCTTCTCCACAACAATGGATGTGGCTGCCCCCAAAACCAACAGGCACTTTCAGATGCAGTGGATGTGTTGCATGCGGGTCAATACAGCTGGGGAGAACCTTCCGCAGCTCGACAACTCAACAGAGCTATGAGATAAAATCATTCATCAACTGCAGGACGACAGCGGTGGTATACCTTATGACATGTACTTGCGGTTCACAATATGTTGGAAAAACGATTCGCGAGTTTAGACGCAGAATAGGGGAGCATCTTAATGATGTATGCAACAATAAAGATACCCTGATTTCCAGACACATGAATGAGATGCATGCAGGGGATTTCAATTTTATGAGATTTCAAGGGATCGAACATATTAGGCAGATGCCACGATGAGGGGATCTTGAAAACAGACTCTTGAGAAAAGAGCTCCAATGGATTTTTCATATGGATACGGAGACTCCAAGAGGGCTAAATGAACGCAGCAGCTTTACCTGCTTTATTGAATAATACAGCGTTTATGATATTAGACTTTTACTGTAGCCTCCCCCCCCCCTTGCTGGTTATGCCGCAATATTCATCCTGTGCCGTGTTCTATAAAAAGAATACTAATTCTGTTCCTTATATATAAATATCAGGTGCATCATCAGCTGGATTTTAATTTTATTTTTATTTTTCTCTAGCTGTATGTTTTCTTAATGTCATCGGCCTAATGACTGTGGGTTCTGTATACCGGTAATTCTTGATAACGTACTACTGACATTAGTACAATACACTAGAATCTATATACTATAAAGATATTAGCCCTACCCCCGAATAATAATACATTTAGGGGGTCATTTATTATATAGAAATACGTCTATGTTAAGCGTATTTCTGACACAGACTGTGGCGTTAAGGTCCTTAGCACCGCAATCTGCATCTTTCTCGTGCTCATGCCAGGTCTAAAAAAGGTAGCGTGGGCAGGGAAAGGGATACAGTTATGGCCATACAGTTATTGGATACCACCGCCATACAGTGACCGGATAATACCTCTGTACAGTGACCGGATAACACCGCCATACAGTGACCAGATAAAAGGGTATAAGAGGCCACAGTACAGGGAATGACTAGGGGCACTGTACAGGGTGTGGTAAGAGGGCACAATGCAGGGTATAAGGGGGCACAGTACGGGGTGGGGGGCACAGTCACATGACCCTGTGACGTTAGAAGGTCCTTATGGTGAATGCGGTTCAGATGCCACCATAATGAGAGGCAGACGAGTGAGACATGGGCCCGGGGCCCTGGATGGACAGGAGAGGTGAACACAGCAAGTAGGTGTGCGGCGTCCCACTCAGCACACGTGGGAACTGCTAAATAACTTTAAAACTGTATTATCATCTTGCATGTCATTTTGTACTACAACATCTGTTGTATCCCTGTTCATAGGCTGGTCTGGTGTAATTTATACATCCCACCACTAGATGGGGATAGCACTTAGACTATATATAAACCTTAGATAAATTGAAGGAGTAGGGCACACCTACATTCAGACACACATGGAAGAGTTTTTCTAGACAATAAATTTATTTATACCAGAAAAAAATATATATACATAAAATATTATTAAACATATATTTGCTTGATATATAGACTTATAGTCACTTTAAAATGATTAAAATTTATAAACATCCATACTAAAATATAAAATAATGTAAAAAATCCTAGGGAAGAAATGTCCTGAATAGAGTCTCAGATTTTTCTGTTATTTTCTATTACTCTGAATGTCCGTGTTACATTAATTGTCCAGTGGACCTGATATCCACGCTATTTGGACGCAGTCCGTGGTAATCAGGATTTTAGGAAGTTCACAGGTTAGTTTCAATGTAGCCGAAGTGAGGATGTGTGGTTGAGTAACTCACATTTCTTTTGCTACAAGTTTAGCAATACATCCAATCACTTTGCCTGTGTATACATCCATACGGCATTGGTTTTACTTACAGTTCTGTAGATTTATGCCGGCTGTACTGCGGTTGATGTGGCGTCCCACGTCTAGTACGCTTACAGGCTGCAATGTAGTTTCCAGGAGATAGATTCAGGGATCTGCAGCAATCAACTGTAGGAGTGCCGTCTCAGTGGTTTTGTGTGGTTTAGTTCCTGCACAGGTGCTCAATCAAGCAAGCAGTTCAGATGTCACTGCGGCTGTTGATTTCAGGTTTTTTCTTTACTAAATTTTTTGGATACCGATCCCACTATTCCTGGTCGATTTGAAACGCTTCAATGTATATTTAGTCTCATGGGGTTATCCTTCACTAGACGCGTTTCGGAGTTAACTGGACTGAGGAAGGAGTTCTTGCTTGAAAAAAAAAATATATATATACTGCGCCATCACTGTGGACAAGTTAGCGACACCCCCTGAAGAGCGGGAAAATCTTGTGCCGCCCACTTATGCAAAATTGTCTGGTCAAACCCATCCTACCTTTACTGTGTTGACTCTGAGAGGCCGAACCCTGTATGCAAACGCAGCACCGCCTCCTCTGCCCTATGAAAAGTGCTGCCGCTGAGCAGAATGGGTGGAACCATGTGTGGAATATCGATGTGTCCACCTATTGGATGTTGTGACAAAGACATAGCCACCTATGAATATCTTAATGCACAAAAGACTTCCATTATTGTGTGTCACCAAACCCTCAAACCCAATTAGAGCACTGACCAGTGTTGCTCCGGACACCCGATTCACCCGCCCCTTGTACGGTGGATAATGGTTGCGCCGCTCCTGTCACTCAGACAGACCTAGGAGGCGGGCCCAGCACTCAGGAAGAGCGTGACGTGCGTGCGCACGTTCAAAAGAGAGATGCTGATTGCTGTATGGAGAGAGGAGTGTATTGCCGAAGCAGCATGGCAGAAAAGCAAGCGAGCTCTGCACCAGAGATTGAATCCGGATGGGACCCTGTCGCCGCTCCGACTTGGACCCCTACGCATATGACTCCAGAACTGCAGGTTCGTGTACAAGATTTGTGGGACCGCCACTGGAGGGAACGTAGGGAGGACCGCAACCCTGAATCTGCGGATGGTAGTGTAGGTCAGCACGCAGTCGCGATGCCGCGACACCGGCCTCCAAAGTATGCCGAAAGGTCCGGTCTGGTTGCTGATGCCCCCGCCATAGCGTGGCCCATTACTGAACAGACAGCACTTTGGGTTAAGTTGTCCGCGGAGATTAAGTCAGCTCGACTCCCGCGCACCAATGCTTGCAAGAAATATAACGAGAGTCTAACTCGTAAATTACTGGAGGAACCTGTAAAGGACTTCCCAGCCCTAGTACGGAAACTGGGCCGAGTGCTTGATTTTTGCAAACAACGGGGATTTGGATTCATCCGCGATTTGGAGACCAATCGCCGGTCTGTGAAGAGGAAGGAGCTCCCTGCTTGGCTACATAGCCTATATGTTAATGAGACAGTGGAGTTCACCCCTGCAGAGGGTACACGTGGACCTTATGCTACCGCAGTACGTCGGCCAGGACAGCCCACGGAGACCCAGGAGCTTACCAGTGACTCTGAGTCTGAGGAGGATCTAGAACAGGAAGTCTCTACCGCCCCCGTGCGGCCTGCTGCAAAGTATGTGCCACCTAGTACTCAGAACCAATACGCCACTGGTTTTGCAGGAACCAATATCCTCTGGCAACCCGCCATTGTTACCAGAGAACCTGACCGTAAACCTAAACCCCAGAGGGAACGGGTTAGAAGAAGAAGCTCCGAGCCACAAAGTCTCAGTACAGCTGTGGAGGACTGTGCAATGCTATTTCAGCAACTAGCTGTACAGCAGCATCAGGGATTCGCTATCCCCCCTGAAGAGAAACCAGCAGATTCTTCAGCAATGAAAGATCCACCCGAGGAATTAAACCCTGTAACCAGGATTGACCCTGCAATTGGGCTGATTTGCGAGATAAAAAAAGAACAGCCCCCTATCTTTGAAAAGGTGAAAAAGGAACTTAACTTGCCATCCACACCCAAACAGAGGATAATGGAGGGACAGCCAGATGGATCTTCCCCTGATTCATGGGATTCTGGAAGCCTAATTCCCACGGATGTGTCATCATGTTCCGATCCCTACACTTAAGTAGGCAGTTCACCAACCACTTATATGGAGCAGGAGCTGCCATTTGTTTGAGAGTGCAAAAGAACAAACCACGTCCCACGGCGCAAATTACCGTCAGCCAGTCACCAGGATCAAGAAGGAATCTTTTATTGCAGCGATACAACGTGTTTCGAGGAATCACTCCCCTTCATCAGGTACAAAAAAAGCTGCACAAGGGTAACAGCACATAGCTACACATATTTATACTTACAAACATACCGCCTTAAAGGGGTCACAAGGTCAAAAGGGAGGAGTTTTGGGTGTTGTTTAAATGAACAATGGCATATAAAATGTGCACATCAGCAGGTTCTCATAATAGACCGCCGATGTGCACATTCTAAACATATTTATATTGTACAGAATAGAAAAATCGTAATGACAACAGTCAGTTTTATAATGAATCTCAAAACAATACGCCCATATGGGGGCCGACCCTATGAGGTGTGTAATTAGAAGCACATCACAAGACACATCGCAAAGGTTTCTGGGCGCACAGGACTGTGATATAGTCCTATTAGGAGTACAGGACCTGTATCACATGGGCGAATCCTGGTGAGGGGTGGAGATTCTGTGTCACGTGAGCGGACTATAATATAGTGCTGTTAGGAGTAAAGGACCTGTATCACATGGGCGAATCCTAGTGAGGGGTAGAGATTCTGTGTCACGTGAGCGGACTATAATATAGTGCTGTTAGGAGTAAAGGACCTGTATCACATGGGCGAATCCTGGTGAGGGGTGGAGATTCTGTGTCACGTGAGCGGACTATAATATAGTGCTGTTAGGAGTAAAGGACCTGTATCACATGGGCGAATCCTAGTGAGGGGTGGAGCTTCTGTATCACATGAGCGGATCACGTGAAAACCATTGCTAAGTTACAAGGATTTTTTTTATTCCAATTCTTTCTATCAGAAGGATTGTCTTATCTAGTTTTTTATACAAGTGGCTAAATGTATTTAATTCCATTTTAAGGGGCGCACGCAGCGCAATTGTTTTATATACCTTGCATCATTTATATACAAAATTATGCATTCCCCTCTTCTTTTATATATTTATATATATATTTATTTAATAATTTTAATGTTTCCCCTAAAAAACATTTTTTAAAGGTCATATTGTGCCACTTTGCATTTAATATTCTTTTGTTCCCTAGGAATCTAATCATTGTACTTGTAGGGTACCATTGCATGTATATCATTACATGTATATGACCTCTTCTATTATATGATCCCTCCCCCTCTTTTATTATACATTTGAACACTACTTTACATTTTGTAAACAATTTTACAAATGTTTTTGTTGTATCATAGTAGTCTTCAGGTGAGAGTGTCCCTTGTCATATAGAAGCGGCCCTCACAAGTTCTTACTGTATCATGCGATGTTAGATCGCATAAGTATAGGCCAGACGGCACCCTCACCATTGAAGCGTCTTTAAAGTTAGGTAACGGCCCTCACGTGACCGGAATCTGCTCATGTGATCCGGGTCACGTGACGTCAGGCCGAATGATGTGGGTCAGCTTCCTCATAGAGGACGGCCTTTCTACCATTGAAACATCCTTGTAACTTAGCAATGGTTTTCACGTGATCCGCTCATGTGATACAGAAGCTCCACCCCTCACTAGGATTCGCCCATGTGATACAGGTCCTTTACTCCTAACAGCACTATATTATAGTCCGCTCACGTGACACAGAATCTCCACCCCTCACTAGGATTCGCCCATATGATACAGGTCCTTTACTCCTAACAGCACTATATTATAGTCCGCTCACGTGACACAGAATCTCCACCCCTCACTAGGATTCGCCCATGTGATACAGGTCCTGTACTCCTAATAGGACTATATCACAGTCCTGTGCGCCCAGAAACCTTTGCGATGTGTCTTGTGATGTGCTTCTAATTACACACCTCATAGGGTCGGCCCCCATATGGGCGTATTGTTTTGAGATTCATTATAAAACTGACTGTTGTCATTACGATTTTTCTATTCTGTACAATATAAATATGTTTAGAATGTGCACATCGGCGGTCTATTATGAGAACCTGCTGATGTGCACATTTTATATGCCATTGTTCATTTAAACAACACCCAAAACTCCTCCCTTTTGACCTTGTGACCCCTTTAAGGCGGTATGTTTGTAAGTATAAATATGTGTAGCTATGTGCTGTTACCCTTGTGCAGCTTTTTTTGTACCTGATGAAGGGGAGTGATTCCCCGAAACGCGTTGTATCGCTGCAATAAAAGATTCCTTCTTGATCCTGGTGACTGGCTGACGGTAATTTGCGCCGTGGGACGTGGTTTGTTCTTTTGCATCATCATCTTCTTGGGGGCTCCAGGCTTCTCCTTTTGAAGATCTCTTGTGGTCCCGTGGCTGCAGACCGCCATATCCAGACGTCCAGGCTTGTTTGAAAATACCTGCAATAGTGTTGTGCCTACATTTGCACAACCACACAAGGTGAGCCTTACCATCTTTCTCCGTATATTACTATACACTCACAGAATTACCCTATGGTGCGCCCATCTGTTTTGTTACAGATTTTAAAAAACTAGCCTGCTATATTACATTTGTTTGAGAGGACTTTTTGTTTTGAGCACCTCTCTATGTTCTATTTGCAAGGACTCTATCCAGGACTCCACTTGAATAATAAAAAAAAAAAGTTGCACTTCATTTGTGTGTTTTATCCTGTTTAACCCCTTTTTACCCCATTTTCAGGTTATCAAGGGACTATGTTAACGCAACGTTTAAAGCATGCTACCCAGAAAGACTTTTCTGTGCTCATCCTTTTTATAAAAATGTTTGCACTTTAAAAAAAAAAAAAAAGTTTTATACATGTTTTATACCCCATTTTAAGTATGGACTCTGTTTTTCAAAACCATATCATGGACTTTACTGCCCTTATGTGAGATCATACTTTAATCACCATTTTTAGCCGTAACACATCTACCACGAAAAAAAGAAAATAAAAAGTATATGTGATACGTTTTATATATTTGCCTAGAATGTATTTTTGTGCATAACCCTTTATTCATAGGAGGTTATCGAAGTCATAATAATGCATTGCAATGTCTATATCCATATGTGTATATTGGGTGGTGTGTATTTGGTGTATTTCAGGACACGGCCTAGAGATCCACAGCTTCAGATATTACCAACCTTCGAGGGTGACTCATGTTTTACCATGGGGGTATGCAGCGTCCCACTCAGGATACGTGGGAACTTCAAAATAACTTCAAAACTGTATTATCATCTTGCATGTCATTTTGTACTACAACATCTGTTGTATCCCTGTTCATAGGCTGGTCTGGTGTAATTTATACATCCCACCACTAGATGGGGATAGCATTTAGACTATATATAAACCTTAGCCAGGCCTAGTGTGAGGGTCAAAAATTCAAAACAGAGATGAGAATGCAGAGTGAAGACTTCACACCACAGATTAGTGAGTGGAGCCAACTTTGCTATGTGGTAGTACCAAGGTGTGAGGTGCAGAAGAGCGTTTTCCTTCTGTGGCCGGACTATATACTTGCATCCCTGACCAGTAGGAGAGAGTTTGCCTCCCTGGAACAGACCCAAGCATCAGAAAGATTCATCGGTGATAACAGCTGTTATTTAGGGCTACAGACACCTTTGCGCATGGTGGAGGACATTATAGCTTCTGGCTGCCACACCATAATTCTGGGAAACAGATTCCCAATATTCAGCTTGGAGGGAGAAGACAAGGTATAGGACTGAGCATACCAACTGAAGTAAGGTACTCCATAACCACAGTCTGAATCAGAGCCCAAGAAAGCCTATAAACAGTGGATTCGCAGATTAACTCTAATACCAACAAGAGACTGTATTCTGTAATGCTGCAGCTAAATTCAGTTCAAGTAAAAGTTGTGAGTTGTATCTTACCACTGTCTACCTCATTATTACTACTATTGGTTGTACCACCATTAACGGTACTGGCGTCACAACAAAAACCATCAAGGGACTCAGCCGCAACAAGCACCCTAAGCACCCCTAACATCAAGGGCACCTCAACCTCCATCTTGGCTGATGCTTTCCTATCACAGAGCGTGCCCCGGAGGATTTCGTGCTCTCCACTTCAACACTGTGCTGCCAGCCCAGGGAGGCTTTCTGCTAACCGTGAGTAAACTGATGAACTGTGTTGTTATTTGGCCCCTCATCGGTCCACCGTGCATCTCACGTGTTGCCCCTGCGGTTCTGGCTGGCTGCAGGTGGAAGGGGCTATGAGGGGGATTCATACAAGAAGTAGTGGCAGGAGGTCTGTGCAGGGCAGCAACAGGAGATAGGAGGGTGGAACAGGAGATCTGGATACATGAGGGAGGAAAGGAGACAGAAGGGGATCCATGAGGATGAGATAGGACAGGATATGGGGGGGCAGGTGTCATGGAGGCAAACTGCTTAATGAAGCAGTAAAACAACTCCTGTCCCACAGAGAAGAGACAGTCACAGTGCAGAATCACTGACAAACTGTGTGTCTGAAGCTGGTAAGGTAACCTGCTGCTCTGCTGAACGGAGTGAAGAGGGGGCGTGTCTGAAGCTCTGCAGCAGCGGGCCTCATGTGACTCAGAGGGCTCAACAGAGGGGTACTGCGTAAGTGAAATAACAGCAATGAGTGCTTCCATCTGTATTGAGGGAAGTGCTCATAGCAGCTCAGTGGGCCCCCTCAGGAGCAGCGGGCCCCAGCATTTGCCCGGGTTGGCCAGGTGCTGAAGCCAGCCCAGACCTCACCGAACATAGGAGGGAAAGGGGTGAGGGAATAAGGCCTGGAAACTAGGGAAAGGAGATTAACACCTCCTAGTAAATCCCTAATCAAAGTCCTGACTAACTACCAGTATGAAAAGAACCCAGAGGTAGGTAAGTTCATACACCGGATTACCTAGTGTCCTAACTCACCCTATAGGACCCTGGTACAGAGAAATGCAGCACACAAAATAACCCAAACAAAAAACAAAAGGGAAAGAAAACACTTAACTTCAATTGGCTATGGCTGCACTAGGAACTCACCTGAGATCCACACACCAGCTATCCACAACTCAAACAGAAGCTATAAACCGCATAGCAAAGTGGGAGAAACAACACTAAATAGAGAAGGTTAAATGACCATAATAGCCACACCTGGGGAAAGAAGTTGTGGCGAGCACCAGAAACAACACAGATGTCGTTTAATCCAAACTGAAAACATGTCAGATCAAACCATGTGTTGCCAGTCTCACCGATCTCCTGCCACCTGTCGAGGGAACGTCCGTGACAGTAATTCAGTCAAGAGGCCAGCCATTTTCAGTGAGTGCTGCCGAAATATTCCAAACTATATCACTTAAACATTTTTTTTTATTATTAAACAGGACATGGATGTAGAAACCTGGAGGCAAATAGTAGGTGGAAGTCACAAATGTAACAGCTCAAAATATATTTCCCATGGTGGACAGGGGACCAACCCACTGGCTTCGTCAGGAAGCTTAAACATACTGGTACATGTGGGGGTATATGTACTAAAAATACACCTGTGGTTAATCATGGTTGCATACCCGGCATGATTAGCAGGTCCGCATCATCATAGCACGCTGCCCGTCACCAATAGTGTACTGCCTGATATAATTTTCAGTGTCACAGTTGCTGTATATTGTATTGGACTCTGTCCAGTTGACCTTTTTTTCCCGAAAGAACCTATCCAAAACACACTAGCTAGCTACTGCTATTAAGGTCGTTTGTGGTTTCAAATGAAGTATACACACCAATAGAACCAAAAACCACCACACTAATTAATCAATAACAAAGGTCATGTAGTAAGTAGCTTCATATATCACATGGGCATAGTACATCATAATAAAGCGCCCAAACCTATCATTTAATCACATAAGCTACATATAAGCAAGTAAAGTGCATAGTGCAAACCAGAAAGCTAATATAAGTAACAGATATCCCAGGACAATAGGAAATAAAAAGGCAGCTATGCATGTAAACCACAAGTGGAATGAAATATTACAAAGGCAAAGCATAGCCCATAATGATTGTAAAATACAGACCAGTGTGCCTCCAACCCTGATGTACGTTTCGCTACTAAGCTTCCTCAGGGAAGCTGCCTAAAGAACCTATGTAAAAGTTTAAAACAAGCCATTGCGCCTTCCGATGCCCCAGTTTGTATAAACACTGGCAGGCATCTGGCCCCAAAAAGGGATCATTTTGGACCTTTTTTTAATTTTAAAAATCATTTTAAAAATCTGACAGTACAATGCACTTTTAAAACCAGTGATTGGTTGCACTGGTCATATGTACGTTGAACGGCATGTGAACGCTGCAGGCCCAGCACAGAACCCTGCCAAATAAAAATAAACAAAAAATTGAAAAAATCCATTTAAGAAGAGAGGCAACGTCTCTTGGAAGCAAAGATTGGCAGAGGTGCAGCAATCTGCAAAAATACACAAAAATTGTGGAACAATTTCAGAAAAAAAATCCCTCAATGTAAATTTGCGAAGACTTTGAATATCTCACCATTCAGTGCAAAATACCATCAAAAAAGTCAGAGAATCTGGAGAAATCAATGTTCACAAGGGACAAGACTGGCGGTCAATAATGGATGCCCATAACATGATCTATTGGCCCTTAGGCACCACAGCACTAAAAACAGGCATGATTCTGTACTGGAAATCACTGCATGGGCTCAGGAACACTTCCAGAAATCATTGTTTGTTAACACAGTTCTTTGAGTGTTCCACAAATGCAAAATAAAGCTGTATCATGCAAAGAAGAAGCCTTATGTCAACATAATCCAGAAACACAGCAGTCTTCTCTGTACCAAAACTCATTTAAAATGGACAGAGGTAAAATGGAAAACCATTCTGTGGTCAGATAAAATCGGTGATGGATTTCACTTATGCAACGTGCAGAAACAATAGCAACTAAATAAACAGCTTTCCATGACAGCAATCGCAGGCTAATTTCCTTCAAAGGATCAAATGGAGGAGAAGATAGGCTTTTGAGAACTAGTGAAAAGTCCCATGATGCAGAAGTAGGATGTATGAAAGGTTTGGACACCTTTACCATTTAAAAAAAATCTCCTGACCAATGCATTATTTGAAAAAGTGCCATTAAGAGCAGAATTCATGGAAGAGAACTGTACTTTAAGGGTGTTATATTTGAGGCCTTTCTGAAGACCATCTTGAAAGAATTGAAAAAGGCTATGAAAAGCAGGAGGAGACCTTTTTCTTTTCTATTACAGTATGATGAGAAGGTATTCCACACTCTGTCATATATCCTATTTGTGGCAGGTCTTCTTGCCTGTCTTAGAGTCTGAATGACATCTTCTTAAAACCCCTCACCTGATAGCCACTGCTTTTCAGGCCATAAGGTGTAGCTGGGATAGGCCTGGGTGAAGAAATCCATCCTGCGAGACCCTTCCTGGGAGGAAGCTTCCAAAACAGATCTTGAGACAATGACAGTAGGAGATGGAATCAAGACCTCCTGGGCCAGAACGGAATTACTACAATTACAGTTGTCTTCTCTTCCTTGATTTTTTTGAAAGAATCTGGGAATCAGAGGCAACGGGGGAAATATGTACAGGAATTTGTGTTTCTAGCTGAAAGATAGAGCATCCAGGAATATAGGATTGTCCTCCTTGTCCAGAGAGCAAAACACTGGAAGTTGAGCATTATTCCTTGTCACCATCAGCTTTATATGTGGGACTCATATCTTGTCTGTTATTTTGATTTAATTATTTATTTGTTGAGAGACCATTCTGAGTTCTGCACTGGGTTCCTGCTCAGCCAATCTGTCCTGTAATTGATTGTCCCTTTGATGTGTGCTACTAAGATGTTCAAGATCCATTTCTCTTCCCACTTCATCAGCCGGGCACACTACCTGGAAAGAAGAGTACTTCTTGTTCCACCATGTTTGTTCAAGTAATATTCCACAGCCAAGTTGTCTGATTGTATTAAGATATTTTTGCCTCTCAGGTGGTTCTGAAATAAAGAAGGGCTAGTTGCACGGTCCTCAATCCCTTCAGGTTGGTTGGGAGACTTGATGCCGCCTGATACCATTTCTTTTGTACCCAAAGTTCTGCAGTATGTAAACCCCAGCCCCAGTTTGAGGCATCAGACGTGAGGACTGTCGGAGGAGGAAGTAGAGAAATCCCCTTTCATCAGGTTCCTGACCCACCAACAAAGGTCCTTCTTGGTCTCCACATCCAAGCACATCAGCTTGTCCCAGGAGTATCTGGAGCGGGACCATTGACTCCGGATGCAGTGTTGCAGCTTCCTGATATGAGCTTTCGCCCACAGTACTGCTTCTATAGCCGAGGTCAACATCCCCAGGACAGATATAGCTTTCTGCACTGGAATCTTGGAATAATGTACAATAATGCGAACTGATTTTTTTGAGCTTCTAAATCCTTTGATTGTATAACCTTAGGGACATCTGTTGTGTATTTATCACAAACCCTGAAAAAGTCTTCACTGTGTCTGAGGTAAGAGATGCTTTCTCTTTGTTCACAATAAAGCCATGGTGGGCCAGAAAGTCCAGAGTAGTTTAAAGTGTGTGCCCTCAGCAATGATTCTGAGGAAGCTCTGAACAACCAGTCGTCCAGGTGTGGTACAATGGAGATGCCTTTAAGAGCCAGTACTGCTGTGAGAATGACTAAAATTTTTTGCGAAAAACTCTTGGTGTAGAACTCAGTCCAAATAGTAAGCAAGTGAATTGGAAATTGAGAATCCGATTGTTTTGAAGAATTGGTAGATGTAGTACTTTCTGTGTGATTGAATTTTAGGAATATGTAGATAACCATCTTTTAGATCTTGGGATGCAAGAAAGTCTACTTTTGAGAGCAGAACCAGGACCAACCTTATTGTTTCCATCCTGATTTTCTTTTTCACCATAAAGGAATCGAGGAAGGACAAATCTTTCAAGGGATGTCATTTCCCTCCTGGTTTCGGAACTGGGAATACTCTTGACTATATTCCTTTTCCCTCTTGGGATTCTGAAAGTTTACCTAAGGCTCCTTTCTTTACAAATTCCTGAATCAGCCTTGCCAGTTTGGGGCCTGAAGGAATGTTCAGATAAAATGTTTCTGGAGGTTTTGTATGCAAGTCTAGAGAGTATCTCCTGGTTATTGTTGATACTGCCCAGGGATCCGAGGATGTTATGGACCAGGCCCTGTGAAAAAATGCCAATCTCCCACTTCTAGAGGCCTGGCATCAGGAATCTGGTTTGGGTGGGACCACTGAGGATTTCTTTCCAAATGAGGGATTACTGTTGTCAAACCCTCTGAAGTTGGGGGCGTGTCCGAACACCGTCTGAGATGGCCGCTTGAGAGATCGGTTCCTGCCCGCTCCGCAGCTTTCTGGCCAGCATTACACCCGCTTCGGCTCATATGGGGAAAAATTGGCCTCCAGGAGGACCCCTCTCCCTCCCTGGTCCCCCTCACCTGCAGGACCCTTGAACAGTGCTGGGACCAGGCTCCGGGATCAGCGCTCCCTCCGTGCAGCGCCAAGACACAGAGGGCCTCCCGCCATTCCTCTCTCCCTCCACCCGACTGCCGCGCGCTAGACAACGAGCGAGGACCAGCGCTCAGATCCTCTGCTAGTGCATACCAGGAGACCGGATCCTCACCTACGGCTTCTGTGTGCAGAGCATCGGGTCTGGAGCTCTCACCTGCTGCCTTGGAGTTTCTGCCGACCGCCGCTGGAAAGAAGGATCCTGCCATGGTGACTCCTGGATTCATCCCTCAAGGGGAGACGACGCAGGCAGGCACTGTGGCTCCCCTTAGGGTACGAGATGCTACCCCTGTGGCCCCCGCATCTAGCCTTCCTAGGGCCCCTTTGTGTGAACCCTGGCATAATAAGCCGTCCCCAGCCCCCCCTTTAATGGATCAAGGGGATAGCAGCTCTCCTCTCCCTTCTGACATATGGACCAGATCACCAAGCCCTCCATCACTTGCTGTTATGGATCATCCAGCCTTGTCTGAACCCCCACAGCCTTGGGAGTGTTATTTTAGCCGTTTTCCTACAAAGGAGGACTTTCGGGCTCTTATCTCTGAAGTTACAGAAGCCTGCAGAGCTGAGATTGCTGCAGTTCACACTGATATCAAACACGTGGTGGACCGGGTGGACTCCCTGGAAAATGCCCATGATGACACCAGTCAGTACATATCCACTCTTCATGAATCCATTACTGCTCAAACAGCTGTGCTTAGAGGCATGGGACGGCACCTAGAAGACTTGGCTAACCGAGGCCGTCGGAATAATATCCGGGTGCGGGGCCTTCCAGAAGAAACCGGGGATGAGGACCTCTTTGCCACACTGGAGGCCATATTTAATATGATCTTGGGTCAGCCACCCTCGTATAAGACCAAGCTGGACAGAGCTCATAGAGCACTCAAGCCCAAGGGCTCTGCTGCACGTCCCAGGGACGCAATTTGATGTGTTCATGACTTTGCCCTTAAAGAAGCTATCATGGCTAAGGTGAGAGCTCTATGCAGCCAGCCAGTCGCAGGGGCAACACGTGAGGTGCATGGTGGACAGATGAGGGGCCAAATTATATAACACACAGTTCATCAGTTTACTCACGGTTAGCAGAAAGCCTCCCTGGGCTGGCAGCACAGTGTTGAGGTGGAAAGCACAAAATCCTCCGGGGCACGCTCTGTGGTAGGAAGTATCAGCCAAGATGGTGGTTGAGGTGCCCTTGTTGCGGCTGAGTCCCTTGATGGTTTTTGTCTTGACGCCCGTACCGTTAATGGTGGTACAACCAGTAGTGGTAAAAATGAGGTAGACAGTGGTGAAATGCAACTCACAACTTTTACTTTGGATGTCTTTGGTTGCAGCAGTACAAATATGCAGTCTCTTGATGGTACAGAGTTAATTCTGCAAATCCACTGTTTCTAGGCTTTTCAGGTTTCTAGTTTTGGAGCAGTGGGTTAGGTGTACCTGGTTCCTTTAGATGTGTGGGATCCTATTCCTTGTCTTTCCCTACAAGCTGAATATTTAGACAGGAAAACTCAACTGTCTCTCAGAAGTTTGGTGTGGCTGCCTGAAGCTATAAAACCTCCACCATGCAATGGTGTCTGTGGCCCTCAATAATGGCTCTTATCACCGATGATTCCTTAGGAAAGCTTGTTTCTTTTCCAGGGAGGCAAACTCTTCTCCTACTAGTCAGGGATGCAAGTCTATAGTCCGGCCACAGAAGGAAAACACTCTTAAGCACCTCACATCTGAGTCACCTACTAGCGAAGTTGGCTCCACTCACTAATCTGTGTAATGAACTCTTCACTCTACCTTTCCTCCCACTAATCTGATCTGAACTACTCAGATCTGCTCTCTCCTCGGACTACATCTTTCCAACTAGGATCTGAACTGCCTAACTAGGCCTGACCTAGGTATATACACTCACCTAAAGAATTATTAGGAACACCATACTAATACGGTGTTGGACCCCCTTTTGCCTTCAGAACTGCCTTAATTCTATGTGGCATTGATTCAACAAGGTGCTGATAGCATTCTTTAGAAATGTTGGCCCATATTGATAGGATAGCATCTTGCAGTTGATGGAGATTTGAGGGATGCACATCCAGGGCACGAAGCTCCCGTTCCACCACATCCCAAAGATGCTCTATTGGGTTGAGATCTGGTGACTGTGGGGGCCATTTTAGTACAGTGAACTCATTGTCATGTTCAAGAAACCAATTTGAAATGATTTGAGCTTTGTGACATGGTGCATTATCCTGCTGGAAGTAGCCATCAGAGGATGGATACATGTTCTCATTGTGTTTACACCAAATTCGGATTCTACCATTTGAATGTCTCAACAGAAATCGAGACTCATCAGACCAGGCAACATTTTTCCAGTCTTCAACAGTCCAATTTTGGTGAGCTCGTGCAAATTCTAGCCTCTTTTTCCTATTTGTAGTGGAGATGAGTGGTACCCGGTGGGGTCTTCTGCTGTTGTAGCCCATCCGCCTCAAGGTTGTGCGTGTTGTGGCTTCACAAATGCTTTGCTGCATACCTCGGTTGTAACGAGTGGTTATTTCAGTCAACGTTGCTCTTCTATCAGCTTGAATCAGTTGGCCCATTCTCCTCTGACCTCTAGCATCCACAAGGCATTTTTACCCACAGGACTGCCGCATACTGGATGTTTTTCCCTTTTCACACCATTCTTTGTAAACCCTAGAAATGGTTGTGCGTGAAAATCCCAGTAACTGAGCAGATTGTGAAATACTCAGACCGGCCCGTCTGGCACCAACCACCATGCCACGCTCAAAATTGCTTAAATCACCTTTCTTTCCCATTCTGACATTCAGTTTGGAGTTCAGGAGATTGTCTTGACCAGGACCACACCCCTAAATGCATTGAAGCAACTGCCATGTGATTGGTTGACTAGATAATTGCATTAATGAGAAATAGAACAGGTGTTCCTAATAATTCTTTAGGTGAGTGTATGTATATATATATATATATATATATATATATATATATATATATATATAGGACCTGAACTTTATCCCCATCTAGTGGTGGGATGTATGAATTTCACCTAATCTGCCTGGTAACAGGGATTTTGCAGATACATACATACAAAATCATACATCACAACCTAGTGCTTTTGATAAGGTAAAAAGGGCTTTTAAGCAGTGCCCACACACACACATAGTAGGACGCTGCATCTACGCAACTTTGATTTTGATGGCGCTCCTGTGCAGTCGTTTCCTGATCTATCCTGGTTCACACTCCAGAAAAGGAGACATCTTCAACCTCTCCTCACGCTACTCAGGGACCGCCAGATTACCTATCGCTGGGGATTCCCGTTTGCCCTAGTGGTCTGTCATCAAGGAAGAACAGAGACTCTCCGTTCCTTCTCGGATCACCACCCTTTTTGCGAATCGCTCGGAATTCCTATACCTGACATGTCTGACTGGGAATTTGAGTCACCAGCGCTTCCGCCACCACGCATCTGGTCCCCTGTAACCAGGAAAAAAAGACCTGGCCCAAGTGCATCCTCTTCTCCGCGGTATCCCCCGTCATCGGGGCATACCCTCATGGTGTGGTGCATAACCTTCAATGTCAAAGGGCTCAACACCAACGCCAAGAGGAAACTCTTGCTTTTGGAACTGAAATCCCTTAAAGCGGACATTGTGTTCCTACAGGAAACACATTTTGATGGCAACTCCTCCTTCCGTTTTGCCTCTCACTTGTACCCTATTGCTTATTAAACTACTCATAGCAGTCGGAGGGCGGGGGTTGCCGTCTTGATATCCGCACAGTGTCCCCTTATAATCGAATCCTCAATTCTGGACCCGCAAGGGCGTTATATTGTTCTCCGTGGCCACTTAGCAGATAAACCCATCACTTTATGTAACATCTATGCCCCAAATACTTCGCAGATCCACTTTCTCAGCGGAATCTTCAGCAAGGTTTTTGTTGAGGGAGTAGACTCTTCGGAACCGCTGTTCCTTCTGGGTGGGGACTTTAATGCCGTTTTTCTGAATTGATAGATCGCCGGGCAGGCCGGTACATTCGACACAGCTGCGCTTAGCTAGGGACTTTCGTAAACTGGTGCGGAAATACTCCCTGTATACTTCTCCTTTTACTCTGCCCCACATGGTTCCCACACCCGTATCGACTATTTCTTTGGTATAATTTCGACCCTCAGGATATTAGAGGGAGCGGACATGGGCCAAATCACCTGGTCTGATCATGCCTCAGTGCTGGTCGACATTAGTAGCGGGTCGGGCCATGCTCGCCAATGCCACTGGAGACTTAATGACTCCCTCCTGAAGCAGCCCATCACTAGGGAGGAACTTTGCGAACACCTGAAATCGTACTTTGAACTGAATGAGGGATCGGTAGGGGATGTCCGTCCTTTGTGGGAAGCACATAAGGCGGTCATGAGGGGACATTGTATTGCAATAAGATCAAAATTAAAGAAAGACTCGGTTGCTTTGGTCAAGACCCTTACATCTCGTATGGGAATCCTAGAGGACAAAATGGCTGCTTACCCCTCGCACTGCACACTGAGACAAATCATTGACACTAAGGCCCATTTGAAGAGTCTAGCTTTAGGTCGTGTCAACAAGTTACTGCTTTACACATGACAGCGTTACTATGCATGGAGGAACAAACCCCATACTTTGCTGGCCAGACAACTCAGGGACCGCAATCCCCAAGCGGGTCCGAGTGCTATTAGGGGGGCTGATGGAACAATTTACTATGACCCCAGAGTGATAGCAGAGAGGTTCTCGACCTACTACACTTCCCTATACAACCTACCCTCTGACCTCCTGATGAGGGACTTAGAGATAGTACACTCCAGTCTTATTTGGCCTCCTGTCACCTCCCTACTCTACCGACTTCTGATCTCGCCGCCCTTAATAGTCCGATAACACCGGAAGAGAAAGGGGAAGTGGTGGACCAACTGCCTGAGGATAAATCCCCAGGACCTGATGGCTTTTCGTATAAATACTATAAGACTTTCAAGACCGAACTAATCCCTCACTTAGTAACCCTTTTTAATCATTTTCTAGCTGGCAACGCAGTACCTGCCCCAATGTCCCACTCCTACCTCACAATGATTCCAAAACCTGGGAAAGACCCCCATGAGTGCCAAAACTACAGGCCCATTGTCCTGCTTAACTCAGACCTTAAGATTTACACCAAGGTCCTAGCCTCCCGACTAAACGTTTTTCTCCCCTCCCTGATCCACAAAGACCAGGTGGGATTTGTCCCAGGCCATCAGGGGGCCGACAACACATGAAGAAGCATTGACTTGATAGATGTAGAGGCGCTACTTCTTAGTTTAGACGCCGAAAAGGCGTTCGACCGTTTAAGTTGGCCATTCCGCTTTGCTACCTTGCAAGCGTATGGTCTTTCTGGGCCCTTATTTTAAGCCATTTGCAGCCTATACTCCTCCACAGCGACAATCAAACTATCAAATGCCCAGTCTCGACCCATACGCATTGCTAACGGAACGAGACAAGGGTGCCCCCTACCTCCTCTATTATTTGCTAAGTGTGTCGAACCCTTGATGGCCAAAATCAGGGCATGTCCGGACATCAGAAGTGTTATGGTCAGGAACAGAGAGTTTAAGCTAGCGCTATATGCAGACGACATCCTTCTTACCCTTACCAAACTTCATGTTTTCCTACCAAACCTCCACTCCATTCTGCAGGAATTTGGTCGGCTCTCAGGGTATAGGGTCAACACCCATAAAACTGAGGCCCTCCCTCTTAATGTTTCTCAGGTGGCCTTGGGCCCTCTTAGGGTAAACTTCCCTTTCCACTGAAAGAGGGATTCCCTGCGATATTTGGGTGTTGACCTTACACCCCGATATGGGGACCTATATAAAGCTAACTTCCCACGCATATATGAGGAAATCAGGGGTCTTCTGGATAAGTAGCACGCTCTCCCACTGTCTCTCCTGGGACATATTGCTGCGACTAAAATGACGATCTTGCCCAAGCTTCTGTATCTTTTTGAGACTTTACCGATAGTAGTGCCCCTCAAGGATCTGAGATCCATCCAATCCCACCTCCTTAGATTCATATGGGCGGGGAGACATCATAGAATCAAAAGGTCAGTCCTTCTATCAAGTAAGCACCAAGGTGGATTAGGGGTACCGGACCTGTCCAAATATTATTGGGCAGCTCAACTACGTCTTGTCACGGCCTGGGCTTCCCTGCATCCGTACTCTGTCTGGATGCAGATAGAAAGACTCTGGCTGGCTCCTATACATCCTAACTCTATGTTATGGTCTGGATCTCATGGGAACCTGCCAGTTAAGGACCTCTTAGGGCCCATGGCTTGCACTAGATTCATATGGCAGCTATGTAGTGGTAAGTTCCCTCTGGCTTCTAGCCACTCTGCCATGACCTCCTTTTTGTATCACCCTATGCTCCCTACTAGTTTTTCCTCGTCTACGACGAGAACATGGTTTCAGCGAGGAGTCTTCCGGTTTGCAGCTATTGTGGACCCCTTCACTAGGGACCTTTTGCCGTTTCCTACCCTCCAGACCAAATATGATCTTCCCTCCTCCTCCAATTACTTTTATATCCAGATTAGTCACTTTGCCCAGTCCATTTTCTCGGGGGTTACGGTCTCCCTCCCAACTGCCTTTGAACACCTTTGTAGGGAAGGGGTACACGCGAAGGGTCTAATTTCTGAGATCTACTCCATATTGCTGACCCCCTTCCCTGATCGGGTCCAAAGGCATTCCTACATGGTAGGGTGGGAGGAATATCTAGGGAAGGCCTTACCGGACGCACTTTGGCGCCTTATATGGAGGAGGGCAGCGAAATCCTCTATGTCGGTACTATATCAGGAGAACCAATATAAAATTTTAATGTACTGGTACCACACTCCTGACCATGGAATGAACCCAGTAGTCCCGGGAGAATGCTGGAGGTACGGGTTACATAGGGGTACTTTGCTTCATATCTTCTGGGACTGCCCCAAAATCCGCCCCTACTGCACTGGAGTAGGCGCCCTCCTGAGTGATATTTTTGCAGTGGAAATCCGACCAAACCCTCTGTCCTTCCTGCTTAATGTGGTCCCCATTCAAGTTAAAAAGCACTCACTTAAGTTATTACTATTGATACTAACAGCAGCTCGTTGTCTAATCTCCCGATGTTGGAAAAGCCCTGAACCGCCACGGGATTCCGATTTGTATGCTAGGGTGACAGAGGTCTGAACACTGGAAGACTCCACGGCTATGTTTCAGGACAAAATTGTACTCTTCAACACCATATGGGACTTCTGGGATGATTATTGAGCTACGAGGCAGCCTTAACGATCTTGTGAGAAAGATGTGTTTCCCCCCCTCCCCCGTTGTGTCACTGTCTTTGTTGTTTGTCTTATCTTTTGGATATTAGCATTTCTTCTTGAGAGGCTCTGGGCTCTACCTGATGTCTTTCTGTTCTAGGATATACTGCTCAGTGGTCCTATATTGGATTGATTAAAGATAGACGCAGTTTCTCTCTGTACACTTTATTGTTATATTGCTGCTCGACTTTTAATTTTCTATCATTGAATTTTATTGAATGTCATTGGTGCTCAGTCAATGTTTATGGGATGCTTTACATGTTTCATCCTTTACTTTGTACTAATGTGCATGAATCTATTGTAGATCAGCCTTGTCATTTCTATAATCTTTAATAAATATACAATTATAAAAATAAAAAAAATTCTGAAGTTTCTTTTGTACTCCTGCTTGGACTCTCTTTTCCATTTTTAGGTGATCATCTGAATTGGAACCTAAAGGACATTTGATTCTGGCTTCTATTTCTGGGAAAATAAGCACCCTTATTCTCATTGAGAGACTCTAAGATGGTTTCCAGTTGAGCTCCAAACAGACTGGCTGAAATAGAAGAGAACAGAAATGTGGTTTGTAAGAAATATCTCCAGACCATTGTTTTATCCACAAAATTCTGTGAATAGAATTGATTTTTATTTTATTTATTTTATGCACTTATATAGTGCTGCTATGTTCCGCAGCGCTTTACAGACATTAGCATCCTCAAGCTGTCCCCAATGGGGCTCACAATCTAAGCTCCCTATCAGTATGTCTTTGGCGTGTGGGAGGAAACCGGAGTACCCGGAGGAAACCCACGTAAACACAGGGAGAACATACAAACTCCATGCAGATGTTGTCCTTGGTCGCATTCGAACCTAAGACCCCAGCGTTGTAAGGCACCAGTGCTAACCAATGAGCCACCATGCTGCCCACCCTTATTCATTGTAGCCAAGTTTATGGCTGAAAACCTTAACACATCAATAGGAACATAGCTACGCTATTTTTTAAATCCTCAGTTAGTTGGCTGAGCCACACACGCAGCCCCCTGGCTACTGGAACTGTAGCTAAAGATAATTTCACAGAAAAGGCATCAGTGACCTATACTCTTAACTAAGGAGTCCATTTTGCAGTCCATTAGATCACAGAGCAAGAAAGAGTCCTCAGCAGGGAACAGTGAATTTCTACAAAGTTTAGCTACCGCCAAATTAAATTTAGGGGCAAGTTCCATTTCTCAGCTGACTTGGAATCTATGGGATAGACAGACTTGAATCTGGCCCCAGTTCTTTTTTTGTTTTTCCAGTCTGTCTGCAGCAAACTTTCCAGCACAGGAGGATTGGGAAACATTCTCTCTTTCTTTACAGGGAAACAATATAATACTTCTTTTTAGACATTTCTTCTATAGACTCTCTTTTACAGCTTTCAGTAGTTTGTTAGCTTTATCTATACTGAATAAATCATATCTGCCACTGTCAGAGCCTTTACACACATATTCCCCCTCAGACAATAGTTCCACAGAGGATGAGGATGACTGGTGTACATGATCTTTTTTCCACCCTTCTTTTCTTAGCTGTCTGATTTTGTAGAATCTCATCAAATTCCTCTGAAAGCTTGGATTTAACCACCTCAGCCCCCAGTGCTTAAACACCCTGAAAGACCAGGCCACTTTTTACACTTCTGACCTACACTACTTTCACCATTTATTGCTCGGTCATGCAACTTACCACCCAAATGAATTTTACCTCCTTTTCTTCTCACTAATAGAGCTTTCATTTGGTGGTATTTCATTGCTGCTGACATTTTTACTTTTTTTGTTATTAATCGAAATTTAACGATTTTTTTGCAAAAAAATGACATTTTTCACTTTCAGTTGTAAAATTTTGCAAAAAAAACGACATCCATATAGAAATTTTGCTCTAAATTTATAGTTCTACATGTCTTTGATAAAAAAAAAATGTTTGGGTAAAAAAAAATGGTTTGGGTAAAAGTTATAGCGTTTACAAACTATGGTACAAAAATGTGAATTTCCGCTTTTTGAAGCAGCTCTGACTTTCTGAGCACCTGTCATGTTTCCTGAGGTTCTACAATGCCCAGACAGTACAAACACCCCACAAATGACCCCATTTCTGAAAGTACACACCCTAAGGTATTCGCTGATGGGCATAGTGAGTTCATAGAACTTTTTATTTTTTGTCACAAGTTAGCGGAAAATGATGATTTTTTTTTTTTTTCTTACAAAGTCTCATATTCCACTAACTTGTGACAAAAAATAAAAAGTTCTATGAACTCACTATGCCCATCAGCGAATACCTTGGGGTCTCTTCTTTCCAAAATGGGGTCACTTGTGGGGTAGTTATACTGCCCTGGCATTCTAGGGGCCCAAATGTGTGGTAAGGAGTTTGAAATCAAATTCTGTAAAAAATGACCTGTGAAATCCGAAAGGTGCTCTTTGGAATATGGGCCCCTTTGCCCACCTAGGCTGCAAAAAAGTGTCACACATCTGGTATCTCCGTACTCAGGAGAAGGTGGGGAATGTGTTTTGGGGTGTCATTTTATATATACCCATGCTGGGTGAGAGAAATATCTTGGCAAAAGACAACTTTTCCCATTTTTTTATACAAAGTTGTCATTTGACCAAGATATTTATCTCACCCAGCATGGGTATATGTAAAAAGACACCCCAAAACACATTCCTCAACTTCTCCTGAGTACGGGGATATCAGATGTGTGACACTTTTTTGCAGCCTAGGTGGGCAAAGGGGCCCATATTCCAAAGAGCACCTTTCGGATTTCACTCCTCATTTTTTCCTGAATTTGATTTCAAACTCCTTACCACACATTTGGGCCCCTAGAATACCAGGGCAGTATAACTACCCCACAAGTGACCCCATTTTGGAAAGAAGACACCCCAAGGTATTCCGTGAGGGGCATGGCGAGTTCCTAGAATTTTTTATTTTTTGTCACAAGTTAGTGGAAAATGATGATTTTTTTTTTTTTCATACAAAGTCTCATATTCCACAAACTTGTGACAAAAAATAAAAACTTCCATGAACTCACTATGCCCATCAGCGAATACCTTAGGGTCTCTTCTTTCCAAAATGGGGTCACTTGTGGGGTAGTTATACTGCCCTGGCATTCTAGGGGCCCAAATGTGTGGTAAGTAGGTAAATGACCTGTGAAATCCGAAAGGTGCTCTTTGGAATGTGGGCCCCTTTGCCCACCTAGGCTGCAAAAAAGTGTCACACATCTGGTATCTCTGTATTCAGGAGAAGTTGAGGAATGTGTTTTGGGGTGTCTTTTTACATATACCCATGCTGGGTGAGATAAATATCTTGGTCAAATGCCAACTTTGTATAAAAAAATGGGAAAAGTTGTCTTTTGCCAAGATATTTCTCTCACCCAGCATGGGTATATGTAAAATGACACCCCAAAACACATTCCCCAACTTCTCCCGATTACGGAGATACCAGATGTGTGACACTTTTTTGCAGCCGAGGTGGGCAAAGGGGCCCATATTCAAAAGAGCACCTTTCGGATTTCACAGGTCATTTTTTACAGAATTTGATTTCAAACTCCTTACCACACATTTGGGCCCCTAGAATGCCAGGGCAGTATAACTACCCCACAAGTGACCCCATTTTGGAAAGAAGAGACCCCAAGGTATTCGCTGATGGGCATAGTGAGTTCATGGAAGTTTTTATTTTTTGTCACAAGTTAGTGGAATATGAGACTTTGTATGAAAAAAAAAAAAAAAATAAGCATTTTCCACTAACTTGTGACAAAAAATAAAAAATTCTAGGAACTCGCCATGCCCCTCACGGAATACCTTGGGGTGTCTTCTTTCCAAAATGGGGTCACTTGTGGGGTAGTTATACTGCCCTGGCATTTTCCAGGGGCCCTAATGTGTGGTAAGTAGGTAAATGACCTGTGAAATCCTAAAGGTGCTCTTTGGAATATGGGCCCCTTTGCCCACCTAGGCTGCAAAAAAGTGTCACACATGTGGTATCGCCGTATTCAGGAGAAGTTGGGGAATGTGTTTTGGGGTGTCATTTTACATATACCCATGCTGGGTGAGAGAAATATCTTGGCAAAAGACAACTTTTCCCTTTTTTTATACAAAGTTGGCATTTGACCAAGATATTTCTCTCACCCAGCATGGGTATATGTAAAATGACACCCCAAAACACATTCCCCAACTTCTCCTGAGTACGGCGATACCAGATGTGTGACACTTTTTTGCAGCCTAGATGCGCAAAGGTGCCCAAATTCCTTTTAGGAGGGCATTTTTAGACATTTGGATACCAGACTTCTTCTCACGCTTTGGGGCCCCTAGAATGCCAGGGCAGTATAAATACCCCACATGTGACCCCATTTTGGAAAGAAGACACCCCAAGGTATTCAATGAGGGGCATGGCGAGTTCATAGAAATTTTTTTTTTTTGGCACAAGTTAGCGGAAATTGATATTTTTAATTTTTTTCTCACAAAGTCTCCCGTTCCGCTAACTTGGGACAAAAATTTCAATCTTTCATGGACTCAATATGCCCCTCACGGAATACCTGGGGGTGTCTTCTTTCCGAAATGGGGTCACATGTGGGGTATTTATACTGCCCTGGCATTCTAGGGGCCCTAAAGCGTGAGAAGAAGTCTGGAATATAAATGTCTAAAAAATTTTACGCATTTGGATTCCGTGAGGGGTATGGTGAGTTCATGTGAGATTTTATTTTTTGACACAAGTTAGTGGAATATGAGACTTTGTAAGAAAAAAAAATAAAATTCCGCTAACTTGGGCCAAAAAAATATCTGAATGGAGCCTTACAGAGGGGTGATCAATGACAGGGGGGTGATCAATGACAGGGGGGTGATCAATGACAGGGGGGTGATCAATGACAGGGGGGTGATCAATGACAGGGGGGTGATCAATGACAGGGGGGTGATCAATGACAGGGGGGTGATCAGGGAGTCTATATGGGGTGATAACCACAGTCATTGATCACGCCCGTGTAAGGCTTCATTCAGACGTCCGGATGCGTTTTGCGGATCCGATCCATCTATCAGTGCATCCGTAAAAATCATGCGGACATCTGAATGGAGCTTTACAGGGGGGTAATCAATGACAGGGGGGTAATCAATGACAGGGGGGTGATCAGGGAGTCTATATGGGGTGATCACCACAGTCATTGATCATGCCCCTGTAAGGCTTCATTCAGACGTCCGGATGCGTTTTGCGGATCCGATCCATCTATCAGTGCATCCGTAAAAATCATGCGGACATCTGAATGGAGCTTTACAGGGGGGTAATCAATGACAGGGGGGTGATCACCACAGTCATTGATCATGCCCCTGTAAGGCTTCATTCAGACGACCGGATGCGTTTTGCGGATCCGATCCATGTATCAGTGCATCCGTAAAAATCATGCGGACATCTGAATGGAGCTTTACAGGGGGGTGATCAGGGAGTCTATATGGGGTGATCACCACAGTCATTGATCATGCCCCTGTAAGGCTTCATTCAGACGTCCGGATGCGTTTTGCGGATCCGATCCATCTATCAGTGCATCCGTAAAAATCATGCGGACATCTGAATGGAGCTTTACAGGGGGGTAATCAATGACAGGGGGGTAATCAATGACAGGGGGGTGATCAGGGAGTCTATATGGGGTGATCACCACAGTCATTGATCATGCCCCTGTAAGGCTTCATTCAGACGTCCGGATGCGTTTTGCGGATCCGATCCATCTATCAGTGCATCCGTAAAAATCATGCGGACATCTGAATGGAGCTTTACAGGGGGGTAATCAATGACAGGGGGGTGATCACCACAGTCATTGATCATGCCCCTGTAAGGCTTCATTCAGACGACCGGATGCGTTTTGCGGATCCGATCCATGTATCAGTGCATCCGTAAAAATCATGCGGACATCTGAATGGAGCTTTACAGGGGGGTAATCAATGACAGGGGGGTAATCAATGACAGGGGGGTGATCAGGGAGTCTATATGGGGTGATCACCACAGTCATTGATCACGCCCCTGTAAGGCTTCATTCAGACGTCCGGATGCGTTTTGCGGATCCGATCCATCTATCAGTGGATCTGTAAAAATCATGCGGACGTCTGAATGGAGCTTTACAGGGGGTTGATCAATGACAGGGGGGTAATCAATGACAGGGGGGTGATCAGGGAGTCTATATGGGGTGATCAGGGGTGATCAGGGGCTAATAAGGGGTTAATAAGTGACGGGGGGGGGGGGGGTGTAGTGTAGTGTAGTGGTGCTTGGTGCTACTTTACTGAGCTACCTGTGTCCTCTGGTGGTCGATCCAAACAAAGGGGACCACCAGAGGACCAGGTAGCAGGTATATTAGACGCTGTTATCAAAACAGCGTCTAATATACCTGTTAGGGGTTAAAAAAAACACATCTCCAGCCTGCCAGCGAACGATCGCCGCTGGCAGGCTGGAGATCAACTCTCTTACCTTCCGTTCCTGTGAGCGCGCGCGCCTGTGTGCGCGCGTTCACAGGAAGTCTCGCGTCTCGCGAGATGACGCGTATATGCGTGACTGTGCGCAGCGCTGCCACCTCCGGAACGCGATCCTGCGTTAGGCGGTCCGGAGGTGGTTAAACAAGGTAAAAAAAAAAAAACTAGTCAGCCTTGTTACTGACACTGGAGGGATCTTGTGAGGGAGCTCATTCTATAGACACATAGCCGTCACAGTCATCAGGAAACGGATGGGAACAAGCTGAACACATCCTATGCCTGCTTTTCCTGCTCCTCTTTGTGCTGCCAGCCTTAGACATCTAAGACAGAACATATAACATATGTATCAGTGGCTGAATATAGTATTCACAAGCATAGAAGCCCACATCTTGGGACTTACTGCCTCGGCTCACGCAGCATACAAGTGTAATGTCCCACTCCAGGTGGATGGGGACACTCCAAAATTGTTTGTACCACCCTATGTCATTTTGCACTATTTATTGTATTTTCCTTTGTCAATGCTGCTAAATTCCCATTTCAGGCTGGTTCAATGCACTACACATATCCACCTCTAGGTGTCACTTTAACACCATTTATATAGGTCAGACACAGGAAGTTGGGGAGATTAGGAGTGAGGAGTTAAGAGAGGAGAGGAGACAGACTTGTCTCTGTCCTCCTGGGCCTAGCCAAGTGAGTGAGGCTACTTCAACCTTTGTAGTCCAAGACTAGGACTTATTGATCCTTTACTGTAATCAGGGCCGGACTGGCCTACCGGAATACCGGGAAAATTCCCGTTAGGCCAGTAGCCTTGACTGCCGCAGGGCCGGCGGTGCCGACAGCGAGGAGGCTCCTTGGCTGGTGCAGTATATATTACACAGTGACTGACAGAGAGGAGCCCGGCCCCCGCCCCCAACAGCAGGCTCCAGCACAGACATTGCCCGGAGCCTGACTCCTCCCACATATGTGACTGATCACATGATCATGACATCACGGAAGGTCCTTTAGCCTGGTAGCGGCTGCTTGTGCAGAGCGGTCATCCGGCTGTTCATGGCTGCATCAGGTAGGAGGCTGAGCCTGAGTGACGAGGTCTAGTAGACACACACGGATGCTGCTTCTAATGAAAATACTTCAATAGCAGCATCAAGAATGCTCAGGCTAGAGGCAGAATTATATAATGAAATGATCAGCCACATTCAGCAGTCCTGCCATACTGACAATGTCTGAAAAAAATCCAACCGGAGAGATCAAACTTTTGGCAGACAACAGTTTTCGATCATTGATCACAAATAATCGCATATAAATTCTCAACCCTAGCCAGCCAAAATTATCAACAGCTTTAAAAGGTTGTGTCCCGGCTGTGTCAGGGCTATAGGAAGCGGCTGCGCTGTATGTTTGTGCGTTATGTAGCGGAGGCTCGGACGCGCTGCATCTTGCTTGCATTATGCGTTTATAGTGACTTCATGAATCTTAGGCTTATTGCACACGAACGTGTGCGCTCCGTGGCCGTATTGCGGACCCGCAATACACGGGCACCGTTCCGTGTGCATTCCGCATCACGGATGCGGACCAATTCACTTCAATGGGTAAGCAAATCCAGAGATGCAGAATGGTGAGGAACGTAACCCTACGGAAGCACTACGGAGTGCTTCCGTGGGGTTTCGTCCCGTACTTCCGTTCCGCAAAAAGATAGAACATGTCCTATCTTTTTGCGGAACGGCCGGATCGCGGACCCATTCAAGTGAATGGGCCCGCGATCTGCTGCGGCTGCCCCACGGACGGTGTTCGTGCATTGCGGGCCGCAGCACGACCACGGGGCGCTCACGTTCCTGTGCCAGAGGCCTTACAGTGCCAATTTGTGTGGAGTCCGCTCATCCAATCGCCGGCTATAGGGGGACAGTGCTGAGTGGTCCACCACTGTCTGCCAAGACATGAGAGTTACGAGGGGGGGGGGGGGAAAAGAGAGTGACAAGGAAGGGGGGGAAGAGATTGACATCCATCACAATGCACCCCTTGCACACATACACAGAAACACACAATGCACCCCTTACAAACACACACACTGCATACCTTACATACACAGAAACACACCTTGCAGCCCTTACACATACAAACACAGATTTACACATTCCGTACACACATTCAGAAACACACAATACATACCTTATACACAAACTTCTTTCTATCCCTTACACGAAAAAACACTGCAATCATCTTCTACACAAACTGGTATCCCTATACACTACATTCCATAAGCACACACATTAGATTATCTACAGCAACACATAACACATCCCCTACACACTTTACCCACTGTGAACAAACTCATGGGTGGAACATGTAGGTGGACTTATGGGTGGGCCTTATGGGCATGCTTATGGGGCCCAGACCTTGAGCCGTGTAAAGGGCCCCAAAAAAATGTTGCTGCTTCCCGTTCTCCCAGAACATTTGTGACCGTAGTTACAAGCAGCCTCCAGAGAGCCTGTTCTACACAAGACCAGTGGAGCTAGACTGCAGCTAGAGCCCATCATCATCCTCATCTGGTTGTAAGGAGGCAATCTAGTATATTATTCATGGCACTAATCTCTAATTTACCTCACATTAAAGGGACACTGTCTTGGATGATGTTGCAGATAGCTGGAAGTTATGGATAAACATCCGACTGGCTTGATCCCAAAGAAGCATAAAGGTGACCCCTATAAAACCCTAAGAGCTCACCCTGACTGCTAAGCACATACAAGGGTCTCAGAGGTAGACGATTGCATGCCCTCGTGCCTAGACTGTCTGACACCTGAAAAACCTATAATAGTGAGGAGACACGACCACCGGCTCCCTGCACTTAATACGGAGGGAGTCAGGGTCACCTAGAATCAAGCCAGCAAGAAAACACAATACATGAAAGGACTTATCTGAACAAGCAGCAACAGAAGTCTCCAGCAGTGAACACTTTCAATCCAGGAAGTAGTATAAACCGCAAAGTGAGGCAGTATGGGGGGGAATATAAAGGAAAGAGGATTAGTCTAAATAGGTGACACCTGGGAGAAGGAAAGGAGATGACAAAGTGAAACCAAAACAAAGAACATCATGCAAGAGGTAGAAAAGGACGTCTGTCAAACCTTCTCCCAGAAGTGGCGGTGACACACTATAGTCCCCAGAACCACTGCAGCTTAATGCAGTAGCTCTGGTCTTTATAGCCTGTCCCTGCAGGCTTTTTATTGTAAACACGGCGGCACTGCAGCACTAGCGTTAGTTAATATGGCAGATCCTATGGGTAGGGCATTGTGATGTCACATGGGGAGGGGGGGGGGGGGCAGCAAAAATCCTTGTACCAGCCCTGGGGCACATATCTGGCATAACTACTGTGAGGGGGCACATATCTGGCATATCTACTGTGAGGGGGCACATATCTGGTATAAATACTGTGAGGGGACACATATCTGGCATATCTACTGTGAGGGGGCACATCTGGGCATAACTACAGTAAGGGGGCACATATCTGGGTATAACTACAGTGAGGGGGCTTATATCTGGGCATAACTACTGTGAGGGGGCACATATCTGGGCATAACTACTGTGAGGGGGCACATATCTGGGCATAACTACTGTGAGGGGCACATATCTGTCATAACTACTGTGAGGGGCACATATCTGACATAACTACTGTGAGGGGGCACATATCTGGTATAACTACAGTGAGGGGGCACATATCTGGTATAACTACAGTGAGGGGGCACATATCTGGTATAACTACAGTGAGGGGGCACATATCTGGGCATAACTACAGTGAGGGGGCACATATAAGATAAGATGCCTTTATTGTCACTGTAGAATACAATGTAATACAATGTACAATACAATGAAATGTTGTTTGGAGCAATCCTAGATGCCATGGACAGAGGAACAAGAACTGACATTTAAACTAAAGTATTACACTAGAAAAACAAACAAAAAACATTGCACTAGAAAGCATTACTATTCACAGTTCACAGCATATATATAGAAAGAGCAAAGTAGGAAGTGCTTATGAGTATATATACACACTGATCAGACACCACTGCAGACAAGAGATCATCATGGGGTCATGAATGCAGCAGTCACTTTCAGTCTGTGCTACAAAGGGAATGTAGCACCCTCACAGGATCTGGCAGAACAGAACCTGTTGCACAAGCCAGGGTAGGATACAATACAGAGAATATATAGCAGAGTTGATTAGCCCATTAGTCAAGCAGGGGCAAACGGAAACCAATATGTAACACTGGGCTTCAAGATAAGAAGCTGAATGGTCATTACTATGAACAAAATGTATTGCCACACTGGGGTATAAAACATCTTACAGTAAATATATGAGGGCCTGAAACTTATGGGTGCATCCCATGACCATTATATGGTACCCCGCACAAGGTGCAGTGGCTCACATGGATTCAGTAAAGTATAACTTGAACAGTAGGGCACAAACCTGGTAGTTACACACTGTAATAATGCACAGAACTTGGCGGTTAGCCACATACAGGCATGAAGCACAGAGCCTGGCATTATCAATAACAAGGGAACTGTCTCTATATGTGGTTTGGTACAGATGGTTTCCAACAGTATTGGGACAGTCTAAATACTGCAGATGGTTGCCACTGGTAACATCAGTGACAGCACTCTAGAGCAGGTCCATAGCATAGTCAGCAGTCCATAACAGCCGTGTCAGATCTTTAAGTCATTAGTCCTCTTAGCAGACTTAACTCCAACCATGGATCGTCCTCATTGCTATCAAGGTTCGGACAAGTGTGTGAAGCGCCGCATTACCAGGCCCAACTATCAGACTGCAGCTGGCACCCCCACTAGCAGGCTGCCAACAGTTTTCACTACTTTCACACAAAAAAAATGGAAACAAAATGTTTTTCTGTCACCACGTTCCACGAGCCATAGCATTTTTAATTTTCTGTTGAGGTAACTTTATGAGATTTAGTATTTTTTGTGTGACAATGTGTAGCTTTGTCCCTTTTATTTATTTTTTGGAAAGTGGAATGAACAAAAAAGCAAATATGGAAATGATTTATTTTATTAAATATATGTATAAATATATACGGTATACACTCACCTAAAGAATTATTAGGAACACCATACTAATACGGTGTTGGACCCCCTTTTGCCTTCAGAACTGCCTTAATTCTACATGGCATTGATTCAACAAGGTGCTGATAGCATTCTTTAGAAATGTTGGCCCATATTGATAGGATAGCATCTTGCAGTTGATGGAGATTTGAGGGATGCACATCCAGGGCACGAAGCTCCCGTTCCACCACATCCCAAAGATGCTCTATTGGGTTGAGATCTGGTGACTGTGGGGGCCATTTTAGTACAGTGAGCTCATTGTCATGTTCAAGAAACCAATTTGAAATTATTCGAGCTTTGTGACATGGTGCATTATCCTGCTGGAAGTAGCCATCAGAGGATGGATACATGTTCTCATTCTGTTTACGCCAAATTCGGACTCTACCATTTGAATGTCTCAACAGAAATCGAGACTCATCAGACCAGGCAACATTTTTCCAGTCTTCAACAGTCCGATTTTGGTGAGCTCGTGCAAATTGTAGCCTCTTTTTCCTATTTGTAGTGGAGATGAGTGGTACCCGGTGGGGTCTTCTGCTGTTGTAGCCCACCCGCCTCAAGGTTGTGCGTGTTGTGGCTTCACAAATGCTTTGCTGCATACCTCAGTTGTAACGAGTGGTTATTTCAGTCAACGTTGCTCTTCTATCAGCTTGAATCAGTTGGCCCATTCTCCTCTGACCTCTAGCATCCACAAGGCATTTTTGCCCACAGGACTGCAGCATACTGGATGTTTTTCCCTTTTCACACCATTCTTTGTAAACCCTAGAAATGGTTGTGCGTGAAAATCCCAGTAACTGAGCAGATTGTGAAATACTCAGACCGGCCCGTCTGGCACCAACAACCATGCCACGCTCAAAATTGCTTAAATCACCTTTCTTTCCCATTCTGACATTCAGTTTGGAGTTCAGGAGATTGTCTTGACCAGGACCACACCCCTAAAGGGATTGAAGCAACTGCCATGTGATTGGTTGACTAGATAATTGCATTAAGGAGAAATAGAACAGGTGTTCCTAATAATTCTTTAGGTGAGTGTATATGCATGTTTGTTCTACATGATATGGCTATAGTCAGTGTGGGGATTCGCTCTGGTAGTTAGTATAAGCGGACGCAGTACAGAGGCAAAATACAAGTTCGTAATTCAAACTTCAGTGTTTATTCACACATGATGCCAAAAACAAAATGTCACTTTTGCAGTGTTGGTGTTACTTGACACCCAATGGCAAGTTAATAAAACAAAAAAGTCACCTTGGTGGCAGTTCTGCCTCAGAAAGTTCAAATACAGGCTTTAGGCGGCCTGTTCCCCTGACACACGGGTCTCCGCTCTCCAGCCCAGCACAGGCCTCAGATCCCAGTACACAGACCTCCTGAGCTCCACTGTCAGACGAAGGTAATCCTCTCCACCTGGCAGCGCTGGCTGTTTTTTATGCCTGGCAAAACCCGGCCTGAAACGTGGGGATTAGTCACCCACCCAGCACTTTGACTACTCCCAGTAAGAGCCGTCCCGGATCAGCTATTACAGCCATGCTAAGTATTAAGGTGTCAAACAGCAACTGCTGCTGACACATAAAAAACGGCTCTTACTCCACCGAGGCCAGGAACCTTGGTGACACGTACCTATCATCCACGATGATTCATTGTACCTTCTTACATCAGGTATTAATGTCTTTGACTATGTACTTGCAACTAAATATTTCATTAATGATAGTTTAATGAAAATGATATTGTACCCGACTGTACATATACGGTTATAATTCTATTGTCCAATTGCCACCATGTAACTAAATATTCTAAGTTTCTCATGTGAAAGTGTTGGTATCTTAGAGATGTCTTGAGTCACCTGACATACCACACATTTTAATTTCCTCAGATGTGCAACTTCTAAAGATCTCCTAATGGTGCTGACCTTTAATGGTTAATTAGATGCATGATAACGGCACAAGTGTTAAATAATAAATATGTTGATCTAAATATTATACACATTGCACTTCTCTCTTCTAGTTCTTTAATACATCAGTTGATTAGTTTAAGAGAAATACTGACATAAAAATGTTTTGTGCATAGATAATACATTTTTCACATCCACGCTCAACTGTTTTCTTTGCAGACAGATCATATCTACACATTCTAGATTATTTTTTATAAAAGATATTGACGATATGAAAAAATCTAGTCTCAGACACCACTGTAAATACTGTACGCTCCTAGAATTGTTCAACCCTCTTTGAGCCTTTTTTAGGTTTTATTATGGAGTAGCACTAAAGCAGTTTCTGTAAAAATTAATTAAAAGCGTATCTACACTTTTGTTGACCATCTGGTGTGGTGCAACGGACATGTACATTGGGCAGATTTGATTTAGGGTAGTTTGTGGTTCAATGGTAGTATGTCTGGTGGTTTAGGTTTAATAAATAAGGTAATGCATTGCACAGTTGTCAAATGTGACAGGAAGTTGAATTTGATCAGATTGTCTCACACCAGTCATGCTCAGCATTTTGCTCTGCACCAAGGCAAACTATCTATGATCAGAGAGGGCATTTAGGCAAATTTTTTTTAGTCTTGTTTTTTGCTCCTTGTTTAACATCACAGTGTATACTACATTTTTCTATCTGGCAGAGTTCTGCAATAAAGTATACTTTAAACAATTTTTTTTTTTTGTTGTTCAGTGAAACCCTATGGTGAAAGTGTAAGGCATCAGTCTGAGTCATCTGTTTAGCATATACGTCAAGTGTATACATTAAACGTAGGACAAAAACCTGATGAAAACACGGCCTAAGCTGTAAAAAAAACTTTCTGCACTGAGATTCCCTTGTGTCAACTGCTAGAAATTACATTGATTCTATGTCATGAATAGAAGAAGAAGTTAAACATTGGCCACCCCCTCCAAGGGTCACATAGCAGTTCTGTGGTTTGCTCTGCACACTCCCTCTTCCCTTGATTGACAGGGCTAGAGATCAGCATGCTGAGGGCAGAGCTGTGTCCTAGCATGTACATATTATACTATACATAATATAGTATAATATATAATAATCAAACATACTATAATATATGATTATAAAAAAAACACTAATATGTATTAGCTTTCTAAGTATAGAACACCCAAATTTTTTCTCTTTTAAATAATTTTATTAAAGTCATAAAAAGCAATGACACAATTAATCAAAACATACAATATAATTTTCTCCCCAGACCCACCCCGATGATCCAAACCCCAACCACCCATCCCTGTGATGCGTCTCATTTTCTTTATCAAAAACTAAGCTTAATACAAAAAACAAACATAATTGGGTGGAGAGCGAGAAGGGAGAAAAAGGGGAGGGTCGCAAAACAAAGCCCTACCACTTTCAGTCTCCCCAAATCTTAGACAATTTACCTTTAGAATTCCCCTGGGTATACAGAATCTTCTCATAACTTTTGACCTTGTTAACCAAACAACACCAATCATTGAGTTTTGGAGTGTTTTGAGAAGACTAGACTTGGGTAATTAATAGTCTGGCCAGGAACATAATTTTAACCAAGAGAGTCTTTTGATGCTAATGGCAGATTACATTACTAATTTCATTCAAGATCCAACACTCAAGGCTCATCGGAATTACTATCTTAAATTTTTGGGTAATAAAATTGCAAATTGAATCCCAATATATTTTTAAAGCTGGACACAACCAGAAGAGATGGAGAAAATCTACCCCCTGTGACCCGCAGTGGGGGCAATTTGAGGAATCTCGTAAACCACATTTATTAAGCCAAATCGGCGTGATATATACTCTATGTTTTATAATAAACTAAATCAATATATGATTAAAGTTGTGAGAAACCAATTTCAGGTGAGTTAATATATTTCCCCATCCCTGTGCTGTAACCTTCGGACAATCATTTTCCCAGGCCCTCTGACCCGGTGATACACCTCTAGAAAAAAAAGTGACTTAACAAGTAATTTATATATTTGGGACATCTTACCCTTATAACCAGAAGATCCCAAGACAACATTCAAAGGTGAAGTGTCCATATCCAAAAGAGTTACTTGTTTAGCCCTTAACAGGGCTGAACGTAACGGACAATATCGAAACCAACTTAAATTTTCAAAGGGAGATCGGTTCACCAAGGTCTTCCATAAGGCACTTTTCTCCCAATGACAATATAAAAGTAACTGCCCAGCAATAAAATAACCCTTGAAATAGGGAAGATTCAGTCCTCCCTGTTCCAATGGTTTATAGAAATAGTCCAATTTGAACCTAACTCGCTTTCTTCCCCAGAGTAAGTCATTCATCATCTTTCAAGGAGTTTGAAGAACTTGTACTCGATCCAGACTGGGGAGTTCCTAAGAATGTAAAGGAGTTGGGGCAAGATCACCATCTTAATTAAAGATACTCAGCTCTGGTAAAAAATAATTGCGACCAAATAGCAATTTTAGATCTTAGCTTGCTTATCAGTGGTATCAAATTAATCTGAATATAATCCTCAATCCTGGGTGACATCATCATACCAAGATATTATACAGTTTCGGTTTAGCATTGTAATGAGGACCTCACTCAAGTATTCAAAATTATCTAATAGCATAAGTGTAGTTTTAGTCCAGTTAATTTCAAGTCCAGAGACTTCCCCGAAGTGTCACGGAACCATGAACCAGACGTACAACAAGGGATAAGTGAAAATAAGAAGGCTTTATTGAAAATAAAGCTGTAAAGCAAAAGTCCAAACGGATGGCGAAACCGAAGCAGAGTCTTTGCGAAGCCAGAGGTCAGGAACCAGAAGGGTAGTCAGACGAAGCCAGGATCAGGAACCAGCAGGGTAGTCAGACGAAGCCAGGATCAGGAACCAGCAGGGTAGTCGGACGAAACCAGGATCAGGAACCAGCAGGGTAGTCGGACGAAACCAGGATCAGGAACCAGAAGCAGCAGCAGCAGTCTAGAAGCATGTGAACACAGGAGGACCAAGCAAGGAACTGAAGCCACAGACCTCCTATATATATATGAGCTGGGCATCCAGCTCCTCCCAGTGGGAAGGAGGAGCCGCAGGGTGGGAGGCTACAAGAAACCCAGAAACCAAGATGGCCGCCAGCACATGTCAAACGAAGGAGAACAGCAAGAAGGTAAGACCATGACAGTACCTCCCCCTCAAGGGCCCCTCCTCCGCGGAGTAAAGAACGGTTTCTGAGGGAAGCGTGCGTGGAAGGCTCGGAGCAAGGCAGGAGCATGGACATCTGCGGAGGGAACCCAGGAACGCTCCTCTGGACCATAACCACGCCAATGGACCAAAAACTGCACCCGACCGCGGACCAGGCGTGAGTCCAGGATATTGCTCACCTCATACTCCTCACGATTACCCACTTGGACCGGACGAGGCCGAGGAACCGAGGAAGTGAAACGATTACACACCAGTGGCTTCAACAGGGAGACATGAAACACGTTGGAGATCCGCATGCCAGGAGGAAGCGCAAGGGCATAGGCTACCGGGTTTACCCTGCGAAGCACTCGGAAGGGACCAACAAAGCGAGGCGCCAGCTTGGGAGTGGGCACTCGAAGGTTGAGGTTGCGGGTGGACAACCATACACGGTCTCCGACCTGGTAGGAAGGAGCAGGCGCTCGTCTGCGATCAGCCTGGAGTCTCTGGCGCTGCGCAGAGACCTCAAGGGACTTCTGGATCAGTACCCAAGAAGCACGTAGGACGGAAAGGTGATCCTCCACAGCCGGAATATCCTGGGGAGAGAATACCTCCGGTAACACGGCAGGTTGGAACCCATAATTGGCCATGAAGGGAGACGTCCCAGAGGAAGAGTTCACCGCCGTGTTCCTGGCAAACTCAGCCCAAGGCAGGAGGTCAACCCAATTGTCTTGGTGATCGGAGACATAGCAACGAAGGAATTGCTCCAAGGCCTGATTGGATCGTTCTGCGGCCCCATTGGACTGAGGGTGGTAGGCCGAGGAGAAGGAGAGATGAATCCCCAACTGGGAGCAAAAGGCGCGCCAGAACCTGGACACAAACTGACTCCCCCGATCCGACACAATCTCCTTGGGCAAACCGTGCAAGCGGAAGACCTCCCTGGCAAAAATCGTGGCCAACTCTTGTGCAGAGGGTAACTTCTTGAGAGGAACACAGTGGCACATTTTGGAAAACCGATCCACAATCATGAGAATGACCGTATGGCCTCGGGATGCAGGGAGGTCCACAATGAAATCCATCCCCAGGTGTGACCATGGGCGCTCCCCGGTGGCTATGGGTTGCAGAAGGCCCAACGGAAGGTGCCGAGGGGACTTACTCTGGGCACAAACGGAGCATGCCGCTACATATGCGGCGATGTCGGAACGTAGGGAAGGCCACCAGAACAGACGTGAAACAGCCCAGGACAGCTGATTCTTTCCAGGATGCCCCGCGGTCTTGGAGTTATGGTAGGTTCGCAACAACCGAGTGCGCAACTCCTCAGGCACAAAACATCTGCCGTTGGGTCTCCCAGAGGGAGCACCAGATTGAGCCGCCAAAATCTTCTCACCCAGGGGAGAGGTCAGGCTGGTGCGAATGGCGGCCAAGATCTGATTCGGAGGTATGACCGAAGTCGGAATCGACTCCTCCCTGGACAGCTCGGAGTACTGCCGTGATAAGGCATCCGCCCTGATGTTCTTGGAACCGGGTAGGTAGGAGACCACGTAATTAAAACGTGACAAGAACAGAGCCCATCTGGCCTGACGTGGTGTCAATCTCTTGGCCTCAGAAAGGTAGGTCAGATTCTTGTGGTCCGTCAGGATGAGGACCGGAACCACCGAACCCTCGAGCAAGTGCCTCCATTCTTTAAGGGCCTGCACGATGGCCAATAACTCCCTGTCACCAATCTGATAGTTGCACTCCGCGGAAGACAGTTTCCGGGAGTAAAACCCACAAGGAAGCAGAGGACCCTCTGGTGTTCTACGCTGAGACAGAAGGGCGCCTACTCCCGTCTCAGACGCGTCCACCTCGAGGACAAAGGGCAACCCAGGGTTGGGATGCGACAGAATCGGAGCCGACACAAAGGCGGACTTTAGAGCCTCAAAAGCTCGGATGGCCTCGAGCGGCCAGACCTGGGAATTACTGCCCTTCCTGGTCAGATCCGTGAGAGGCTTGGCTAGCATGGAAAAGTCCCTGATGAACTTCCGATAATAATTGGCGAAGCCCAAAAAGCGCTGCAGGGAACGAAGACCACTGGGCTGGGGCCACTGTAAGACAGCCGAAACCTTCTCAGGATCCATGGAGAACCCCTCAGCGGAAATGATGTAGCCTAAGAAGGTTACCTGGGATCGGTGAAATTCGCATTTCTCAAGCTTACCGAACAGCTTGTTCTCTCGTAACCGTTGCAACACTCGTCTGACATCCAGAATGTGGGCCTCCATGGATTCAGAATATACCAAGATGTCATCCAAATAGACCACCACACACTGCTGCAACAGGTCACGGAAAACATCATTGATGAATTCCTGAAAGACTGCGGGCGCATTGCACAACCCAAAGGGCATAACCAAGGATTTATAATGACCGGTCCTGGTGTTAAACGCGGTCTTCCACTCATCGCCCGCCTTGATCCTTACCAGGTTATATGCCGCCCTCAGGTCGAGTTTGGTAAAGACCGTGGCCCCTTTAAGGCGATCGAACAGCTCGGAAATCAAGGGTATCGGGTAAGCGTTCTTGATCGTGATGCGATTGAGACCCCTGTAATCGATGCAAGGCCTCAACTCACCGCCCTTCTTTTTCACAAAGAAAAATCCAGCCCCTGCCGGGGACGAGGATTTGCGAATGTGTCCGCGTGAAAGCGCCTCCCTCACGTACTCCTCTATGGCCTCATTCTCTGCTACCGACAGTGGATAGACTTTGCCACGAGGAGGAACGGCACCAGATTGTAACTCTATGGCACAATCGTATGGGCGGTGCGGAGGTAGGGCAACCGCGCGCACCTTATCGAATACATCCCGGTACTCCTCGTATTCAGGAGGCAACAGAGAGTCCGAGGAAGTACACAGCAACTTGACAGACCCATGGATGCAACTAGCCCCACACTGCGGTGACCACGAGAGGATCTCGGCCGATCTCCAATCGAAAGTCGGATTATGCTTCCGGAGCCAGGGGTACCCCAAGACCACCGAGTAGTGTGGAGACGAAATAACCTGGAGGCAGACCGACTCTCTGTGAACGGCACCAATGGCTATCCCCACTGGAAGGGTCTCATGAGTCACGTGTGGCGGCAGAAGGGGTCTGCCGTCTATCGCCTCAAGAGCCAGTGGGGAACCTCGAGCCTGCAGAGGAATGGAATTGGCGGCAGCGAACACATTATCAATGAACAAACCACCAGCACCAGAGTCCACCAACGCCTGGGTCGTCACCGAGCCCCCGACCCAGGAGAGGACAACAGTGATCAGTGGTTTGTCAACACGGGAAACCGGGGACGAGGAGACTCCACCCAAGATCTGCCCCCGACAGGATCTCAGGTGCGAGCGTTTCCCGGACGGTTCGGACATGCCAACCGAAAATGCCCACCGAGACCACAGTACATGCATCGGCCCTCGCGTCTCCGGAGTACCCTCTCCCCCTCGGACAGGCGAGCAAACCCCAGCTGCATGGGTTCACCCCCAGACAAGTCATCCCCAGGAGGCGTGGGAGGAGAGGGAGGCACGGGTGGGACAGCAAACGTAGGCGCCAATCTGTTAGAAAACCTCCGCAGGCTCTCCTTAAAGGAAGGTCTCTCCCTGAGTCTGGTGTCAATCAAAATCAGGAAAGAAATAAGAGACTCGAGCTCCACTGGTAGGTCCTTAGCTGCAACCTCATCCTTCAAGGCATCCGAGAGACCATGAGAGAAAGCAGCGACCAGAGCCTCATTATTCCAGCCCACCTCTGCTGCCAGGGTACGAAGCTCAATGGCGTATTCAGCTACGGATCGTGAACCCTGTCTGATGGACATAAGGAGCTTCGCAGCAGAGGCAGCACGAGCCGGCACATCGAATACCTTCCGAAGAGAAGCAACAAAACCGGAAAACTCGGCAACCACCGAATTGTTGTTCTCCCATAAAGGGCTGGCCCAGGCCAAGGCCTTGTCCGAGAGCAGCGAGATCAAGAAGCCCACCTTTGATCTCTCAGTGGAAAAGGCATGTGGCAGCAACTCGAAATAAATGCCCACCTGGTTAAGGAAACCTCGGCACTGAGTTGGCTCTCCCCCAAAGTGCTGTGGAAGAGGGGCAGAACCGGTCATACCCCGAAACACCGCAGGTGCAACAACAGGTGTCGGGGTAGACTCTGGCGCAACAACCGGAGCGGCAGTAGGAGCGGGCCCAGGAGCGACAACCGACCCATCGGCAACGGGAGCGAAATGAGCCGTGCGTTCAAGCAGGGTTTGCAATGCCACAGCGAACTGACCCAACAGGTGATCCTGCTGATCAAGTCTGGCAACCAGCGTGGGTAGCGAGGATGGCCCTGTACCGTCAGAATTCATGGCTTGGTCCTAATGTCACGGAACCATGAACCAGACGTACAACAAGGGATAAGTGAAAATAAGAAGGCTTTATTGAAAATAAAGCTGTAAAGCAAAAGTCCAAACGGATGGCGAAACCGAAGCAGAGTCTTTGCGAAGCCAGAGGTCAGGAACCAGAAGGGTAGTCAGACGAAGCCAGGATCAGGAACCAGCAGGGTAGTCAGACGAAGCCAGGATCAGGAACCAGCAGGGTAGTCGGACGAAACCAGGATCAGGAACCAGCAGGGTAGTCGGACGAAACCAGGATCAGGAACCAGAAGCAGCAGCAGCAGCAGTCTAGAAGCATGTGAACACAGGAGGACCAAGCAAGGAACTGAAGCCACAGACCTCCTATATATATGAGCTGGGCATCCAGCTCCTCCCAGTGGGAAGGAGGAGCCGCAGGGTGGGAGGCTACAAGAAACCCAGAAACCAAGATGGCCGCCAGCACATGTCAAACGAAGGAGAACAGCAAGAAGGTAAGACCATGACACGAAGGATTTAACTAATTGGACAACTCTTGGAAGAGTAGTATTGGTTTGGTTTGTAAAAAATAGTACATCGTCCACGTATAGAGAAATCCGATCCCCTATTCCGGATACTCCAAAACCCTCTATGATTGTATCTGGTCTAATACTGAGTGCTAAGGGCTCAATATACAGTAGATATCAAATAATAATAGTGATAGGGGACAACCTTGTCGAGTACCTCTAGACAACGAAAAGCTAGGAGACAAGCTACCATTGATGTTCAATCTCGCAGTGGGAGAGTTATACAGAACTCTAACCATACTAATAAACCTGGGGCCAAATCCCATCCTTTCTAATACCTTCCAGAGGAAATTCCACTCCATCCTGTCAAACGCCTTAGCCTACATGCACACGACCGTATGTGTTTTGCTGTCTGCAAATTGCAAATCCGCAAAAAAAAACTAACGGATGCCATCAGTTTTTTTTTGCGGATCCATTGTAACAATGCTTAAAACAGACAAGAAGAGGACATGTTCTATTTTTTTTGCGGGGCTACAGAATGGACATACTGATGCGGACAGCACACGGTGTGCTGTCCGCATTTTTTACGGACCCATTGAAATGAATAGGTCCGCATTCTATCCACATAAAAAACGGAATGGACACAGAAACAAAATACGTTTGTGTGCATGTAGCCTTAGAGGCAACCAGTGACAGGATGGATCGGGAGTCTGTATGTTTGCAAAAAAAATATGTAAATTATGATGGGTACCTTTATTGGGGATAAATCCATTCTGATCAGGGTGTATAATGGAGGAAATTACCTTGGAGAGCCTAGTGTCAAGCATCTTTGCCAGAAGCTTAACATCAGTATTTAGGAGAGATATCGGTCTATAGGACTCCATGTCCAAAGGATCCTTTTCCTTTTTTAGTATTAATACAATTACTGCCTCAACTATTGACTCTGCTAGAAAAAACCCCACTAGGGAGTTGTCAATTACCCTCAGAAAAAATGGAAATATAACGTCACCGTACTTGAGATAAAACTCATAGGGGGGGCCGTCTGAACCAGGAAAGAAGTTTTCCGAACAAGCCCCTAATGCTGCCTCTAACTCCCGTGAGGAAAATTCTGCCTCAAGGGAGTTCTTCTGGGCCTCGGTAAGGGCTGGGAACTTAATGGAGTTCGAATAAGCCTCCATCTCTTCATCAGTTTTATTATTGCTAGATGTATATATTTCTGCAAAGTGCTTGGTAAAGGCTCCCTTTATTTTCTCCTGATTTGCAGTGATACTACCCTCAGGTAATCGAATACTACCCATTTGTATTTTTTTTTACTCCTGATTAGATGTCACCTTTTCCTGAAGTTTTCCTGGGCGCCCTGCTTCAAAGAATTGTTTTTGTCCCCTAAAAAAAGAGCCTTTGCTGGACCTTGTCCTCCTGTACTCCTGACTAGCCCTCTGGATAACTTCCCTATTTTTGTCTGTTTTTTCCCTAGAAAACTGCTCCATGCCATAAGACACTGCCGCTTTTAAGGCCCTTTCTTTCCTCCCATACCCCCTTAGATCGAAAATGGTACTAATAAACAACCCCCTAACCGTAGCCTTAAACGCATCCCAAACCGATTGGATTTTAGCTGATTCATAATTAACCTTCCAATAGTGTTTCATCTCCTGTTTAAACCCTTACTGGCTCTCCCTGATGGACAACTATGATTGGATGAATCTAAAGGGGGGTACTAACGATTCACTATCATCAGGCAAGATAACTTCAAGGAATACCGGAGTGTGATCTGATATCAACCTAGCCTCATATCTCATGCTCTTAATATATCTCAGAAATTTCTCATTTACCAATGCCAAATCAATCCTGGACATACAATTCCCAGATCTAGACACACAAGAGTAAGCGCTTCTTCCCTGTCCCAGGACGCTCCTTACATCAACAAGGCCCGACTCTTGACAGAATCGAGTCAATGGAGACCCCTGATTGGGTACAAACGCCCAATGTTTCCATCCATAGTCATCAGATCGATGTTGGGATTAATAACACAGTTGAAGTCCCCTTTTACTAGGGTAAGACAATCTGGCCACTTCTCCATAAATATTAATCGATTAGGTAGATAAAACGAGAAAGGGGGAGGGATGTAAATAAAAGCTAAAATGGATAATCTGCCAAAAAGTTTCCCACGTAAAAAAACAAACCACCCCTGCTTATAAATAGAAGATGCCGTGCAGACAAAATCAATCCTGTTATGTATATACACACAGACACTCTTCTAGAGTGGCTGGTAAAAGTGGAATGGTATGCCTGCGCGACCCATCCCAAACTGAATTGTGTCGCAGTCTCTTCCGTAAAATGAGTTTCCAATAGATAAATAACCACAGGTAGATGTCTCTGAACCAGATCAAACATGACCTGTCTCTTTAGTTTATCCCCAAGTCCCCTTACATTCCATGTTAAAACTTTAACAGACATATGGTCAACTATTCAGTAGCAGTCCCTTGCAAACCCCACCCCTCTAGCTCGTCCATCCTAAGAGACACATCGCATTCCGCCCCCCATGTCCCATTACACCCCACCCCCAGACCCCCATGATCCGTAACTAAGAGAAACAGGAAAAAAAAAAGAAAAGATTTTCAGTTTCAAACATTGTTCCGGTCTAGCCAATCAGTGGCTAGATCCGGGGTGTCAAAAAAATGTACTACTCCATTAAACGTAACCCTCAATTTGGCTGGATACAAAAAGGAGTATTTATTTATTTTTTATGTCCTTGCCCTGGAGACGTTTTTTACAGCCAGAAAGGTACGACTCTTATCTTGAACGTCTTTCGTGAAGTCTGGGAAAAACGAGAGTTTTCTACCGTTATATAAAACAGAAGGGCACTCCCGTGCTCGCTTTAAGATCATATCTCTGTCCCGAGAAACAAGCATCTTTACCAGTAATACCCTTGGCTGCCTTCCAGGAATCAATTTACCACTAGGAATTCGATGGGCCCTTTCAATTAGAAACAAAAGTGAAAAATGTTCCTTCCAAAAGTTCTCAAATTATGGATTGTATCATTCTTGCCGGATTTTTTCCCCTACACCCTCAGGGAGCCCAAGGATTCGGACGTTATATCTTCTCAACCTATCTTCCAGGTCCACAGCTTTTTTTTTCCAAGTTATTATAATCCATTTTCAAGGTGGCAGATTCAGCCTTTAATACTTTTACTTCTTGCTCTAAGACGCTCACAGGCTTTTCTATATCAATGACTCTGTCTCGTATCTTTGTCAAGTCATCTTTTATTATGGCCACGTCTGTCTGGACTTTCCCCAGTTGTACCGCAATATCTTGTATCACTTTTCCATTGTTTTTAACCATTGATAGAATCTCCTAAGGGCTCTTTCACACCTGCGTTGTTGTGTTCCGGCATAGAGTTCCGTCGTCGGGGCTCTATGCCGGAAGAATCCTGATTATCCTAATGCATTCTGAATGGAGAGAAATCCGTTCAGGATGCATCAGGATGTCTTCAGTTCCAGAACGGAACGTTTTTTGGCCGGAGAAAATACCGCAGCATGCTGCGCTTTTTGCTCCGGCCAAAAATCCGGAACACTTGCCGCAAGGCCGGATCCGGAATTAATGCCCATTGAAAGGCATTGATCCGGATCCGGCCTTAAGCTAAACGTCGTTTCGGCGCATTGCCGCATCCGACATTTAGCTTTTTCAGAGTGGTTACCATGGCTGCCGGGACGCTAAAGTCCTGGCAGCCATGGTAAAGTGTAGTGGGGAGCGGGGAGCAGTGTACTTACCGTCCGTGCGGCTCCCCGGGTGCTCCAGAGTGACGTCAGGGCGCCCCAAGCTCATGGATCATGTGATCACATGGATCACGTCATCCATGCGCATGGGGCGCTCTGACGTCATTCTGGAGCGCCCGGGGAGCCGCACGGACTGTAAGTATACCGCTCCCCCGCTCCCCACTACTACTATGGCAACCAGGACTTTAATAGCGTCCTGGGTGCCATAGTAACACTGAACGCATTTGGAAGACGGTTCCGTCTTCAAATGCTTTCAGTACACTTGCGTTTTTCCGGATCCGGAGTGTAATTCCGGCAAGTGGAGTACACGCCGGATCCGGACTACGCAAGTCTGAAAGAGGCCTTAGATGGAGAGAGCTCTCCCATTGGAGAATCCAATCTCTCCCCCTCTCCACTCTGAGGGCATTCATCCACTGGCTCTTCCGGTCTAAATTCAGAAATGTTCTCATATTTATCTCCTGCTTTCTCTTTTGTCCAGCCCTGGTGCTTTCTCTTTTGTCCAGCCCTCTTTTGTCCAATTGGTGATTAAATTTTTTTTAGGAGACTCTATCCGTCTCTGTCCTGGCTTAAGTGATGCCGAGTCTGTTGAGTGCCAAATTCTGCTTAGGGGCCATATTCCCTCCGCCCTTTTTTTTCCCCTTCCTCCTCTTCACTCCCTCTCCTCACCTCTCTTTATTGTCTCCTTATTTTCAATATGCTTCTTACTCCTTTTTTAAAGGCTCCAACTTTGAACGTATAGTCCTTTTAGTATATCAACAGACAAAACAAGGGCTGTATAACTATACACAAAGTAAATTAAGGGAGGGGGAGGGAACATGGATCGGCACAAGGGGAACAACATTAAAAGGATCTCACAACACTGCTGCGTTTTCAGGCTCCTGCCCAACTTCTGATCCAGGGATACCGAGGGGAACAGGGAACACTTGCCCCAGCAGTTGCAGGCTGAAATTCTGATGATGACACAGAACGAAGCTGAGCACAGATACAGGCAGGCGGACGAAAAGCAGGGGAGCAGGCTATTGACCACTGGACAATACAGACATGAATGCACAGGCTGAGCGCCCCACAACAGTAACCAAACTTGACAGAAGCCAGCGGTAAAGCGGAGTCAGCGATACAGGAGGTAGACGCCAGAGAGTGTGAGAGACTGGGGGGAGGGCAGATGCAGGGAGACAAACGGAGAAACAAGCGGGACATCAAGCGGGGGAGACCTTCAATAAACAAGGGGAGTTTCCTCAATCCACGGGCTTTAACACGCGTCCTGAAGGCCGTAGTCCAGCAAGGAGGCGCTCCTTCATGGCAAGAAGACGCCATGGGAGGCCAGTTAGGGAAGAGGAGAAGGAAGAGATGTCACTTCCTCACGTCATCACTGATTACATCCTGAGAAAACCACTATTCTTAATATGATAAGGCTGTAGCCTGGAGGTTCAAATCCCAGAAGAGACTTCTAGATTTTTTTCTCCCTCAATTAACCTATATTAATACTCTTACTATATTGAGAGTAGAGGCTATACTTAGAAAGCTAATACATATTACTGGTGTCTTTATAATCATAGACTGTGCCTGTGAATAAATCAGCAAAATGTATTAGCTTTCTAAACATACAAAACCTCTATTCTCGATAGAGTAAGGCTATAGCCTTTTATTATGGGTTAAATGAGGGAGGAAAGAAAATAACTGAAAAATCTATAAGTCTCTCCTTGGACTTGAACCTGGGACATCTACATGCCTTATCATATTGAGAAGGTTGGTTGTCTATACTCAGCAAGCTAATACATATTACTAGTGTCTACAATCATATATTGTGCCTGTGAATAAACCAGTAATATGTATTAGATTTCTAGGCATAGTAAAGAAAGCTCTATTCTCAACATGGTAAGGTTATAGTAAGTAGTGTATATGATATTTACATGCTAGGACACATGGCTTCACCATGCTAATGTCTAGCCCTGTCACTCAAGAGGAGAGAGAGGAGTGTGCAGAGCACAGGGGTGTTACAAAAGCAGTGCTCCAAGGATTTAGCCTCACCCCCTAGTGTTCGAACTTGGTAATTTGCATATGAATAAGAACACATATCTGCAGCTGTTTAACATACAAATAAAAAGAGGTATCATTTTAATTAGCATGATCAACCCTAACAATATGCCTGGTTTAATAGAGCTGATTATGCTGACAGGGGCTTTTTAAAAGAAAAGAAAAGTCTGACATGATATATGTTGATATCAGGCTTTACACAAGAAATTCTGTATACTGTGGTACTTTTTATATCTGCCTCATTTATTTCATTTCCTATTTGTATTTATATCTCACTACAATATTCCAAACCTCTGAACAAAAAAAATCAAATATTAGTCACTGTCTCTAAAGGACCACAATCAAATGTCCCATAACGTGTGTATATAGGCACACATCCATGCCTATTCTAGATGTCATTTTTTTAATTCAATGAAGGCAAACATCGTCTTGGACCGAGATTACAAAAATTCAGCTGGTAACAGGCTCATGTTTGCCTTGTACTTTGAGTGTGAAGTACTATAGAGTATCATGATTCACCGTAAGAGCGGCAACACTAAATAGTCAAAGTTTGAAATAATGCATTCATTACGGTGGATGCACTCTGTTTTATTATAGCTCCATTTAGTAGAGACCCATAATAAGGACTTCCATGGATACACTGTACTATATTTCCATATGCCCCCAACATTAAATCAGGTATTCAGAGCTAGAAGCATAGGGAGGGAATATCTCTGTACATACTGTGCCTGATGGTGCAATGCTCATATGTGTGAGCCCCTAGTGTTACTTGTCAGAAAAGCAGAGATATAGTATAATTATGAGCTAGAGTATGAATAAAACCGCCGATACACATATCCCTAGGTATAACATCTATTTCAGCACCACGGACAGTGGCAGAATCATGGAAAACCTGCAGAAAATGGTCTATTTGAAAGAAACAGTTAAGACAAAAACAGATTTTATAATGCAAAATTCTCAGCCTCGTGGTAAGAGAATCACATTTTCAATTACATAAATAAGAAGAGAATAGAATTAGAGTATGGGCCAGTATATATTTTTTAATTAGCAAAAAAAAAAAAAAAGTGGCGTTACCCTTGAAAGGGATCAGTTACTGTGTTCATGCTGTTCTGTCTAAAGACATCATGAGTAGGAAGGGTGTTCTGTATTTAACTAAGTGCTGTGTAGATGTGTGCCTGATGGGCAGCTCCCCTCTGCCTTCCTCTACTTTCTTGGGATACATTTGTCTCACAACAGTTGTGTTGAAATCACATACAGTAATGTATTCCTACAGTATAAACGGCAGCAGTTGTGAGACCAATTCTGTTTGTAGCAAAACAGTCACGTTCTTCCCATTGAAGTGTATGTTCAGACAACTCACCTGGATTTGCTCTGCTTATCTGAGGCTCTGCTCACACTGTATGCGAGTTCCTTTTTGTCAGGTTACTGCTGCTCTCAGATGACAAGAATATCCTAATATGCTAATAAAACAAAATAGAAAAAAAAAAAATCCATTAGCATATGTTACTAAACAAACCATAATGAAGCTGTCATGTGCAAAATGACAACAACGGCATGATCAAAGCCTAAGTTGTGCTGAGATTTCCGTTAATAATTTAAATCATAACGCTGTGCTAAATCTGACCCACCACTAGCTTGTTTCACATGTTGGGTTTGGAAACACTCCGCGTGATGGCCCCATATCCCCGGCTAAACACTGCTCCGATTACCCAAACTCACAGCATCAAAATGATTCTTGATGCTGCGAGTTTCTGCCCGACAGCGTGTCTACTGTACTGTACTCAATGCCTTGACTACAGTAAAGTAGACCCACGGTCAGGCAGGAACTGACAGCATCATAAATTATGATTTTGGGTTACCGGAGCAGTGTTCGATGTGGGAAATGCTGCCGTCACATGTAGAGTGCCCTGGATAGAAGACACTAATGTGTATCTGGCCTGATAACAAGATCTATTGGATTCAATAGTGGTTTCCATTGTTGTGAGATGAAGCATAGCATTGCATTTAGAATTATATTTGCATTTAGCATTATATTTCCTGGTAAATCTGACAGAATCTGCAGTTGGAGGCTACAAACTGAGCGTCCGAACAAAGAGGTGGACCTAAACAAAGCTCCCCTACAGTATCATATAAATATATATATGAATCAGGTTTTCAAAATTTTTAGATGGAGTATAGTCATAAGACAGGGAAATATATGGTCAGAAAAAAATAAATAAATTACATTTTGTGTATTTTTTTCTGTGCTGAAATTGACCGGTCATGTGGATTTTGTTGCTGCAGATGTTTTGCGCATATTTGCTGTGCGAAGGGTAAGATTGGGGAATCAAAATCCACAACAAAATCTGTGGATTTTGGGTCGGAAACGCAGAGAAATCCATGTGGAAAATCTGTTTGTAAACCCACACTCCTGCGCAGGTAGCCTAGATGTTCCATATTCTGGAGTTGGACAGTGGAATATTCTGCTCTTAAAAGGCTATAGACCCTTTGACATTTGAAAAAGTGTTACCTTGCAATGAAAATGTTGTACTAAGCTTCATTGCAATCTTTATTCCTTCATTTATTTACAGATCACCTGATTTTAAGTTTGCAACTTGATCTTAGTTTCAGAATTTCCTCATGGGGGGGATGGGGGGGTGACCCTTGAAATTATGTGTGTGGAAAAGGGTTGAAATGAAGTGCACCCCCTCTTGCAAGAAAACATATATTCTTTGCAGTTGCCATGAATTACCATTTGACCCTGTTGCAGTGGTCATTCCACCTAGTTGAACTGTTGGCCTAATATAAGAATGAAGCCTGAATAATTATGGCAATAATCTAATATAGATGACTGGCACTCCTGTGACTTCCCCACTTTTTTTGCCGCTGTAACAGAACTTGTGCTGAATCCTCCTTTGGTGCTGCTCTAAGTAGCATAATAGCTCAATTATCTATACAAAAAAAAGATAAAGTTGACATGGCACTCACCAGACGAAATGAGGCAAGACGAAGTGCATACTAGCAGGAAGCGGCCGTCACCAATATGCCCAGGTCTTCATGTACCTGCAAGTTGCAATAAAGAAGGTATTTAACACTCTGGTGAGTGCCATGTGAACTTTATTTATTTTTTGTATGGATAATTATGCCAATATGTTTATTGCATTCTATTATATCTCCCTGCATTCCCATATGGCTACGTCACGTTATTTATGTGATGTTATGTGCTAAATATGTGCTGTGTTGATCTACTTACTGTAGTAAGGAAGGTAAGGAAGGTAAAATGTCCTCTTTGGAAAGGCCCTGGACATGGCTGTCCAAGCCCTCATGCATTCGGCCTTTAGCTGGCCGTGCCCGTATCGCGGCCCACAAACAGCGGGTCTGCAATATGAGGGCATCGGCCGTGTGCTCACCGCATCACGGATGCGAACCTGTTCACTTGAATGGGTCTGCATTCTAGAAGGTACGGTGCGGAACGTAGGCACAGAAGTACTACGGAGTGCTTCCATGGGGTGTCTGTCCGTGCCTCCACGCCGCAAAAAATTAAAACATGTTCTATTTTTTTGCAGTGCAGACAGATCACGGACCCGTTCAAATTGAACGGGTCTGCAGCAGCCACACGGATGTCGCCCGTGCATTGGGGAACGCAAATTGCAGTCCCCAATGCACAGAATGGCCGAGCAATGGCCGTGTGCATGAGGCCTTATGGCGGAAAATATCACACAGCCTGCAATTTCATATTGCCATACTAAGGCTATGTTCACATCTCCGTTTTGGAGATCTCTGCGCAAACGCCTTGAAAAATAATTTTTTTTTCTTTAGTCGCCATATTCTGACCCCTATGACTGTTTTGTACCTAGGTGCATGGAGCTGTGTGAGGACTCAATTTTTGCCAGCTGATCTGTACTTTTCAGTGATACCATTATAAGGAGTGTTCAATAATTTTTTATAATTTTTTTTTGTGGGAGGAGAAGCGACCAAAAAACAGCGAATATCCATATATATATATTTTTATTTTTTTTATTTTGGGGTAAGGGGGGATCTGAATTTATATTTTATTTTCTTAATTTATAAAAACAGGGTTTTTTGTTTTTTACACTTTTTATAGTTTCCATAGGGAACTATAACAAGCAATCATTGGATTGCTATTCTCAAAGACTCCAATGGAGTTTTACTGTGTTTCTATGGAGCCCTGCCACAGTCAGGGGCTCCATAGAAATTACTATGCAGCAGCCTCTTCTCATACAGGAGGACAGGGGCTGCTGCTAACAAGCTCTGGCTCTCCCGGTCACCAGGGGGAGCTGGAGCACACTTGGAAGCGTGCACTTCTGGGTTTTCAAGCGCTCAGATGTCGTGGTTAGGTTTGACCACAGCATCTGAAGTGTTAAATGTCCGCAACCGGCATTACCGCCAGTCGCCGACAGTAGCCACGGGTGCCTGCTGTATGAAACAGCAAGCACCACGTAGCTATGGCGCCCACTCCGCTCGCCCCTTTAGCTGCCAGCTTGATATAAATCTAGTGGAACAATGAATGAAGAGATCTCTGGATCCATGTGAGGTACAGGGCTGGTTTTAGCCTTGTTAGAAAGAGATTTTCATTTTTTTTCATAAGTCATAGGATAACCCCTTTAACCGCCTCTGGACCGCCTAACGCAGGATCGCGTTCTGGAGGCGGCAGCTCTGCGCAGAGTCACGCATATACGCGTCATCTCGCGAGGCGCGAGATTTCCTGTGAACGCGCGCACACAGGCGCGCGCGTTCACAGGATCGGAAGGTAAGCGAGTGGATCTCCAGCCTGCCAGCGGCGATCGTTCGCTGGCAGGCTGGAGATGCGATTTTTTTTAACCCCTAACAGGTATATTAGATGCTGATCACCCCCCTGTCATTGATCACCCCCCTGTAAGGCTCCATTCAGACGTCCGTATGTTTTTTACAGATCCACGGATACATGGATCGGATCCGCAAAACACATACGGACGTCTGAATGGAGCCTTACAGGAGAATGATCAATGACAGGGGGGTGATCACCCCATATAGACTCCCTGATCACCCCCCTGTCATTGATCACCCCCCTGTAAGGCTCCATTCAGACGTCAGTATGTTTTTTACAGATCCACGGATACATGGATCGGATCCGCAAAACACATACGGATGTCTGAATGGAGCCTTACAGGGGGGTGATCAATGACAGGGGGGTGATCACCCCATATAGACTCCCTGATCACCCCCCTGTCAGGCTCCATTCAGACATTTTTTTGGCCCAAGTTAGCGGAAATTTTTATTATTTTTTTTTCTTACAAAGTCTCATTCCACTAACTTGTGTCAAAAAATAAAATCTCACATGAACTCACCATACCCCTCACGGAATCCAAATGCGTAAAATTTTTTAGACATTTATATTCCAGACTTCTTCTCACGCTTTAGGGCCCCTAAAATGCCAGGGCAGTATAAATGCCCCACATGTGACCCCATTTCGGAAAGAAGACACCCCAAGGTATTCCGTGAGGGGCATATTGAGTCCATGAAAGATTGAAATTTTTGTCCCAAGTTAGCGGAAAGGGAGACTTTGTGAGAAAAAAAATAAATAAAATCAATTTCAGCTAACTTATGCCAAAAAAAAAAAAATTCTATGAACTCGCCATGACCCTCATTGAATACCTTCGGGTGTCTTCTTTCCAAAATGGGGTCACATGTGGGGTATTTATACTGCCCTGGCATTTTAGGGGCCCTAAAGCATGAGAAGAAGTGTGGGATCCAAATGTCTAAAAATGCCCTCCTAAAAGGAATGTGGGCCCCTTTGCGCATCTAGGCTGCAAAAAAGTGTCACACATCTGGTATCGCCGTACTCAGGAGAAGTTGGGGAATGTGTTTTGGGGTGTCATTTTACATATACCCATGCTGGGTGAGAGAAATATCTCGGTCAAATGCCAACTTTGTATTAAAAAAAATGGGAAAAGTTGTCTTTTGCAGAGATATTTATCTCACCCAGCATGGGTGTATGTAAAATGACACCCCAAAACACATTGCCAAACTTCTCCTGAGTACGGCAATACCACATGTGTGACACTTTTTTGCAGCCTAGGTGGGCAAAGGGGCCCACATTCCAAAGAGCACCTTTAGGATTTCACAGGTCATTTTTTACACATTTTGATTTCAAACTACTTACCACACATTAGGGCCCCTAGAATGCCAGGGCAGTATAACTACCCCACAAGTGACCCCATTTTGGAAAGAAGACACCCCAAGGTATTCCGTGAGGGGCATGGCGAGTTCCTAGATTTTTTTATTTTTTGTTACAAGTTAGTGGAAAATGATGATTTTTTTTTTTTTCTTACAAAGTCTCATATTTCACTAACTTGTGACAAAAAATAAAAACTTCCATGAACTCACTATGCCCATCACGAAATACCTTGGGGTGTCTTCTTTCCAAAATGGGGTAACTTGTGGGGTAGTTATACTGTCCTGGCATTTTAGGGGCCCAAATGCGTGCAAAGTAGTTTGAAATCAAAATCTGTAAAAAATGGCCGGTGAAATCCAAAAGGTGCTCTTTGGAATGTGGGCCCCTTTGCCCACCTAGGCTGCAAAAAAGTGTCACACATGTGATATTGCCGTACTCAGGAGAAGTTGGGCAATGTGTTTTGGGGTGTCATTTTACATATACCCACGCTGGGTGAGAGAAATATCTTGGCAAAAGACAACCTTTCCCATTTTTTTTATACAAAGTTGGCATTTGACCAAGATATTTATTAGGAACACCTGTTCTATTTCTCATTAATGCAATTATCTAGTCAACCAATCACATGGCAGTTGCTTCAATGCATTTAGGGTTGTGGTCCTGGTCAAGACAATCTCCTGAACTCCAAACTGAATGTCAGAATGGGAAAGAAAGGTGATTTAAGCAATTTTGAGCGTGGCATGGTTGTTGGTGCCAGACGGGCCGTTCTGAGTATTTCACAATCTGCTCAGTTACTGGGATTTTCACGCACAACCATTTCTAGGGTTTACAAAGAATGGTGTGAAAAGGGAAAAACATCCAGTATGCGGCAGTCCTGTGGGCGAAAATGCCTTGTGGATGCTAGAGGTCAGAGGAGAATGGGCCGACTGATTCAAGCTGATAGACTGAAATAACCACTCGTTACAACCGAGGTATGCAGCAAAGCATTTGTGAAGCCACAACACGCACAACCTTGAGGCGGATGGGCTACAACAGCAGAAGACCCTACCGGGTACCACTCATCTCCACTACAAATAGGAAAAAGAGGCTACAATTTGCACGAGCTCACCAAAATCGGACTGTTGAAGACTGGAAAAATGTTGCCTGGTCTGATGAGTCTCCATTTCTGTTGAGACATTCAAATGGTAGAGTCCGAATTTGGCGTAAACAGAATGAGAACATGTATCCATCATGGTTTGTAAAATAAAGGGATCCGCTCACCCCTATTTCCCTCAGGATAGGTGCTCCAATCCAAAATTTGAGTCACCCCTCAAAAGTTTCGGATAAATGTATAAAAGGAATGGATTGGTCACTCTTATATGGAAATACAGGATGTTTTATTTAGTATACATATTAAAATAGATAAAAGTAAAAGAATAATAAAATGTACATAAAAATCTTCCATAGACTATTCAGCACAATATCATATGTCTGTTCTCTGTCCATGTATCCATCATGCATTGTTACCACTGTGCAGGCTGGTGGTGGTGGTGTAATGGTGTGGGGGATGTTTTCAGGGCACACTTTAGGCCCCTTAGTGCCAATTGGGCATCGTTTAAATGCCACGGGCTACCTGAGCATTGTTTCTGACCATGTCCATCCCTTCATGACCACCATGTACCCATCCTCTGATGGTGCATTATCCTGCTGGAAGTAGCCATGTCACAAAGCTTGAATAATTTCAAATTGGTTTCTTGAACATGACAATGAGTTCACTGTACTAAAATGGCCCCCACAGTCACCAGATCTCAACCCAATAGAGCATCTTTGGGATGTGGTGGAACGGGAGCTTCGTGCCCTGGATGTGCATCCCTCAAATCTCCATCAACTGCAAGATGCTATCCTATCAATATGGGCCAACATTTCTAAAGAATGCTATCAGCACCTTGTTGAATCAATGCCACGTAGAATTAAGGCAGTTCTGAAGGCAAAAGGGGGTCCAACACCGTATTAGTATGGTGTTCCTAATAATTCTTTAGGTGAGTGTATATAGATTCTACAAATGACCGAGTCAACCATTCAAGAACTGCTGGGTTGCTGGTCAAGACATGATCGCTAGATGACACCGGGAGCTCAGGCCTCTCGCTGCGACTCCTGTTGCCACGCCCCCTTACTCTGCTGTGACCTGTGCCTGCACCAGTAACATTTAGGCCTCTGACACTCCTCTGAATAATAAGCCCTTTTTTCCCACTAATACCAGGTAGCTTTGCCAAAAAGAAATGCAAACACTGAGGGGGCACGTGTAAACATTACTAAAATACATAATACGTAGGCCTTTAAATCTGCGTTGGAGGCTGCGTTTGGTCTTTCGACAGAATCTGCAACAGAGGCTCCAGACAAAAAAAACCTTGTATGCAGAACTTGTGTCCGGTAAAAAGACAGGATCCCAAACAAAAACTGAACGGATCCCATCATCGGTGGAGTCTGCTCAGCTTCTTACATGTGGGGTGACAGGAGGAGGAGGGAGCAGGGTCACTAGAGGGGTGACAGGAGGAGGGGGGAGCAGGGTCACCAGGGACCAGTCACATGAGTCCGCGGCTCCTTACCTCTCTAGCGGCCCTGTCATGTTTCCCAAGGTCCTCGGGCAGCGCGCCCCGCTCTCCTTACAACAGCTGCCCCTGGAGCCGGCCGCTCCTCCTTCCAGCTCCTGCCGGCTTCCCCTGTGCAAGGACCTGTGTCGCTCCGGCGCGCGCCTATACCAACCAATAACAAAGCTCCTCGCTGTAAGGAGATTTGCTATTGGTTATTTCAGGCACAGGCAGCATCGCTGCGCTGCCTGGTTAGTTCACAGAGCTCACTGTGCTGATGAATGTGGGGGGAAAGTCTAAGGCGTATTTGCACGCCTTAGACTTTTTCCAGGGAGTCGCACGGGCCGCATGACACAGCTTCGTGGGCCGCGGGTTGGGCATCACTGCTTTAGAACATATAACTGCACCACTCAATGGCAAATAATATATATTTTTTTGCCACTAATAAATGCCAAAAAGGGCTTTAGAACATATAACTGCACCCCTGAACGGCAAATAATACACTGCTCAAAAAAAATAAAGGGAACACTTAAACAACACAATGTAACTCCAAGTCAATCACACTTCTGTGAAATCAAACTGTCCACTTAGGAAGCAACACTGAGTGACAATCAATTTCACATGCTGTTGTGCAAATGGGATAGACAACAGGTGGAAATTATAGGCAATTAGCAAGACACCCCCAATAAAGGAGTGATTCTGCAGGTGGTGACCACAGGCCACTTCTCAGTTCCTATGCTTCCTGGCTGATGTTTTGGTCACTTTTGAATGCTGGCGGTGCTTTCACTCTAGTGGTAGCATGAGACGGAGTCTACAACCCACACAAGTGGCTCAGGTAGTGCAGCTTATCCAGGATGGCACATCAATGCGAGCTGTGGCAAGAAGGTTTGCTGTGTCTGTCAGCGTAGTGTCCAGAGCATGGAGGCGCTACCAGGAGACAGGCCAGTACATCAGGAGACGTGGAGGAGGTCTTAGGAGGGCAACAGCCCAGCAGCAGGACCGCTACCTCCGCCTTTGTGCAAGGAGGAACAGAAGGAGCACTGCCAGAGCCCTGCAAAATGACCTCCAGCAGGCCACAAATGTGCATTTGTCTGCTCAAACGGTCAGAAACAGACTCCATGAGGGTGATATGAGGGCCCGATGTCCACAGGTGGGGGTTGTGCTTACAGCCCAACACCGTGCAGGACGTTTGGCATTTGCCAGAGAACACCAAGATTGGCAAATTTGCCACTGGTGCCCTGTGCTCTTCACAGATGAAAGCAGGTTCACACTGAGCACATGTGACAGACGTGACAGAGTCTGGAGATGCCGTGGAGAACCAGCATGACCGGTTTGGCATTGGGTCAGTAATGGTGTGGGGTGGCATTTCTTTGGAGGGCCGCACAGCCCTCCATGTGCTCGCCAGAGGTAGACTGACTGCCATTAGGTACCGAGATGAGATCCTCAGACCCCTTGTGAGACCATATGCTGGTGTGGTTGGCCCTGGGTTCCTCCTAATGCAAGACAATGCTAGACCTCATGTGGCTGGTGTGTGTCAGCAGTTCCTGTAAGACGAAGGCATTGATGCTATGGACTGGCCCGCCCGTTCCCCAGACCTGAATCCAATTGAGCACATTTGGGACATCATGTCTCGCTCTATCCACCAACGTCACGTTGCACCACAGACTGTACAGGAGTTGGCAGATGCTTTAGTCCAGGTCTGGGAGGAGATCCCTCAAGAGACCGTCAGCCACCTCATCAGGAGCATGCACAGGTGTTGTAAGGAGGTCATACAGGCACGTGGAGGCCACACACACTACTGAGCCTCATTTTGACTTGTTTTAAGGACATTACATCAAAGTTGGATCAGCCTGTAGTGTGTTTTTCCACTCTAATTTTGAGTGTGACTCCAAATCCAGACCTCCATGGGTTGAAAAATTTGATTTCCATTTTTTTATTTTTGTGTGAATTTGTTGTCATCACATTCAACTATGTAAAGAACAAAGTATTTCAGAAGAATATTTAATTAACTCAGATCTAGGATGTGTTATTTTTGTGTTCCCTTTATTTTTTTGAGCAGTGTATATATTGTTTTTCCACTAATACATGCCAAAAAGGGCTTTAGAACATATAACTGCACCGCTGAACGGCAAATATATTTTTTTGGCCACTAATACACACCAAAAAGGGCTGTAATTTTCACCACACAACGGCAAATACTTTTTTTGTACCACTAATACAAGCCAAAAAAGGCTTTAGAACATATAACTGCACCGTTGAATGGCAAATAATATATATATTTCTCCACTAAGCACCATTCAAATAGCCACTGGGGCTTATTACCTAACTTGACCCAGACTAACAGATGTAAAGTAACTAAAATGTAACTTTTATTGTTTTTTTGTAAAACTATGAGCCCTAAATAAGGGCTCTTTCCCACTTGCGTTGTCCTGATCCGTTGTGGATTAGGTCCTTTTTGTTTGTGAGTGTGTTTTTTCCACTAATACATGCCAAAAATGGGCTTTAGAGCATATAACTGCACCTCTGAACGGCAAATATATATATATTTTTTCCACTAATACACGCCAAAAAGGGCTGCAATTTTCTCACTTCACCACACAACGGCTAATAAGCCCCTTTTTTCCCCACTAATACAAGCCAAAATAGGACCTATAACTGCACCACACAAAGGCAAATAAGACGTAGAAATATTTCCTTGTAATAAACCCGGTTAATGGCTGTATCAAACAACACTTGCATCTGGTTTGCTGGAATTACAGAACAGTATAATGGCAATTTGGATACAAACAGTGCACCAACGTGTAATAGGATTGTTCCTATTAGGGTACTTTCACACTAGCGTTATCCTTTTCAGCATTGAGTTCCATCCTAGGTGCTCAATACCAGAAAAGAACTGATCAGCTTTATCCTAATGCATTCTGAATGGAGAGCAATCCATTCAGGATGCATTAGGAGGTCTTCAGTTCAGTCTTTTTGCCTTTTTAGGACGAAGATAATACTGCAGCATGCTGCGGTTTTATCTCCGTCCAAAATTCCGGAACACTTGCTGGAATGCCGGCTCCAGCATTTTTGCACATTGACATGCATTAATGCCGGATCCGGCCCCGAGTGTTCCAGCAAAACAGATCAGTTTTTGAGGTCTGCGCATACTCAGACCGCAGAAAATGTGAAAAAAAAATAAAAAAATATCGGATCCGTTTTTCCGGATGACACCAGAGAGACGGATCCGGCATTTCCATGCATTTGTCAGACTGATCAGGATCCTGATCCGTCTGACAAATGCCATCAGTTTGCATACGTTTTGATGGCGAAATATGTGATTACAGTCGATTTCCATGTGACGTGTCCACAGCATTTTACTGTAGCAGCCATGTGGATGAGATTTTTTTTTTCTTTTAATATATTTTATTAATTATAATACAAAAAGTTCATATCCATATTACATTTATAATATTATAAAATCCATAAGTCCGTCAATTTCTAATTTGTAAGAATAATTAACAATAATTTCATGCAAATATCCATAATTGTAAAGGTAAAAAAAAATAAAAAATTCGAGTGGAGATCTCACTTACTGGGGAAAAAAGCGGGAAATCGCCCGGCATCCACAGCCTGATAAAGCGGGCGCCCAAAGCATCTCGCTTAACATAATATTATCTATAAGTAAAGGGCAGAGATCGAGGGCCCGCAGCCCAGACGGCCAACAGGCAGCAAGCGCGTACCCTGCGCGGCCTCCCCCAGACACGGGCAAGCACAACCGGCAGGACCAACACTCAAGTAACCAATCAGCTAATACTCACATACAGTACGGAGCGGGCTTACGCGATCTTGATCTCAACATTTCATAAAACGAACAAGGGGGTCCAGCAGTCTTCTAGCGCAATAGTGGGAAAACCACTCGCCTATTTTACTGCCTCATCCCCATATAATTAAAATTAGGTAGTAATGCCCTGCTTAACCGTGCCTCACATGTATTCACAATTGTATCTCTTAGCCGAGGGACTCAAATCGGGTATCATTCGACAGTCACCGGCTTTTAAAGAAGGTATAAACAAGAACACAGCCAAAAACCGGCTCTGTCCCATTAAGAGAACACCTAGTAACACCCATACCACACCTGTGTCATATCCCTGCCCGCAGCCAAACCTCATGTCTGACAGGAAGAGCCGCATCTTGGGTCGCGCCCGATGCCCGGGCCACCGAAGTCCCGAGCCCCAGACCCCCGCCCATATACCACACAGCGTTATGAATAGATCAAAAATTTTACCATTGTTTAATGCCGGGAGATCCTGCCATCCTCCAGCATTCCTGGAGATACTCCAATACTCAAGTATAGCTTCACATTCTTCAACCAATTACAATTCATATAGAAAAGCCCGGACTAATAGGATCGCCACTAACCACCTGGTGTAAATACTGAACATTCTTGGTCCTCCAATACTGATGGCAACTTGAATCATTTAGGTTCAGGAGCTTTGAGTTATGCCACAATGGGGTACAAATGAGTGATGCCTTAACTCCACACCAACTCCTTATAACCAGCCAGGTCTTTGTGACCATTCTGCAGAAAAGTGTGTATCCAATCTGTGTATTTAATAAATAATCAGACTCCAGAACCGTTAAGAAGTCTGAGAAACCTGAGTCTTTCACCACTTTGCTGCAAAAATGGCTATTTTCCCAGTCATTGAAGAAACAGAGTTGGGAAGCCACAAAATAACCCCTAAAGTAGGGGAGGTTAAGACCTCCCTGATTATAGGGCATGGCAAAGTAGAGTACCTTCAATCTCACACGCTTCCTCCCCCATAATAGACAAGTATTTTAGATTGATAGAGCGGATGCTAAACGATCTATTATGTGGATGAGATTTTAAGAAGAAATTTCATTTAAAGGCTGCAGTGTCAAATGACCAAAAATGTCATTTTATGCTGCAGATTTCCACTGCGGACATAACCCTTTGCTATGCATAGAATGAAATCTACATCAACAAATCTACTGAGGAATCTGTACTAGAGATGAGCGAACCTGTTGAGGTGTGGTTCAGGTTCACCAAATAATTGGTTTGAGCCCAACTAAATTGGCTCCAATTGCCCTAGAAATTGGCATATAACTGCGACTAGTCTCCTAGGACTTCTAAGATTTTTTAGGAAAACATATCTGTTTTTATTAATCTTTTATGAATTTTTGCCTTTTCTACCCTCTCCCCAAGCTCTTGAACGCAATGTATTAGTAAGTCAATACTCTCTAATATTCCTTAACCTTTAAAGGTTATGGACACATTTTGGGGGCAGTTTTTTTTTCTACTATTGCATTGTACTCCTTTTGAGCTTAAAATCATTTTTTCAATTGCCATTTATTTTTTTTTTAAATTGAGCCATCAGGCAGCTCAGCTGATGGCTCCTTATCTTAGTTGCTGAATATTTTTAATGAAGACCAATGCAATGACAGCAATAGCAAATCATGTCTGAGTGACACTGACATACATGGCTATGGGTGAACGCATGTTTGATGGCATTAAAAACACAGTGCACCTTCGCATGCGTTATGCTTTTTCATATTCCAAAGCTTTCAAAAAGTGTCTATTATCATGGGAAGATGACATTTAACCACACACAATGTTAAGGGGGGAAAACTGTGGATTGTTACGGATGACACGCACAATTGTTAATTGTCAGAAGAAAAATTGGCTCATTGTGAACAAGGCTAGAAAAATTCTTCCTTTCAATTGGGGGCAGGAACAGTACATTGTGGATATGGAAAGGGTAGGGCATTAGAGGCACATGGTCGGACTAGTAGCTACAACAGAAGTCGCATAGCATGGAACATACGTGGCAGTAGATCAGCTGGTAGGTGTGTAGCGATAATATTGGTGGAGGTAGTGGATTAACAACAATATGTAGCAGCCGGGCGGTGGCGACAGCAGCAGTCATACAGGACATGATGGTAGGCAGGTAGCAGCAGCATGAAGAGCAGCAATGGCATGAAGGAGGCAGCAGCAGCAACAGAACATGGTGGTCTGCAAGCAACATAATGGTAGGCAGGAAGGAAGGCAGGCAGACAGCAACAATGGCAAGATGATGCACAGTCAGGAAGGCCAGATTGAAAAAAAAAAAAATTCAATCCCAAATGGAGTGTAAAAAATGCCCCTGAAAATGCCCCTGTACATAGCCTTTAAGTAGTTCTTTCATAACTTTATAATTTGTTTTAAAACACTATTGTAGTATAATACTAAATCCTTCAGTCACAGTAAGGCTTCTGGAGGTGGGTATCTCCACTGTGCCACCACTAGAATTGGATTAAGGGATAGGCTGGAAAAAAAAATACCTACACAAAAAGGGGCTGATTGACACAATAGAGTCAACCACTATGACGATTTATTAAATAATATAAACGTCACATGAGACATCACTGGAAAGGGAATGCCAGGGAGGTCTATAATAAAGCTTATGGCTCATCTACATAATGTTCTCTGAGGTAATAAAAGTAAAAACACCAATACAAACAATGTATAAAGTAAAAGAGAACCTGTCACATTGAACACGGTGTCTGAGCTGAAGACACAATGTTATAGAGCAGGAGAAGCTAAGCAGATTGATGTATAGTTTTATGGGAAAATATTAAGTATAATAATTTATTCATTTATATCTATGCTCAGAAAATATGGGCTGTGCACAAGAAATCTCCTGATTATATTCCTACGGTAGTCGAATAGCAACCACTTATTGTTTCCATACACTATTTTAAAAGTGTGGTACTGAGTTCATGCAGTATGACACACGGATACAGGCCAGTGCTGGCAGCAATGAAAAGGTAGAGTCAAGAAGTCGGAGTTGCCAGTAATAACATTTTCACAAACCTCAAAATCAGACTGCAAATCATGCCTTCAAAGGCTATGGAAACCTTTGCCAAAGAATATTTTAAAGGGTTGTGCCATAAAGTACTTTTCACTCTAAGGGCTCATGCACACGACCATTGTTGTTTTGGAGGTCCACAAATTGCGTATCCGCAAAATACAGATACTGGCCGTGAGTGTTCCGCATTTTTCAGAACGGAACGGCCGGCCCATAATAGATCTGTACTATCCTTGTCCGTAATGCAAACAATAATAGGACATGTTTTATCTTTTTGCTGAACGGATGTACGGACATATGGACATGGAATGCACATGGAGTCATCTCCTTTTTTTGCGGCCTCATTGAAGTGAATGGTTCCGCATACAAACAGCAAAAAACTGAACGGACATGGACAAAAACTATGTTTGTGTGCATGAGCCCTAAAGCAGTGTTCCTCAGTTCCAGTCCATAGGGCCTACCTACTGGTCATGTTTTCAGGATTTCCTTAGTATTGAGCAGGGTATATACAATTAGTGTCAATGCATTAGGACTTGCCACTAGAGATGAGTGAATCGAAGTTGACAAAATAGAAAAATTCGATTCGCACCAAATCCGAATTTTGTGGTAACGAATCACATTTTTTCCTAAAATGACTGCTGTGCGTGTTAGGACATGGAGCAAGGAACTCTGGGAACGAGGGATAACCCACAATGCCATGCATGCAGCCAATCAGCAGCCAGCCAGCCCTGTGATGTCACAGCCCTATAAATAGCCTCAGCCATCTTGGATTCAGCCATTTTCCAGTGTACTTGGTGCAAAGAGAGACGTTAGCAGGCGCTAGAGAGAGTGGTAGAAAAGACTTAAACTTATATTTTGCTCAATAGAAGTTCAGGGAAAGAGCATTAGAAGTGTAGGGAAAGGATAGGGTGGAATTATTACAGAGTATTGAAGCAGAACAGGGTTCAGTAGGGGTGTTTGCAGCCTGGGTAAGGGTACTTTTACACTTGGGGCAGAGGATTCCGACAGGCAGTTCAGTCGCTGGAAACTGCCTGCCAGATCCATATTTAACATTAAGGGGTTGTCACAGATGAGGTATAGGAGGAAACGCTCAAACCCTCAACGCTAGGGAAAGTAAAAGGTCACCTCCTAGTAACCCTACTCCTGGCCCTGACTCCTAACCATATGGGCACCCCCTGAAGGTATAAATGCCCATACCATGTAACCTGGGACCCTGGAGACCCTAGAGATCCCTAAGAATATTGTCAGGGCGGAGGCAACTCGTTCCTTCCCCGATGAAGGAACAGGCATCTCCCTGAGGCCTAGTAACAAAAAGCAAGGAAGGGAAAACAAAACACAAACAAATGCAACACTTAACTTCTGTAGTGATGGAAGAGCTGGAACACCAGAGATGACCTCACACCAGCTCTGCCAAACCCAAATGAAGCTATCTACCGCATAGTCAGAAGGGTGGGGCAACACTAAATAGGGTAGAGTAATGAGTACTAAGCTACACCTGAAACAGGGGATGAGGTCACAAACAAACACTGAATAAAGAGTAATCAAAGAGGCTGTTAGATTCCCCCACGCTCCGCCAGTCTCCTTGATCTCCTGACATCTGTCAAAGAAGGGACCGTGACAGGGGTACTGTACAATAGACTTCATTTCACCTCTTAACATTATAATTTATAGGGGCACAAGGAATATAGTGGATTTATATTACAAAACCTTGAGAGAGAGGAGGGATTACACTGGTGTTTGTATGCAGAGGAAAAGGATCATCGGGATCAGCGTGCTGGAGGTTGAAGATTAGAGAGGTCACGTAAGGGGGGAGGATTATGGTGATTGTTGATGTGATTGTGACATGCAGGTTTCATGCAACACTATTTGTAGCACAGTATCTCATTTAAAAGTTCAGAAATGTATGAGCCTGTGAGGCGTATGTTATTTGTGTCTTTTCAGATAGAGCTAATTTTGGGTACATCTAAATATATTTGCACAAAACTGAACACGCTTGAATATTGCAGCATTGTCACATTACAGAAATCTTATCTAGACTATTTTAGGAATACTTGTAAAGGGTTGCAAGGTAGCGTTAACCAAGCATCTCACTTCAAGTTTACTATCATGACTCCATTATTTATGAAGCTTGTAATAGGGCTTGATCTTGGCAAGTTCAATTGAATACTGAATATACAAAGCTATTCTCTCATAGAAGCATTGTTTCTAGGAGAGAATAGCTCAAAGGAGTCTGTATAGCAACAAGCGATGATCTCGGAGAGTACAAATCTACCGACCGTTTGTTTACAGATACACATTAATATTCATCATCACACACAGTAGCCATGGGTGGCCAGACTTGCGGCAACAATCGAGCAGGCTGAACTACATGTTCCCATAACTCCAATAGAAGTAAATGGGAGCTTTGGAAACAGCATTGCATAGCTACGCTCTTTCCGTGGCTCCTGATTTGTGGAAACAGTGTAGCTTGCTGGGCTATACTAGCTTCCGAAGCTCCTATTCACTTCTATTGGAGTTACGCAAATACCATAGCACAGCCTGCTTGGCTGTTTATTTAACTCTCCTCCCTGTCCAAAAGTATACAAATCTCTACCATGAATGGACGAACTGGGAAATACACCTTACAATGCTTTGTTTTTCTCCTTCTTGATTGGTCCCTGTACATTTTTTTTAATGGGGTGAAGGAAAATCCATGTGAAGGCCAGATCTATTCATCAGCCTCAGCCAGAGAAGTGTGAAAATCCTCCAGGCTTTGGTTCATTTTGACAAAAGTGATGTTTTGGACACTGACGGAAGACAACTTGGTTCGTTTGGGTGCGACCACGCCCCCTGCGGTTTTAAAAACTCTCTCTTTGACACAACACTAAAAGCTGGGCAAGGAAGAAGAGAGACAGCGTATTATGCTAGTTCAGGTTCCAGTCTGCCTGCCCAGAAATCCAGGGATCAGGGAGCAGAGTATGTGCCAGAGACAGGCCAGAATGTAGGTAGGTGTGAAGCTCGGCATTGAGGTAGGATGTCTCGACTTGCTGATTTGCTTCAGCCTGGTGTGGCAGGTGAAAAAACTGCTTCATCCTGTTGGAGACTAAAGTGGCTGCTGCTGCTATGGCCTCTGTTGCTTGTGGCGTCAGGAGGTGGGCCTCTCTTTCAGACACACTGGCAGCAGACGTCTGTGCGGCGAAAGCTGCAGCAAGCTGCGTACACAGCGTTTCCTGGTAATAATGTAATTTGGCCTCCCTGTCGGAGGGAGGAAAACATTCTCCCATTTTGCATTTGTATTGTAAGGGTATTTTTAATTACTGATTGGTTTTGTCCCCTTTGATTCTGTATATTTTAATATGTATAATAAAGTTTGCCTTGTAATGTAGTGGGTTAGAGAAGTACCCATCCCCCATTGTGCTGCTAAGACCAGATTCCTGAGTGATCTCCGAGACATGCATGATGCACACTGGAGGCAGGGCTGGGGGCATAACTCTGGTCTGCACACATACTTTGGGGGGACTCCACCAAGCACTTTATCCTAGGTAGGATGTAAGTATTGATTGCCCTATCTATTAGACACCCTGGGGTGTCTGTTATGTTTTATAACGTGGTAGACAGCCATGTGTTATAGAATGATCGATGGAGTCTCAACTCATAATATTGCATATTTAGGCTACTGGTGTATTTACTTTTTATTATTCTGTGTTATCTTATATTTAATCACACTCAGTAAATATATTTATTCACTTAGCCTGCGTAAGCTTATTCATTCTCAAATCCTTTGAATTCACGTTTTAAAACAGCATTGATAGTAAGGATCTAAAAGCATGGCTATCCAGTCATCATTAGACTGCTTGATGACAACGATACACCTGTCACTGTGTAAGCAAGCTAGAATACAGCTTGCCATTGTGGCCAGCATGCCCAAGGAGCCAGTTATTTCTGGCTCCTCCCCCCACTGAAAAGATTGGGTGCTGTGACCAGTGTCAGACATCATCATGCTCTTGGTCTTCCTCCTCTGACTCCTGTTCTTCCACTGGCAGTTCCTCCTGTCGGCCCCAACAGCTACAGGGCGGGGGTTGACAGCAAAATGTATTAGCTGCTGTTCTTTTGCCGTCATCCCTTGCTGCATGAGCATCAGCATCTGTTCTACGATAAATATGAGGAGGATGAGAGGTCATGCCTCTTCGAAGGGCTTCAGCACCTGACAGGTGTCTCGGATAAGCTGCCACTGCCTGACCTCGAAACAACACATGCTTCCTGGTGAGGCGATCTGGAGCATGGTTGTTCTATTATGACAACACACCCCCTATTCACAGGACAGGGGATAAATATATGATTGGCGGGGGTCCAGCTATCATTGCATCCAAGACAAAAGCGGGACTCATCGCTGAAGAGGATAGTCCTCCATTGTCATCTTGCTGTGCACCTTGATAGCTTTTGAGAGCATGAGGTCAATGGAACAACTGTAGCTGGAAGTCTGGCTTGTAGGCCAATGCCATGCAAACTCCTTTCTGATGGTTTGTGTGGACAAAGGCTTGGGACGTTACCAGGGGCGTAACTACCATAGTGGCAGACCATGCGACTACTATGGGGCCCAGGGCAAGAGGGGGTCCAGTCTTAGTTGGGATTATCCCCTCTTCTACTAGAGGTGAAAACTTGGTCAGAACTCTGCCCTCTAAATCTAAAAGGAACAACTTTTAGCAAATGAGGCAGTGGAAAAAATGAACCAAGTGTAATTGAAAAAGGTTTAGAATGCAACAATGGATTCTGGTCAGCATTCAGGAGGTAAGCGGTGCAAGTGACGGAGCAACCCCAATGTCAATATTAAAAGAGTCCCAGCACTTCGCTGTCTTCAAACTAAGGCTCATGACGGGCCGAATCACACCCCTGTTATAACAATAATAAAAAGAAATTCATAGTTTAAAGATAACGAAGTGCCGTGTGGGGGGCCTGGTTTGATCCTTGCTATGGGGCACTTACTTCTTTATGTACGCCACTGGACGGGACGTCCAATTTCACTTGCAGTACAGAATGGATCAATACATGCCATTCTTCTAATCTGATGATCCTCCCACGCAGAGGTTCACCTCTGTGCACCTCTTGCTGTCAAAGGCTACCAAAGACCGAATTTGTAAACATAAATCCACTATCAAGACAAATAAATATTCTGCTGCCAATGCAGTGGCCAGGTTTGGGTTGGCCCTAACGCTACACTGGGTCCCCTGGACACTGTCGAGGTGTCACCACGTGTTGCTGCTCCTCGGAAGGGGTTGGTAAGGCATGGTGCACCCTAATGGGAAATAAGTCCAAAGAGTCAGGGTCTGCGTGCCCGCCGCTGTCCAGCAACGAGACGCTGAGGCAGCCAGACGCAATTAGAATGTATGTGCCGGAGGGAGGGGAAGCGCCACGGCACATACAGGAGGCTGGAAAGATCCCTCTCAGTACTAAGCTAGCAGGGGGATCGGATGGGGGCACACACAAAGGCACATTGATGTGTGAGAGATGCACAAATTGGGTAAAAAAATATAAATAAAACTGAAAAGTCAAATGACTGGATTAAAAACATGGATGAAATGATTAATGATGGGCAGTGGTGTCTGGAATTTTATATAGAAAATTAATTGGAACATAGTAGAAGAATATAAATAAAAAAGAAAATAACTAGATGAATGGATAGTGCAAGAAAATTTTGACTAGAACCTTCAGAATCACAGGTGCATATCCATGAAGCAAACATAATTACAAAAAACAAGATGGCTGCACACTATTATATATACAAACAATAGAGCTAAGAAATGGGGGTCATTCTAGATAAAAGTGGTACAATACAGACTATAAATAAATGGAAGCTCTTGGTGCACATATGTGTCGGGCCCATCTACCAGGCGTCAAGGTGGCTTCCGCAGATGGGTCCCTAACACTTAACCACCTCAGCCCCTATAGCTTAAACACCCTTAATGACCAGGCCACTTTTTACACTTCTGACCTACCCTACTTTCACCGGTCATGCAACTTACCACCCAAATGAATTTTACCTCCTTTTCTTCTCACTAATAGAGCTTTGATTTGGTGGTATTTCATTGCTGCTGACATTTTTACTTTTTTTGTTATTAATCGAAATTTAACGATTTTTTTGCAAAAAAATGACATTTTTCACTTTCAGTTGTAAAATTTTGCAAAAAAAACGACATCCATATATACATTTTGCTCTAAATTTTTTGTTCTACATGTCTTTGATAAAAAAAAAAATGTTTGGGTAAAAAAAAAAAAAATGGTTTGGGTAAAAGTTATAGCGTTTACAAACTATGGTACAAAAATGTGAATTTCCGCTTTTTGAAGCAGCTCTGACTTTCTGAGCACCTGTCATGTTTCCTGAGGTTCTACAATGGCCAGACAGTACAAACACCCCACAAATGACCCCATTTCGGAAAGTAGACACCCTAAGGTATTTGCTGATGGGCATAGTGAGTTCATAGAACTTTTTTTATTTTTTGTCACAAGTTAGCGGAAAATGATGATTTTATTTTTCTTTTTCTTACAAAGTCTCATATTCCACTAACTTGTGACAAAAAATAAAAACTTCCATGAACTCACTATGCCCATCAGCGAATACCTTGGGGTGTCTTCTTTCCAAAATGGGGTCACTTGTGGGGTAGTTATACTGCCCTGGCATTCTAGGGGCCCAAATGTGTGGTAAGTTGTTTGAAATCAAAATCTGTAAAAATTAGCCGGTGAAATCCGAAAGGTGCTCTTTGGAATATGGGCCCCTTTGCCCACCTAGGCTGCAAAAAAGTGTCACACATGTGGTATCTCCGTACTCAGGAGAAGTTAAGGAATGTGTTTTGGGGTGTCATTTTACATATACTCATGCTGGGTGAGAGAAATATCTCGGCAAAAGACAACTTTGTATAATAAAATGGGAAAAGTTGTCTTTTGCCAAGATATCTCAGATTTCTCTCACCCAGCATGGGTATATGTAAAATGACACCCCAAAACACATTGCCCAACTTCTCCTGAGTACGGGGATACCAGATGTGTGACACTTTTTTGCAGCCTAGGTGGGCAAAGGGGCCCACATTCCAAAGAGCACCTTTCGGATTTCACAGGCCATTTTTTACAGATTTTGATTTCAAACCACTTCTCACGCATTCGGCCCCTAAAATGCCAGGGCAGTATAACTACCCCACAAGTGACCCCATTTTGGAAAGAAGACACCCCAAGGTATTTCGTGATGGGCATAGTGAGTTCATGGAAGTTTTTATTTTTTGTCACAAGTTAGTGGAATATGAGACTTTGTAAGAAAAAAAAAAATAAAAATCATCATTTTCCGCTAACTTGTGACAAAAAATATAAAATTCTAGGAACTCGCCATGCCCCTCACGGAATACCTTGGGGTGTCTTCTTTCCAAAATGGGGTCACTTGTGGGGTAGTTATACTGCCCTGGCATTTTCCAGGGGCACTAATGTGTGGTAAGTAGGTAAATGACCTGTGAAATCCTAAAGGTGCTCTTTGGAATGTGGGCCCCTTTGCCCACCTAGGCTGCAAAAAAATGTCCCACATGTGGTATCGCCGTATTCAGGAGAAGTTGGGCAATGTGTTTTGGGGTGTGTTTTTACATATACTCATGCTGGGTGAGAGAAATATCTCGGCAAAAGACAACTTTTCCCATTTTTTTATACAAAGTTGGCATTTGACCAAGATATTTATCTCACCCAGCATGGGTATATGTAAAATGACACCCCAAAACACATTGCCCAACTTCTCCTGAGTACGGCGATACCACATGTGTGACACTTTTTTGCAGCCTAGATGCGCAAAGGGGCCCACATTCATTTTATGAGGGTATTTTTAGACATTTGGATCCCAGACTTCTTCTCACGCTTTAGGGCCCCTAGAATGCCAGGGCAGTATAAATACCCCCCATGTGACCCCATTTTGGAAAGAAGACACCCCAAGGTATTCAATGAGGGGCATGGCGAGTTCATAGAATTTTTTTTTTTTTGGCACAAGTTAGCGGAAATTGATATTTTTTTTTTCTCACAAAGTCTCCCTTTCCGCTTACTTGGGACAAAAATTTCAATCTTTCATGGACTCAATATGCCCCTCACGGAATACCTTGGGGTGTCTCCTTTGTGGGGTATTTATACTGCCCTGGCATTCTAGGGGCCCTAAAGCGTGTGAAGAAGTCTGGGATCCAAATGTCTAAAAATGTTTACGCATTTGGATTCCGTGAGGGGTATGGCGAGTTCATGTGAGATTTTTTTTTTGACACAAGTTAGTGGAATATGAGACTTTGTAAGAAAAAAAAAATAATTTCCGCTAACTTGGGCCAAAAAAATGTCGGAATGGAGCCTTACAGGGGGGTGATCAGGGAGTCTATATGGGGTGATCACCTCCGTCATTGATCACTCCCCTGTAAGGCTCCATTCAGACGTCCGTATGTGTTTTGCGGATCCGATCCATCTATCAGTGGATCCGTAAAATTCATACGGACGTCTGAATGGAGCCTTACATGGGGGTGATCAATGACAGGGGGGTGATCAATGACAGGGGGGTGAGCAGGGAGTCTATATAGGGTGATCAAGGGTGAATAAGGGTGAATAAGGGGTTAATAAGTGACAGGGGGGGGTGTAGTGTAGTGGTGCTTGGTGCAACATATTACTGAGCTACTTGTGTCCTCTGGTGGTCGATCCAAACAAAGGGGACCACCAGAGGACCAGGTAGCAGGTATATTAGACGCTGTTATCAAAACAGCGTCTAATATACCTGTTAGGGGTTAAAAAAAAATCGCATCTCCAGCCTGCCAGCGAACGATCGCCGCTGGCAGGCTGGAGATCCACTCGCTTACCTTCCGTTCCTGTGAGCGCGCGCGCCTGTGTGCGCGAGTTCTTAGGAAATCTCGCGTCTCGAGGAATGAATCAACCACCTTCCGGACGCGTCTGTGCGTTAGGCGGTCCGGAGGTGGTTAATAGACCGCCACCTTGACGCCTGGTAGATGAGCCCGACACGTATGTGCGCTAAGAGCTTCCATTGACTCATTTATAGTCGGTATTGCACCACTTTTATCTAGAATGACCCCCATTTCTTAGCTCTATTGTTTGTATATATAATAGTGTGCAGCCATGTTTGCTTCATAGATATGCACCTGTGATTCTGAAGGTTCTAGTCTAAATTTTCTTGCAATATATTGAGGGTAGCACCTCTTTTAGACTGAACACACCCATCTACCTGGGACTTCTGAGCAGAGTACGTTTGTAGCGGATTCCTACACTGCCCTGAATATTGTAGGCTTAAAGAGAACCTGTCATGTGGATATTTGATTATAATCTAACTAATTATATACAATCATTAACTACAAAAAAAGTACCTTAGATGTATTCACTTACTGGTGTGACAGATGGTTACCTCATAATATACACACAAAGATGCTGCATGCCGCATGCAAATGAGCTGATTTGAGTCCAGCGTGATGTCAGTGAGTCCAGCGTTTATTTAATTCAGAGCTATAGCCACTCCCCTGCCCACCTGCTGCTGATTCATATGGAAAAAAACTGTCAATCAGCAGCAGGTAGGCGGGGAGAGTCAGGAGCTCATAAATATTGATGACTCATCATTATGAGCTGGAGCTTTTCAATACAAGATGTTGGCAGATTGACTGGGTCAATTAAAGAAAGTGACCCAGCATTTTTGTAAGAGAATCAGTCACTTATTTATGTTGCCCTTAGTTAGGACACCGTAAAACTGGTGACAGGTTCCCTTTAAGTAAGTCGAAAGTGAGGCAGTATATTTAGTGTTCGGGACCCATCTGCAGAAGCCACCTTGACGCCTGGTAGATGGGCCCGACACGTATGAGCTTCCATTATTCATTTATAGTCGGTATTGTACCACTTATCTAGAATGACCCCCATTTCTTAGCTCTATTGTTTGTATATATAATAGTGTGCAGCCATCTTGTTTTTTTGTAGATGAATGGATAGTGATGCATAAATATAAAAATTGGTAAGAATTTGGTACTGAATTTAGTACTGTGAGGGTCACTATCAAGGGCAGGAGTCGGGTGATAAGTTTGGAAATGTATAAGATTAGGGTTGGAATGGATGGTCGAGGTATATATATTAGTGTATGAGGATTGGGATGAGGGACCTGTGTGTGCTGTGGCGCTTCCCCTCCCACCAGCACATACATTCTAATCGCGTCTGGCTGCCTCAGCATCTCGTTGCTGGGCAGCGGCGGTCACGTGCCTGCTCCTGCGTTCACATGACCGTAGACCCGGGTTACGCGAGCGCATCCACACCGCGATTGCCTTCGGCCAACACCGTGCATCGCCGAGAGGCTTTCCCTTTACGTGACACAAGAAATGTTTTGCACACCACTTACCCCACCAACGTTTTTTTAACCCTATTTATGCCTACACACTAGCCTTTTATTGAAAATTAATAAAAACCTAGTATAATCATTCTGAACAAATTCACCACCCATTCCCACCCCTTGACCCCCAATTCAGTGTGTTTTTGGCGTTTTTTTTAGGGTATTTATATGTGTGTAACAATTACAATATTGTACAGTATGCAAGCATTCTGTACCTGACAAAGGGGACCGTTGTCCCTGAAACACGTTGTACCACTTGCTGAATAAAACCTCTGAATTTGATTCAAACTATTGGATGTTTTCTTGCGCCGTGGGACATCTTCTCTGCTGATCCACTCAATGGCAATGATACAGCAGTTTTTACAGACGAAAACAAGTTTTTAGACATAACAACAGACCTAAACCAGACAGTCACAAGGTCAGACTGTCTGGGGTTGGTGGTAAGCAACATCTGTTTTTTTTTCCCTCTAAAACATGCTCTTCTTCAAACTCTATGGCAGCTGTGGAAAATTATCAGATTCTCATTCAAAGTCCTAAAAGTGTTCATTAACCCTTTCCACAGAGCCATGTAAATACAGTGCAAATGAACAGGATATATATCACAACATACATATTGAACAGGATATATATCACAACATACATATAAAATGCAGTAACACAGTTAAACAGTGCAAATTAACCCTTTCAAGAGAAATAAAGCAAGAGGTATTAACTTTGCATAGGGGAAACAGGGGCACATGTCCACAAATGTCAAAACATCAAAGTACCCCCTGCTCCAGGGCACTACACCAACCACATATCATTTTCATAATTACAAACATCAGATTTCACAGCTTAAATACCAAGTGATAGAGCAAATAACATTACCAAAAAGAGGTGGAGATATCAAAAAACTTTTATTGAAAAGGGAAGCTTTCTAGAGTCACACCATGGGGGCACTACACCCATAAGGTTTGAACAGAGAATATGAACTGGTACACCTAAATGATTAAAATACTCATGGTTGATTGTATGTTACTATTTTTTACAGACTCATTGTATATGAAGTCTAAGAAAGTACTAATGGTGCACTGTGTGGCCATGTCATGGACCCCATATATTGGCAGCATGGTCTTCTGACTCCTGTGTAGCACTCAATAAAGAAGTAGATAAGGTAGAGAGGTGGCCATGCATACCTGTCATACCAGAGTTTCTGTAGATAGCTGCAGGTTCCACTACATGACCCTGACCTATCTGATATTTAAAAGGGAACCTGTCATCTGGATTTTGTGTATAGAGCTGAGGACATGGGCTGCTAGATGGCCGCTAGCACATCTGCAATACCCAGTCCCCATAGCTCTGTGTGCTTTTATTGTGTAAAAAAAACGATTTGATACATATGCAAATTAACCTGAGATGAGTCCTGTCTCCGACTCATCTCACGTACAGGACTCATCTCAGGTTAATTTGCATATGTATCAAATCGTTTTTTTCCCCACAATAATATCACACAGAGCTATGGGGACTGGGTATTACAGATGTGCTAGCGGCGATCTAGCAGCCCATGTCCTCAGCTTTATACCCAAAATCCAGATGACAGGTTCCCTTTAAGGTATATACTCCCAATGTCATAAATGTTTCAGTTGACAATACCTCTTTTATTGTGGCCCGATTGCTTTATTCTGGCCCTTGGAATTGGTTCAATTTGACAATGTAGCCGTCAGACCACAAAAAGGTTGTGTAACCCTGGTCAAAACATAGCCACATATTTTAAAGAGGCTGTCCGGTCTAGAAATCTAAATTTATATGTGCTCCTAACCCCCCTCACTTTGCATATATATGTCCCCAGTACCTGTTTTTCATGTCTGTGCTTTCATTCCCCCTGTATGAGCTTCAGAGTATCCTGAAAGGTCTGTTTATATTCTCAATTTCCTTTTTTTGAATACCTAACTTTATTGATAAACAAGCCTAGCTGCACTGCAGAGTGATAAGTCACAGGCTGGCCCCACCCCCACACTGTTCAGTCTGCCGGAGCCACGCCCACTAAACCTCCTGTGGCCATGTTAGTACACCCACACATGAATTCTGCTCGTCTATTTCTTAGGGCTCATGCCCACGAGCATTTTTTTTTTGCAGAGCCATTGACTTCTATGGGTTCAAGGTTTGCATTTTGAGGACCAGAATAGGACATGTTCTATCTGTTGCAGAACTGTTATACGGATGTACATGGACGTCATTCGTAAGTCAGTTCTGTAAAATATAGAACATGCCCTATTCTGGTCCTCAAACTGCAGACCTCGAAACCTTAGAAGTCAATGGTTCTGCAAAAAAAAAAAAAAAAAAAAATGGGGATCGCACATGGATGGTATCCTTATTTAGCGGATCCGCAACTTGCAGACCACAAAATGGATACAGGCCCAATTCTATCTTTTTCGGTTCTGCCTGCTGAAGTGTGTATCTTGATACACATATGATATGACCATGATCAGCCCGGGGAATACGATCCATGTGCAGGCTGCATCTCCTAGGCCGACTGCACTGTACAGCCACTATACTATGGAGCTGTGCATGTGAGCTGCGAGGAGGCAGTGACACTCACTCACTGGAGCACCGCAGTCTCTTCTAACAGTTGATTGGTGGGGGTGCCAGGAGTTGGACCCCCGCCGGTCAGATACAGATGACCTATCCTGAGATAGTTTCAGTCGGCACTCCATGAGGATCGTGTGGTGCATGTGTCAAGAGGAGGCGTCCCACAGGCAAATCTTGAGAAAAGGACCGGGACTCACTGGGTAGCAAATTTGGGGACTCACTGGGTAGTAAATCTGATGTCTTTTATTGTCACATAGTTGCAGTACAGACTGTACTGTACTGCATCTATGTGACAATAAAAGACATCCGATTTACTAGCCAGTGAGTGCCAGTCCTTCTCTCAAGATGATCCTGAGGATAGGTCATCAGTACAAAACACTCAGAAAACCTCTTTAATCTGTTCCTACAAAGGAAGACCAGACTACTAGTATTGGTAGGAGAGGGAGGGGGCCTAGCATCCAACTTCACCCATATGTCTACTCTTTTTGCAAGGTCTTTCTGAACTATGTTTAAAGGGCATCTGTCAGAAGATCTGTACCTATGACCTGGCTGACCTGTTACATGTACGCTAAGCAGCTGAAGGCATCCGTGTTGGTCCCATGTTCATATGCAACGTGCCAGTCCACAGGGGTAGAACACGTGACGTGCACGGTGGGCCGGAATGTACATACAGTTCATCGGTTACTCACGGTTTAGCAGTCGCCTCCCTGGGCAGCAGTGCAGTGAAGGGGAGAACAGCACTGGATTCTCCGGAGCACACTCGGTTACAGGGAACACCGGCCAGGTGGTGATTGAGGTGCCCTTGGTGGAGAATGGTTGCTAAATGCTTGTGCGGCTGGGCCCCTGGTTCAAGTAATGTCGTGACGCCAACACCTTGATGGTGCAAAATGTTGAGAGAGGTTGATGGGATATATGTGACTCCATTTTGTCTCATTTAGCCACGTGTATTACATTTGGTTAGTGCACTACAAAACCTCCCTCCCCCCTATGGAATGTGAGACACTTCCTTAAACTGTTTCATGAAATCCATACATGTTGAAAGTATGAACAGCCTTCTAGCCATAAAAGGACATCTGGCTCAACTGTATGCTAGCCTATGTGTATATACCTGATTGGTCAAATGCTGTTACTATGAGTCAGCTATGATGTTAATGCAGAGCTTATGTGTGACCATACTATTGGTCAAATACTAATGCTAACATATGATTGGATGTAAAGGAAGCTCAACCCCCTCTATTAAAACTGTTTGCCAGCTGTGAATAAACCAGAATAGATTGGAAATAGACATGTGTTCATGTGGTCTATCTTCTTCATTCTCCCGGTACCGGTAAGACTTAATTCAAGCTGGCCACTGAAATCATGTGTCAGGGACACACCGTTAGGGAAGAGAGTAAATTTTCCTTACAGATTTGGGGGCTCAGTTTCCGGGATTGGGAGGGTCAACTCTTCAGGTCTACCGTGAAAGACATCAATTTTTGTCCGCCTTGGACCTGGGAGCAATGACCAAAAATCCCATTCAAGTAAGTCGAACCATCTATTTATGATTTCAGTGGATTGCGATGTCTGGTTCACGCAAATGTTGATTGTAAGCGGCTCATATCATTGAGTCCATATCGTTATAAAATGTTGATTGTAAGCGGCTCATATCATTGAGTCCATATCGTTATAAAATGTTGATTGTAAGCGGCTCATATCATTGAGTCCATATCGTTATAAAATGTTGATTGTAAGAGGCTCATTTGAGTCCGTATCGTTAAGAGATAGTGCACTATATAAGGATATCTGTTCCGGGAACAGAAGGATACAAGCTTGAATTAACTCTTATGTATATATAGTATAAGTATTTTAGAAGTATTAAGATTATCTGTCTGTGTGAGATGTTGGCCGGGTGGTAAGTTTACGGTCGCATCCCGCTTTGAAATCATTCTGTTTCTATCACTGCCAACATGTAAACTTTGTTGCACGGTCTAGTCCCACAAATTATTTTCTAGTTAACACATGAGTAGACAATTGGGCAAGATGTGAGAATTGACAGTTAAAATGTGAAACAGAATGTTATGCCAGGCTGGCAGGGATGAAAGGCTGCAAAAAATCTGTTAGAAGCTTACAGACAGTGTACATCAGAGCTCCTGTGATTGTGAAGGGGGGCTATAGTGAGTGACAAGACACAGCAGAGTCAGGAAGTTAATTCATGGCAAGGGAAAAAGTGTCTCAGTGTTTGCAATTAGAAAGGGCTTGTGTTAAACGTTCAGAAATGAACTGGTTAAGTTTTGTTGCCCTAATGATCTGTGTGTGTTTAAATAGTGACGATTTATAGTCCCTGGAATTAGAGATTACAGCACTAAAAGATGGACAGTTAATGCATAAGTGTATTGATAGTTGAAGAGAGAAGTTGTTGAAGGATAATAATAGCCTGGTGCAAGCTGAGTAATGGTGAAAAAGTGTATATGGAAGTGACTGAGAGAACTTGAAGTTAGAGAAATGAAATGAGCAGCATTTCTTATTTCAAGATGGAGGATTTTGAATCCTATAGAGAACAAAGGTTGCCATGAGGCATCCCTCCCCCCCACCACATTCCAAAATGTCACTTGTAGTCCCCAAAAAAAAAAAAAAAAAAAAAAAAATGTCTTCCTGTTCTGTCTGAGATGTGTTTTCAGAGAGAGCCCCCTCCCATCTCACCCCCCTTCTCTGCTCAGGAATTTCATATGGGGGTTGAGGTGGGAGGGGGGCTGCTAATTGGTAATGCATAAGCAGCAATGTGAAGATACTAACCTGTGTTATCTATAAGATATTCCAGACAGGGCTCCAGTATTGATTGTATCTTTCCAAATTGCATGTTCCGATGGTTTAAAATGTGCCTGCAGTGATGATGCTAATTAGAAGTGTCCACTCGTATCAATCTAAGGTTGCACCCAATAAGTTCTTATTCAGATGTGAGTAAAAGTTTGAGGAACATGTGGTACAGCTGAACGTCTTGATGTATTGCTTTACTTCCCCTGTTTGAACACTCCTGAAATAGGAGACGCAAGGCAGAGGAAATGGGGGAAGGGTTAGTTATATACAATAAGTGGCGATGTGTGTAACACTAAAAAAAAACAAAACAAAAAAAAAAAACGACATGGCATATAAGATGATTTGTTAATTTTAACAAAATGACTGTATGATTAACATGTATATTGTTTTACAGCGACAGACCATCAGCAATTGCTGTGTTTGTCTGTGCTGCAAGTTTTGGGATGTAACAAAGAGATTGTGTGATTGGGTGAAAGATACATGATTCAGTGGAATGTGAATGGGTGTGGCTCTGAGTTATATGTACGTAGCAGAGCTGTGTGTGTAATTCATATTTTATGTATAAGGGCGTGGTTATGAGCTGGTTTGTGAAGATGAGTACATGAAAATGTATATGAATGCGTATGGAATACGGTATTTGTTTTTAAATATGCGCATTAAGAATTTTATTTTATTGGAAGTTTTTTGGTTTTTTATTGGTACCAACAGCATTGATCAAGCTGTACATTTTTATTTCAATGAAAAGTTTTTATGGGCCCTTTGTGTGTTCATGTCTGTATTGTCAGATCTGTTTGTTTCAATGTTTGCAGTTACATGTTACATGTTCAGTGTTGTGCTTAACATCAGAGCTCTGCTCGTATGGACAGCTAAGATACTAATGGCAGAACAGAAGACAGACCAAAGCGTCCACCAAAAGGGGCGGACTTAGGTGACTCAGAGTGTCAGGAAGGAAATGTGAGCCCTCTATGGGAATAAATGGGGTACTGACAAGGACATACAGAACAGATTCCTTACCAGTAGAAACCATGGACAGGGAATACATCATGTCATGTATTTAGCATTATACTAGATTACCCAGTCAGCCTATTAGGGAGAGATTTGTTCATTAGGCTTAACTTGCAGGTATCAGCAAAGAATCAGGACATAAGAGTACACTCAGGTCTCATTCCAGTCTCTACACCAGTGCCACTGATTCTTGCAAACATACAGGACCACCCAGAATAACATTAACCTTGCATTATGGTCCTCAAATGAATATGACACAGGATTCATAGATTGCACACCTTACAAAGCTACTGTGAAACCAGGTGTCATCTCAGTGTTCCAGAAACAATACCTGCTGTTAAAAGAGAAACTTGATGGACTTAGGCCAATGATAAAGGAATTCCTACAAAAGGGAATCCTGGCAGTGGTGATTTCACCCTACAGCACGCCCGTGAATCCAGTGACAAAGGCAGATGGTGCTGCCCGCTTTGTACAGGATTTAAGGGCCATCAACAACATCATTGTGCCTATAGCCCCTGTTGTACCTGATGTCACTTAATCATTATCTGCCATTCCAGCAGACGCTGTTTGGTTCAGTGTGATAGATCTGAAAAATGCTTTCTTTTCTATCCCAGTTGATAAGATAACCAGACTACTTTTTGCTTTTTCCTTTGACAGACGCCAACTGACCTGGTGCAGAGATGCCCCAGGGATATGCTGATTCACCTGTAGTGTACAGCATAGTCCTCCGAGCGATGTTAGAGTCATGGTACATCCCCCCAAGGTTCTGTGCTGCTGCAATATGTCGATGATTTATTACTGTGTAGCATGTCAGCGGAGGCCAGCATTCAGGATGGTTTATCACTGTTATAATGGTTGTCAGGATGTGGTCACAAAGTGACACTTAAGCAAATGCAATGGTGTAAAATGCAGGTTGAATACTTGGGCTTTGTCCTCACAAAAGGTGAACGGAGAATCAGCACAGAAAGAGTCCAGTCTATTGCGGGTTTGGTCGCCCCGCACACCAAGAAAGAAATGTTATCTTTCCTTGGTATGATAAACGGTAGACAATGGATTACTGATTGCTCCCACTATTGACAATGTTTTGAGGCAAGCCACTCTGGATGGAAATCCAGATTTGATTAAATGGTCTTCTGAAATGTACAATGCATTTGATTATCTGAAATGTTCGCTCATGTCGAGTCCAGGGCTGGCCTCCCCTGACTATAATATGCCCTTCCACATGTTTGCACGCCAAAATTGTAAAACCATGGCGGGTGTACTGACACAAGAAAACGGAGGCAAGTTGCGTCCTTGTGTGTTTTTCTCAAAGGTAATGCCCACCTCTGTCCAGGGGATGCCGGCATGTCTGCGTTCTCTTGCAGCCTGTGCTATGATGGTAGAGTCGGCAAATTCTTTCACAATGTGACATTACACCATTTTGCACACCACTCATGATGTTGTAGGCCTACTCAAGGACATCCGGACTCAACACAGCAGGCAGCTGAGCTTATTGCACTCACTAGGACATGTATTCTACATGCTGATAGACCTGTCACCATTCATACTGAGAGTAGGTACACACATGGGGTAGTGTGGGACCATGGTATGATCTGGCAGAGGAGAGGATTTACGGCAGCAGATGGTAAGGATCATGTCTCACAGGGCAATGCGCTGGCAGTTAAGATGGCGAAATGAGTTGCCAAAAGCAACCTCACAGGTTTGTATAACCATTGGGAGATGCCATGTTTGGCATCTCCAACCCCTGAGATGCTGCAAATACTTACTGATCTTCAGTGGTATGTCACTGAACAGGAACAGCAGGACTGGTGTTATCCAGTATTGCAGAAAAATCCTGAGATAGGATTAGTCTGCGAAGAGGGGAAGTTATGCATTCCCCAACACAGTGCTTCCATCTTAAGTAGCACATTTCCACAGAGTAGGACATTCCACAGAGTAGGACATAAACAGCATTGAGATACTCATGGGTAGGCCTTTCCCCACACCATGGGCAAGACGCCCCCTGGTGGTGCAGGAAGGGGACTTGGACCTGATCAGAGAGAAGTACTAATCTGATCAAAGTCCTCAGTCAAACTGAAGAAAAAGTGGCTTGTAAGTCTCCTTCTCTTTCACAGGAATCAACCCGTCCATTCCGGATAGGCAACCAGGTGATGATCAAGATCTTAAAGAAGGGAAAGGAACCAGGAAGTTTCACCTACGGACAACCCACCGAGGTAGTCGTGATCACCAGAACAGCGGTCCTCACTGAACAATCGCCCACGTGGATCCACGCCACAAGGATTAAGTTGGTGAAGAAAAGAGAGGTACTAACGGGGGCAGACAGCCCTGACCTCCAACGAGGCCCAGAGGTACTAACGGAGGCAGACAGCCTTGACCTCGAAGAAGATACAGAAGGGGTACTAACGGAGGCAGACAGCCTTGACCCCCAACAAGATGACGCAGTCGGGAAATTCCTCGAGATGGCTGAGATGTAGTGCCTTAATAATTGTAATTTTGTGTCTCCTACTTACTGTCCCATGGCTGTGGAACAGACAGATATACCTGGAAACAGAATGCAGAGGGGAAGACAGTCTATGCAAGACAAAGGAGAACTTATGGCTGTACCTGGCCAAAACTCTGAACTTAACTGACTTTTGTCTCCAAACCACTTTATCGGCATCTAACATTTTGGAGACATGTCTGGTAGCAGTCCCCACCCCACTAGACGTATGGACGGAGCTCCTACGTTCCCAATGGAACGACACAGACTTGGAGGATCATGATGTTAAATATGGATATGTAAATCCTTATCATGCTTGTTATGACTGTCCTACATATGAGAATCTGCAGAGTAATATGATAGAAGTAATTACAGGTCTTGTCACAGCAGCAGAAATATGTTATAACTTCACCTGTGATGAGACACTATTGCCTCCCTGCATACAAGCAAAAATGCAGAATAAGATTAAGCCAAATATTTGTGATAGAGATATAGGTAATTGTAAAAAGATAATATCAGGAAAGAATATGCAATGTAATATTACAAAAAACAGTACCATCCCTAGACAAACATGTCCCTCTCCAGCAGGATGGGTATTGGCCTGTGGGAATACTAGTTACACATACATACCGGCCAATATTACAGAGGGACCCTGTACAATAGCTAGGTTGACATTAGCAATGATACCACTATTCCCAGCAATGCAGATACGACACACGAGAGACACTGCCCTACAGTTACCGGAAAATTGTGATTATAATGTGAATCTCCTCTCTAGATCAGAATATATGAGTTTAGGGGTATCTTTGATAGGAGTACCAGGGTTGGCCATATATAACCACAGGACAATATCAAAACTTGCCTGTTTTATGATAAAACAGATAAATGTCACTAGTGCAGTTCTGCAAGATATGCTGCTGGATATACAATCGTATGAAAAGGCTATCTTGCAGAATAGGGCAACTATTGACTATTTATTGCTCCAGCATGGTACAGGATGCTCAGCGTTCGCAGGGATGTGTTGTTTCAATTTATTAGATCACTCCCGTGGAATAAAAGATAAAAAAGGCCAATTAGAGGAGATGAGAAAACATATAAAACAGGATGTTGATCAAGGTTGGTGGGACTGGCTTTTTGGCTGAATACCTGACTTTGGTCAAATAAGATATGTTTTAGGAGTGGTACTCGCCGTGGTCGCTGCAATAGTGTGTCTCTGCTGTTGTCTGTAGTGTGTGCCCTCCCTTCTAGCCATATGTCAAAAAGGTGGCCGAAAGAGGGGTACACCCAACATCCCTCTATACTCCGGTAGAGGTAGAAGAGGTAAACCCAACCTCAACAAAACCTGAGGATTATACTGCTGAAGGGTATATGGAATACCTAAAGGCTTATAAGCAAACCAAGGAAGAGCAGAGAAAGAACCATATAGTATAAGGTATATATATAAGGTTCTAAGAGGGGATTTGATGGGATATATGTGACTCCATTTTGTCTCATTTAGCCACGTGTATTACATTTGGTTAGTGCACTACAAAACCTCCCTCCCCCCTATGGAATGTGAGACACTTCCTTAAACTGTTTCATGAAATCCATACATGTTGAAAGTATGAACAGCCTTCTAGCCATAAAAGGACATCTGGCTCAACTGTATGCTAGCCTATGTGTATATACCTGATTGGTCAAATGCTGTTACTATGAGTCAGCTATGATGTTAATGCAGAGCTTATGTGTGACCATACTATTGGTCAAATACTAATGCTAACATATGATTGGATGTAAAGGAAGCTCAACCCCCCTCTATTAAAACTGTTTGCCAGCTGTGAATAAACCAGAATGGATTGGAAATAGACATGTGTTCATGTGGTCTATCTTCTTCATTCTCCCATTACCGGTAAGACTTAATTCAAGCTGGCCACTGAAATCATGTGTCAGGGACACACCGTTAGGGAAGAGAGTAAATTTTCCTTACAGAGGTAGTGGAGAGGTAGTGGTATGGAGTTAGACTAATGAGGCTGGTTTAAATCCAACGGTAAGCTTTACTATAACCAGGTTCTTGCTAACAGTTTACATCCAGCAATAAAACAGTCTCTGATACACATGCAAGTAGGATGTGATAAATCCCAGTAACAGGCTGTGCTGATGATACTGTGTCAGGCTAGGGTGGTACTGGTAAGTTATGTACTCACTGGGAAAACAGCTCTTGGCCTTGCTTCAGTCTTAGTTGAGGTAGTCCCAATCTTGATCTTTCACACAAGTGACATGACAGAATCCTTATCTGTCTTAAGAAATATGGTGAGGCTGCCTGAAGCTATTAAGTCCTTCACCAAATTACAAAGGTGCCTAGAGCCTATAACAATGGCTTGTCCTTTCTTTGTCTCAATCCACTAAATACAAGAAATTCACTTGTTGCTCCTGAAGAATAAAGGTAAACTTCCCTCCGCCTGTCTTCCTGGCTTAGATCCTTAGGTGTATGATGGCTTCTGTGGGCCATGAAGCTCCAGAGAGCTGGTAGGAGACGGGACCTCTCCTTCCCCCTGTAGCTCCTCACTCCATCTCCTTAGAGAGAACCCACAATCTCCCCTAACTAGGCCTGAACTGCACTATTTATACTGTGGTGCTACCCCCATCTAGTGGTGGATGTATGTAGTGCACCTGACAGCCTGGTAAATAGGAATATCACAGGATAACACAATACAGCATGATATACAGATGATAACAAAAAGCTTTTGCAGTTCCCACATAAGCTAGTGGGACGCTGCACCCATATTATCGAGAAACATTATGATTTAATATAAGCAAATGAGCCTCTAGGAGCAACTGGGGCGTTACTGTTACACTTGGAGGCTCTGCTCTCTCTGCAACTGCTGCGTCCATTGCACTTTCTACTTCACAGGACCCGCAGTGTAAACATCATCATGCCTGGCCCTGACATCTCCTAAGTCAAAGTGCAGAGGGCGCTGCAGTTGCAGAGAGAGCAGAGCCTCTAAGTGTAATGGCAACGCCCCCGTTGATCCTAAAAGCTCATTTGCATATATTCAAATTATAATTTTTCTCAGCAGTGCAGGCACATATGAACACGGGACGAACACAGATGCCTTCAGCTGCCAAGCGCACATGTAACAGGTCAGCCAGTGTCATAGGTAAAACTCTGCTGACAGATGCCCTTTAAGTCCCTCCTTTTGAAATGATAGGAGAAAAAGTGCTAAACAGTTTTGGACCAGTAAAGTATATTGAGTTATAAGAAATATTTATCTCATTTATTTAAAGGTTTACCTTTGCCCACATGCTGCTGCTAATAATTATTGTATTGCTATGCAAAAGTACAGCAATTGCCAATTACAAAGAGGCAATATTTTACTTTTCAGTAATGTGTTCCTTGTGCTCTTTTGACACGCATACAGTAAGCACTCTGTTTTCAGGCGAGTCACATAAGGAAAATGCTTTCTGATTTTGAAGTCTCATTTGAAATACTTGCTGCTCTGGATGCGAGCCTAAGAGGCGCCTGTAATTTGCTATTTGCAGGTTCAATGTGCGGCTAATTATGAGCGCTGACTGTATGAGGGGGAACAGTGGTATGCTGGCAATGTGTTGCTACAGAGATTATGAAGGCCTGCTCTTATTGATAAATGTTACTGTTAGGCACAGAAGAAAATAGAATGGTATTTGTGTACGAGCTATATTTGTCTTCTTGAAAAGATGAAAAATTCAAACAGCCTTCGTTAAAAGTCACATTGCTTTTTCTTCTACAGTTTATATGTTAGGCCATGTATCTCCATGGTAACAGACTACAAACAAACGCTGTGTAGTCTTATCCTGCAGTTATATTTGCATATATTGTATATTTTATTTCTAGGCTGGTTCAACAGATTAAATAATATTAAGCTGTGTGAAGCCAGCATTAGGGCGCTACTAATGATAGACTACATAAACACCCCTTGCACAAATAAGTATATTTAATCTGAAAAGTCACTTATTGCATGACAGCTAGTACACAAGATACTTCCTAATAGACACCTAACAAAAAGACGACAAAATGTTCACCGGACTCAACATTAGCGATTGGTTAGGTAACTACAATAAATTGACCATTACCTTCCTGGATTCATAATTTACACGTGCCACCTGCAGTCCTTAATGGGAACTATAGGTGTAATAGCCTGGATTCCTTCAAAGAGATCCAGGCTATTACAGAGAATGAATAGTGATGGACGAACATCAGCCGGGACGATTGGCGAACGTGTGTTCGCGATCAAATGTTCGCGAATCGAACATTTAATGGCAGGCGAACCTGAAAAACCTTCAGGTCATATTTGCAGACAGCAAACACTCAGGCTACTTTCACACTGCCGTTTTGGTTTCCGTTTGTGAGATCCGTTCAGGGCTCTCACAAGCGGTCCAAAACAGATCAGTTTTGCCCTTATGCAGTCTGAATGGATAAGGATCCGCGCAGAATGCATCAGTTTGCCTCCGTTCCGTCTCCATTCCGCTCTGGAGGCGGACACCAAAACGCTGCTTGCAGTGTCCTCCTGTGGTCTCCTTCTGCCTGGCGTTAACCCCCCCAGGCCAGTACTCTCACCGTTGGGAGTCCCCTGTCCTGGGTCCGACGTCCCCGAACCAGTTCAGCTGCTTGTGAGGCTCTACGGGGCTCTGAACAGGCTGCGGACTCTTGGCTTATGTAGCCGTGTCCCGCGCTGTTTTCAGGTGGTGTCACGTGGCCGGCAGGGCTTTAAGTGCTGCTTGCGGCTTGCTGCAGCAGCTGGCCTGAATGAAGCTAATTGCCAGGCAGGTGGGTGCAATTACAGCGGAGGGCAGTGCTGTGATAGAGGGATCTCTTTCCCCACATGGAACGCCTCTCCAGTCTGTGTTGCGCCACGCTCGCTCACACTACAGGCACCATGGAAGCATATCGTGCCAACCCTGCAGAAGCCCGGAAGACGTCTGTAACAGTGAGTAAGGTGGTATATCCCCCCATTCCCCTTCTCATCACTGTTTTCTTATAAGGTTCTCTCTGTCCCTTCTCTTTTTCAGGCGGTCAAGGAGCTTCAGGGAGGAAGGAGATAGGAGACAGCCCAGGTTTTGTTCTATGTGCTGTATTCCCTTACCTAACTCATATAGGCGCCCTATCTGTAACACCTGTATAAGGACTGTAGTTAGGGAGAGACGGTCACATATGATGCAGGACATTAGGTCCATGATTAGGGAAGAGATTCGTTCTTCTATCGCTGAAAAACATTCCCTTGCTGAACCGTGCCCTAGCGCTGCTCCCACTAAGCACCCTAGAATCTCCGCTGAATCCTCCTCCGATGCTGATGACACCCCTATGACTGTCAATGGTTCCTCAGACATAGTATGTGAGGAAGGGGAAAGGGAGTACTCTGACTCAGAATCAGTAGTGAAATACTATTTTAATTCTGATAATATAGACCCCCCTTTTGTCCGCCGTCCGTAATAACATGGAAATTAAAGAGGAGGTACAACCTCACTCAATTCAGGACCAGATGTTTGGGGTTTTGAGAGCCAGGAAGCGTAAAGTTTTTCATGTAAACCCAAATCTGAAGGAACTCATCATGGATGAGTGGGCGGACGTTAATAGAAGGTTCTTGGTCCCTAGAGAATTCAGGAATAGACTTCCATTCAGTCCTGAAGATGCAATAATCTGGGATGAAATCCCTAAAATAGATGTACAGGTCACTAAAGTAGGCAAACGTACATCCATTCCCTTTGAAGATGCCTCCCAACTTAAGGACCCCATGGACCGTAGGTCGGAGGGGTTACTTAAGTAACTGTGGGAGAACGGGGCAATTTCCATTAAAACTAATGTGGCAGCCACTTCTGTTGCAAGGTCAATGTTTGTTTGGCTTAACAGAGTTGAGGACCATCTTAGGAAGGGTACTCCTAGGGATAAGATCTTAGAGTCCTTTCCTTAAAATGGCCACAGGTTTTCTGGCTGATGCCTCCGCAGAATCTGTGAGGTTTGCCGCCAGATCCTCATCCTTGTCTTACTCTGTCCACCATGCACTCTGGCTTAAGCCTTGGTCGGGGGACACCTTATAAAAAAAAATAAAAAAAATAGACTTTGCTCAATTCCCTTTAACCCCTTAAGGACTCTATTTCACCTTAAGGACTTGGCCATTTTTTGCAAATCTGACCAGTGTCACTTTAAGTGCTGATAACTTTAAAACGCTTTGACTTATCCAGGCCATTCTGAGATTGTTTTTTCGTCACATATTGTACTTCATGACACTGGTAAAATGAAGTAATAAAAATTCATTTTTATTTATAAAAAAATACCAAATTTACAAAAAATTTGTAAAAAATTGAAAATTTCCAAGTTTCAATTTCTCTACTTTTATAATACATAGTAATACCTCCAAAATTTTTTATTACTTTACATTCCCCATATGTCTACTTCATGTTTGGATCATTTTGGGAATGATATTTTATTTTTTGGGGATGTTACAAGGCTTAGAGGTTTAGAAGCAAATCTTGAAATTTTTCTGAAATTTTCAAAAACCCAATTTTTAGGGACCAGTTCAGGTCTGAAGTCACTTTGCGAGGCTTACATGATAGAAACCACCCAAAAATGACCCCATCTAAGAAACTACACCCCTCAAGGTATTCAAAACAGATTTTACAAACGTCGTTAACACTTTAGGTGTTCCACAAGAGTTGGCAAATGGAGATGAAATTTCAGAATTTCAATTTTTTGGCCATTTTTCCATTTTAATCCATTTTTCCCAGTAACAAAGCAAGGGTTAACAGCCAAACAAAACTCAATATTTATGGCCCCGATTCAGTAGTTTACAGAACATGTTGTCAATGGTTTCTTTATATACTGAAAAACATCCAGTATGCGGCAGTCCTGTGGGCGAAAATGCCTTGTGGATGCTAGAGGTCAGAGGAGAATGGGCCGACTGATTCAAGCTGATAGAAGAGCAACGTTGACTGAAATAACCACTCGTTACAACCGAGGTATGCAGCAAAGCATTTGTGAAGCCACAACACGCACAACCTTGAGGCGGATGGGCTACAACAGCAGAAGACCCCACCCGGTACCACTCATCTCCACTACAAATAGGAAAAAGAGGCTACAATTTGCACAAGCTCACCAAAATTGGACTGTTGAAGACTGGAAAAATGTTGCCTGGTCTGATGAGTCTCGATTTCTGTTGAGACATTCAAATGGTAGAGTCCGAATTTGGCGTAAACAGAATGAGAACATGTATCCATCCTCTGATGGCTACTTCCAGCAGGATAATGCACCATGTCACAAAGCTCGAATCATTTCAAATTGGTTTCTTAAACATGACAATGAGTTCACTGTACTAAAACGCATGTAAGAAAATCTACTGATATCATAGGGGAATTGATTAAAAGACGTTAGGTTAGTAATAAGGTATACTCTCTGTGAAAGCGTTCTCAAAAAATGAAAAAATGGCGGAAAAAATGGCGAAAATGATTTGAATGTTTATAATATGGAGGGAATTAAAAATGTCTGTGTGATATTGACGCAAAAGAAACTCAGGTAAATTACGTTTGGAGAGCAACCTAGGAAAAACGCATTGGAGAGATGGGCACCATTCAGATCAAAAGGAATGAGATGTGGATCCTGAGTTGAACATACAGTACAGACCAAAAGTTTGGACACACCTTCTCATTCAAAGAGTTTTCTTTATTTTCATGACTATGAAGGCATCAAAACTATGAATTTTATATCAAGACACGGAGGCTTCATATTGCTTAACTCTTTCTTTACTTGAAAATAGCAGCAAAGAAGATAATCTGAAAAAAAACATCATTACAGAGGTAACATAAGCCCCTCCCCCTTAGTCCTCCATAAAGGGACCTCCTCAACATCTCCACTTCCTCTTTCTTTGCTGCTGCTATTCAGTTAAGTACCTCACCACAGTCCTCTGGGCTGTGGGTGAAGGATTTGTCTATATTTATTGATTTCGTTCATTTATACTGCCTGTATTTGCTATTGTTTTATTCCTTAGGGATTGCTTTTTATGGGTCGCGTTTTCTCCCCTTAGTTATATATATATATATATATATATATATATATATATATATATATTTGGGATTCCCCCCCCTTTTTCTTCACTTTGTTTTTTTCCCATCTTTTCTTCTGTGGGGGTCATTTTTCCCGCACTCCGGTGGTCGCTGGCCGCATTGCGGCCTCTAGTTTTTTCTTACCGGCCACTGAGGGGTCTCCTGCTACCTTCGGCGGTCCCATTCCGGCGCCATTTCCTCTTCTTCATCTTCTTCTGGCGCGTCTGACAATATCGCGGGAGTTCGGCGGCCATTTTGGGTTGCGCCCGAGGTCTCGCGATTGCGGGATTTCGGGCGCGCGCGCTCTCCGGCTGTTTCTGTTCTCCCGGCTTCCGAGATCGCGCGAGATTTCGGAAGTGTTCAGTGCCTCATCAACGGTCACTTCGGCTTACCGCTCCTGCCCGGTCGCTTTATCCTTTACCTATCAGGGTCCTTATTTTAGGTACTGTTGTTACCCATATCTTTCATCATGTCCCTGGTTCCAGCCCCCTCTCTGATCATTAGCAGCCCCTTGCTAGATTCTAATCATGCTGCTCCCCAGGCTGTGCCCCCCCCCTTCTGGGGCAGCTATTCCCTCCATGGCAGATGCCCAGGCTAGGGCCTTACAGCAGTCCATTTCAGACGCTATTTTGTCTGCTATGGGCTCTGTTTCCTCTGCCCTCACCAGCTCCCTGTCTCAGGTCCTCTGTGCCCAGACAGTTACCATGACACATGATACAACAGTGTCTTTGCCCAACACCTCCAGAAACTCCTTGACCGATGGCTTAGTTCCATCATCTGACAGCGCGCTCCGGTCGCGCAAACGAGCTAGAGCCCAGCCGCAACCAGAATCTGACTCTCAGGAGTCTGAGGAGGAGGTTGAGTTACTTTCCCCAGTTAACTCTGAGGGAGATGAATTTGACTTGGATGAGGGGCAACCTGATCCGGTTTCCCGGCCGTCTGCGTCTAAGTCGTCTGCAACGACCGACGCGCAGGCACCCCTTACGGATCCATCCGGTTCCCCGTTATTTGACCCGGACTCACTCCATCACCCCAGGTCATCCGAGTGGCTTCCGGCTCCCCATGTCGCTGGCTACATTGAGTCCATGGCCCGCAAGCCCCTTAGCAAAGAGGCTAGAAACAAACTGCGGGCTGAATGCCCCCGTCCAACTATACCAAACAGGGTATGTGAAACTCCCACAGTCGACCCTAAGGTTGTACAATTTTTGTCTAAATCGGGGTTTAGTCCCCGTAGAGGCCTGGACTCAGCCCTTCGGGCGTGCCAGGACAAGTTATTGGACATTATGGGGCCACTTGCCAAAATCTTTGACTTGGCGGAATCGGCTAAGTCCGAGGGCAGACTAGTAGACCCTGAGGAACTTAGAGGCTGGGTCCAACGGGCCATATGCCTGGCAGGCAACCCCAACACATCTATTGCCATAGAACGCAGGAAGGCCATCTTAATCAAGATGGAACCTAAGTTAGCCAACATGGCTCTGACTGAGTCGGGCAAAGATGCCCAGGGACTCCTTTTTGGTGATCCCTTTATTAAGGAGCTGGGAAAGTTTGTGGGCACATTTACTGCCGTTGATAACGCGCAAACCTCTATGCGCAAGGTTTTCAGTAACCGGGTTTCCTCCAGGGCCGGCAGTTCAAGGGGCCGTCTGGCAGGCCGTTCCTCCTTCCAGTCCCGAGGCTCGGGACGAGGTCCCTCTTCATCATCCTTCCGGTCCTTTGGTCAGGACCCCAGGCAACCTCCATCCTTCTTCCCAGCGCGGGGTTCGTTTGGACGAGGCAGATCCTATCGTGGACAACCGAACCTTCGACGCCCTTTCGGTAAGTCAACAGTTTCTTCCCCCTTTTTTGGACCTATGTATAGGGGGCAGACTCCGTTTCTTTTCCCATGTGTGGGCCACTATCACTTCAGATCCATGGATTTTATCCACAATACTAGGTTTCCACATAGAACTTGTGTCAAGCCCATATCTTTTAAGGTCCCTCCCGCACACTCAGGCGTCCTTGTCGGCCCAATCCCTCATAGACGAGGAATTGAATCAATTGTTCCGGAAAGGAGCCATAGAACCAGCCTCCCGGTCCCCTCGGGGAGTGATCAGCACTATCTTCCTCGTGGAGAAAAAAGGGGGTCAATTCCGACCAGTAATAAATCTGAAGGCCCTAAATTCCTTTGTGAGATACCGTCATTTCAAGATGGAGGGCATCCACCTCCTTCGGGATATGCTACTTCCTCAGGACTGGCTAGTGAAACTAGACCTAAAAGGACGCGTACCTTACAGTACCAATTGCTCCATCCTCAAGGGATCTGTTACAGTTCCGTTGGCGGAACGCCCTGTGGCGGTTCACGTGTCTTCCCTTTGGCCTGTCGTCCGCCCCATGGTGCTTCACGAAGTTACTTCGCCCGGTCATGGCCTGGCTCCGCAGCCGAGGTGTGAGGCTCATAGTATATCTGGACGATATTTTGATCATGGCCGGGGATTATTCCACCATCCTGAGTCATTTGCATCTGGCAATGTCCCTTCTCACCAGCTTGGGTTTCATTATCAACTGGGAGAAATCCTGTTTGGTCCCGTCCAGGACTTTGGAGTTCCTAGGTTTCCTGGTGGATTCGGAGGCTCTGACTCTCAGTCTCCCCGCAGTAAAGGTCAGTTCCATACGCAAGGAATTGCGTCGCACGTTGGCTCTACCTCAGGTATCTCTTCGTCAGTTGGCCAGAGTGATAGGTCTGTTATCGTCCTCTATCCAGGCAATTTTCCCAGCCCCACTGCATTATCGGGCCTTGCAACGCCTGAAGATTGCTCATCTGCAGGCGGGGGCCACCTATGCGGACCTCATTCTGGACTCGGACACTCGGGACGAGTTAGTTTGGTGGATTGCCAACCTGTCCGCATGGAACGGGAGGGCCATTTTTGGTCCTCGTCTGGACATGGTAGTGGAGTCCGACGCCAGTCTCCTGGGCTGGGGGGCCCATTGCGAGGGGATGTCCACCGGGGGCCCTTGGGCGTCCTCGGAGTCATCCCTGCACATCAATGCCCTAGAGCTCCTTGCGGGATCCTTTGCGATCCGCAGTTTTGCCAACGGAAGGGCCAGAGCGTGTGTACGTCTACGGATGGACAGCGTCTCGGTGGTCCGGTATATCAACTCCATGGGAGGCACCCGATCCAAGATGTTAACTCATCTGGCCAAGGAGTTTTGGGACTTTTGCCTTTCCAACAACGTCTCGGTGGTGGCGGAGTACTTACCGGGGCTCCACAATACTCGGGCCGATTGGAGCTCTCGTTTCATGTCCGACTCCAGCGATTGGAGATTGGACGAGGAAATCTTCGCCTCTGTGTTATCCCTCTGGGGTCCGTTTTCCATCGACCTCTTCGCGTCTCGTTGGAACGCCCAGCTCCCCAGGTACTTCAGTTGGAGGCCGGACCCATCTGCGGAGGCGGTAGATGCCTTCTTACAACAGTGGTCAGGGAGCCTGATGTATGCCTTTCCACCTTTCTCCCTGATTCCACGGGTCCTGGCCATGGTGCGTTACCAATGGGCGGAATTGGTCCTAGTGATCCCGTTTTGGAACACTCAATCGTGGTTCCCTCAGCTCCTGGAGTTGTTGGTGGACTATCCCCTGTTATTGCCCCACTTAGCGGCCCTATTACGGGGGCCATTGAATCAATCGCACCCTCTTGTAGTTTTGGACTCCTTGCGCCTGCTGGCTTGCAGGATTTCGGGAACCCCAAACCACCCACCGATGTTTCGGAGACGGCTAGGTTCCTATTGGAGAGCGCATGGGCCCCCGGCACCAGAAGAGCTTACAAGTCGGCATGGCGGTCTTGGTCTGGTTGGTGCCTGCTCAGGAATCTGGATCCCGTTACAACCTCGGTGAATAATATTATCTTGTTCCTTTCTTCTTTGTACAAGGATGGTAAGGCCTATCGTACCATTAATGTTTTTAGGTCGGCTATTTCGTCTGGCCATAGGGGGTTCAAAGGCTGCCCAGCGGGGCGTCATCCCCTGGTTTGTCGTTTACTTAGAGGCTCTCGTCTTACCCGACCTCCCCGTCCTCGTTTTTCGAGTTCTTGGGACGTATCCATAGTTTTATCTTTTCTGTCGTCTTGGCCGGTTAATTCAGAACTCTCTTTGCGTCAGCTTTCGGCCAAGTTAGTTACTTTATTTTGTCTGGTCTCCTGTAAAAGGGTATCGGACGTGCGGGCGTTGGACTACGATGCTCGCTCGTTCACCCCGGAAGGTGTGACTTTTAATATCTCACGTCGCACTAAGACCAGTATTAAGTCTGTGGATTATCCGGCTTTTCAGGAATCCTTGATCCTGTGTCCGGTTGCATGTCTTAGGGAGTACGAAGCGCGGACTTCGCCTCTGCGGACTACTTCTCATTCGCAGCTGTTCATCTCTTTCCGTCGGCCTCACCTTCCTGTCACTAGTGTCACTTTATCACGTTGGGTGAAATGGATCTTATCCCTATCTGGCATTGACACCTCCATCTTCACGGCGCATTCGGTTCGAGGTGCCGCGGCCACGTCCCTTACCCTATCGGGGGCTAAATTGGAGGACGTCATGAGACTGGCGGACTGGTCTCGAGTTTCTACTTTCAGGGAATTTTACTTCAGACCGGGTCCGCATGTGTTTTCATCCATTGTGAGTCGGCTTTACACTAGCAATATGAAGCCTCCGTGTCTTGATATAAAATTGTAGGATTTTACTAATTTATGACGTAAAGTCATGATTTTATGAAAGACACGGAGGCGAGTATTGCCCCACCCGCTCTTTCTCCCAAAAAATTTTGTACTATTTTTATATGCTAAGAGTTGACGAATTTTTCCTTTGCATTATCTGTGACTGTATCAGTACAACTATTTGGAGCTCCTCTTGGCTCCTTGCTATTTATTTTTATGTTTCTTTCCAGGTTGATTACAAGGCCCAGCAGTCTGTGAATGATGTTCCCCAGTGTTGTCACGTCCTACCAGGATTTCGTTTGGGGATTGTTCCATTGTTAAGCATCGTTTGAAGTCACGCCGGTTGTTCTTGATTCTCGGCGGTTTCCAGTTTCGGTTTGCAGATCCGTTACCAAAGAAAGAGGAAGTGGAGATGTTGAGGAGGTCCCTTTATGGAGGACTAAGGGGGAGGGGCTTATGTTACCTCTGTAATGATGTTTTTTTCAGATTATCTTCTTTGCTGCTATTTTTAAGTAAAAAAAGAGTTAAGCAATACTCGCCTCCGTGTCTTTCATAAAATCATGACTTTACGTCATAAATTAGTAAAATCCTACAATTAACACATGTGGAATTATATACATAACAAACAAGTGTGAAACAACTGAAAATATGTCATATTCTAGGTTCTTCAAAGTAGCCACCTTTTGCTTTAATTACTGCTTTACACTCTAGGGATGATTGACTTCGCCCCTGAAAAAAAATGACAGCGATCAGGTTGGGGGAAGACGCCTCAAATTTGGGGACCAATGGGCCAGTATGACCTCAAACCCTTGGGCTCTGTAAGTAGTACGGCAAGGGTTAAAAATAGAGTTTTTAAGTCTTCCCACCATCAATTTTCAGGTCACAACCTCCTCCTCCCCGGCAGAGTCAGCCCAGTTAGAGAAGGCCAATCTTTTCTCCCACTGGGACCGAAGTCAATCATCCCTAGACAAAAAGATTCCAATTTCCTCAGTCACCAAAAGATCCCTGAATTGGTGGCAGGACAAGAGGAATCTCTGTAGGAATCTTCTGGTCCCATTCTCCTGTAGTGACCAATGGGTCTCGGTTCAGGGCGTCTGGACATCAGAGATAGGTCGGACGTCCTACAATTACAGGGAACTCAGGGCTGTTTGGGAAGCACTAAGGTCCCTTCAGGGTCAGCTAGTCAGGAAGCATCGCAGGATTTACTCTGACAATACAACAGCAGTCTCCTTCATAAGGCATCAGGGTGGGACGTGTCACCCTCATCTTCAGAATCTCTCCAAGGAGATATTTTCCTGGGCAGAAAAGACAGTCCTTTCCATCACAGCTGTACACCTGAGAGGAGTGTCCAGGCAGATTTCTTGAGCAGAAGGAGAGTAGACCCAGGGGAGTGGGAGCTCCACAAGGCTGCGTTCGAGATGATAGCCCAGAACTGGGGTCATTCTCAGATGGACCTGTTCGCTACCACGGAAAACAGAAAGGTCCCTTGTTCTTTTCCCTGAACAGGGGTTTTTTCCCCACAGGTCTGGATGCCCTAGGGAAGGACTGGCATTGGGACCTGGCTTATGTCGTTCACCCATTTCTCCTTATCCCAGAAGTTCTCAAGAAGATAAAGGAAGGGAAAGGCAAAGTGATTCTGGTAGCTCCAGCTTGGTCCAAGAGGAACTGGTACCCTCTGCTAGAGTCCTTTGCGATAGCTCACCCTTTTCCACTTCCGGAACCATATTTGCTCCAGCAGGGTCCCCTTTGGTTTCCCGAGGTAGGGAGACTCCATGTCACAGCATGGATCCTGAGTGGTAGATCCTAAAGCAGAGGGATCTGTCAGACCCAATCATCTCGACTATCCAGTCAGGGAGAAGACCTTCTACAGTTTCCGTCTATTCTAGGACCTGGCGTAGGTTTAATTCCTGGCTGCTGGATAGACCCTTTGACATAGACAACCCTAGTATCCCCCTAATCCTGGACTTCTTGCAGGAAGGTCTGCAGAAGGGCCTTAGTTATAACACCATCAAGGTACAGGTGTCGGCTCTGTCAAGCTTCCTTGGAGTGTCTCTAGCTGAGGATAAGCTAGTGAAGAGGTTCGTCAAAGGTGTCAGTGTTATTAAAACTAGGTCTAGGCCCTCTTTGCCCAGTTGGGATCATAACTTAGTGCTGTCAGGACTAACAAGAAGTCCCTTTGACCCAGTTTCGGCGGCAGAAATTAAATTTCTTTAATTGAAAGCGGCTTTTTTAGTTGCAGTTTCTACAGCTCGCAGAATAGGGGAAATCCAAGCCCTTTCTATTAGATAACCTTTTTTTTAGGGTCTCAGATGAGAAGATTATTCTCAGACACCATCCAGATTTTCTTCCCAAGGTGTCTTCTTATTTTCATAAAAGCCAAGATATTATTTTACCTTCTTTTTGTCAGAACCCCAAAAATGAGAGAGAACAGGTGTTTCACACTCTCGATGTTAGGAGAACAGTTCTCAGGTACCTAGAAGCTACGGCTGAGTGGAGGTTAGATGAGAACCTTTTTGTTCAGTATGGGGGTAAGAATAGAGACAAGAAGGCCTCAAAGGACACGATTGGTAGGTGGATCAAGTCAGCCATCATGCAGGCTTACAAGGCAGAAGGGAAGGATGTCCTCTTGCAAAAAAAGCACACTCCACAAGAGCAGTCTCTTCTTCCTGGGCCGAGAGAGCAGACGCATCTCCTGATCGGATCTGCAGGGCGGCTACATGGTCAAGCCTTCACACATTCACCCCTCATTTCAGACTGGACATGTTGTCCAACAAGGACTGTTCCTCTAATCCTTCATGACAGGGATACAACAGGTGATGTAATGCAGAGTGACATGCAACGCAATAATGCAGTTTACAGTTATTTTTGCAGTTCCCACTTGTCCTGAGTGGGACGCTGCAAACCCAACACCAAAAATATAGGGTGGGAGTTACGGTGGTGCCACCACCGTAACTCCCACCCTATATTTTTGGTGTTGGGTTTGCAGCGTCCCACTCAGGACAAGTGGGAACTGCAAAAATAACTGTAAACTACATTAGTCACCTGTTGTATCCCTGTAAACTACATTAGTCACCTGTTGTATCCCTGTTCATAGGCTGGTTAGGTGTGTTTTATACATCCCACCACTAGAGGGGGATAGCACTTAGTCTATATAAATACCTTTAGTCGGGCCTAGTGTAGAGGAGTTGCTGTTGTGGTTGCTAGTAGAGATGGGAAGTTCGGATCTTTTTCATGAATCGGTTCATTTGAATCAGTTCACTTAAAAGAACCGATTCATGAATCGGATCTTCGGTTCACTTCCTGAGCCGGCAGAAGCAAGTGAACTGAAGATCAATGCGCATGCTCAGCTCATCGAATCTTCGGTTCACTTGCTGAGTCGGCTCTCAAGTGAACTGAAGGTCAGGACACACTTGCTCCTGGCAAACACAGCTCTGCTGCAGTGAATGCAGTGGAGCAGACTGTGATGTAGTGGCTATAGTTATTACAGGGACTCAGATAATTGTCTGAGAGTTTATTAGTTAAAAGAATCATGTCACCGAGTCCCTACCAGACTTCCTGCTCTGCTACATGCTACACTACTGCATGCACCGTGTACACACACAGCTCTGCTTCATAGTGTATATATATTGTCAGCTCCTGGGCTCAGTGTCACATACACAGTGTATAGATTGTCAGCTCCTGGGCTCAGTGTCACATACACAGTGTATAGATTGTCAGCTCCTGGGCTCAGTGTCACATACACAGTGTATAGATTGTCAGCTCCTGGGCTCAGTGTCACATACACAGTGTATAGATTGTCAGCTCTTGGGCTCAGTGTCACAGCCAGGGCCCTGTACACACAGATATTTCCCTCCTGCCTCCATATTGATTCCGCCATGTTGCTCTCAGGGGCCTCCGCTCTGCTACATGCTATACTAATGCCCCCCCCCCCCCCCACCCCACGGACTTGTCGGGAGACAGGGAGCCGCAGAGCAGGAAGTCTGGCAGGGACTCGGTGACACGGTCTCTGACTCATTCGATTCTTTTAACTTATAAACTCCTCTGATTGGTTGGAGGGAGGGGAGGGGCGGGGCTAGCTTCCACTGTCGGCTCCTATTACACTGCCTGCTGCTGCCTCTATGCTAATCTGACTGAGCGGCTTCACACGGATCGGCTCAGTCAGAGGAACCGACTCTTCCAGTTCAGTGAACTGAATCGATTCAAAAGAACGATTCGTTCATGATCCGGACATCACTAGTTGCTAGTGAAGTGATTCAGTCCAGTTGAGACTCCACATCACAGAGTAGTGAGTGAAGTCAGAAGCAGCTATGTAGTAGAGCCAAGGTATGAGGAGCAGGAGAGCATTTTCCCTCCTGTGATCCTCTTAGTTCCTTTCATCCTACAACCAGAGGATAGAGTTTTGTCCCTGGAAGAAAACCAAGCAGAGAGACATCGGTGATAACAGGTGGAGGACAATCTAGCTACAGGCGACCATAAAGTATAGAAGACAGATTAGCTACCTGTTCAAGGGCTTGGAAGATACAGAACTTATAGGACTAAGCATACCCGAAAAGAATACTACTTCACCACAGCCTGAGTCAGAACCTAGCAAAACCTATTAACAGTGGATCAACAGAATTCCTAATTCCTCTAAATCACAAAGGACTGTATTCTGTCTGGATGTATATGCCGCAACTGGAACCAACATCAGTAAAAGTTGTGAGTTGTATCCTACCACTGTCTACTTCATTCTTCAATATTACTACCACTGGTTGTACCACCATAAACGGTACTGGCGTCACGACAAATACCACCAAGGGACCCAGCCGCAACAAGCACCCTAAACACCGCCGTCATCAAGGGCACCTCAACCTCCATCTAGGCTGGTGCTCCCCTACCACAGAGCGTGCCCCGGAGGATTTCGTGCTGTCCACCTCAACACTGTGCTGCCGGCCCAGGGAGTAAACCGATGAACTGTACTATTATTTCTCTCATCGGCCCACCGTGCACCTCACGTGTCGCCCCTGCGGTTCTGGCTGGCTGCAGGTTTGTTATCTCACATCCTGGTAGTAATTTGAAAAAGGACTGGTGTGTAAGGGGAGGGGCCCTTTTAACCCTCTCTGTTTCCTGTCCCTAGAGCATCATGAAGGATTAGTGGAAACCAAATTTACGGTAGGAATAATTCCTTTTTCTATTTGGGAACAGCTGTTCCGTTCCGCAAAATACAGAATGCACATAAAAGTCATCCAGATTTTTTGCGGACCGCAAAATACATACGGTCGTGTGCATGAGCCCTAACCGTACCAGCAAAGTGAATGATATTAAATCTCATGTACACTTTGCTTTTCCCCTAGGTGCAGAAATTGACCTGCTGTGTGGATTTTGAAGTCTGCAGCACGTCTATAGTTGTGGCAGTTTCTTGTGCAGATTTCACACTTTTCAAAGGAAGGGCGAGATCTGCGCCAAAACTGCATCAAATCTGCACCAAAAATGCACCAAAACCATGATAAATAGTGCGGGATTTCATGCAGATTTTCTGCATACAAATCTGCTCCTTGTGCAGGTACCCTAAGGGCTAATGCACACGACCGCGTGTGCACTAAGTATCACGGACGCGGACCTATTGAATTGAATGACCAAGATATGGAGCAGTGCGGAGCAGAGGCACGGATCGGAAGCCCACAGAACCACACTACAAAGCACTTCCATGGGATTTCGGTCCGTGCCTCCGCAGCACAAAAAAATAGAACATGTTCTATGTTTTGCGGTGCGGAATGCATCTTGCGGATCACGTACCCATTCAAGTGAATAGGTCCTTATCTGCAAACGGCATGCACAGGCAATGGGCACACACGCTTGTGTGCATAAGCCCTAAGATTTGCTGTTGCGGATTTTCGTGCAGCAAATCTGCAGCGTTGTACAGTACCGGCAAAGTGGACGAGCTTTCAGCAATTCTCAGTCACACGTGGCAGAAAAAAAAAAAATCTACAGCAGAAACTGACTGATGGGGCGGATTTTAAATCTGCAGCATGTCAATTTATACCGCAAAATTTATTGTGGATTTCTCCCTTTCAATGCAAAGAATGAAAGCGGGTCTAATCTGCAGCGTGTGAAGGCACTCTAAGGCCACCTTGGATTCACATGCGGAAAAACTGCAGTGTAGTACAGTACCAGAAAAGTGTATGAGATTACACAAATCTCATGCGCACTTTACGGATTGTTTCCATGCAGAAATTGACCTGCATTGTGGTTTTCAAATTTAATAGCATGTTAATTATGTTTGCAGTTTTACTTTCGGTTTTTACCTTTTTCAATGGCGAGGTCTGAGGCAAAACCGCATCTAATCCGCACTAAAATCTGCAATTAGACATTGTGGATTTTGGTGCAGAAATGCACATAAATCCGCATGGAAATTCATGTGGATCTTATGTGCGCACACTCGCACCCGTGTGCAGGTGGCATTAAGGCTGGGTTCACAAGTGACTCATTAAGGCCTCTGTCCCCCATGGGCGTATTGTGGCCCGCATACGGCGGGTCCGCAATACACGGGGCACCGGCCGTGTGCATTCCGCACCATGGATGCGGACCCATTTACTTAAATGGGTCCGCAAATCCTGAGATGCGGTGTGAAACGGAATGGAACCACAGAACGGAAGCACTACAGAGTGGTTCCGTTCTGTACTTCCGTTCCGCAAAAATATAAAACAAGTTCTATCTTTTTGCGGAACAGACGGATCGCGGACACCATTCAAGTGAATGGGTCCATGATCCGCTTGCGGCTGGCCCAAGGTCGGTACCCGTGCATTGCGGACTGCAATTTGCGGTCCGTAGCACAAGCACGGCCATCACGCGTTCGTGTGAAAGAGGCCTAACTGTGTATTTTCTGCTTCTAACCTGCAGCAGAGAAGGGGGGCCTTCACATGCTGCGGATTTAATAAATGACCCCCAATATCTTACTGACTATTGGATGACATGTTGCAGTGAAGTATGAAGAATGCTGTTCCTCCATCTTAGGCCTCTTGTACACGACCGTATGGCTTTTTCAGTATTTTGCGGTCCGCAAAAAATATGGATGACGTCTGTGTGCATTCCATTTTTTGCGGAACGGAACAGTACTATCCTTGTCCGTTATGCGGACAATAATTGGACATGTTCTATCTTTGAACGGAACGGAAAAACGGAAATACGTAAACGAAAGGCATACGGAGTACCTTCCGTTTTTTCTTTGCGGATCTATTGAAACGGTCAGTATACGGAGCGCGAATGGAAAAAAAACTTTTGTGTGCAAGAGACTACATTTATTTTGATCCAGTGTTTAAAGCCGAAACCCAAACTGAATTCAAACACTGCACTCTCTCCATTTCTCATCCACAGCTGCTTTTGTATTTCATGGGGGAGATTTATCAAAACTGGTGTAAAGGAAATCTGACTTAGGCCTCATGCACACGAACGTTGTTTGTTTCTGTGTCCGTTCCGGTTTTTTTTTGCAGATAGGATGCGGACCCATTCATTTTAATGGGTCCGCAAAAAATGCGGACAGCACACCGTGTGTTGTCCGCATCAGTATGTCCGTTCCATAGCCCCGCAAAAAAAATGGAACATGTCCTATTCTTGTCCGTTTTAGGCAGTCACAATGGATCCGCAAAATAAAAACGGATGGCATACGGATGTGTGCATATAGCCTAAGTTGCCCATAGCAACCAGATCCCACCTTTCATTTTCCAAAGGAGCTCTGAAAAATGAATGATTGGTTACTATGGGCAAGTTGTCCTTTACACCAGTTTTGATAAATCTACCCCCATAAGTGCATCTAAACACCTGAACGTGTGAATATACCCTAAAAAACACTTTCACAAGTTGTAGATTTTCTCAGTATTTTGCATCCTGAGCAAAAGAGAAGTATATGGGTGTATTCAGACGTTGCAGTTGATAAGTGCATCTGACCACCATGCTGGTTTACCATGGCTTTGCAATAGATTATGTGTAGTGTTGAGCGAACTCGTGTTTTAAGTTCGGCGTCTAAAGTTCGGGTTATCGAAGAATCGCGTTATGGATTCTAAATTCCGTTATGGTCCGTAGTAGCGGAATCCATAATGCGTTTCTTCGATAACCCGAACTTTAGACGCCGAACTTAAAACACAAGTTCGCTGAACACTATTTGGTTTTACACGTGAAACAAAAATCAAATGCATTTCATCTATAAAAAAAGAAAATGCATGACCAAAAAACCGTCATACAGATAGAAGATACATGGATATACAAACTTATACCATATAATGCATACATTGCATAATATTAGAATAGCAAGGTATAAAAAATAAAAAATCTTTGCATGCAAAAATATGGCATATCACATATATCAGCTGTCAAGGATGTTCCTATGTTATTCCACTTAACATGGGTGTGAGTAATAAACCCAGGTTACCTTGTTAACAATGCAGGTTCTGATACTAATAATGAGGAAGGAAAAATGCCGTCCATTCAGAAGGAATTTGTTTTGAATCCTGGACATATGGATCCTCCGCACATTCTGATGATGAAGCTGCATCCACATTGCTCTGACTACTGCACAACCAGGTGAGGAACTTTGTCACTGGTCTGACTGATCAAATTAGTCATTCACCAGCTGAATGTTCACTGGTCAGGAGCTATGCACTGAATGCAATAGTAAGGCCTCTTTCACACGACCATATGACTTTTTAAGTGTTTTGCGGTCCGTTTTTCACGGATCCGTTGTTCCGTTTTCTGTTTCCGTTTATGTTCTGTCTTTCCGTATGGCATATATAGTAATTACATAGAAAAAATTGAACTGGGCATAAAATCTTTAATAGATGGTTCCGCAAAAACGTAACGGATACGGAAGACATACGGATGCATTTCTGTAGGTGTTCAGTTTTTTTTTGCAGACCCATTGACTTAATGGAGCCACGGAACGTGATTTATAGGACATGTTCTAACTTTCAACGAAAAGGAAATACGGAAACGGAATGCATACGGAGTACATTCCGTTTTTTTTCGGAACCATTGAAATGAATGGTTCCGTATACGAACCGCAAAAATACGGCCCGTAAACATAAAAAAACGGTCGTGTGAAAGCAGTTAGTACCAGTAACTGCCGCCCCCCAAATACACATTTCTCCAGTCCAACTGACTCCAAACACAAACAGAACCAGGGCGGGTAGTAGTACACTGGGACGGCCCGGACGGGTGAGATGGTGCCGGACTAAGTAAGTCATTGAGTGGGAAACACTGGGAATGGTATGGATGGATCATGGATCCGATCCAGTTTAATTAACAACAAAACAATATAACCAATGAATTATGACCCTACCAGACAGTCAGTGGAAGTTTGGAACTTGGCTGGGGGCTGGCTGCCTTCTGTCTGTGGGCGGCGGGCCTTCCCTGGCGCTGCTGGCAGAGTCAGACTGGGCTCTGGGCTGTGGCTGTCTGGCTGCCAAATGCCAATGGCGCTTGCTTGCTTGTTGCTTAAAGGGCTTCTGTCACCCCACTAAGGCTACTTTCACACTAGCGTTCGGAGCGGATCCGTCTGATGTTTCATCAGACGGATCCGCTCCGATAATGCAGACGTTCGCATCCGTTCAGAACGGATCCGTCTGCATTAAAACTTAGAAAACTTTCTAAGTGTGAAAGTTGTCTGAGCGGATCCGTTCAGACTTTACATTGAAAGTCAATGGGGAACGGATCCGCTTGAAGATTGAGCCATATTGTGTCATCTTCAAGCGGATCCGTCCCCATTGACTTACATTGTAAGTGTGGACGGATCCGCTCGCCTCCGCACGGCCAGGCAGCGCTCGGGTGTCCGCTCACCGAGCGGAGCGGAGGCTGAGCGCTGCAGACGGATGCATTCTCAGTGGATCCGCCTCCACTGAGAATGCATTGGGGCCAGACGGATGCGTTCGGGGCCGCTCGTGAGCCCCTTCAAACGGTGCGCACGAGCGGACACCCGAACGCTAGTGTGAAAGTAGCCTTAACCGTTTTTTAGTTTTTTTTTGTTTACTAATAATCCCTATACTGCGAGCTCTGCATACATAAGCTAAATAATCATTTTGGTTCAGTAGAATTTGATAAAAAGCTATTTTTAAAATATGCAAATTACCTTGCTACCAGCAAGTAGGGCGGCTACTTGCTGGTAGCAGCCGCATCCTCCGATCCTAATGACTCCCCCTCCGCATTGTGATTGACAGGGCCAGGGAACGGAATCGTTCTCTACTGGCCCTGTTAGAATTCGAAATCTCGCGCCTGCGCCGTACCTGTCTTCAATCGGCGTCTTCTCTTCCGGGTGTATGCGATGACGTCATCGGCGCAGGCGCATTGAGGATGAAGCGGTCGAGCCAGCGGCCGCCTCTCAGTGCGCCTGCACCGATTGAAGACAGGTACGGCGCAGGCGCGAGATTTCGAATTCTAACAGGGCCAGCAGAGAACGATTCCGTTCCCTGGCCCTGTCAATCACAATGCGGAGGGGGCGTCATTAGGATCGGAGGATGCGGCTGCTACCAGCAAGTAGCCGCCCTACTTGCTGGTAGCAAGGTAATTTGCATATTTTAAAAATAGCTTTTTATCAAATTCTACTGAACCAAAATGATTATTTAGCTTATGTATGCAGAGCTCGCAGTATAGGGATTATTAGTAAACAAAAAAAAAACGGTTTAGTGGGCTGACAGAAGCTGCTTGCTCCTTGCCTCAATGCCTCCTTAAAGGATAACTGTCACATTTAGACCCTAATTTCAATTTTCATATATGTAGTTGCTAATAACATTATATTCCAGAATCAGTTACTATTAGACTGATTTACCCCATATTTAATAAGATTCAGCCCTTAGCAACCAGTCTGCATAAAAATGTAATTTCACTATTCAGTTAAGATGGCCGCCACTGCCCTCACCCTGAGGCTAATCCCGCCTGCCTCACTAGCCAGTAACAATAGCCCCCCAAAAGTGTCAGTAACCAGAGCCCTCCCCCCTAAAGGGTTAATCTCCTGCAGCACAGAGGGGTCCTCTTACCACATGTTGCTCTCATTTATACACTGAGCAGAAGGCAGATCTCCCTTCCCTGGTCTGCGCTGGTTCAACTCTGCCTTCTCCAGCTCTGCTGAGTGAGGGAGCGTCTGCCAAGCGCAGGGACAGGGAGACGTGCACACAGCCCAGGCACTGTTATCAGCTGCTGGGGAGGACCTGGCTTTAATCATTTACCTACAGTCCCTGGCTGTCAGTAATCTGACCTTGCAGGTGTGCTTCTGCGTCCTCCATCCTTGACCTGCATAGCAACCTGATTTTAAGCAGAGGTAAAAGTAGGCAGTAGAGGGAACTAAACTGTTGAATTAAGGGGTAATTGAATACACAGTGAAAAGTTTAAATAGGGCCACCAAGGAGATATTAATCACCATAATCCAATACTCCAAAAAAAAATTAAAAATAGTTATCCTTTAAGTTCAATCCAGGGCGGGGGGGCGGAGCCTGTGCCGTGCATGCTGCTGCTCCAGTCTCGAATCTCTTAAAGAGACAAGCAGCGCAGCGCAGGCACAGTCAGGTGAGTCAGCGGCCGCCGGCGCCCGGCGGGGGGGCCCCTCCACTTGTCTCCAGTCCAGACTCCAGACCAGCCCAGTTAGTTTTAATTTATTAATTACATTACTGCGGCGGCTCTCCAGACACAGGCACACAAATTCACAATAGAATTATTCAATTAGTAGTTGCGGCCGGGCCGGCGCTGGGGGCCCCTAAGGAGTCGGGGGCCCGGGGGCAATTGCCCCCCTTGCCTCTATGGTAGCGCCGGCCCTGTGTGAAAGAGGCCGAAGGGTACCTGCACACAATGCAGATTAGGCTGGTTCTTTTCAGTTTTCCATGGGATAAAAGGTCATACCCCTACTTACAATATCATTAATAAATATAAATAAAAGCACTGAAACCAATCACTTTTGTCTGGAAATTTTTTTTTTTTATAAATTGGCCACGGCCTTTATTAATTAATAAATAAATAACATTCATAACTCAATTTAGGCTACTTTCACACTGCCGTTTTGGCTTTCCGTTTGTAAAATACGTTTCAGGGATCTCACAAGCGGTCCAAAACGGATCAGTTTTGCCCTAATGCAAATGGATAAGGATCCGCTCAGAATGCATCAGTTTGGCTCCGTTCAGCCTCCATTCCGCTTTGGAGGCGGACACTAAAATGCTGCTTGCAGTGTTTTGGTGTCCGTCTGACGGATCCATCCTGACACACAATGTAAGTCAATGGGGACGGATCCGTTTTCACTGACACAATAGAAAACGGATCCGTCCCCTATTGACTTTCAATGGTGTTCAAGACTGATTCGTTTTGGCAATGTTAAAGATAATACAAACGGATGCGTGCGGTTGTATTATCGGTGCGGATCCGTCTGTGCAGATCCATGATGGATCCGCACCAAACGGCAGTGTGAAAGTAGCCTTTAAACATATTCATTATAAACTCTGATAAAAAACAATACACGAGCTCAGCCATAAGCTCAAGCTCAAATAAGCTCAAACAACTCATACCCCATAAACTTTAAAACAAGCCGTGACCCGAAAAAAACAAAACAACATATTGGGCGGGCGGGCGGGGCAGCGACGATCTTCTTATCTTCTCAGACGAGGCAGCGTCCCAGCTTCTGCTGCACCCGCATATTTATTCCCTCAAGCCCCTGTGCCATAACCAATCACAGCCTTGTCACCAAATAAATAAGAATATCCAGCACTGTCATTGGCCACACTTTTAACCAATAAAATAAAGGTTGCCACACCAGGGCAAAATTGCCTAAGCGGTGGCAACCCCAATCAAATCCATGTTGCCATCCCAGGCAATCTGCCCGGAGATGGCAACACTAAAAAATGGCGGGAAATATTCCCACCAAAACTATCAAGGGAACCAACATAGGGATGACCTTAATCCCACGTGAATCCCTCCTTAATGTCTGCGATCCTACCATTCTTCTGATCCGACTTGTAAGGTAAACCAGCTCACCTGCCACATGTATTGCAGTCCTTGGGTGCACAGGAAACCATGGTGAGACCTCTTGAGGCAAGGAAAAAGGAGAAAAACGATCCAGCATTCCTGAAATATTTGAGCCGTCGGTTCTTTTATTGCAGTGATAAAAATTCGTACAGTGGTACAACCTCCATATGTGTCATTCGCAGTCTACGCGTTTCGAACTAAGCAGTTCTTATTCATGACTCCATGGAGTTGTGTTATGGTCCGTGGTAATGGAATCCATAATGAAATTCAGTAAATACCACAACACGAACTTACAAAACTGAAGTTCACTCATCACTACCGGTCATCTCTGTCTTCCCTGTCAGATCTTACATGCAGGAGGCAGGGAGACCGGTGAGAAGCTACGTCTCATATAACTACAGTAGAGACTACCTAGATGGTATAGACAGGCAGTGTGGAGGTTTATACAGATAATGACTGTAGACACTCACCTACTATGTATCTGCACTCCGGATCTTTTAGATAGGGGAGACATTATATCTAGGGATGAGTGAATCGACTTCGGATGAAACATCCGAAGTCGATTTGCATAAAACTTTGTTAGAATACTGTACTGTAGAATACTGAACTTCACAAATTAATTTCTACTGTAAAAAAAAACTTTTACCGAACTCGGGTTTGGTTCCAAGGTAACGCTTTGAACCAAAACTGAGCTAGGTAAAAGGTTTTTAACAGTGGAAATTAATTTCTGAAGTTATTACCCAAAGTCCCGCGAAACTTTGCGAAGTAATAACTTCGGCTCATATGAGCCAATACATTCTAATACTGTACGGAGCTCTCGCTCAGTACAGTATTCTAACGAAGTTTTATGCAAATCGACTTAGGATGTTTCATCCGAAGTCGATTCGCTGATCCCTAATTATATCATCCTCAGAGTACAGGGATATAAAGAGGAACATGGAGGGGGATCCTGAGAGATTACAGGAGGGATTTGATAGGTGATGATGTCATCCTTTAGTTTTTCATGCATCATTTCTGTGTTAGGCCTCTTGCACACGAATGTTGTGTGCCCGTGGCCGTATTGATTTGGTCCGCAATCACGGAGATGCGGAATGGAAGCACGGATCGGAACCCAACTGAAGCACTACGGAGTGCTTCCATGGTGTTTCTGTCTGTACCTCAAGTTAAATGGGTCTCGATCCATCCCGTCCGCTGCACGGATGTTGCTCGTGCATTGGGGACCGCAAAATGCGGTCCCCAATGCACGGAACGGATGCACAACGTTCGTGTGCAAGAGGCCTTAAGGAAAAATTGCAGCATGTACTAATATTCAGATTTTTTTTACACAGCTCTGGTTCTATACTAAGTGAATGGGGCTTCAGTGAAAATCGGATTGCATCCGGATGGAATGCGTTTTTCACTGATGGTTGCTAGGAAATGTAGATTGTTATTCTTCAGTTTTTTCTTTTTACGAGTGTAAAAAATGCATTGTACCCGCATGGAAAAAACTGAAACACTGAATGCAATTGCAGACAAAACTGACTGAACATGCGTGCAAAACCATCAGTTTTTTCCTGAACAGACCCTGAGAGAATCCGTAAGGCTGCGTTCACATGGGCAAGATTTCCATGCGGGTGCAATGCGGTAGGTGAGCGCATTGCACCCGCACTGAATCCCGACCCATTCATTTCAATGGGGCTGTTCAGATAAGCAGTGATTTTCACGCATCACTTGTGCGTTGCTCTATATTCTGCGTTTTTCACGCAAAGCAGGCCCAATAGAAGTGAATGGGGTTGCGTGAAAATCGCAAGCATCCGCAAGCAAGTGCGGATGCGGTGCGATTTTCACGCACGGTTGCTAGGAGACGATCGGGATGGAGACCCGATCATTATTATTTTCCCTTAAAACATGGAAAATTGATTTGTTACCACAAAGGGCAAGGAAATTCAGCTTCTTGACTAATCAAGATTTTTCCTGAAATTCAGATGAAAGTGTACTTCGGATACTTTGATTCGCTTAACACTAGTCGTAACGCCTGGATACAAGCAGTGTATAATGCGATGGAAAAATTAATCAAGCCAGCAAAGGAGAAAATATGGACAATCACAATACATTAGTAAGTGCCTTATATTAACTTTCTCTACATGATAAATGTAGTTTGCTGAAGTGAGACAATCCCTTTAAGCTACAGTATCTCCCCCTCTGTCTCTACCTAATAAATACTGAATTTCAGGTTGTAATTTCCAGTCTCAAGAATTAACGGAGAGAAAGTAGTCATTAAAAATCTAATATGGCAGTGACCAGTGAAGGTGCTTGGAATTAGGCAGACAGTATGTCCCATTCTTTAATAGCTAATCCCTGTTTACAGCAGGAGATTTAGAAGCTTCTTTAAAGATTTGAAGTGGACAGGGATTAGACTGTTAGAGGATTTTACTCATAGGCTACTGATAGAAAGGTTTTATATGCTTTCTAAGAAATGTAATCTTCTACAATTATGCATTAATTAAGAACAAAGAATGCGATGATACGTTTCTGCTTTGAATTTGCATTTTTGAAGTATAAATTGTTGCCAGGGATTGTACTGAAAATACACTCATTTGGAGTCATTTCCAACCAGTGCGTAAAACACTCTTTTGTGGCATGGGTGCTTTTGCACCAAGGCCTCCACTTGGGAGTGACTGGGACATGGCAAGGCCCTGGGATGTCAGGTGCGGCACACTTATTATCTTTTACACCTGGTAACAGGTGTAAAAATTGAGTGAAAACTTCTCCAATGGAGTTAAAACTACTCTGTAAATTACCCCCATTGAAAATCAAATACCACGTCCAGATGGAAATGTTGGATTGCTGCAAAACTCTGCATACAGTTCAGTATCAGGCAGGTATGTAAATGATTACAGGTATGTAGATGCCACGGGCCGATCGTGTCCCAGGTTTATAGAGATGCCAAATGGTATGGTGAGGCCCCTAATAGTCTGTGCGTGTCATGATGCTCCTCCCCAAGGTGAGGCTCCGAAGCAATAAAGGGGATGAGTTATGGTGGGAGATGGAGAATAAATATCGAGTCCAGACCTTGATAAAGTTCAACAGCTTTACTTTCATAAACTTGCATCCAAACAATATTCAGGCTTTCTCTGGGTTCCAGCAGGCTTTGGCATACACTGGCAGGCAAACTTGATAACTCTGCTTGGGTCTGGTGACTGGAATTTCTTTAGGTTCTGATATCCCTGGATTGGGGTGCCTTTAGCTGTTGCCCCCCTCCTGACACTCAGTAAGTAAACTAGCAAGGAGTGAGGGGGCTCTATGAGTTACTTCCCTTTGGAGAGACTCCTGCCGCAGCCAGAGAACTTTTCCCCCTTGCTGCTACATCTTTCATGTCTTCTCAGCTCCACTATGGAGTCTAAACTGGAATCAACTAGAACTGCAACCCCTCCCTTTGGTAGGAAACAGGACTAGCCCACTTCTGCCGAAAGGGGGAGAATGAAATGGTAGGTTCCATTCTATCTAAGGATCTCTCACTCTGCCAGATACACACCGCCACCTGCTGGTGAACCAGGTATATTACATGTACAAAACAGTTTCATAACAATAATAGAAATGCACAGTGTAAGGCTCCATTCACACGTCCGCAGTGTGTTTTGCGGATACGTGGAGCCGCAAAACACGGAAAGCGGCAATGTGCGTTCCGCATTTTGCGGACCGCACATTGCCGACACTAATAGAATATGCCTGTTCTTGTCCGCAATTGCGGACAAGAATAGGACATGTTCTATTTTTTTGCGGAACGGAAGTGCGGACCCGGACCCGGACCCATCGTGCTGCCCCATAGGAATGAATGGGTCCGCAATTCGAACGAAATTGCGGACGTATGAATGGAGCCTAAAGGACCTGGAAATACACAGATGGCATTAATGTTAGACCATTAGAGACAGTAGTGGAGTGCAGAAATGGTAATACCACTCCGGGGTCTTACATAGACAATGGGTCTTGCCACAAGAAGGCTTAAAAATGCTACTCCGCTGCCCTATAAAAAGCTTTCACAGGTTACTTTTGGGATAGTGTTTCTTATGGTGAAAGATCGCTGATTGCTAGACCTCCCTCTACATCGCACTCAAAGACATTTTGCCCAGTTGACAGACTCTGAGAGAAGCAGGACGGTCATTTCAATGAATTGCCCCTCACCTAGGCCATTCTGACCTTGCTGTATAGAAGTGTTGGGAGCAGGGGTTACATGAGGCCATGCACACACAGTTAACAGGCTCTGGATGGCCCAAACAGATAGTTACAGATCGGTGAGTGTGGATCCAACTAACTGGTTTAGCCTTGGGCTAAACTCTAAGGGCATTTTTCTGGCACTCCCCAGGTATTCACCCTTTAACAGGGATCCTGTACAGGCATCTGGAGTTTACTGCAGGGGAGCAACCAGACCACTACCTCTTGGGATAGTCCCAGTATAGTTGGCAGTTGACCCACTGAGGTCTGGTACCTCCTGTCACCTTCATTTGCAGTGGTGTCGTGAACAAGAAACCTGGACTTCTATGGACTAGAAATCTAGACTACTGCTGACAAATCCAAGTTCTGTTTGGGATCAGATGATGGTTGGGTTTGAGCATGGAGGCCTCATGGTGAGAGCTTCAATCCTGCCTTGGCTGTGGAACGTCACACCGCTCCAACTGCTGGTCTAATGATCTGGGGAGCCATTGCATACAACAGTCTGTCACCCCTAGTAGTGATATTAGGGACACTAACAGCTCAGCGATATGTGCAGGACATCCTGTGGCCATATGTGTTCCTTTCATAGTAGGACTTCCAACTGGCATTATTTAGCAAGATAATGCTCATCTGCACACATCAAGGAATTCCCAGGAATGTCTCCATCAGATTGTAACACTTCTTTGGTCTGCCCAGTTGCCAGATTTACACCAGTGAAGCACTTATGGGACCAGCTGGAACATCTGAGGGCAAATGTGCCGCAGGATACCATACATAACCTGTATGTCTCCATGCTCAACCGTATCTCATCTTGTATCAAGGCTATAGGCAGCCCAACAGGCAGGGCCGGTACAAGGCAGGGGCCGAAGGAGCGGGTGCCCTGGGCGCTACCATTTGCGGACAGGAGGGGGGCGCAGGTGAAGTGCCAGCAGTGTACAGCTTCACTGTACCACATTAGCCAAGCGCCACTTGCTGTGCTTGCTGTGCTGAGTGCGCTCCTGCACCCGCCTACACCGTCCACACCAGCCATGTCAGCGCTGCTCCTTCTCTCCCCCTATGAATTTTGTGCCGACTGCGCTCCTGGCTCGGGCTCCCTTTCCTCCTCTGCGTTTCCTCGCCCCCCCCCCCCCCCATGGAGGATTCATTTGGTTGATACCACCGGCGTGCGCCGTGTGACGTCACGCGGCTCACGCCGGAGGCGAGGTGTGAGGTGAGAGAGGGAGGACTCGCGCAGCCTACAGGGAGCTGTGTCGGCGCGTGAAGAACAAGCCACGAGGAGCCTGCCTTCACTAGCTGCTACTCACACACAGACTGTAAAAAGTAAGAAAATAATGTAATACATAAAACAAACTAATTTTTTTCTTAAAAACGGGGGGGGGGGGGGCGCAGTTTGCCATCTTCGCCCTGGGCACCAAATGGCCTTGTCCCAGCCCTGCCAACAGGGATCTAGAGCCTCCTTTCAATTGTACAGTTTCCTCAATAAACTCATCCTTTCGCTCTAATATTGTGATCACCTACATCAAGCATGTCAAACTCAAAGGCTAACATGGGCCAAAAAAACAAAATTTAAGTTTATGTGGGCCGCATAAAAAAAATAAAATAAAAATCGTACATTTTCATAGAACAACATTGTTGTTTCATGACTGCTGACCCCCAACATCCCGTTGCCCAATAACACAAGTGAGACCTATATATATATACAAATATTAAACTTCACTATAAGACGCACCTAGGTTTTTGAGGAGGAAAATAAGAAAAAAATATTTTTAACCAAAAATTGTGCTTTTGGTGGGCTTTGAATTAATGGTGGTCTGTGCATGACACTATTATGGGGGATCTGTGGATGACGCACTGTCATGTGGGGGATCTGTGGATGGCACTGATATGGGGGACCTGTGGATGGCACTGTTATGGGGGATCTGTGGATGGCACTGTTATGGGGGATCTGTGGATGGCACTGTTATGGGGGATCTGTGGATGGCACTGTTATGGGGGATCTGTGGATGGCACTGTTATGGGGGATCTGTGGATGGCACTGTTATGGGGATCTGTGGATGGTACTGCTATGGGGTGGGATATCTGTGGATGGCATTGTTATGGGGTGGGGGGATCTGAGGATGGCATTGTTATGGGGTGGGGGATCTGTGGATGGTGCTGTTATGGGGGATCTGTGGATGGCATTGTTATGGGGATCTGTGGATGGTACTGCTATGGGGTGGGATATCTGTGGATGGCATTGTTATGGGGTGGGGGGATCTGAGGATGGCATTGTTATGGGGTGGGGGATCTGTGGATGGTGCTGTTATGGGGTGGGATATCTGTGGATGGTACTGCTATGGGGTGGGATATCTGTGAATGGCATTGTTATGAGGTGGGGGGATCTGTGGATGGAACTGTTATGGGGGGGATCTGTGGATGACACTGCTATATGTCATCCACAGATCCCCCTCATAACAGTGTCCCCCAATACACCGGGCCCCGCCGCTCACCGAAGTATTTATAAACGTGAATCCTTATCCTGTTATTAAGTTGAACTAACGCTGCGCTCTCCCATGTTCCCATGTTCCCCTGTATCCCCACAGCACTTACTTAAGCTTCAATAGCAGGCAGAGCGGACGGCAGCAGTAACGTCACTCACTGACGTCGCACGTCTGCTCCGCCTGCTTCATTCATAAAGTGGGCGGAGCAGGCGCTCGACGTCAGTGAGTGACGTTACTGCTGCCGTCCGCTCTGCCTGCTATTGAAGCTTAAGTAAGTGCTATGGGGATACAGGGGATACAGGGGAACATGGGAGAGCGCAGCGTTAGTTCAACTTAATAACAGGATAAGGATTCACGTTTATAAATACTTTGGTGAGCGGCGGGGCCCGGTGTAAGAGTACAGTGACTGCACCGGGCCCGGCCCCTAGTTACGGACTCCAGCCCCTCCTCTCTCCCGGCTCATACATAGCAGTGCATCTTTGCCGGGCCGCAAAGATATTCATTGCGGGCCGCATGTTTGACACCCATGACCTACATCTTCTCATCATTGCATTTACACATAGAAAGTTTTATTCGACTCCAACAACTCCTTGATGCGTTATTTTTCTATCAACGAGTATATATTGGAACTGTGTAAACAATGCATTGTATAGTTGTGAACAATACAAAGGGCAGACAGGTGATTTGCTGATGGCAATACGGCCGATATACTGTACTCGGGGCCTTTTCACCGCACTGCCAATTTTCGTAAACTGAGATGTACTATTTAAACTGTTTTTGTGAATGCTACTAAAATTCTTTCACAGCATCAGTTAGGCTGGTGTCACACAGTTTTTAGGTGAGATTTTGTGTTATTTTGCATTTTTTTTTCTGGCATTTATTCTATGTTTTGTAGGAAAAACTCCTCCAGATCTTGCATATGCAATGACTCAAGAGGGAGGACTGCAGGATGGGAGTGGTAGTTTTGGCCCTGAGGCTGGCTCTCCCTGGGGCCGTGCAGTGACAGGAGTGTGCACCTTGTCTTCCCTCGGGCATACCCTGGTAATGGGGCTCCTGCTTTTTGGTAATTGGGGTGCACTTGATTGTTAGATGTTTGTCAGGATTCAATGCAGGACTGTGGGTAAAGTGGCCGACAGATAGTGAAAGAGTCAGTAACCAGCCCAGTTGGTATCAATAAATAGGTGTCTCTTTACTAAAGTGCAGATTGGGGATAGTAGTACATCTATGGCTACTTTCACACTAGCGTTTTCAATTCCGCTATTGATATCCGTCATAGGATCTCAATAGCGGAAGAAAACGCTTAAGTTTTGTCCCCAAAACTGAACTGAACGAAACGGAATGCACCAAAAATGGGCGTCCGCAGGGAGGGGCCAGCAGCACTGGCGGATCCAGGGGGGGGGGGGCAACGGGGCAATTATTGCCCCCCCCCCCGAGCTGCTCAGAAGTGGGGGGGGCGGCGGCGGGGCACAGGGAGATGAATGCTTCCATTGTGGAAGCGTTCATCTCCATAGTCATCTGTATCGCCGTCCTCAGGACAGCGATACAGATGACTGTGCTGAGGTAGGGGAGGGAGAGGCATGTCCCTTTCTCTGATAGGCTGCCGTCATCGCGCCGCCTGAGCCGTACAGCGCGGGACACAGGCCGGAAGAGGCCTGCATCGCATCGCTGCCAAGGAGGTAAGTATAAGTGTTTATTGTTTTTGTGTGTACAATACTGGTGGCTACTGGCACATAATGGGGTCTCTGGCTACTGGCACATAATGGGGGTCTCTGGCTACTGGCACATAATGGGGGGGCTGTCATTACTGACACATAATGGGGGGTCTGTCATTACTGACACATAATGGGGGGTCTGTCATTACTGACACATAATGGGGGGCTGTCATTACTGACACATAATGGGGGGGCTGTCATTACTGGCACATGATGGGGGGACTGTTAATACTGGCACATGATGGGGGGCTGTTATTACTGGCACATGATGGGCGGGCTGTTATTACTGGCACATTATTGGGGGCACTATAGGGGCATCTACTGAGGCCACAAAGAAGGGGTGTTTTATATGGGGGGCTCTGTACAGTAGAATTTTATACTGGGACACATTATGGTGGGTACTATGGGGAAGGGGGGAGAGGAGTACTATGGGGTCATCTACGGGGGGCACTAAGAAATTATGGGGGACACTGAGGGCATCTACTGGGGCATTTTATACTGGTACATTATGGGGGGCACTAGGAGGAAGGGGGCAGAGGAGCACTATGGAGGCATTTACTGGGGGCACTATATAGGGTATTTTATACTGGCACATTATGGGGGCACTATGGGGACATTAGCTCAACTGGGGGCATTACAAGGGGGTATTTTTTGCACTGTCACATTAAAAGGAGAATTATTTCTACTGGGGGGCATTATGGTGGGATTTATTACTCCCACATGGTATGACCCCCTAGTAGCAGCACCAGCCTCTTTCTGCTCTGCTATTCCTCTGTCCCTTCTCCAAATCCTTATTATGAAATCTTACTCATTAGGATAAAGCCCAACATCAGCTCCACCGAGCCCCCCAGCCAAGTGTTGAAGTGGTGTCCGAGATCCCCAAGGGCCAAGCCAAGTAATTGTAAATTTTCATGTGAAATATGTTTATGTTATACACATATAGCCTACACTGTGCCACACAATATACAGTATACCGCTACACTGTGTAGTCTGTTCTATAAGCACCATTGTTTTGTGGCGGCGGACAGAAAATAATCTGGAAGTGCCCCTCCCTAGACCAGGCTCTGGATCCGCCACTGCACAGCTCATTCGTTATTATACTTTGTGATAATGAATATGCCCCTCCCCTTCATTACATTCTCAGAAACAAGCAGAGCATGGATGTCAATAAAATTATGCCCCCCCCCCTGAAAAATTTCTGCGGACGCCCATGGCACCAAAATGCATTCCGTTCCATTTGGTTGCGTCCCCATCGCCGACAGAAAAACGCTGCAAGCAGCGCTTTTCTGTCCGCTATGTTGTGGGGAGCACGACGGACACACAATGTAAGTCAATGGGGGCGGATCCGTTTTCTCTGACACAATGGAAGCTATTATGGCTATAGAGGACATAATACAACTGGATTTGTTCATGAGGGATGCATGCAGTTTTATTATTGTAACAGAAGCGTTTTTGCAGATCCATGATGGATCCGCAAAAAAAGCTAATGTGAATGTAGCCTAACATTAACAAGGCACGGTTCCAAGGCATATGAAACAGAGTAATACGTCCCCAATAGCAGCATATGGACAACAGCAATAATGGGGTCTGTAGTACTCCTTCTCTCTGCAGAACCTTAGCCATGCAATGAGGTTCTTTTTAAATGCTTCTACAAATTTCCAGGCTTAGGGGTGCAAATTTAAGATACAGCTTGCCAAACCACTTCAAAATGTGGAAGGTGCGCTAGCGATCTTCACTCTCTCCGCAGTGTTTTTGTCTTTGCGGCATTCAGATTATGGTTAACCCTTAGGAGAGCAAGGGTCTACCACATTATTCCGTCTGAAGTGAAAAGACATCTGCATGCGTGGCTCGATAAAGCTACAGTCCAGTTATCAGAGTTCTGTGCGCTAACGAGCGGTAGTCCCGTCTGATCACATGACCAGGCAGATGTTTATTCGCTGGAAACTTTCAGTTTCAATAACTGCAAGCGGAGATCTTGAAATGCATGAGGAATTGATACAGAGAGGACATTGGAAAATAACAGTATAAGCTTTCACTAACAAAGATTAACTAATATTGAGATTGTCATGTAATAAATGACCTGCACAGTAGTGAAGATACTTTCTTACAGGAGCCATTCAGTTCTGACAGGTCCAGTTTACTACCAATGTCATGCACTTACCTAATTTTGTTAGTTACTTGTACTTCATTACTTAATTTACAAACAAAATGCACACTTTTCATCGTCTTAAAATGTTTTGATTTACGCTGTTGAGCTGTCAAGTATATAAACTAATTACTTTTATGCGTTTGCCTAAAGATGGCATCTTAATTACTCTAAACAAAGGAGGCACTAAACAGAGAGATGCACTGGTACTAAGTGGTGAAAATACATTCTATTAGGGGAGCTCTAAGTAACGTATGAAGAAGAGATTAAGAAGATAAATGTTTTAAAATACTCTTCTACGCTCTGATTCATTTACAGATGCACAAAAATACAAGAGGGCTCATTCAGACGATCGTATGAATGAGTCTGCTTCCGTTCCGCAATTTTCCGAAACGGGTGCGGACCCATTGATTTCAACGGGGCCGCAAGAGATGCGGATGCATATTGTGGAACGCAGGTGGGCGGCACCCGTGTTTTGCGGATCCGCAATTTGCAGACCACAAAATACGGTGCGGTCGTCTGAATGCTCCCTAAGTGCACAGACTCCAAGATGGTTCTTAGGTCTCATTCACAAAGTGCAATAGAGTAACATCGAGGCAGGGCCTTATGTCAAATGTATATGTTAGGGATATTTCCTTCAATGGAAGGCTCTGAAGTATGCATGAGTAGTATTACTATTAGTAATACTAGTAGTATTATATGAGTAGTAGTAGTAGTAGTATTAGTAGTAGAAGTATGAGGTATTACAGTGGCATTTGTTGCCCATGGGAATCAAAAACTTTAGAGCGCTATACGGTTATTAATTGGATGCTTCCGTATTGAATAGAGTAGTCTACCAACTATGTTAGGTATGTTGGTGGTGAACTAAAGGGGTTCCCCACCAATATATTTTATACTGATAAAAGCAATAGATCCCTGAAAAAAGAAAATACTGTATATTCATTTTCCAAAATGCGTAGGACTACTTTTGGTCAACCTTTTAGAGGCCGAGTGCCCAAACTACCCGAAACCAACTTATTTATCACAAAGTGCCAACATGGCAATTTAACCTGAATAGTGAAAAATGCCGGCCAAGTTAAGCTGTGTTGGCGTCGCTTAACAGAGGCCCCAGTAAAATGAATGCCCCCGTTGGCGCCCCTACTATAAAAAATGTCCCTAAACGTCATCATGCCTGGACCTGTCAATCAAAGTGCAGAGGGCGCAGCAGTTGCAGAGAGAGCTGAGTCTCTAAGTGTAAATGCATCGCCCCCGTTGCTCCTAGAGGCTAATTTGCATATATTAAAACTAGAGATGAGCAAAGTGGAAAATTTGATTCGGCATTTTTTTTGTAATTAGCGGACTCAATGACAGGGAGCGACGATAGCGCGGCTCCCCATCATTGTACCCCTCAGATGCCTTGTTCATACATGTGAGAGCAATAATACAATTGAAAATTAACATTAAAAAAATGTAATCATGCTTACCGCCTCCATTTGCTTGCGATGGGCCAGCCGCCACCATCTTACTTGAAGATCTTGCGCGAAATCTTACACGCACGGGATTTCGGCCAAGATCTTCAATCAAGATGGCGGTGGCCGTCCCGTCGTGAGCAAATGGAGGAGGTAAGTATGATTTTAATTTTTTTACATTATTTCAGGTTAAATCGATTCACTACCACGAAGCACAAGGAAATTCAGCTTCGCGGAGAATCGCACTTTGTTGGCTTTGATTTGCTCATCTCTAATTAAAAAATCATTTTTCTCAGCAATGTGGGCCCAATGTAGGACCAACACAGATGCCTTCAGTACAAATCTGCTGACAGATGCCCTTTAATTCCTCAAGATGTTCAAGATCCCGTCTTACTGTCATTCAGTTGGAAAGTAGAATCCATATCTGTCCTGTTTGTGTGATTTTTCTCTCAGGTCCACAGGTTACAGCTCTGATAACTGGACTACATACAATGTTAACCAGCAATGCATCTTAATGACCAAAACAAATCTTTAGCCCCTTGAAATAAAAGCTGAAGGCTCTTACTGAATGGCAGAAAGCTGAGATCTTAAAACATGTGAGGAATTAATACAGAAATACAACAAATAACCTTTATTTGATGAAACTATTAGGCCTCTTTGACATGGGTGAGATTTCCACGTGGGTGCAATGCGTGAGGTAAACGCATTGCAACCGCACTGAATCCGGACCTATTCATTTCTATGGGGCTGTGCACATGAGCGGTGATTTTCACGCATCACTTGTGCGTTGCGTGAAAATCGCAGCATGCTCTATTTTGTGCGTTTTTCATGCAACGCAGGCCCCATAGAAGTGAATTGGGCTGTATCAAAATCACAAGCAAGTGCAGATGCGGTGCGATTTTCACGCATGGTTGCTAGGTGACGATCTGGATGGGGACCCAATCATTATTATTTTCCATTATAACATGGTTATAAGGGAAAATAATACCATTCTTAATACAGAACGCTTAGCAAAATAGGGCTGGAGGGGTTAAAAAAAATAAGCTAAAATAATTTAACTCACCTTAATCCACTTGTTCACGCAGCCGGCATCTCTTCTTTCTTCTTCTTTGCTGTGCAGGAGGAAAAAGACCTGTGGTGATGTCATTGCGCTCATCACATGGTCCGTCACATGATCCATCACCATGGTGATGAATCATGTGATGGACCATGTGAAAAGCTTAGTGATGTCATCAAAGGTCCTTTACCCAGGTCCTGAAGAAAGAAGAGAAGCCAGGCTGCACAAACAAGTGGATTAAGGTGAGTTAAATTATTAGAGATTTTTTTTTAACCCCTCCAGCCCTATTTTACTATGCATTCTGTATTAAGAATGCTATTATTTTCCCTTATAACCATGTTATAAAGGAAAATAATGCAATCTACACAACACCTAACCCAAACCCGAACTTCTCTGAAGAAGTTCGTGTTTGGGTACCAAACGTGCCAATTTTTCTCACGCGCGTGCAAAACGCATTAAAATCGTGCATTTTCCCGCGACACACCTGCATCTTATCCAGCCCAAATCCATGACGCCCGTGTGAAAGAGGCCTAAGGGTACTTTAACACTTGCGTTTTTCTTTACCGGCCCTGAATTTCATCAAAAGGGCTCAATGCCGGAAAAGAACTAATCAGATATATCCCCATGCATTCTGAATGGAGAGTGATTAGTTCAGGATGCATCAAGATGTTTTCAGTTCAGACATTTTGACTGATCAGGCAAAAGATAAAACCGTAGCATGCTACAGTTTTTATCCCCGGCCAAAAAAACGGAAGACTTGCCTGAATGCCGTATTTTTCCCATAGGAATGTATTAGTGCCTGATCCGGCATTAAAAATACCGGAATGTGCAGACCGAAAAAAAAAGGTGAAAAAAATAACACCGGAAAGACGGATCCGGCATTTCAATGTATTTTTTTGACTGATCAGGCATTTTTAAGACTGATCAGGATCCTGATCAGTCTTACAAATGCCATCAGTTGGCATACGTTTTGCCGGATCTGGCAGGCAGTTCCGGCGACGGAACTGCTTGCCGGATCACTTTGCCGCAAGTGTGAAAGTAGCTTAAGGTATAAGGGTAATACACATGGTGCATATTTGCAGCAGTACCGGTAATTTCTGTGACTAAGGCCTCATTTATATGTCCATGTTCCGACAATATTCGTGACAAGGCGGCCATGTTTCATCTGTGACGATGGCTGTGTACAGTCCGTGTTTGTCCCACATTTCCATCTTTTGTCCTCTGTGTGTCATCTATATTTCACATGCACTGTTAGGCTGAAAATGGATTTCCAGAGCATCTCCTACCAATGGTCAATGACAGAACATGGAAGTCAGTGGTTTTCACGAACCTATTTCAATTGCTGTGTTCAGTCTGCACCATGGACCAAAGTAGCGCAAGTCTCTATTGTGGGTCAGTGCAAAAACAAGGATGTGTGAATAAACTCATTAAAACCAATGGGTCTGAATACTGTCACACAGACAGCAACATCCTTGATTTACTGACATATGAATGAGGCCTTACTACCACTTATATCTGAATGGGATTATTTCTGCTGAAAGCCCTTTTTACATTGATGAGACATTTGCATACCTTTGTGACGCTAACATCCTCCTAGGTTACTGTTGTTTCTATACAGAGCAAAAACACCAAATCTAAGGGCTCATGCACACAACCGTGTGCTGCCCGTGGCCGTATTGCCACAATACACTGGCACCGGCCGTGTGCATCACGGATCGCAGACCCATTCACTTCAATGGGTCCGCAATCCGGGAGATGCGGAACAGAGGCATGGAATGGAAGCCCACGCAAGCACTACGGAGCGCTTCCATGGGTTTTCTGTCGGTGCCTCCGCACCGCAAAAAAGTAGTGCATGCACTACTTTTTTGCGGTGCGGACAGATCACGGACCCATTCAAGTTGAATTGGTCTGGATCTGTCTGCGGTCGCCACACGGATGTTGCCGTGCATTGGGGACCGCAAATTTGCGGTCCCCAATGCACGGAAGGGCCAGCACGCAGTCATGTACATTTGCCGTAAGGAAATTACGTTTTTGTGTTCTGGTAAAGCCTTTTCATTTCTCAACTAAAAACATCGTCATTCATATTTTTATTTTTATTTTTTTGCGATATCTTGTCCTAGAATTCCAAATTGTTCATTTTCAGTGTAACGCACAGTATTCATAAACGGTAAGCAGGAGTTCATTTTGTTTTCTTTCATGAAACACTTCAGTGATTTTTCTTAAGTGCATTTTTTCTGCAGCAGAAAAAAAAAGAGCATGAAATATCCATTTTCTACAAGATGAACAAAAAAAATATTTTAAATAAAAAATTCGCATTTTGTTTAAAACCTGTCAGTTGGCAGTGGGGGCTATGTGCTCTTAACAAGATACTTTCTTCTTTTTCTTTTTGTAAATGATCAATCCATATAAAGAGCACAAAATAACATCTGGCTTTCATCCGAGCATACAGAGCTATAGCGCGCACCTGCTCACAGCTTCACCTAATAGTCTGCACCTGTATGCCTAAAGACCGGTGACTGCATCAGAAGTGATCTTCATAGCTAGGGCCTCATGCACACGGCAGTTGCCGGCCGTGGCCCGTATTGCGGGCGGCAAACAGCGGGTCTGCAATATGCGGGCACCGGCCATGTGCTCATTGCATCATGGATGCGGACCCATTCACATTTTTTTGCGGTGCGGACGGATCGCGGTCCGGACCCATTCAAGGGAAACGGAAACACTACTGAAACAAAAAAACTGGAAAAACTGATCAGTTTAAAACGGACCGCAAAACCATATGGTCGTGTGCAGGAGGCCTTAGTCGGTTTTGTCTGAGATCCGTTATTTTTTATTATGCAGATATGAGCAATTCCATAATAACATGCAGCCCCTTCCCCCTTGTAAATACTTGGTGCCACCTGAGATCCTCTTTAAAGGTTTTTTCTAGGAATAATTAACCATTAAATGAAAACCTTGATGCCTGCATCGCCTACTGAAAGATTCATACTTCTTTCCCACTGTTCCTGTTCTGCGTGTTGGCTTTTATTGTTCCATCTTCAGGTCCCTGGCTTGTTTTCTTCTGGCTGGGGCATGGTCATGGTCACCTGGGAGTCAGCATGCATGACCAGAGTGGTAGGAGCAGGTAGGTATGAGTCTTACAGTAGGTGATGCAATCTAGGGGCCTTAAAAGGGTTTTCCAAGATTTTTATATTGATGACCTATCCTCTGGATACATCATCAGTATCTGATAGGTAGGGATCCAACATCCGATCAACTGTTTGAGAGGACACCTGTGAGCACGGCTGCCTACTCGCAGCTTACCAAGCACAGCGCCATACATTGTATAGTGGCTGTGCTTGGTATTGCACTCTGCCCTATTCACTTCTATGAGGCTTTGCCGTTCCTAGGCCACATGATCAATGAATGTGTCTTCACTTGGCCAAGGAAAATCTGGAGAAGGCTGCAGCGCTCACAGGGGCGCCGCTGCCTTCTCAAGAAGCTTATCAGCAGGGGTGCCAGATGTCAGACCCCCCCCCCCCCCATCCATAGGATAGGTCATCAGTAGAAAACTAAGTAAGTTAAGTCCTAGTTTACACTTAAGTAATTTGATCAGTGATTTCCATCAGTGATTGTGAGCCAAAACCAGGAGTGAAGGCTACACAGGGATAAGTTATAAGGATAAGATCTACACCTGTTCTATGTTTTTGACCTGCACCTGGTTTTTGGCTTACAATCATTGATGAAAAACACTGTCCAAATCACTAAAGCATGAGCTAGGCCTAAGTGCCCGTGTGAAGGTTAGGTATTCTGTAGATTTTAATATTTTCCCTTATAACATGGTTATAAGGGAAAATAATAGCATTCTTAATGCAGAAGTAAATTAGGGATGGAGGGGTTAAAAAAAATAAAAATTTATCTCACCTTATACACTTCTTCGCGCAGGCCGCCTTGTCTTCTTTTTTCTTCTTGGAGGACCTGGGAGAAAAGGACCTTTGGTGACGTCACTGCGCTCATCACATGGTCCATCACATGGTCCAGGAAAACTAGAAGAATGGTCAGAACTCTGGCAACTGAAATTTAATGTGGATAAGTGCAAGATAATGCACCTGGGGCGTAAAAACCCAAGGGCAGAATATAGAATATTTGACACAGTCCTGACCTCAGTATCTGAGGAAAGGGATTTAGGAGTAATTATTTCAGAAGACTTAAAGGTGGGAAGACAATGTAATAGAGCAGCACGAAATGCCAGCAGAATGCTTGGATGTATAGGGAGAGGTATAAGCAGTAGAAAGAGTGAAGTGCTTATGCCGCTGTACAGAACACTGGTGAGACCTCACTTGGAGTATTGTGCGCAGTACTGGAGGCCATATCTCCAGAAGGATATAGATAAGATATATAGATAGAGTTCAGAGAAGAGCTACTAAACTAGTACATGGATTGCAGGATAAAACTTACCAGGAAAGGTTAAAGGACCTTAATATGTATAGCTTGGAAGAAAGAAGAGACAGAGGGGATATGATAGAAACTTTTAAATACATAAAGGGAATCAACTCGGTAAAGGAGGAGAGCATATTTAAAAGAAGAAAAACTACCACAAGAGGACACAGTTTTAAATTAGAGGGGCAAAGGTTTAAAAGTAATATAAGGAAGTATTACTTTACTGAGAGAGTAGTGGATGCATGGAATAGCCTTCCTGCAGAAGTGGTAGCTGCAAATACAGTGAAGGGGTTTAAGCATGCATGGGATAGGCATAAGGCCATCCTTCATATAAGATAGGGCCGGGGGCTATCCATAGTATTCAGTATATTGGGCAGACTAGATGGGCCAAATGGTTATTATCTGCCGACACATTCTATGTTTCTATGTTTCTATGGCGATGGACCATGTGACGAACCATGTGATGAGTGCAGTGATGTTACCAAAGGTCCTTTTTCTCCCAGGTCATCAAAGAAGAAAGACGACAAGCCGGGCAGCGCGAAGAAGTGTATAAGGTGAATTAAATTTTTTATTTTTTTAACCCCTCCATCCCTAATTTACTGTGGATGAGGTGAGTTTAATTTAATTAAAAAATTTTAACCCCTCCATCCCTAATTTACTTAGTATTTTGTATTAAGAATGCTATTATTTTCCCTTATAACATGTTATAAGGGAAAATAATAATCGGGTCCCCATCCCGATCATCACCTACAAACCTTGCGGATGCTTGAGATTTTCACGCAGCCCCATTCACTTCTATGGGGCCTGCGTTGCGTGAAAAAAGCACAATATAGAGCATGCTGCGATTTTTTTACGCAACACACAAGTGATGCGTGAAAATCACCGCTCATGTGCACAGCCCCATAGAACTGAATGGGTCCGGATTCAGTGCGGGTGCAATGCGTTCTCCTCACGCATTGCACCCGTGCGGAAAACTCGCCCGTGTAAAAGGGCCCTAAGGGTTCATTATTACTGGTAAATCCCTTAAGGCCTCTTTCACACAAGCGAGTTTTCCCGTCTGGATTAGATAGGTGTTGCAAATGCATAGCATCCAGACTGAATCCTGACCCATACATTTCAATGGGTCTGTGCACATGAGCATCATTTTTTTTATTGATCATCTCTGCTTTCAGTAAAAATAGCAGCATGTTCTGCATTGTGCGTTTTTCATGCAGCCCTGGCTCTATAGAAATGAATGGGACCTGCGTGAAAAACGGACAGCATTTAAATCAAAGCATTTTCCGCTGGTGGTTGCTAGGGAATGTTGAATGTCATTGTTCAGTTTATCTCCATGTGTGTGAAAAACACATCAAAAACTGATTGCATCCACATGGAAAAAATGCATGAACTTAATATATTTTCAGAAAACACTGCAGCAAACTGAAGGAAAACTCAGAGAGAAAACGTAAATTTTTTACTGACAGAACTCACATGAGTGAGGCCTTAAAGGGAACCTGTCATCCACTTTATGCTGAGTATTCCTAATCTCCTGCTCTCTCCCCATCTGCTGATGATTGGCAGTTCTCTCCTAGAGAGAAAGAGAGAAAACTAGGTAGAAGACTGTCAGCCATCAGCAGGTGGGCAGGAGAGCAGGAGATCATGAATAACCAGGACTCTTCTCAGGAGGTCGTGACTCTTTTCCAGGCCCAGTCTGCAATGATTGTGATGCTGGTTCTCAGCGACCACTTACTATTAGCTCATCGCTGGAATCAGCATTTCTGTCACTAATTATACTGCTCTCAGTGAGGTCAGCATAAAGTTGATGACAGGTTCCCTTTAAAGTCTTGTAAGTACATCCTATCATGTGTCATCTCTCCTGACCTGTCTGTTTTAGTAGATATCCCATGTAATAACAATTCTGGAGTTTTAGTGCTAACTGCGTTGCAACTAATGAAAGCCAGAAAGTCAGATTACAACATGCAAGTTGCCACCACAGTCACAATGTAGCCCTCGCGATACGCAGCTGTCAATTTATTCATAAATGTCTTGGCGCATAGTGCAGAGGTGTAGTTGGGTTTCTCCTCACCTGGGGCATTCAGTTTGACCCCTATCTGAAGCTTAAAAGGGTTGTTCCATTAAGACAACTTATCCCCTATCCACAGATCATTTGACATCATAGCACAAGCATGCATGTTTAAGAAATAGGCCAGAATCGTCTGTTTTCTTTTATTTTTCGCTATTTCTAGGTTTTGGGGTTGGGATATTATTAATTATTTGCACTGATGAATGTCACGAGACTCATATGGATAATGTTTTAGATTTTGATGACTTGTATTATATTGGAGTTGAATGGTTCAATGTCAGCCTTAGGCCTCATGCACACGACCGTTGTGTGTGGCCGTTGTTCCGTTTTCCGTGATTTTCTGCGGACCCATTGACTTTCAATGGGTCCGTTGAAAACTCGGAAAATGCACCGTTTGTCATCCGCCTCCGTGATCCGTGTATCCTGTCCGTCCAAAAAATAGGACCTGTCCTATTTTTTTGACGGACAACGGTTCACGGACCCATTCAAGTCAATGGGTCCGTGAAAAAACACGGATGCACACAAGATTGGCATCCGTGATCCGTGTCCGTAGGCTACTTTCATACAGACGGATCCGAAGATCCGTCTGCATAAAAGCTTTTTCAGAGCTGAGTTTTCACTTAAATCCGACAGTATATTCTAACACAGAGGCGTTCCCATAGTGATGGGGACGCTTCTAGTTAGAATATACTACGAACGTGTAATGACTGCCCTCTGCTGCCTGGCAGCACCCGATCTCTTACAGGGGGCTGTGATCCGCACAATTAACCCCTCAGTGTGCGCCCCCCCCGGCCCCCCTCTATTGTATTAATATCATTGGTGGCCAGTGTGCGCCCCCCCCCCAGCCACCCCTCCCTCCTTCTATTGTATTATCACTGGTGGCCAGTGTGCTCCCCCCCGGACCCCCCTCTATTGTATTAATATCATTGGTGGCCAGTGTGTGGCCCCCCCTCCCTCCCTCTATTGTATTATCATTGGTGGCCAGTGTGCGCCCCCCCCCTCTATTGTATTAATATCATTGGTGGCCAGTGTGCGCCCCCCCCCCCTCTATTGTATTAATATCATTGGTGGCAGCGGAGATTTTCGTTCTGAGTCCCAGTTTAATCGGTGGGGCTCCGATCGGTAACCATGGCAACCAGGACGCTACTGCAGTCATGGTTGCCATGGTTACTTAGCAATATTAGAATCATCATACTTACCTGCTGCGCTGTCTGTGACCGGCCGGGAGCTCCTCCTACTGGTATGTGACAGATCATTAAGCAATGCGCCGCACAGACCTGTCACTTACCAGTAGGAGGAGCTCCCGGCCGGTCACAGACAGCGCAGGTAAATATGATGCTTCTAATATTGCTAAGTAACCATGGCAACCAGGACTTCAGTAGCGTCCTGGTTGCCATGGTTACCGATCGGAGCCCCAGCGATTAAACTGGGACTCCGATCGGAACTCTCCGCTGCCACCAATGATAGGGGGGGGGGGAGGGGAGGCCGCACACTGGCCACCAATGATATTAATACAATAGAGGGGCGGCCGGGGGGGGGCACACACTGGCCACCAATGATAATACAATAGAGGGAGGGAGGGGGGTCGGGGGGCCGCACACTGGCCACCAATGATAATACAATAGAGGGAGGGAGGGTGGGCCGGGGGGGGGGGCGCACACTGGCCACCAATGATAATACAATAGAGGGAGGGAGGGGGGGCCGCACACTGGCCACCAATGATATTCAAACTGGGGAGGGAGGAGGGTCTGCCCCCTGCTGCCTGGCAGCCCCTGATCTCTTACAGGGTGCTATGATACGCACAATTAACCCCTTCAGGTGCGGCACCTGAGGGGTAATTGTGCTGATCACAGCCCCCTGTAAGAGATCGGGTGCTGCCAGACAGCAGGGGGCAGTCATGTACACAGTTCGTAGTATATTCTAACTTGAAGCGTCCCCATCACTATGGGTACGCCTCTGTGTTAGAATATACTGTCGGATCTGAGTTTTCACGATGTAACTCAAATCCGATGGTATATTCTAACATAGAGGCGTTCCCATGGTGATGGGGACGCTTCAAGTTAAAATATACCATCGGATTGGAGAAAACTCCGATCCGATGGTATAATAGGGACTCCTGACTTTACATTAAAAGTCAATAGGGGACGGATCCGTTTGCAATTGCACCATATTGTGTCAACGTCAAACGGATCCGTCCCCATTGACTTGCATTGTAAGTCAGGACTGATCAGTTTGCCTCCGCACGGCCAGGCGGACACCAAAACGACTTTTTCCTTCATGTCCGTGGATCCTCCAAAAATGAAGGAAGACCCACGGAAGGAAAAACGGACACGGATCACGGAACTATGGAACCCGTTTTTGCGGACCGCAAAAAAAAACGGTCGTGTGCATGAGGCCTTAGGGTCCATTCACACGTCCGCAAAATGGGCCCGCATCCGTTACGCAATTTTGCGGAACAGGTGCGGACCCATTCATTTTCAATGGGGCCGGAATGTGCTGTCCAGATCCGCACCTCCGTTCCGCAAAAAAATAGAATATGTCCTATACTTGTCCGCAATGGCGGACAAGAAAAGGCATTTTCTATGAGAGTGCCGGTGATGGGCAGTCCGCAAAACACATACGGACATGTGAATGGACCCTTACATGACGTGATTAACGGTATTATTTGTGGTAATGGGGTTTGTTATTCACCTTGTGTTGTATTTGTGGCACTTCTCACGACACGCTCACTATCTTCACCTCATACTTTTCACTGTCGCACTTTACCACTTTTACTTTGTGCCACTGTCTTTGTTTTAATATTCACTATTATATTTATTATCAAATGCTTGAATTGGATTTTGTATATCATTTTTATATACAGTATGTAGGTATTCATAGATGTTCTATGGGTGTAGTTTAAACATGACTGATTTACACTGCTATAGGCTCTTATTTCATACTTTTGTTAATCTGTCTCTTAATTTTTCTTTCTCCCCGTTTCCTTCGTCCCTTCTATTGCTCCACCCCAATCATTTATTTTATGTGGCGCAGGGTGGCCATACGCGTTGTGTTCTAGTTAAAAAGGTTTTCCGAGATTTTTATACAGATGACCTATCCTCTGGATAGGGGGTGGGGGTCCGACACCTGGGACCCCTGCCGATCAGTTGTTTGAGAAGGCAGTGGGGCTCCTCTGAGCTCCGCGGCCTTCTCTGGCTCACCAACCACAATGCCGTACATTGTATAGCGGCTGTGCTTGGTATCACAGCTCAGCCCCATTCCCCTTTAAGGCCTCTCTCACACGAGCGTTACGGATTCTCTCAGGGTCTGTTAAGGAAAAAACTGATGGTTTTGCACACAAGTTCAGTCAGTTTTGTCTGCGATTGCGTTCAGTGGTTCAGTTTCAGTTTCTTCCGTGCGGGCGCAATCAGTTTTCGATGTGTTTTTCACACGCATGAAAAAACACTGAAGAATAGCAATCTACATCTCCTAGCAACTATGAGTGAAAAACGCATTGCATCTATGTAGATTGCTTCCATATTGCATCCGGATTCAATCCGTTTTCCACTTCTCTATATTCAGGGCTGCGTGAAAACCACAGAATATAGAACATGCAATGCATTTTTCACTGAAGCCCCATTCACTTCTATGGGGACAGGGCTGCGTGAGTCATGCAGAATATAGAACATGCTGCGTTTTTCGCACAACATGAAAAAAAAAAAAACGCTCATTGAAATGAATAGGTCAGGATTCAGTGCAGGTGCTATGCGTTCACGTCACGCATTGCGCCCGCTCGGAAAACTCGCTCGTGTGAAAGGGGCCTAAGGGTCTGTCATCGCGTATATATGTCTACATACACATGCACAAAGCAGCGTTGGGTTAGCGGGTGCCATTAGTGGTCTGTATATTGATTTTACTTTTTGACATTATTACAATAGTGTCTGTTTTTCACTGCTTTTGTGGGGGTAGTGATTGTTTAGGCATTGTATATCTTGCAATATTATATTTACTATACTGTTTCTATGTTAATAGTCACCCTGTAGTGCGTGGGTGCATGTCTGAATTAATTGACCTCAATTTTCTGATCAATGAAGATGTTTGATTTCATTAAATATTGCGTGGTATTAGATTGTTCTTGGCTGTATCTAGTTTCTCCAGCAGAGGGCGCTCTGGCTACTGCAGCATCCTCCTGGCAGAGGAGGAGAAGGAGGAGGAGGAGGTGGGAAGCAGCTTGTCCTGTTTATTCCCATCCATCCTCAGCAGCTCTTGTGCACGTATAGGGATGGACCTGTCTCCGGGGGACCCTCAGGCTGCCTTCCCACCACCCTCCTTGGACTGAGCAGATATTGGGGCTGATTCCCCCCCAAGTGTCGGAGGAACCATGCACCGAGCTTCCATCAGCCTGTGATAGAAAATAAGAGAGAAAGCAGAGGAAGCAGCTGGAGGAGGAGGGGGAGAAGCGGATTCTCTGGTTGCTAAGGTAATCCCAGCTGGGTTACAATGTATCACACATCAGGATCACCGCTCCATCATATTGTATGCCTTTCCTGGCTGAGGCACTGTGGTAAGGGTGTATGGTCCCTGCCATTATACATTTATATACACCGCCTTTCTCCACCGACGACATTTAGCACAGGCACTGCCACATCATAGATACCATGGCAGCCACAGAGATGCCAGGAGGGGATGCTGCTTGTGTTGGAATTTGTGTAGTGTTGGGGTATGGCACTGCTGCTTTGTCTTGTTGGGGAGGGTGGGGGGAGTAGTGATTACACTGTCTGCCATTGATGCCTCTAGTAAGAAGTCAGGCGGCAATCATAGGTTGTGTTAATCTAGCATCATCCTGGAATTTCACAATGCTCCTCGAATTTGTGTCAGATGCCGGACTGCATTATACGAGGATCCTGGTAGCTTATTGTATCCTCTCGGAATAGGTGTATGGACCGTGGCTGAGGTCTGGGAGGGAAGGGGGGTTCAGTGTGTGTGTGTGGAGTAGGGATTATGTTAAAATAATGAAAGGGGCAATGGTGGGAAGTTCCTTTTCCTGCGTTTGCAGACTTGTGGCATATTACAACCTGCTGAATTTCATTTAGTTAAATCTGTTTCATAAAAAATGGACTCCATCGCATGCGAACTCTTATGCGTAAATGTTTTAGATGGCTTACGTAAGCATAGTTTATGGCACTTTTTACTCTCAGATGGTTTAGATACAGTCTATCCATTTTTACAAAGTAGTCAAATTCTAGGTATGTAGAAATGTGCTTGTTAGATTACAATTTTTGGGAGAAACATTTCAAGGATTGGTACAGTTAGGTGGCACTTAGAGTCAAAAATTGATAACGCGTGCCGATCTAGTAGAGCGCCATGTTGTCACCAACTCAGTCTCCTGATTATCAGCGGTTTGACTTTGGTTGCTAAGTGAGTATGGACATGATGGTCTACTGATGTTGGTCCATTGGTAGTATCCCGATTAGGATGTTCAGGTATTTGTGTTTGATCTATCTTCTAATGTCCCTGATAATAATTTCAATCCATAGTCGGTATAATCGAACAAGCTGGGTTTGTGCAGAACCATTAATCAAGGATGAGGAGGGTGATGGGTACTCTATCTGAAGCTCTACCTTCTGTGGTTGACCTGTTTAAATCTGTGTTATGTCCTTGAAATGGGAGATTATTATAGCTGTTGTATAGTTAATATATTTCTCTGTGTGTGTGGATTAGGATTAATGTGTTTTTTAGATGAGCATAACGCATTACTCAAAGACCTAAAACTATAATGTATTTTAAGGTTTATCTTTTTTTTTTTGGCCTGGTTTAATAGATGCATTTTAGATGTATTATTATGTTTCTTTTCTGTAATATTACATGGAGCTCCTCACAGAATTTTTCTTACTATGCTTTCAGCTGTTTGTGTGTTCATTTTACCATGGAAGGAGGATGTTGTGTGTTAATTTTAGTACAGAGGATGATATTGGCAGTTTAATTTTGAGTTGAGCCATCCATTAGGTCTGATTTGCTGTCATATTTCTATATTGATGTCCTAGTATTTGTTTATGGATTGTGTTTGGCTTTATGGTTTTGGTTGGCAAGCCGTCTTAAGTGTCTCGACTTGAGGTCATATCGGAGGTTAAATTTTCTTCTGTTGAACTGGCTCCAATTATATTGTGTGTTTTATATCTTGGTTGATCATTCTACAAAAGGCTTTAATATGAGAGTCGATGGTTGGAGCCCAGGTGCATTCCAGCTTGACTTTGAGTAGAATATTGCATGATGCCCATACTCGTATAGCAGCCATTTCTTCTGCAAAGTCTTTCCTTTAGAAATTTAGACTTGACTACAAGAATCAGTGTCCACAGGAGCAATAATGAAGTCACATGCAGATACTGATCAGTCAGCAATGCGTTCCACTGCACTCCAAGAGCTGTGATGTTGGATCATATGTCCATACAAGCCAGTCTAGTTCATCTACATCAGGGGTCAATGAACTCCGGCACTCCGGTTGGTTGTGAAACTACAGCCCACAGCATGCTCTATTCGCTTCTAAGGAAGTTTGAAGAACGCCCAAGCAAGTGAGCATGCTGAGAGTTGTAATTTCTGCAACAGTTAAAATGCTGAAGATTGCTAACCCATGTTCTGCCTCATTTACACACATCACTCCCACTGGGAAACCAAGCTAATAGTATACACAAAAACCTGAAAGGGCACAAATTCTTATTTTAAGGACTGTGTGGAAGGGACGGCTCACCAAGTGTTGCAATATGAGAGGTGCTCTAGATCTGGTCTGACTCACCCAGTCAGAAGGAGTATAATGCAAATGAAAGTATAGACCGGCACTCAAATATAGGAAGAAGCAGAATTTATTAATACTAAAAATAGTTAATAAAAAGACCTGGTGGTGGTCGGTCCAGAATGTCCGATGAGAACTAAAAGTCTCACCTGTATGATAGAGGTGAAGGAATAATAAAGGAATTGTGTAAAGAATTGTAAAAATAAGAATAAAGATAAAAATAAAAATAAAGGTAATAATAGGCAATAAAAATAAAAATAAGATGAGGGTAAGGTGACCCTATGTGGGTGATCTCGGCTTAGTGGCAAAGGAGAGGAATAACTCAAAATGCTGTGAGGTACACAGTGAGGTAAATGGTGCTGCGGTCTAGAGCAGATGGTGCTAGCCGGTCACAGGTGAGAAAATCAACAAAATTCACAGACCATCGTGTTGTACAGAAAATTAGGGTATAGATGACAGGCCAGGATTGGGCGGCGTCCCACCCGAATTCAATGTGCTGGCCTGTGTTACCTTTCTCGATGTCTGTTCTGGGTCTCGTCGCTCACCGGTCTCCTTTCTCTTTGAAGAGACTGTCGCTGATGTTGAAGTGGATGTTCCCGTGTATTCACCCGAGTCGAGCGGGCCTTTCTCTGAGCGGCGTCCCACGTGTATGGCGCTGGATGAGCGCCGGTATTGCGTGGGCTTCTGGCGTTCGGACAAGTGGGTGCTCCTGGGAGATCTTTCTTGGTTGTAGGCGCTTCTAAGGCAATGTCAGTTAATTGTCTGTCTGTATGCAGATTTCCCAAACTCGTTTCGAAGTCTAGAGCTGACTTCTTCATCAATTCTTATTTTATTTTATATTCCTGGGGATGTCTCTTTAGTATGAGGCACACGACAGTGAAAAATGGACCAATTTTTTTAATGGCCATCTCACGTCTGTTTTTAGAACAATGGTCGTCTATGGGATTGCTCACAGCCAGTGAATAACGGGCATCAAAAAATAGAACATGTTCTATCTTGTCTGTTTTTCACTGGCCGACTGCCTCCATACAATTGAATGGGTCAGTTTTTAAATGGACAGTTTATCCGTTTTTAATTCCCTGTCGTGTGTATGTAGCCTTACATTATATAGCCAACAGAATGATTGTGTCCCACGCACAATAAGTGCCACTATATTATCCTCTTTAAAGGGAAGGAGTTAATGGACTAGACTAGAGACGGTAAATCTTTTAGAGATCGAGTGCCCAAACTGCAACCCAAATACTTATTTATTGCAAAGTGCCAACACGGCAGTTTAACCAGAATACCAATACAGTATATCTTCCATGTACGTTATCATTTAGCTATAATAGCCTTCCTACATTGAGTGCTTTGCCAGCGCTGTTCATAGTGCGCCCTGCGCTGATGAATGGGAGGAAAAGTCTAAGGCATATTGATATACCATAGCCGTTCAGGGATCTCACAAGCGGTCCAAAACGGATCAGTTTTGCCCTTAATGCATTCTGAATGGAAAAGGATCCGCTCAGAATGCATCAGTTTGGCTTTCTTCTGCCTCCATTCCGCTTTGGAAGTGGACACCAAAACGCTGCTTGCAGCATTTTGGTGTCCGTCTGACGAAACTGAGCCAAACGGATCTGTTCTGACACACAATGTAAGTCAATGGGGATGGATCGGTTTTCACTGACACAATCTGGCACAATAAAAAACGGATCCGTCCCCCATTGACTTTCAATGGTGTTCAAGACGGATCCGTTTTGGCTATGTTAACGATAATACAAACGGATCCGTTCTGAACGGATGCATGCGGTTGTATTATCTGAACGGATGCGTTTGTGCAGATCCATGACGGATCTGCACCAAACGCGAGTGTGAAAGTAGCCTTACATGCCATCCACGTAGATAATTTTTTGAATAGAGTTACCTTTGTGCCACCACCAGTATTTCTTATTTTATATTATGTTTGAAGATTGCATGCTATTACAAGCACACACATACAGGCTGTGCATTCACTTCTAAGCAGACCGCGTGCGCAGTGGGGAGAGTCATGATGTGATCGCCATCATCCCTGACATGTATGAAGCCTGGAAAAGTTGATTAGCCAGTCAGCACATCACTCAGCATGTTCAGCCGTGGATTGGAGATTATAGAGAAGCAGGGTCTTTTGAACCTATAAGTAATGAGGATTTTGGCATCCCCATGTCCCCTGATGAAGCTGCTTAGCCAGTGAAACATGTCAGAGGGTTATGCTATACTTTGTAGGCCATCAATCGCTTAGTAAAATATCAGATAGTGTGTGGGCTTAGCATACTGGGCCTAACACATAAATAAGAATTGAGGTGTGTGCAAGTTGTTTGCTGTGTGTGAGTGAGGCTGAATTGGGAACCCGTAAGGGGGAGAACCCCCAAATCAAATACCCAAATTGCTTCTTAGAGCACTACAGATAGCACATTCTTTTTGTGCTGCCCAAGTCTTATCAGTACACTGTCGTCTAGTTAAAGAGTGAATTACAGCATGACTAATATTAGTGAAGTGAATGTACAGCCTGTATGAGTGTGCTTGCAATACTCCAATAACATCCAATCTATTCATATAATATCTAATAAGATGTACTGGTGGTGGCATGTAGATGAACTCTGCTGCAGTACAGTGCCTCTATTCAAATAGTGATCTATGTGGATGGCAGGTAATATGACAGACATATAACCAGTAGTCTTTATAGATTATATTCCCTTTACATGTGTTACGCTGGTGGCCATGTCCGCCGCTGTCCAGCTTTCCCAGACAGGCCCGGTTGTCAAACTAGAGTTTGTCCTTCACCTGCTGACTAAGGTGCTGATCTGCCTTCCTATGTAGCTGGGCAATGGTTCCACCTTCTTGCCTGATGCTCTGCCTTTGAGTTTTCTAGTGTCCAGTAACCAGCGAACGCGTGATCTCTTGTCTGACAACCCCTGTGCCGTATCTAGCCTGACTACAGATTCTGCTCTTTGCTTTATTGTGAGGGGGACACACTCATTCTGTTGGCTATATAGCATCAGAATTTTGTTATTATGCCCCTCATACTAATGAGACGCCCTGAGGAATATTAAAGGTTTCATACATCTAACAATTTACACGTAAGGGATTTGTAAACCGAGTGGTTGGCTGATCATTTTAATCCGTTGCGTGGTGTTATCCTATTTTACACTTAAAATGTAACATTTATTTTAAACAATGGTGATGAGACGATTTTAAAATGGGAATTTGTGCCCTTTGGGGCTGTTGTGTATACTATATGTTCCACATCACACTTGGCAAATTATAATTGCGACAAAGGCATTGTTGTTCTTGGACATAATCAAAAATCACAGAAAAAGATACAAAACATCTTGCACGATGTAATAAATGTACATGAATGTATTTATAATAGAAAAATCACCTAGAATAATGCACTAACACAATAGATGCAAACATTATATATGGACTAAGCCCTCATTCTGATATGATAAAGTCCTGCCTGACTGAGACCACCCTGGCCCTGGTAGGCAGACACAGATATATTGTCTGAAAGTCTCAGATTTTATCAGATCAGAGTGAGGTCTTAGTCCATATATAATGTTTGCATCTATTGTATTAGTGCATTATTTTCAGTGATTTTGGTTCTTGAACATGAAAGATCATTCTCCAAATTGTTGCCACCAACATGGAAGTACACATTGCTGCATTCTAAAGACTTCATATACTTTTCTTCTTCCAAGAAAAGCGGCTCGAGTTAACTATTGCCTCGCTGTGAAACTTTACAGTTGGCACCATACATTTGGACAGCTGGTATTTTCATTTTATTCTTTAATTCCAGATTCATCAATTAGATGCATATCCACAGTCCCCGAGTCCTGATGCCTGGCATCTTGTTTGGTGACCTATAATCCATAACGCTCTAGTCTAAATGGACAGTTCTAGTGCTGATGTTGCTTCCAGATCCACTGATGGTCGGTCTGTACATGATATGTGCGTAAGCACGTGAGGGGCCACTCCTTCGAGCTTGTATTACCTATCGCTTTGTTGCTGCAGTTTCTAGATGTCTTCACTTAGAGTAATCGCTTACAATTGACCGAAGAATCTCTAGCTGTCATCCCATGAGAGCGCCATGTTGAATCTCCCCGATGTAACATAGTATATAAGGCCGAAAAAAGACATTTGTCCATCCAGTTCGGCCTGTCATCCTGCAAGTTGATCCAGAGGAAGGCAAAAAACCCTGTGAGGTAGAAGCCAATTTTCCCCACTTAAGGGGAAAAATTCCTTCCCGACTCCAATCAGAATAACTCCCTGGATCAACGACCCAATCTCTAGTAGCTATAGTCTGTAATATTATTATGCTTCATGTATACGGTATAAAACATTATATTGCACGTCTGTATGCTTGATTGTTTGCTCCTATTACCAATGGATGTGAGTAAAATGGTTGAACTCACTTTTTGGAATTTTTTTTAAATGTTTTTTTGCATTATAGAGTATTTGCTGTTTCTAGGTCTGTATTATATGGATATGCAGTTGACTCTTGATTTAGCAGATGCAAATAATTTTTGGATGAGTGGAATGGGGGAGATTTAACACCTAGTAAATATTTATTCACATCTGTCTTACCCATATTCCATTATCAATATGAACGAATGTGTGAACCCCATGCAGTCATTATATGCTTGGCTGTAATACTGGCCTCTAAGCCTGTTCTGTCTCAATTGTATGATGAAATTAAACCCTGTGTCAGAGTTTAGCATTTAAATAGAAATGTGTAATCAATGTCATTGTATTTTTTTCACTAGTGCAGTGGTGCATCCCTGGGAATTTTTTTTTCTCACCAGTTTATATAATTTTTGGACGCCTTAGTGTTATTTATAACACCGTTTCTGTCCTTTGTAATGAAAATACTGTGTTCTACTTTTCCTGTGAAGGAAAATCCAGTGCCAGAGCTATTAGTCCTCGGACTGAATACATTAACTTTGACTTTGCACAGCTTATCGCAAAACACTAAAAAAAATATTATTTTATTTCATATTAATTTCAACTATTTTTAATTTCATATTTAAAATTGCAACCCGTTTCTAATATGAGGATAAAACCATGTTAAATATTTATTTGATTTGAAAACATATTAGAATATTCCTTATGACTTAGAGAGCATTTCAGGTGGCAGGGCACATACCACCATCACATACAGATGGCAGATGTCTAACTTCTGATGATGTCAGGATCAATTTTCATGGTTGTTCCTGGAACTAGGATGTAGAAATGCTGAGCATTTTATCGTACAGAGAATTTCATCTTACTGATCCATCCTGTTCACTATCTGGACCTGTCAAGAGCGTAGAAAGGAAATTGAGCCTGCGGGTGAATGCCAGAGTAGCGCCAGTCTTATCCCTGTATTGACTAACAGAGGGGAGAAGCGCATAAGTTGCATGCACATTTGTAGCACATTTTACAGTGTATTTCTCCTTATGCATTGCAAGCGGTGAAATCTGTAAAGATCAACAAAATTGACATACTGCAGATTATTTGCAGCATATATACGAGAAAATGATAAAATCTCATTACTTTGCTGCCGATTGCCCGCCAGCATATCCACCTTATCTGACTATACACTTGGAGTACGACTACAATGAGTGGACATGCTCTGATGGCACTCCAACTGTGGTGAAACTACGACTCCCAGCATGCTCCATTTCATTTCTATGGAGTTCTGAGAACAGCCAAGCAAATGTCCATCTTGGGAGTTGTAGTTTTACCAAGGCTGGAGTGCTGGAGGTTAGCCATCACAGCCTAGACTGTCCACCATGCAATTGCAAGTGGAAAATCCACAGCATATACAGTACCTGCAAAGTAAAAAAGATTTCTCCAGATCAGACACACCTTGCATAAAAGATCTGCACTGAACCAACAGAAGCATTGACCTGCAGTGTAGGATTTATATCCATATCATGTTGTTTATGCTGCGGAATTGCAGCAAAAGCTATCACAAATCCAGATGCAGATTTTGCCACTGATTTTTGCAGATTTTGCCATGGAACTTCCACTGTAGAAAATCTGTCCCTTGTGGCTCTTTGTTTAAAAAGACCTGTCAGCTTCCTTACTTGTCTGTTTTAGTAAATTATTGTATTCCCCATGAAATATACTTGTATTGCCCATGAATTAACAGTTATGGAAAATTTCTAAATTTAATAAATTGGGTGTTACCATTCCCCTTCTAAAATGGGCATGTCCCTACTTTGTCTGACACTGTCAGCTCATTTGTGTCAAACTGTGTATGGAACCCTCTCGCCCAACTAGCTCCGCTCCATTGTAAATGTATTCATACATTTTAGGAGCAGTAACAGAGTAACAGCACACCACAGAGTTCGGAGGAAAGATTCTCCAGAATTTTTATGGTGTCATATTCAATACCCAAACAATATAATAAATAACCTAATAAATAATAACCACCAGTGTGGATGGAATGGCCGCGGTCTTTATTAAATTTTGGGGGTAACATAAAATTACCAAAAGTTAATATACCATTATAACTTTGAAATACCCATAAATAATAAAGTCCATTACAGCTTATCTTTTTGGGGGCGGGACGAACTTCCAGCTTGAATCTTGACACGGTGACTGAATCCTCAATGTAAGCCACTCCATAAATAGCTAAAATTCCCGCCACAAGAGACCCTCCACCAATCAAAGTTCAATTTAAAATTAGAAATATGCCCAGCAACCAGGCAGCAACAGATTTAACCAATGGTAACGCTGGGTAAACTTGCCCAGCAACCATCCAGCAACCAAATTGACCAATCCTGACGCTGTCTGAACTGTCACCGGCTTACTGTAAATCTGAGGTGAAAATCACAAAAATGGGGGGGGGGGGGGGGGGGGAGAGAAAATACCACAAAATTATTCTATGTCTCAATGACACCATGAGGGGCAAATCCCATTCTGGCCATGCCCCTAACATTCTGTGGGGGATATAATTCTATTCTAGAACAGACTTGTGGTGTGGAAGAACAATCCTCGCCATCCATATCCAACCCCATCACCTCTGGAACACCAAACTAAGACTTAGAAGGGTCCATGTTTGGCCCATATGTCAGTTTTTTCCCTCCGTGTGTCGTCTGTACTCCACGTGCATTACTAGATTGAAAAAGAGTGCATCTCCGACCAATGGTCTATGAAAACCACTGATAGAACGCAGATACCATAGAATTCAATGGGTGTTTGGTCTGCAACATAAACCAATGTAGAGCAGGTCTCCATTGCTTTTCCACGGACTCACGGTTAGTATGAAACAAGAATGTATGAATAAACACTTTGAAACCAATGGTTCCATGTGTGGAGTACATGGACTGCACACGTCTGTGACTCCAGACATGTGACTAAGGCTGCATGCACACAAACGTATTTTGTTTTCGTGTCCGTTCGTTTTTTTGTTTTATTTTGCGGATAGGATGCGGACCCATTCATTTCAATGGGTTCGCAAAAATTGCGGACAGCACACCGTGTGCTGTCCGCATCAGTATGTCCGTTCTGTAGCCCCACAAAAAAAAATAGAACATGTCTTATTGTCGTCCGTTTTGTGGACAAGGATAGGCATTGTTACAATGGATCCGCAAAAAAAAACGGATGACATAGGGACGTCATCCGTTTTTTTTTGCGGACCGCAAAACACATACGGTCGTGTGCATGTAGCCTAAGACTGCATTCACAGTCAGTGTTTGATCAGTGATTTCCTTGAGTGATTTTGAGCCAAAACCAAGAATGGATGCTTCCTAAAGATGAGGTATAATGGAAAGATCTGTACCTGTTCTGTGTTTAGAGCCTCGATTTGGCTTCAGAATCACTGATGTAAATCACTGACCAAACACTGACTGTGTGAAAGCGGCTCAAGCCCTAAAAGGAAATTCTTCAGACTATGATCAACCCCCCTGCACCCTATGCTTGTAAATAAATAATTGTTCAATTAACATTCTGGTAAATAATAGATTTATTGATGCAAGTGTAGAGAGCTATGGATTATTCTGCATGCTCAGGTATACAATACTCAAGTGAGTAAGATAGCATCTTAGGGACCTAAAGCTTTTTCCCTGCGCTCTGCGCTTCCGCTGTCATCTTACTTATGAAGCACAGACTGTAATTATATTTCTGTCAGTGTCGATCTGAGATTGGAAATGTATAATGGATTATCAGTGATTGGAGCTGAGCGCCCTCCCTTTGTTTGCAGGTCCTCGGGCAGTTTGCTTTTGTCTTCTGCTGCATGCAAGGTGAGCCAAGGTTAGTGATCTAGGAAACCTCAGCGCTTTAAAGTATTCAGTTCCTTTTATCAAATTAGAAACTAAATTGATAATACATTTAGGCTAAATGTTGTCAGTTTGTTGTGCCTTTTTCTTCCTGCGTCTTAGAAGGTTTTTCTTTCTTCATAAAACCATTTATGACCAGGGATGGCCTAACCAATGTCAAGTGGCTGTACTATTAGTTTGAAGTTGTAGTACAAAAGCTTATGTGACAGATCACCATTCATGCTCTGATATTCAGATATACTGTGTGTTCCAGTTTGGCCCTTAACCCCTTAAGGACCGGGCTCATTTTCACCTTAAGGACCAGGCCATTTTTTGGAAATCTGACCAGTGTCACTTTAAGTGCTCATAACTTTAAAACGCTTTGACTTACCCAGGCCGTTCTGAGATTGTTTTTTCGTCACATATTGTACTTCATGTCACTGCTAAAATTGGGTCAAAAAAGTTAATTTTTTTGCATAAAAAAATACAATTTTTACCAAAAATTTTGAAAAATTAGCAAATTTCAAACTTTCAGTTTCTCTACTTCTGTACTACATAGTAATACCCCCAAAAATTGTGATGATTTTACATTCCCCATATGTCTACTTCATGTTTGTAGCATTTTGGGAATGATATTTTATTTTTTGGGGATGTTACAAGGCTTAGAAGTTTAGAAGCAAATTTTGAAATTTTCAGAAATCTTCAAAATCCCACTTTTTATGGACCAGTTCAGGTTTGAAGTCACTTTGTGAGGCTTAGATAATAGAAACCTCCCAAAAATGACCCCATTCTAGAAACTACACCCCTCAAGGTATTCCAAACTGTTTTTTCTAACTTTATTAACCCTTTAGGTCTTCCACAAGAGTTAATGGCAGATGGAGAAACAATTTAGAAATTTCTATTTTTTGAAAATTTTTCCAATATAATAAATTTTTTCCAGGAGTAAAACAAGGGTTAACTGCCAAACAACACTCAAAATGGGTTGCCCTGATTCTGTAGTTTGCAAAAACACCCCATATGTGGTCGTAAACTACTGTTTGGCCGAACAGTAGCACATAGAAGGAGGGGAACACCATATGGGTTTTGGAAGGCAGATTTGGCAGGACTGGTTTTGTTTATACCATGTCCCATTTGAAGCCCCCTGTTGCACCCCTAGAATAGAAATTTCAAAAAAGTGACTCCATCTAAGAAAGTACACCCCTCAAGGTATTCAAAACTGGGTTTACAAACTTTGTTAACCCTTTAGGTGTTCCACAAGAGTTAATGGCAGATGGAGAAACAATTTTGAAATTTCAATTTTTTGGAAAATTTTCCAATATAATCAATTTTTTCCAGGAGTAAAACAAGGGTTAACTGCCAAACAACACTCAAAATGGATTGCCCTGATTCTGTAGTTTGCAAAAACACCCCATATGTGGTCGTAAACTACTGTTTGGCTAAACGGCAGGACATAGAAGAAGGGGAATGTCATATGGTTTTTGGAAGGCAGATTTTGCTGGACTGGTTTATTGACACCATGTACCCTTTCAAGCCCCCTGATGCACCCCTAGAGTAGAAACTCCATAAAAGTGACCCCATCTAGGAAACTACGGGATAAGGTGGTTGTTGTTTTGGGACTATTTTAGGGGTAAATTCGATTTTTGGTTGCTCTATATTACTCTTTTTGAGGCAATGTAACAAAAAAATTAAATTCTAAAATTGTTTCTACATTCGCTATTTAGTTTTGTGGAACACCTAAAGGGTTAACATAGTTTGTAAAGTAACTTTTGAATACCTTGAGGGGTGTAGTTTCTTAGATGGGGTCACTTTTTTGGAGTTTCTAGTCTAGGCTACATCAGGGGGGGCTTCTAATGGGACATGGTGTAAAAAAAAAAACTGTCCATTAAAATCTGCCTTCCAGAAACCATATGGAGTTCCCTTCGTTCTATGCCCTGCCGTGCGGCTATATAGCCATTTACGACCACATATGGGGTGTTTCTGCAAACTACAGAATCAGGGCCATAAATATTGAGTTTTGTTTGGCTGTTAACCCTTGCTTTATTACCGGCAAAAAGGATTCAAATGGAAATTTTGCCCAAAAATGGGTGTTTTGGCACCGTTTTTATTTTATATTTTTAACACCGTTCATCCGAAGCGTTTGGGCAAAAGTTATTTTTATAGCGACGACTTTTACGCACGCGACGATGCCCAATATGTATGGCTCTCAGACTTTGGAGACACTAAGCAGGCATCCTAAAAACTGCGGCCCTCCAGATGTTGTAAAACTACAATTCCCACCATGCCCTGCTGATGGCTGTAGGTTGTCTGGGCATGCTGGGAGTTATAGTTTTACAACATCTGGAGGGCCGCAGTTTGAGGATGCCTGCACTAAAACTAATATTTTTTTGGGAAAAAAAAAATGTTTCCATGTCTCCAAAGTCTGAGAGCCATAGTTTTTTATGTTCTCTAGTGGACTGTTGGGGATTATAAAAATTTAGTACTCCATGGAAGTGTGATACTCCCTGAAGCAATCGATAATGCAGAGGCACGGATGATCGGGGCACGTGTCACACTGAGTGGTGGTGTCCTTCCGTATCCCCCTCTTGTGACACACTCTGCACTTTTTTTGGGTTCGTCCCTTCTTTCCAGTATGGGGGACCACACCTGGAAAGTGTTGGCCAGGGACGATCCGGGCGCCTCCAATTCCCGAGGTACTCTTTCCCGGTCCGAAAAGATCAGGGCCTTGAGGACTGCCTCATAGAATTGGAGGAATGTCCCTGTGCTGCCAGCGCTTCGGGATAGTACAAAAGAGTTGTACATGGCAACCTGCACCAAGTAGACCGCAACTTTTTTGTACCATGCCCGGGTTTTGCGCATGGCGTTATATGGCTTGAGGACTTGATCAGAGAGATCAACTCCTCCCATATACCGATTGTAGTCGACGATACAATCGGGCTTGAGGACCGTTGCCGCGGTACCTCGCACAGGGACTGGGGTGGTGCTGTTACTGTGGATTGTGGACAGCATAAGGACATCCCTCTTGTCCTTATACCTGACCAGCAACAGGTTTCCACTGGCAAGGGCACAGGTCTCACCCCTGGGGATAGGTACCTGGAGGGGGTAGGCAGGGAGGCCGCGTTGATTTTTCCGCACGGTCCCACAAGCGAATGTGGATCTGGCGGCAAGAGACCTGAACAAGGGGATACTGGTATAAAAGTTGTCCACGTACAAGTGGTAACCGTTATCCAGCAGTGGGTACATAAGGTCCCACACGAGTTTCCCGGTAACACCCAGAGTGGGGGGACATTCTGGGGGTTGAATACGGGAATTTCGCCCCTCGTACACACGAAATTTGTAAGTGTACCCTGAGGTACTCTCACAAATTTTGTATAGCTTCACGCCATACCTCGCCCGCTTTGTGGGAATGTTTTGGCGGAAACTGAGTCTCCCCTTGAACGCAACGAGAGACTCATCAACCGCGACCTCCCTTCCAGGTACGTAGGCCTCCATGAATTTGGCCCCAAAGTGATCGATGACCGGCCGTATCTTATACAGCCGGTCATAGGCAGGATCACGTCGGGGTGGACATGCTGCATTATCGGAATAATGCAGACATTTCCGGACGGCCTCAAACCGGGAGCGTGTCATGACCATACTGTACAGTGGGGTCTGGTATAGGACGTCCCCACTCCAGTATTGCCTGACACTGGGTTTTTGGACTAGACCCATATGCAGCACGAGGCCCCAAAATGTCCTCATCTCGGCTGCACTGACCGGCGTCCAGCCACCGGGTCTAGCCAAAAATGAGCCTGGGTTTTGAGCGACGAACTGTTGGGAGTACAGATTCGTCTGCTCCACCATCAGATTCACCAGTGGGTTACTGAAAAAAAAACTAAAATAGTCAATTTCAGTAAACCCCACTGTGGGAATCTGGATTCCAGGATTGCCAGCAAAATCCGGAATCTCAGGCTCAAAGTCCACTGGGGGACACCAACTAAGTTCATCGGCAGGGGGCTCCGGTGGACTTATTTGGTGGGCCGGGAAACCAGTACGAACCCCAGGGCGGCTCGTACTAGGGTGGGCCACAGGATCCCTAGCATGTGGGGCCCCTGGCTCCGCCTGGTGGCGTCTCCGCCGCCTTGGTGGCTCATCGTCATCCGATGATGATGAGGAGGATGCGGATGACAAAAGGAACGTGGGGTCATCCTCATCCTCACTGGGGCTCTCAGAGTCGGAGGCAATCTGGGCGTATGCCTCCTCGGCCGAGAACATCCGGCGGGCCATGGGTGTGTGTTCGTGTATGTGTGCGTGTGTGGAAACCTTTATTATATGTGCGTGTGTGTGGGGGCAACGGGTGTTCACGTACTAAAAAAGGCAAAAAAAGAAAGGGCAACTGTTAGGAAAAAAAAAGTTCAAATTTGCTGATCAGCGGTACAACGCTGATCAGCGGTCGGTGGGGTGGTGCGGTGGTGGGGCGGGCGATGCGCTAACAGTGGACGGACGCTAAAAAGTGCCGGCCAGTCAGCGCACGCAGAAAAAAAAAAAAAAAAAGTGGTGGTGAGGGGAAGGGGGGCTGGTGGGGGGCTGGTGGGGGGGGGGGGCTGGTGGGGGGGGGGGGGGAAGGGGCAGGGGGGGGGCTGGGGTCTGATGGATGGATCAAAAAAAGTTTTGAAATAAAAGAACTTTTTTTTTTTTCTAACTTTTCCCTTCTTTCCCTGCCTAACGGTGCCTCTCCCTCACTGACCCTAACCTACCTGGGTGGCGATGGGTGCAGGAGGGTGATGGATGGCGATTAGGGGGACGCAGGAGCTGGTGCCGAACGGTGCTGGACAGGAAGAGGAGGGGAGAGAGGAGCGCAGGAAGTTTGAATCTCGCGCCTCTCTCCCCTGCTCCAATCAGCACCCTGGACAGCGGCGTTCAGCACCAGGGCCAGCACCGCCTCTCCAAATCCTCGGACTGCGATAGGTGGTGTATAATTACGCCACCGATCGCAGTCTTTTTCCGGTTCATCGGGTCACAGGACACCCGAATGGACCGGAAACGCAGAAAACCGCAGGTCTGAATTGACCTGCGGTTTTCTGCGATCGTCGATACGGGGGGGTCAAATGACCCCCCCCTGCATTGTTACGGGATGCCGGCTAAATGATTTCAGCCGGCATCCCGTTCCGATTAACCCCCGCGGCGCCGGAATGCCGATTTTAAGTCAGGACGTACCGGTACGTCCTGTGTCCTTAAGGACTCGGGAAATAGGGCGTACCGGTACGTCCTATGTCCTTAAGGGGTTAAGGGTTTATTCTGATGACTATATGGGTTTATTTGTGTGTAGTTGTCTTAGGCTACATCTGCGATTTCCTTTCCAGTATTGAGATCCGTCATAGGATCTCAAAACCGGAGGAAAACGCTTCAGTTTTGTCCCCATTCATTGTCAGTGGGGAGAAAACTGAACTGACCGGAACGTAGGGCACCAGAATGCATTCCGTTCTGTTTCGTTGCGTTGCGTTCCCAGACCGGACACAAAAAGCAACATTTTTGTGTGCATCATGGGATACAGATTAAGGCCTCTCACACTGGCGTGTGCGCCCCGTGGTCGTGCTGCGGCCTTCAAAATGCGGGCTGCAATGCACGAGCACAGTCCGTGGGGCAGCCGCAGCGGATCGCGGACCCATTCACTTGAATGGGTCCGCGATCCGGCCGTTCCGCAAAAAGATAGGACATGTTCTATCTTTTTGCGGAACGGAAGTACGGGACGAAACCCCACGGAAGCACTCCGTAGTGCTTCCGTAGGGTTCCGTTCCGCACCATTCCGCATCTCCGGATTTGCGGACCCATTGAAGTGAATGGGTCCGCATCCGTGATGCGGAATGCCCACGGAACGGCACCCGTGTGAAAGAGGCCTAAGACGGCATGAAACACAATGTAAGGCTACATGCACACGACCGTGGTGTGTTTTGCGGTCCGCAAATCGCGGATGCGCAAAACACGGATGGCGTCCGTGCGCGTTCTGCAATTTGCAGAATGGCACAGACAGTCTTTAATATAACTGCCTATTCTTGTCCGCAAAGCGCAGACAAGAATAGGACATGTTATATTTTTTTTTGCGGGGCCACGGAACGGAGCAACGGATGCGGACAGCACATCTTTTGCGGACCCATTGAAGTGAATGGGTCCACTTCCGAGCCGCCAAAACTGCGGATCAAAACAACGGCCATGTTCATGAGGCCTAAGTCAGTGTTGCCAGATCCGTTTTCTCGGACACGAAAGAAAACTGATACGGCGCCCATCGACTTCCAATGGTTTCAGTGCCGGATCCGTCTTGGTCATTCTAGAGATAATAAAACCGGATCCGTTCAGAACGGATGCAGATGGTTGTATTATCAAAACGGAAGCATTTTTGCTGATCCATGACGGATCCAGCAAAAACACAGATTTTAAAGTAGCCTTATTATGACCTTCCCCCTCCCCTTGTTATTGGGCTATATTGATACCATGGAGGAGGTGTCCTGCTTGGAAGCCACATGCCGGGAAAATGAACCACAGTCCGCAAACTCAAAACTGCTACCAATCTTCCTACACCATAACACAACCCCTAGGTGTTCACCAGAGCTCACCACAAGACCCAATGGACTTGGCTGCTAGAAACCCAGGTTTAGCAGGTAGGAGCAAATGGGCGCAGGCAGGAGCTCACGTAGCACATCGCTGCTGTTCTAAAGCCTGGCGTAGACATGCTAGGCAAGGTTTTAGCAGAGCACCTCTCTTACAGGCAGGAGCTTCTGTAGCAGCCAAATTCCCAATACAAATCAGGTTGCCAACTAAATATTAATCCAATTTATTAAGCCTCGCTTTGCCTCTACAACCACTGTAATGTTTCAATGCTTTAACTTTCTTTTTTGGCAGAACTTTAAAAATTAAAAATGCATGTATCTAGGGCTGTAGTTGCCTAGAAAACTCCTCTATAAATAGTGTGAACAACGTGGAGAGTTGGGAATCAGTCTGTTTAGATATAGAACTGGATGCATTATAACAAGTGTTGCCCCCCAAACAAAATGTATAAGATGATATTATTAGCATGATTGATCTAGATAACTAAGGTCATTGCTTGTCCATAGTATTTTTCGGGATGAGAATAGTCTGGCATTGACTGCTACTGCTTCTCTTCAAACAGCTCCAGCAGAACGAGAACGTAATGATATTGGTATAAAGATGTTTTATTAAAATGTGTAGTTTCTATCAAACTCTGGTCCTGACTGATTTATTGCGGTATAAGCATAAGGCACTAAACCGGGATGGCTCCTTTAGAACAGAGTTTTGCTGTAGGCTCTGCTGAGGTTTTATATTGAATGCTACCATCAGATTCAGCAGTGAATTTTTGTCTCCACTGTAAATATGAAAAACAATGTTTCGAATGGCACGTTGAGGTGGAGATCTCAAGTTATACAACTTCACGACTTTACTTTGTTTTGTCTCGTAGCATTTGGGCACTATACTTTTAGGTTTTGTAAGGTCTGATTTGCAGGTGGAAGATGAAACAGATTTTAATTTTCAATTAAATTGTTGTAGAGCGTATTACACAGCTGGCTGCTTGCATTGTGCTCAACTCTTGCTTTGAAGCAACCTGAGTTTATATCTTGGAATAAAGTCCTGAAGCAGATGAAGGCGCGCTGCGCGGCGCTTCCAGAAACAGCACTTTTGCGCCAGCTGTGCGTCTCTTATTAAAACAGCAAATAATTAATCAATGTCTGAAGTGAAATAGTAAAATTCCCCAAAATTCTGTTTTGACAGTCCACAGAGCATGTTCTAGTACGTGGTCTGATCTGCACGCGGGTATCCATAAATGAAATGCTATTTAGAATTGGCCAACGGTAAGATGATAACCCTTTGCCACCTGGAAAAAGTAAATCAGAATTAGGCCTAATTCCCACGTCCGTGCTTGGTCAGTGATTTTCATCAGTGGTTGTGAACCTAAACCGGGTCAGAACAGATGCAGATCTTTCCATTATAATTTATCTCTGTGTAGGCTTTACTCCTGGTTTTTGCCCACATTCGCTGATGGAAATCATTGCTCAAAACACTGACGTGTGAATTAGGCCTTAGAGAGGACCTGTTTTGTTTTTATAAAATCAATACTCCATGCTGTAGTCCCAATTCAGGAGATGCCACCCTGCTATTATCCCGTGATTAATGTAAGCAATGAAAATCAGACATCATATAGTACACAACAGTCTCTTTCTAACAAAGGTAGAACCAGCCCTGTACCTCACATGGATCCAGAGATCTCCTCATTCATTGCTCCAGTTAATCTACTAGATTAGTGGGCATGTCCTTTCAAAAGGACGTGTCCTTTCTACTGCAGCTGGTGGCAGTTGAAGGATGGAAGTGAGCATGTGCTTTCATCTCAGTGAGTAGGACAGAGAAATTAGAAACAGAGCAACCAGCAGATGGCGCTATACAGATAGATTTCAGAGAATAACTCAGTGGCTATAATACATTTTTAATTACATGCAATTACAAAAGTATTCAAATTCAAGTGCTGGTTTGAAAAAAGTAGAATATTTTTCATGGGACAACCCCTTTAATCACTAGCATTTCTCTGTGGGCATCTCCTTCTTCCTGCTTGTGACACTGTCCAATCACTTTGCAGCCAGGGAGAAGACAAGCTGTTCTTGTGAGATCTGGTAAAGCTCCTGAGAACAGGCTACTGTATGTAAGCGATTCCTGGAGTACTATGCTCGCTTCCATAGTCTGTTCTCACAAGATTTACCAAGTCTCAAGACAACAGATTGTCTTCTCCCTAGCGGTAAAGCGGTCTGCAGCGATTGGACAGCACCACAGCCAGGGACAAGGAGACGCCCATGGAGCAGAACAGAAGTCTCCTCCTCCCTGTACCGATGCTGGTGATTAACATATTAGGTGCCAAAACTTAACAGGGGGCATAAGGGTGTGACAGAGGAAAAAAAAATTGTGGGATGGAATCTCCTGAACCTAGACTACAGTATGAGATATTGCTTATATATAAAAAAAAAATGGTGTCCGGTCCTCTTTAAGATGTAGCTCCAAAGTTAGTCAAGTGAGACTGACATTTCTCCCCTATTTCTCATAGCCTCATGGGTTTTTCCTACATACATTTTCTTTCTCTGCTTGTATCAGAGTAATACTCTGCAGATATAAGCAAAGCATCTATATTTTTTCATGTAACATATGTAATTATATATTTTTATGTATTATACTGTATGGAATTATGTCTTTGTATTCTCTCTATATATTTAAGAAAATTGTTCAGATTTTCCTTGTTTTTTTATTTTAAAATGAATAAAATTACTTGAAAATTAAATGAGATGTGTGAGAACATTACACCTGTAAAAGGGAGCTGGCGACGCACTTCCCCTTCGCAGCGCCGCCGGCATCCAGTGCATGTAGTGGAGCAGGGACGTGGTCGGCACGCCTCCTCAGTGCAGCCGGCGTCCTCCATCCCCAAGACAACGAGCTGCAGGGGAGCTGAGCGCCGATAATGGTGAGTCGGCACTCAGCTGTATTGAATTGTGTAACATGAGTCACGTGACGCTGGCCACGTCATGTGACTCATCACTTAGGGCTATTTAAACAGGCAGCCTGCTGGCCACAGGTTGCCTGTGATTGGTCTTGTTACCCTCACCAGTATTTTTGTATTGTGCCTTTCTGTGTGTGTTTTGGACCTCAGCTCTGTTTTTGACCTCGATCTTGTGACCTCCCTGGAATTGACGTGACCTCTTGGCTTCTAACTCCGGATTGTGTTTTGACCTCGTTATTGTATTGCTCCCGGTGTACCTGCATGACATCCTGGCTTTGACTTTGGCTTGCCTGACTCTGTTACTGTACTTCTCTATCTTCTTAGGCCCCTGCACGTATCTAAGCGAGGGACTGCCGCAAAGTTGTACGCCGTCTGTTAGGACGGTCCGTGCAAGTAGGCAGGGACAGAGGTGGGGTGGAGTTTAGGGCTGCACTTATCCCTACCCTCTGTCGTGACAGAATCACAGGCCTTACCTATACCATGGACCCCATGTGAGTCCTCACAGACCAGGTACTTAGTCTCGCCCAAATGGTGCAGGATTCGGCGGAGAGGCTACAGCAGCAGGAATTGCATCAGGCCCCACCTGTAACGGCCTTCACAGCTCAAAATCTTGAACCAAATATCAAACTGCCTGACCATTTTTCAGGGGATAAGAAGTATTTCCTGACATTTAAAGAAAGCTGCAAGCTTTATTTTCGTTTACGCCCACATTCTTTGGGCTCTAAGAAGCAAAGGATGGGCAATATCTCTTTGTTGCAGGGAGACCCGCAAGAATGGGCTTACTCTCTCCCCACGGATTCCCCATGCCTAGCTACTGTTAAGGCGTTTTTTCAGGCCTTAGGAGTACTCTATGATGAACTTGATAATTCGGCTGTAGCAGAGAGTCAGTTAAAGTCTCTTTGTCAGGGAGACAGGCCTATGGAGGAATATTGCACCAAATTCCGGAAATGGTGCGTCTCCTCTGGTTGGAACGATCCCACGCCCAGGTGTCAGTTCAGGTTAGGACTCTCTGAAGACTTGAAAGATATGTTAGTCAATTACCCTCTCCCCGACACCTTAGAAAAGACGATGACTCTTGCTGTCACACTGGACCGACGAATTAGGGAAAGACAAAGGGAACTACTGACGTTTCCACAGGTGGTTGTGAAACCTGACTCGTCACCCTTGAAAGTCCAACTGGAAAATCATCCTGAAGAGCCCATGCAACTCGGAATGACCAGGTGGTATCTGATACGTCAAAAGGGTCCCTGCTTTTATTGTGGAGAATCGGATCACTGGTTATGGCAATGTCTGAAAATTCTTCCTTCCAGGAGATCTCCATGTCCTGACGTCCATAAGGATAAGGTACTCCCCAAGGTGGTTAAAGAAAAAATATTGTTACCTGTGGGTATTTCCTTTGGTTATAGTAAGTGTTCCGGAGAGGCGATTATTAATTCTGGGTCCGCCTCTAATTTTATCGACCATGATTTTGCTCTCACCCTTGGTGTGCCCATGTTGTCTCTGGCTAGCTCCATTCATATTGTCACTATTGATTCCACGCCTTTAGTGGGATACTGTACTCCAGAGGTAACCCTGACTGTGGGGGCTTGTCATACTAAATGTACCTCTTTGGGTTTACCTTGGCTCCAGGTCCATAATCCATCATCAACTGGTCCATGGGTGAATAACAGAAGTGGGGGGTGAAATGTGATTCATGCTGTCTACCTGTGATTCAGGCTGGAGTCACTGCGGAGTTAAACTTTCTTCCATCTTACATTGGTGACTTTGCAGATGTTTTTTCCATGTCCGAGGCTGATGGTGGTTTGAGACCGTGTATTGATTATAGAGAGCTAAATAAGATTACTGTTAAGAATCAGTACTCTTTGCCATTGATTCCAGACCTGTTTAACCAAATTCTTGGAGCTCGCTGGTTCACTAAACTTGATCTTAAAGGGGCCTATAATCTTGTTCGTATTAAAGAGGGGGATGAATGGAAATCTTCCTTTAATACCCCTGAGGGTCATTATGAATATTTAGTGATGCCATTTGGTTTAAGTAATGCCCTGGTGGTTTTCCAAAATTTTGTCAATTACATTTTTAGACAATTTATTGGAAAATTCATGATTGTTTATTTGGATGATATTCTGATTTATTCCCCTGACTGGGATTCTCATGTGGTTCACACTAGACAGGCACTGGAGGTTCTTCTGGAAATTCGATTATTCGTTAAGGGTAAGAAGTGTATTTTTGGAGTGCAGGAAATTTCATTTTTGGGATATATTCTCACACCCCAATATTTTAATATGGATCCAGGGAAGGTGCAGGCTATTTTAAAGTGGGTGAGACCCTCCTCTCTTAAAGCGTTACAACGCTTCTTGGGCTATACAAATTATTATCAGAAGTTTATTAAGAACTTCTCTACTATTGCCAAGCCCCTCACTGATCTAACCAAGAAGGGGGCAGATCTAGTGAATTGGTCGACAGAGGCCTTAGAGGCTTTTGAAACACTCAAGAAGTGCTTTGTTAACGCTCCAATATTAATTCAACCAGACCAAGATATGCCTTTTGTGGTGGAGGTTGATGCTTCCGAGGATGCGGTAGGGTCAGTACTCTCCCAGGGGTTACCAGCTCTCACTAATCTAAGGCCCTGTGCGTTCTTTTCCCGTAAGTTCTCTCCTACTGAAAGAAATTATCACATTGGTAATCGAGAGTTATTGCGGAGAATATACAGTCGTGGCCAAAAGTTTTGAGAATTACATAAATATTGGAAATTGGAAAAGTTGCTGCTTAAGTTTTTATAATAGCAATTTGCATATACTCCAGAATGTTATGAAGAGTGATCAGATGAATTGCATAGTCCTTCTTTGCCATGAAAATTAACTTAATCCCAAAAAAACTTTTCCACTGCATTTCATTGCGGTCATTAAAGGACCTGCTGAGATCATTTCAGTAATCGTCTTGTTAACTCAGGGGAGAATGTTGACGAGCACAAGGCTGGAGATCATTATGTCAGGCTGATTGGGTTAAAATGTCAGACTTGACATGTTAAAAGGAGGGTGATGCTTGAAATCATTGTTCTTCCATTGTTAACCATGGTGACCTGCTAAGAAACGTGTGCAGCCATCATTGCGTTGCAAAAAAATGGCTTCACAGGCAAGGATATTGTGGCTACTAAGATTGCACCTCAATCAACAATTTATAGGATCATCAAGAACTTCAAGGAAAGAGGTTCAATTCTTGTTAAGAAGGCTTCAGGGCGTCCAAGAAAGTCCAGCAAGCGCCAGGATCGTCTCCTAAAGAGGATTCAGCTGCGGGATCGGAGTGCCACCAGTGCAGAGCTTGCTCAGGAATGGCAGCAGGCAGGTGTGAGCGCATCTGCACGCACAGTGAGGCGAAGACTTTTGGAAGATGGCCTGGTGTCAAGAAGGGCAGCAAAGAAGCCACTTCTCTCCAAAAAAAACCATCAGGGACAGATTGATCTTCTGCAGAAAGTATGGTGAATGGACTGCTGAGGACTGGGGCAAAGTCATATTTTCTGATGAAGCCTCTTTCCGATTGTTTGGGGCATCTGGAAAAAGGCTTGTCCGGAGAAGAAAAGGTGAGCGCTACCATCAGTCCTGTGTCATGCCAACAGTAAAGCATCCTGAGACCATTCATGTGTGGGGTTGCTTCTCATCCAAGGGAGTGGGCTCACTAACAATTTTGCCCAAAAACTCAGCCATGAATAAAGAATGGTACCAAAACACCCTCCAACAGCAACTTCTTCCAACAATCCAACAACAGTTTGGTGAAGAACAATGCATTTTCCAGCACGATGGAGCACCGTGCCATAAGGCAAAAGTGATAACTAAGTGGCTCGGGGACCAAAACGTTGACATTTTGGGTCCATGGCCTGGAAACTCCCCAGATCTTAATCCCATTGAGAACTTGTGGTTAATGCTCAAGAGGCGGGTGGACAAACAAAATCCCACTAATTCTGACAAACTCCAAGAAGTGATTATGAAAGAATGGGTTGCTATCAGTCAGGAATTGGCCCAGAAGTTGATTGAGAGCATGCCCAGTCGAATTGCAGAGGTCCTGAAAAAGAAGGGCCAACATTGCAAATACTGACTCTTTGCATAAATGTCATGTAATTGTCGATAAAAGCCTTTGAAACGTAAGAAGTGCCTGTAATTATATTTCACTACATCACAGAAACAACTGAAACAAAGATCTAAAAGCAGTTTAGCAGCAAACTTTGTGAAAACGAATATTTGTTTCATTCTCAAAACTTTTGGCCACGACTGTAGTTTCGGATAGAGGCTCAAAATTTTGGAGGGCTTTTTGTCTTAAATGTAACATCTCTCTCTCTCTATTTTTTTCATCCGGAAACCAACGGTCAAACTGAACGTTTAAACCAGTCTCTAGAACAATATTTGAGGTGTTACGTCTCCGATAACCAACATCTTTGGGTGAAACATTTGTCCCTGGATTAATTCGCCATTAATAATCCGGTGAACTTGTCTACTGATATGTCTCACTTCTTTTGTAATATGGGATTTCATCCGCGGTTCAATTCATTTTCGCCGTCTTCTTCTCAGATTCCTGAAGCTGATTCGGTAGTTAAAGAACTGTGCACAGTCTGGGCCCAGTTTCAGTCGAACCTGAAAAAAGCCCAGGAGGTTCAGAAGATTAGTGCTGACAAAAGACGCGCTTGAGGAGTAGCTTTTAGGTTGGGAGACAAAGTGTGGTTATGTACAAAAAATTTGTCTCTGAAAGTGCCTTCGGGTAAATTTGCACCTAGATTCATTGGACCTTATGAAATTGTTGATATCATTAACCCTGTGTCTTTTAAGTTATGGTTACCCGACTCCTTTCGTATTCATAATGTTTTTCACAGGGCTTTACTCAATAAATATGTGTCACCTGTATCTCCTGCACAGGAACCTCCGCCGCCTGTAGAGGTTGCCGGTCAACTTGAATTTGAAGTTTCTAGAATCCTTGATGTGAGGAAGGTTCGTAATTCGTTGCAATATCTAGTTCATTGGAAGGGTTTTGGTCCTAAAGAAAGGTCTTGGGTACCAGCGAGTAAGTTGCATGCTAATAGGTTGGTGAGAAAGTTTCATCTAGCTCACCCGGAGAAACCTACTCCAGTGAATATGGGTCCGGTGGCCCCTCATGGAAGGGGGGTACTGTAACAGGGAGCCGGCAACGTGCTTCTCTTTCGCAGCACCTCCAACATCCAGTGCATGTAGTGGAGAGGGGATGCGGCCGTCGTCCTCGTCTCCACATTAACCAGGGGGTGGGGAGGACCCGGCCACGCACGCCTCCTCACAACAAGCTGCAGGGGAGCTGAGCGCCGATAATGGTGAGTCGGCACTCGGCTATATTGAATTGTGTAACATGAGGCATGTGATGCTGGCCACGTCATGTGACTCATCACTTAGGGCTATTTAAACAGGCAACCTGCTGGCCACACGTATCTAAGGGAGGGACTGCCGCCAAGTTGGTTAGGACGGGCCGTGCAAGTAGGCAGGGATAGAGGTGGGGTGGAGTTTAGGGCTGCACTTATCCCTACCCTCTGTCAACACCAGTTCTGTTCCATGAGTTGGGAATCCTACCAATTTCAAGAATGTAGACTTGGTGCTTTATCTCTGAGCACAATATTGACAGCACTCCAGCAGAGGGGTGATCGGTATCTTTGCACTGCACAACCCCTTTAAGGCCAAAAGACCATGTTGCTTAGAGGCCATATAGCTCTTACACCTGTTGATTAGAGGAGCTTCCAGATCGTGGCCACTACCAATAAAATGCTTTCACAGATCTCTGTGGTACGTCAGAACTGTTATAGAACTGTAGGTACACTGATGTAATTAGAAATATATGTTGAGACTGAGGAGCTGGATGGAATCCACAATGAATCAATAGCCACAAACCAATCTTTTATCATATAGACGCCCTAATATATACACTAAGAACCACTGACAGGTGAAAAGAGTAGCATTTATCTCTTAAGCAGCAAGTGAAAAGTCAGTTCTTCAAGTTGATGTATTAGAAGCAGAAAAATGAGCAAGCGTTAAAGAGGAGCTGTCACCATGGCTGACATGCCTGTTTTAATAGCTTCAAGCATTCCCCATGTAATAACAATTCAGGAGCATCTATTCTTATAACGCCATGCTGTGCCATTCCTTTATTATTTCTACTAGTAGTTATGAATCAACTGCTAGCAGACTGCAGTAAGGGTACAGAGGAGGGTTAAAGAGTTGGGGGGGGGGGGGTGTACCTGCACAAACTCACTCTATTCAATCGGTGCTGCCATTGTCAGACTGTGCAGGTACACCCCCCCCCCCCCAACTGGTTAACACCTCTCTTTACCCTTACTGCAGACTGCTAGCAATTTATTTATAACTTATAGCAGGAATAATAAAGAAATGGCACAACACAGAGCCATAAGAATAGAGGCTCCAGAATTGTTATTACATGGGGAATGCATATAGCTATTGAAACATGCATGTCATGAGTGGTGAAAGGTCCTCTTTAAAGGGAACCTGTCACCGGTTTTTAACCACAAGAATCATCGGCATCCTGAGATAGTTCTCCCCCACCCTAATCATCCTAGTTTTTTTTTTTTTTAAACACCTCCAAGTACTTCTTTTACAGTCCACTTTTCGCTTTTTTCAAGTTATGTAAATGAAATGCTTACCTCATCACTTCCCATTCCTAACCCCACCTCCCGTTACTTGAGTCACAGAATCTAAAGATCCTACCCTCCTCCCAAACTCACGTCCCAAATCCCGCGCATGTGCAGAACCAGTCACCTCACTCACTGATTTAAAAAAATCTAGAATATTCGCGATTCCGAAGATATAGCACTATATTCTAGATCTTCGCGAATTCTCGAAGTGCAGATATTTGCTAAAAAAAATTGCGATTTGAATATTCGCAATCAACACTACTACTGATCATTTAATGTATACTGCGCAGCTGCGAGACTTGGAAGAGAAGGGGTGGAGATGAGCAATCGTAGAGGGTGTGTCTTATCCATTTGTGGGCGTGGCTGCACTCCAAGAGTCAGAGAAAGCTGGACTCATCTCTGAAGCATGGAGGAGACGGGACTCATCTAAGGTGCATTTACATATATGGCAGGAACATTTATTTTAGGTTTTTCTCTGAACTGATAGTTCGTTCAGAATTGATTTTAATATCATTATTAATGTATTACAAAGTATTTATAGAAAAGTGAGTGGATAAATAGGCTTAGAAAGTGATGACAGGTTTCCTTTAAGTTTTAGTAGAAAAGGGTCAGCACTGATCTATATATTAAAGATACAGATCGCAATAGTTTACTCACCTATACAAGTAGTCATCCCCCAGCAATCAAGAAGGCTATTCCTTTTTCGCAATACCAACGGGTTAAAAGGATCGTGACTGATCCGGATACCTGTGAAATTAGGTTGCAAGAAATGACGAATAAATTCCTTAATAGAGGATATCCCACACATTTATTACAATCTCAAAAGAAAAAGCTAGATCAACCGCAGGAAGAAAAAACCGTCAAACCACCACGTATCCCACTAGTGGTAAAATACCATCCTTGGACATACAAAATGAGGAGTATAATTAATAAGCACTGGCACATACTGTCCAGATCATATCCTCAAATAGAGATTTTTCAAAATCCTCCAATGATGTGCTTTAAAAGAGCAGACAATATTCGTGACAAAATTATCAGAGCAGATATAGGTACCAATAAACCTGTTTTTAGACAAACTACACTGACTACCCCGCGTCAGGGCACATTTCCGTGTTTAAATTGCAACAACTGCTCGAGCGTCATTAGAGGTTCTACTCTAACTCACCCCCATTCTGGTGAACAAATCCCAATTAAGGGCATGTTCACATGTGATAGAAAAAATGTCATATACATTTTGAAATGTCCCTGCGGTTTGGTCTATGTAGGGGAAACCTCAATGCGGATAAAAGATAGATTAAGCAAACATAAGTCCACTATCCGCACTGAGAATTTATTGTTACCCCTACCACATCATTTCCATGAGAAACGTCATGCGATATTGCAGCTGCGGTTTCAAGTTATTGAAAGTGTAACATTACCTCGCCGAGGCGGTGATAGGAACAGTTTGCTTCTAAAGCGTGAGGCTTATTGGATCCACCGGTTACAAACGGTGGATCCAAGGGGTCTCAACCGCGAATATAATATTTCTAGTTTCACTTAGTGCTTAGTTGCATAATTTCTATTATATAATACTTATACTATAGCTATGTCTTATTTTCAGCGGACCTGATTCCTGAATCCTTTTCATTCATCTGTTACATCAATTAGTTTACATTGATTTCTATGGTCTATAGCACTTTTCATTGACTCACCTGTATCGGCTCCTATGTGGGCGGAGTTACACAGTATGATGTCATTTCCTTTTCTTTTTTTGTTACTCCTCCCTTTTTCTGTGTATATAAGAGATGTGGATAGGAGTTTTTTGTATAGTCTGAAGAAAGCACGTGTTGTGCTGAAACGCGTCACTATGCTCTATAATATGTGACTGAATAAACTACAGCATCATTGAATAATCATCGCGAGTGCCGGTCCTTTCTTCTTCATTGTAGGTTTCCTTTAAGATCTGAGCAACGTTGACAAGGGACAGATTGTCTAGCTAATAGTTTAGAAGGTCGAATAATTATTTACAGATTAAAACCAACAATAGAATAAAAAAATTGAAATATCACAAATAAAAATGAATAAAAACTCATAATAAATGACCAATAATATCTAATCCAATTGTACTCATCATTATAACTTTATAGAGCTACATTAACACGACAGTGACAGTGTGTTTTAGTAACGGCCATCATTTTTAGAACCAATCAAAGTCTATGGGGATATTCACTCGGCCGTTTACCGATATTTGAAAAGATAGTAAATAGCAGCCGTCACAGCCAGAACGACCCTATTGAAATCAATGGACCCGTTTTTAATGGCTGTGTAGACAGGAGTGCACCCATCTAACACCTGTTAAGAATGGGTTAAAGTGCCTTTCAGGGATTAAAATAATATATATATATATATATATACACACCTCATCCACTTGAACGTGCTGACACTCGCTCTGCACTGCATGGAAGTGGCAGGACCTGACCTGGCATCATATGTGATGTCCTGATGCTTTCAGAGTCAGGTCCTTCCAGTTCCCTCCAGCGCAGAACGAGTTTCAGCACATTCAAGTGGATTAAGATTGTTTTCATTACCCAGCAAATTGGTGCTGCTATGGGGGTGGGCTAATTCATACTGGGGGGCATTATTGGTGGCATTTTTATACTAGGGTAACACTATTGGGGGCATTTTATGTACGGGGGCACGGTAATCAAGTGGTTGAACCTAAATAAACATTAAACCTCTGCTACACAGTAGTTCTTTTCATCAGTCTCATGTTAACTACAACATCACTAGCTGGATTACGTATGTGCCTGCTTATTTTGGTACTAAGTGTACATGATACCTTATTTGATCCTGCAGGCGCTAGGTAACAAATATACATACTCAATATGTAAGAACCAGCCTATCTTGTTGGCTGAATGTTGTTATTGACTGAGAAACAAGTTACATGAGAACGGTAATTGCTTCGTCCAAACTTAAGTATTTGTTTTCTTCCTCAATTATCTACATCACTGGTTGGAAATGGTACTGCAGTGCATAATGGAAGATAAGATAAAACATAATTGTCACTGTTGTATGTTGTATAGAGGACAATTACCTTCAGTAATGCTTTTGGCAATGCCAATGTACTATAGTCCTAGACATATGAAACGTATCTTTGAAAAAGCTGGAGAACTACAGGTTGGAGACGACTGGTTTGGAGAGATCGCTAAACTCTTGAAGTTTTAGGTTCAGCATCTCAACCATGCTACATGTCAACATGATGACTAGCAAAGACTAATTATGTATCTAATACTAGCTTATGAACTGAAGTTCATATGTATTGTTTTTTTTTTTTATTCTCAACCTCTAATCAAGTACCAATCAATATGCTGTAAATCTATTCAAAAAGATGCTTAAATTGCACTGCTGAGTTTCATTACAATTAGGTGGACTGTTTATGTATTTCATTATGACCTTTTCAATTAGTTCGTAGTAGCTTGTCTTAAAGTGGTATTCCAATGGCATAATTTTAAATAAAAATGGGGTCAGAGAGGGCGAAAGTATTGGCCACTGCTCTGGTTCTCGCTCCTCTCCACTTCCTGTTAGGATACAAACAGCAGTGGACAGGAATCGGTAAGGTGAGTACTCACTAGTTATTTTAGTCCCCTCTGACCCACATTTTATATTTAGAATTATATAATTGGAATGCTTTGGTTGGCCACTTTCTGGTTATTGTTGACCAATGGGTTTGAGAGATGATTATATGGCACTTACTAATATAGCCTTTGTTAAAACTCTGCACCATTTTTTATATATAGAAATATATATAGAATATATAAGGTATGCTCCCTTGTTTACCAAAGTCTTTTCTGCTATCCATAAAATGGCTGCTGACGGAGAGTCATTTGATCAGTCAAATCATTTCCATGTGAATCTTTTTCTTGTATACTACAAATTACAACCTGTTCTCACATTCCCTAATAGCTCAGTATGTTATTAGGTTAATTCCCAAGCGAAAGGTCACTGGTTTGAATCCAGGAGCAGCCATGAAGAAGATTTCCCAAGAAAAGAGAAACAGCATCATCCAGCTCATCGATAGCGGTATCTTGGCCAAGAAAATTGCCAAACAGCATCATGTGAGCACCATGACAGCCGGAAGAATTAGAAATGAAGTCCATCCATCCATTCCAAAGCCAAGAGGCGGACGTCAAGGCAAAATATCAGTTGACAAGTCGGCTCATCACAAAGTTATCAGTTCTGGTGCGACAAACGCGGCTGTGGAGGTGGCTCATATGCTTCGTGAGATCACAGACGTCCATGCAAGCACCGTGCAACGCACATTACACAAGTCTGGAATGGTGCCTGAAAAAAGGTGAAGAAGCCTTGACTTTAATATCGTGATAAGAAGCGGCGGCTTTGCAAAAATGTAAGAACAGTGTGCAGTAGAAGATTGGAAATGGGTGATTTGGAGATGAAAGTCAATAGACTGGGCTCTGATAGGTGCAAATGGGTCTGGAAGCAACAAGGGAAAAGGGGGCTAATGGATCGAGAAATTGAAGGAACTGTCAAGTTCGGTGGAGGAAGCCTGATATGAGGATGTTTCACAGCTAAAGGCGTTGGATACTTGGCTAGGATCAATGGTGGTCTCAATGGTGAGCTATATGTGAGTATCCTACAAGACTTCGTACATTCAAGTACTATGGATATGAAAATGACGACATAGTGTTGCAGCAGGACAAAGACCCGAAGCATACGTCGAGATTGGCGAACAAATGGTTCAATAACATGGAAGAAGAGGTGCTGGATTAGCCCCCACAGTCCCCAGACATCAAACCTAATTGAACACTTGTGGGTAGAGTTGAAGAAAAAGCTGGATTCATACCCAAGAGAGTCGACCAGTATACACCAACATTGGGAACGTGTAGAAGAGACCTGGAAACAGATTTCGGTCGAGACATGTTTGAATCTGATAAAGAGCATGCCCAGAAGGATTCAGGCAGTGTTGAAAGCCAAAGGTGGATATACAAAATAATAAAAATTTAGAATTTCAGGAGCAAAACCGTAACAATGCAGTTACATGACAAGAATTTGCATAACTAATCATATGCTAAATAGTTGCAAGTCCAATTTATATATGAGATGGCTAAGATGATTGTCTATAATGATGATAGTCTCGCATTCGAAACTGTAGTGGATGGTGAGATATGGAGTCTGAAAAAGTTAAACGTTCAAAACCGTTGTTACCGTTTTGCTTGTCAGTGTAATTACAGTATGTTATGTGGTATATGGTCTGGGAGTTTTATTTCACAGATTATGTAGTTAATCAGTATCATTCACTATTTGAGCTTGGTTGAATTTTTTCCCTTGCATGGCATGAACCGTGCTGTTGGGTTGTCCCTGCTCCTTTCACTTGTAATCACACTGGCTTTCCCACTGATTGCTTTCCCTTTCTCAAATCATTTCACAATTGACACCTACACCTCTAGAATCTTCATGATCAACATGTGATGTTGTGAAGAAAATCTATGATGTGAGACAGGTTTACTTATCTACACAGTAAAACCACAGTCCTATTGTAATAAATATGCTGCAAAGTATTTTATTTTCTGGCTGCAGGGGCGGACTGGAAACTAAAGGTGGCCCTGAAAAAAAAAAGGTAAAAGTGGCCCTATGTGGCTGGTGGGTCCAAATTGATGGAAGACTGGGCAACATAATTAGGCAGGGACAACAGAAGTACTGTAGGCAGGGCCAGCAGTATCATAGTGCAGAGCAATATACCACCCCAGCTGAACCAAATACCACAGTGCAGCACAAAATACTGCCACCTGTGCCACAGTATTCAACTGTATTGCTGTCTTAGGACATCAATACAGTTGAATTCAGGAGGGCACCTGTGGCTGATGGTCAGGTGCAAAAGAGAGAATCAGTTTATGAATTCAGCTTGGGGACGTGAGGAGGGCTTGATTTGGCCTCCTAGGCATCGGCCCACCGGTAAATTTTCCTGTAGGGTCTAGGGCCAATGCACCCCTGTCTGGCTGTATCAAATAAACTTTGAACAGAGGATAAAACAAGTGAATATGCTAAGCATTAGTGCCAGTCAAGAACCACTAATATATAGAAAAGGGTCTGATTGTATGTTATGGATAGTAGCTTTGATTAATCCCCCTTCTTGTGTATATCCTGGAAAAATACAATATACAAGAAAAAATAAAAATATCACAATTTTCCCCCTAAAAAATCATACAAAAAACAACTTCAAAACACGAGTGAAGTTACAGTATAGGTCCTTTTTACATGGGCAGATATTTTGCTTGATAATAAGCATTCTGTTGATCATCAATCGGTGCTTTAGTATGGAGAGACGAACAATCTGTAATGCAGTACCCATACACTCTCCATTTGTCAGCACCACATCCACTGTTTGCATGGGCCCATGTTGCAGTTTAGGGGCTCGTTAACACGAACGTGTGAAGCCCGTGCCCGTGCTGTGGACTGCAAATTGCGGTCTGCAATGCATGGCCACCGACCTTTGGGCAGGCGCATGGGGATTGCAGACCCATTCACTTGAATGGGTCCGCGATCCTTCCGTTCTGCAAAAAGAGAGCAAGTTCTAACTTTTTACGGTGCGGAAGCACGGAATGGAACACCAGAAAGCACTCCGTAGTGCTTCTTTCTGTTCTTCCGTTCTGCCGTTCCGCATCTCTGGATTTGCGGACCCATTGAAATGAATCGGTCCGCATCCGTGATGTGGAATGACCACGTAACGGTGCCCGTGTATTGCAGATCTGCAAATGCAGTCTGCAACACGGAAATGGGCCCTAAGAGTTTATCGAGTAGCAAGGTGGTAGGTGGCATGTTTACACAGGCCATTATCTGGTGATCAAATGTCCGTATAAACAGATTCTGGCCTGTTAAAAGTCCTTGAGTCACCCAGAAGAGCAGAAGAGCTGGACTATAAAAAAAAAGGTTGGCTGTTTCTTAATTAAATTTTATTTATTTTTTTGGGGGGGGGGGGGGGGGGGACTTTGGGACAATCATTTTAATCACTGTTAGTGCACAGATGGATTAGCTCTTAAGAGACCCTTTCACAAAGTCTGATGTTTCAGGCAATTATCGGCAACAAATTGAATGTTCTGATCGGCAGCAGAGACGAGGACCATCGCTTGTCCCCATAGAAAAATGACTTCCTGTCCACATAAGACACTGTATCAGTTGGAGAGTCAGAGTGTCAGTTCCATGACACAGCTGAGGACAAGAAGGGAGTGACTTGATGCATGGGGAGCAGGTCACCTCTGCGGCCAGTAATTGTCTGCAGCGGCATAAAAAATCCAGGGAGGCCATAGAGCAAAAGAGCTGGGAGCTAGTGCCATGAAGTAGGTAAGGCTGGATTCACATCAACATTTCATTTTCCAATCTTCTGATCCGTCAGAAGAACAGAAAGGAGAGAAAAAAGAATCATGTAAAAAAATTGATTCTGTGCATATTTAATGTACATTTTGCCTCTGTTTTAGCCATTTCCATCGTTTTTTTTTAGATGGGGGAAAAAAAGTACTGAATGCAGGACTTATTTTCCGTCTAAAAAACTGAGGCAAAATGTGCATAACAGATGCACAGGATTGTGTTTTTTTTTACAGGATCCTTTTTTTCTGTTCTTCTGATGGATCAAAAGAATGGAAAATGAAACAGTGATGTGAATCCAGTCTAAGTATACTTCCCTTTAAGGCCTGCTCAGGAGGGGGTGAGGTTGGAAACAAAAGTGCACAACCCCTGTAAGTAAAATATGATTGTTTTAAACCGTTACAATATATTAGTGACATTTCTTGCACACAAATTAGGCAGATTAATATTTTTATATAAAGGATTTGCCACTATTCCATGTAGGTTGTGTATTAAGCTTGCTACATTGATTTGAATGCCTTTGAAACTGTACACAGCTTAAATTATAGATCTCGGATGAGTATAGTCTAGTGTATTCCCACTTGTACTTCACTGATTACTGTAAAAGAGTTCTGTTCCCTTTTCATTAGATGACAAATTATAGTCAGCCTCTTCTGCCATAAAGATCTGCAGCACTTTCGAAAACAATGCTCCTAGTCTACAAGAGATAAAGATATGAAAGCATTTAGCACCTTTGACGCGTTCACACATGACAGAATTCATACCGCTACAGCAAATTATCTGTTAGTCTGGCAGGCGACCAGTGTCATATAGCGATGCAGAAAAGGCTACTATCTGAGAGAAGTGGAATCCTCTGCCAAAAGATGGAACTTCTATAAAGGACCCTTTCAAAAGACAGAATGGGCTCCTCTTCAGTCTTCACTACTCATTGGCGAAACGCCTGGGAACCAGTTGTCTCTCACCACATCTGACTATCCAGCATAAGTGCTATTTGAGTAATGAAACAGAATGAATGAACATCTGAGGCAGTGCAGACATAATGTGCGCTTGTGATTACTGTACTTCAAGCCAGTCTTACTCTACTTTGACTTTTGTGTTACCAGCAAGGACTGGGAGAGTAGGAATATAGTAAAATATGCAGCTTTACGATGAATTAGAGCTATAATGAAATAAAATCTTTTTTAACCACTTCAGTAATGGAGGCTTTAAACCCTCCCCCTCCACCATCATTTTTGTTCCAAGTCCATTTTGGCAGAATTTTTTCCATCAGTATAGCCATGTTTGAACTTGCTTTTTAAAGGCATGAGTTGTGTTTCTCAATGGCATCACTTGGGGGTACATGTAACATAATAACTAGTGATGATCGAGCACCAAAGTGCTTGGGTGCTCTGTCCGAACACATCGGGATGCTCGGGTGTTCTACCGAGCACCCGAGTATAATGGAAGTCAATGGGAGAACCCAAGCATTGGTTCATAGGAAAAGGTCAGAAATTGATGGAAACACCACCTAAATGGTTTGGGAACAGCATGGGGAGGATGTCTCGATGCATCTTGGACTCCCAGGTCGCTGCTGGGAACCATGTTGTCCGAGTAGTACGCCACTTTTACAGACTGACAATAATACGCACAAAACCGAAAAAAAGAAACATTCTTTCCTGTATATTTACTTGTATATAAAGTGCAAGTGCTGCCAAAAATTACAAGGAAGAGGTACTCCGATACAACCTGTATATCGCATAATGGAGGGCCTCATTCACATTGTGGTACAATAGTTCAGGTAGTGGGACTTCTACACTCATAAAGCCTATGCACTAAGTGAAAGGGCTGCCAAAAATTACAAGGAACCGGCAGTCCAAAACACCCTTTGTTGCACATAAAGGAGGGCATAATACACACCCTTGAAAAATTATGATTGATGGCCTGCTGGTGACCCTCAAAAACATTTGGAGCAAGGGCCTGCTGATCTGACCATCTAAAACCTTAGAGGCGAGGCCCTGCTGCCGCATTGGTGACTCTAGATAACCTCTGGGCGATTGCACGTCCCTGTGACGGCGGCGATCCATTCGGATGTCTGCCCTATCAACTTTCAATGTTCTTTTCTGCGCCTACCATGGTGATCACGGGTAATGGGGAATCAGGGTTCGATGTCGGAGAGGGAGCCTGAGAAAGGGATACCACATCCAAGGGAGGTCAATGGCTGAAATCTGATTGGCTGTTGTTGCCCCTTTTTTTTTCCTAGGTGTGAACCACCCAGAGAGGGTGGGTCAAGTAATTAAAGCACAAGCATTCAAGGAAGGCACGTTGCAATTACCCACTCTCGACTCAGGGACGTAGTGACGATAAATAACAATACAGTACTCCTAAGCGGCCCTGTTATTGGAATGAGTACACTTTCCATTAACAAGGATCTATTGGAGGTCAAGTCTGGTGCCAGCAGCCAACTTGCTCCCGGCCTCCACAACATTCACCCAGTATGCCTTAATGATGAGGATTGTGTTGACCAGACTCTTGGCTACTGAGACTGGACTTGTAGGTGAGGGCCTGCTGCTGCTTTGTTGACTCTAGATAACTTCTAGGCGATCGCACGTCCCCGTGACGGCGACGATCTATTTGGATGTCTGCCCTATCAACTTTGGAGCAATTTTTCAACAAGGACCTTCTGGTATAGCACAGTTTTGCTTGTCCTTTCCACTAGAGGATTGAGAGATGAGAAGTTCTCTTTGTAGCGGGGGTCGAGAAGAGTGAACAACCAGTAATCCGTGTTGTCTAAAATGAGTATAACGCTCGGGTCGTAGGAAATGCAGCCTAACATGAAGTCAGTTTTGTGTGCCAGAGTACCAACAGGCAAGACTTCGCTGTCATCATCAGAAGGTGAACTGACCCTGTAAAAGATTGTAGGTGAGAGCCTGCAGTTGAGCTGACCCTGTAAAACATTATATGCAAGGGCCTGCAGTTGAGCTGACCCTATAAAACATTATATGCGAGGGTCTGCAGGTGAGCTGAGCCTGTAAAACATTATATGTGAGGGCCTGCAGTTGAGTTGACCCTATAAAACATTATATGCGAGGGCCTGCAGGTGAGCTGACCCTGTAAAATATTACATGTGAGGGCCTGCAGTTGAGCTGACCCTGTAAAAAATTATATGCAAGGGCATTATATTCGACGAATAAGCATGTTGATATGATGGAAGATGAGGAGGAGGATAAGAAAAGGAAGATTTAACCATATACCCTTTTTTGTGGTGGAAGGGGTGCATGGGAATACAGTGTATTGATTACATTAAACAACACCTTTAAAGTGACTTTGTTCATCCGCTTTTCTCTGGTGGAGTCAAGAAGTCTGGGGCAATCCAGGCCTTGTTAATTTTCATAAGAGTCAACCTGTCAGCATTTTCAGTTGACAGGCGGATACGCTTATTTGTTATAATGCCACCAGCATGACTAAATACCTGCTCAGACAAAATGCTGGCGGCAGGGCAGGCCAGCACATCCAAGGTGTAGAGCGCCAGTTCATGCCACGTGTCCAGCTTGGACACCCAATAGTTGTAAGGCACTGAAGGATCACTGAGGACGCTGACACGGTCTGCTGCGTACTCCTTCACCATCTTCCAAAACTTTTCCCTCCTTGTGACACTAGGCCGCGCATCAGGGTGAGGGTGCTGGCGGGGTGTCATGAAACTGTCCCAGGCCTTGGAGAGTGTTGCCCTGCCTCTGTTGGAACCGCCAGCGTTGTCAGATGGAAATTTTTGGAGCAATTTTTTTTACAAGGAACTTCTGTTATTGCACTGTTTTGTTCATCCTCTCCACCTGAGGAATGAGAGATGAGAAGTTCTCTTTGTAGCGGGGGTCGAGAAGGGTGAACACCCAGTAATCTGTGTTGTCTAAAATGCGTATAACGCGCGGGGCGCAGGAAAGGCAGCCTAACATGAAGTCAGCCATGTGCGCCAGAGTACCAACAGGCAAGAGGATCACTCTCAATCTCCTCATCCTCTTCCCTCTTTTCTGCCCATCCACGCTGAACAGATGATATTAAACTTCCATGGGTACTACCCTCTGTAGCGGAGGCAATCATCTCCTGCTCCTCCTCCTCATCGTCCAATTCGGGCTGAGAAGACGGACGGAGGGTGGTCTGGCTATCACAATATAATAATAGCATAGACAGGTGCACTCTCAGGACTTACTAAACCCTCAAACTGATGTTAAAATTGAGAGATTAGCCAACATATCCTACTGTGGAGGACATGTCTGAGCCCGAGCACCGTGCCAAGGTTTCTCAAGTAGCTCGGGTTATAACACTCACCTACCTGAGCCATATGGGCAATACCAGGGCCAGTGGGTGAATTACAGGAGCGTGAGGTCAGACTCACAGACAACTCACCAGTTACCTCCAGCATGGAAGGAGGGAGGAGTCTGCGAGTCCCACTCAAGACTGGCTGATATGGCCCAGGCCTCGCAGGTGCACCTAAATGTAGCATGTGGATGGAAAACAGGCACATTTAAATTGGAGTTTATACACCTCCAGGCATCTCTATATACAAACAAACTGAAAAAAATGTTGTGGTGTTAAACAGGCAGGAAGTGCTCAAACCCATATTCAGTGTGCATATATATACAGGGGAGCAAATCCTGCACTTGTGGCCTATTGCTAATGGTGATCCCCAGCAAAAATGCATACAGTGGAGGATGCCCGCAGCAGACCACAAGTACCACAATAAACATCCTACACAAGATAGCAATTATGTGGATGTTATAACCAATATAACAATATAATAATATCAAAGACAGGTGCACTCTGCGGACTTACTAAACCCTCAAACTGATGTTAAAATTGAGAGATTAGCCAACATATCCTACTGTGGAGGACATGCCTGAGCACCGCGCCAAAGTTTCTCAAGTAGCTCGGGTCCTAACACTCGGGTCTGGCTATCACCCTGTGTAATGTCTTCATCCCCCATTTCCACCTCTTCCACATGCAAAGCGTCGTCCTTAATTGTGAGCAGTGAGCGTTACAGTAGACACAGAAGTGGGATGGTTACGCTGATAATAGTGTTATCGCCGCTCACCATTTGTGTTGATTCCTCAAAGTTTCTTAAAACCTCACAGAGGTCAGACATCCATGCCCACTCCTCGCTTCTGATTAGCGGAAGCTGACTGGAAAGGCAACGACAATGTTGCAGCTGATATTCCACTACTGCCCTCTGCTGCTCACAAATCCTGGCCAACGTGGAGTTCCAGCGCGTGCTCACGTCACACAACATCCGGTGATTTGGCAATTTCAAGCGCTGCTGCAGCGTTGACAGACCGGCTGAAGCTGTCGATGACTTGCGGAAATGTGCACACACGCGGCACACCTTCACCAGTAGCTCAGGCAAATTGGGGTAGGTTTTGAGAAACCGCTGAACCACTAAGTTTAAGACGTTGGCTAGGCATGGGATGTGTGTGAGCTTGCCGTGCTCCAAAGCCGCCACCAAGTTACGGCCATTATCACACACAACCATGCCTGGCTGTAGGTTGAGTGGCGAGAGCCACAGCTCAGTCTGCTCTCTTATTCCCTGCAACAGCTCTGCAGCAGTGTGCTGTTTGTCCCCTAGGCATAGCTTCAGCACGGCCTGTTCACACTTCCCCACTGCAGTGCTACACTGCTTTCAGCTACCAGCTGATGGCTGACTGGTGCTGCAAGAGGATAATTCGGAGGTGGAAGTGGAGAAGGAGGTGGAGGAGAAGTGGGGGTTGGAGCCACTAACATAGGTGGTGGCGGAAACCCTGATGAAATTAGGGCCCGTTATCCTCGGCGTCGATAGCACCTGTGCCATCCCAGGGTATGACTCGCTCCCAGCCTCCACAATGTTCACCCAGTGTGCCATCAGGGAAATGTAGCGTCCCTGGCCAAATGCACTTATCTATGTGTCTGTGGTTAAGTGGACCTTCCCAGTAACTGCATTGGTCAGGGCACGTGTGACATTTCGGGACACATGTTGGTGTAAGGCGGGCATGGCACACCTCGAAAAATAGTGGCGGCTGGGGACAGAGTACCGCCGCCGACATCAGGCCTTAGTGTCCACAAGCCTAAATGGCAACATTTCCAGCAATTTGGAAAGCTGCGCATTTAGTGCTATGGCCTGTGGGTGGGTGGCTGGGTATTTGCGCTTGCATTCAAATGCCTGGGGTAATGACATTTAGACGCTGCGCTGGGACAGGTAAGTGAATGTGGTCGCTGATGGTGCTTGCAAAGGTCCAGGTGCAGGGCAGGAGGCATCCTCGCCTGCGCCTTTGACAGGCGATTGGCCAGCACGTACCATAGGGGAAGTGGTGTGACTCGCAGACACAGATTGTGGACCCAAGCATTTATCCCACTTATTATACGGTGCTTGGATGCCATGTGGCGGATCATGCTGGTGGTGGTGAGGTTGCTAGTGTTCACGCCCTGGCTCATTTTGGTGTGGCACAGGTTGTAAACCACTATTCTTTTGTCGTCCGCACCTTCCTCAAAAAAGTGCCACACTGCCGATCACCTACCCCTTGGCAAGGGAGATTTACGCAAGGGTTGCTCCGTGGAACAGTTGTGGTCCTGTTTGGTGTGGCCCGCCTTCTCCCTTTTGCCACCCCACTGCCTCTTCCAGCCTGTTGCGGTGCTGCAGATGCTATCCCCTCTGTACTGCTGTCCTCGCTCGGCTTTCCACCTTCCCAGGTTGGGTCAGTAACCTCATCATCCACCACCTCTTTTCTCTGATCATCCTCTTGATTTGTTGACCTAACCACAACCTCGGTGATTGACAACTGTGTCTCATCCTCTTCTTTAACCTCTTGAGACAGTAATTGCGGATGACTAATTGGCAACTGTGTCTCATCATCATCCACCTCATTAAACACTAATTGCCATTCCCCACCGTCATGTTCTTGTTACTGTGGATGCTCAAGAGGTTGGGAATCAGGGCACAAGATCTCATGTCCCTCTTCAAGCATGCTTGGCGAGAGGGCCAAATCAAGTAATGGCGATGAAAAGAGATCCTCTGAATTTCTGAGTGTGGGATCACTTGTTTGGCCAGATTCTCCATGGAGGGAGGAAGGAGGATCAGGGAGAGGATTCTGTTGACCAGACTCTTTGCTACTGAGACTGGACTTGGTGGAAGACAGGGTGGTGCTTAACCAACTGGAAGCATTATCTGCTGCAATCCAACCAACCACATGGTCGCACTGGTCTGACTTCAAGAGTTTTGTCCTGCGACGCCCTGCAAACTGGGACATGAAGCTAGATATGTTATATGCACGCTTGACACACAAGATGTGTCACAGATGTCACAGTTCACAGCAAGCACAGTATACAGGGAGTGCAGAATTATTAGGCAAGTTGTATTTTTGAGGATTAATTTTATTATTGAACAACAACCATGTTCTCAATGAACCCAAAAAACTCATTAATATCAAAGCTGAATATTTTTGGAAGTAGTTTTTAGTTTGTTTTTTGTTTTAGCTATTTTAGGGGGATATCTGTGTGTGCAGGTGACTATTACTGTGCATAATTATTAGGCAACTTAACAAAAAACAAATATATACCCATTTCAATTATTTATTTTTACCAGTGAAACCAATATAACATCTCAACATTCACAAATATACATTTCTGACATTCAAAAACAAAACAAAAACAAATCAGTGACCAATATAGCCACCTTTCTTTGCAAGGACACTCAAAAGCCTGCCATCCATGGATTCTGTCAGTGTTTTGATCTGTTCACCATCAACATTGCGTGCAGCAGCAACCACAGCCTCCCAGACACTGTTCAGAGAGGTGTACTGTTTTCCCTCCTTGTAAATCTCACATTTGATGATGGACCACAGGTTCTCAATGGGGTTCAGATCAGGTGAACAAGGAGGCCATGTCATTAGATTTTCTTCTTTTATACCCTTTCTTGCCAGCCACGCTGTGGAGTACTTGGACGCGTGTGATGGAGCATTGTCCTGCATGAAAATCATGTTTTTCTTGAAGGATGCAGACTTCTTCCTGTACCACTGCTTGAAGAAGGTGTCTTCCAGAAACTGGCAGTAGGACTGGGAGTTGAGCTCGACTCCATCCTCAACCCGAAAAGGCCCCACAAGCTCATCTTTGATGATACCAGCCCAAACCAGTACTCCACCTCCACCTTGCTGGCGTCTGAGTCGGACTGGAGCTCTCTGCCCTTTACCAATCCAGCCACGGGCCCATCCATCTGGCCCATCAAGACTCACTCTCATTTCATCAGTCCATAAAACCTTAGAAAAATCAGTCTTGAGATATTTCTTGGCCCAGTCTTGACGTTTCAGCTTGTGTGTCTTGTTCAGTGGTGGTCGTCTTTCAGCCTTTCTTACCTTGGCCATGTCTCTGAGTATTGCACACCTTGTGCTTTTGGGCACTCCAGTGATGTTGCAGCTCTGAAATATGGCCAAACTGGTGGCAAGTGGCATCTTGGCAGCTGCACGCTTGACTTTTCTCAGTTCATGGGCAGTTATTTTGCGCCTTGGTTTTTCCACACGCTTCTTGCGACCCTGTTGACTATTTTGAATGAAACGCTTGATTGTTCAATGATCACGCTTCAGAAGCTTTGCAATTTTAAGAGTGCTGCATCCCTCTGCAAGATATCTCACTATTTTTGACTTTTCTGAGCCTGTCAAGTCCTTCTTTTGACCCATTTTGCCAAAGGAAGGGAAGTTGCCTAATAATTATGCACACCTGATATAGGGTGTTGATGTCATTAGACCACACCCCTTCTCATTACAGAGATGCACATCACCTAATATGCTTAATTGGTAGTAGGCTTTCGAGCCTATACAGCTTGGAGTAAGACAACATGCATAAAGAGGATGATGTGGTCAAAATACTCATTTGCCTAATAATTCTGCACTCCCTGTATGGAAAAAGTATGTAAAAGTATGGAGAAAGGAAAATATAGTAATTTTCTGTTATATTTCTCCAATCTCTGGCACTGACACACAGAAGGTATTTGACAGATGTCTCTAGTCACTGCAGACACCCTGTATAGAGAAAGTATTGAAAATTATGGAAAAAATATAGTAATTTTCAGTTATATTTCTCCAATCTCTGGCCCTGACACACAGAAGGTATTGGACAGATGTCTCTAGTCACTGCAGACACCCTCTATAGAAAAATTATTGAAAATGATGGAAAAAATATAGTAATTTTCAGTTATATTTTTCCAATCTCTGGCCCTGACACACAGAAGGTATTGGACAGATGTCACTAGTCACTGCAGACACCCTCTGTAGAAAAAGTAATGAAAATAATGGAAAAAATATAGTAATTTTCAGTTATAGTTCTCCAATCTCTGGCCCTGACACACAGAAGGTATAATACAGATGTCACTAGTCACTGCAGACACCCTCTATAGAAAAATTATAAAAAAATGCTGGAAATTTTTTTTTGTACTGTATCTATAAAATACTACCAGCCTGCCACCACACACAATAGTCCTTAAAAGGACTTTTGGGTCTTTGAAATGTTTTTCTACTGAAATTCTTGCGATCAGACTCCCTACACTCTCTGTCCCTTCCGAAACGCAGCTCTCACTTACTACAAATGAGCCGAACATGCGTCATCGAGTGATGACGTGTTCTGGCCAGCCAATCACTGTAATGCCAGTAGCCAACATGGCTACTGGCATTACAGTGAGGGCAGTACTTACCAGCATGTTTATTGGCTGCATAGCAGCCGCAAAAATGTGCGGGTAGGAGACTCAAGCATGGCGCTCGAGCACATTCGGTACTCGGCCGAGTACCGCCATGTGCTGAGCATAGCGATGCTTGAGCCGAACAGCAGTTCGGCTGAGCATGCTCGCTCAACACTATTTATAACATATAGATTATCTTTTATTATGTTTTAAAGGGAGGAATCGGGGGAAAAACAGCAATGCCACCAATGTTTTGTGTTTCAAATTTACACCTTTTATCATGCGGCATAAATAGCATGTTACCTTTTATTTATGATTTGGTTAGAGATATCAAATGTGTGTAATTTCTTTTATGATTTACTACTTTGCGCATTAATAGCACATTTCATTGAAAAGGGCTTTATGTTGTTTGTATGTAGCTTGAGTCTCTTGTGGGACAAGTCAGTTTTTTTTATTATGTTTCAAAAGATACTAGCAAAACGGTGGACGTACAGTACAAAACTATGTCGCAACATCAGTTCACTGAGTTTGAAAAGCAATTCTGCACTGTACACTTTAACAAAACGATTTTGGAGTGAATAGAAATTATTGATTAACTTTTTATTTTTATGGATTGGATGGAAAAAGCAGTTCTGCATGTTTTTACATTTTGCTAACGTCCTCACTATGTGGTATACTAGCTTTACTATATGGATTGTCATGACTTCAGTACTGCTGTATTATGTATGTTCAGTATGTGGATAGATAGATAGATGAATAGATAGAGTGACTTCCAGGCTGTGCCATAAAAGCATTAGCATCTGAAATCTCATTGCGGGCCACAAGTGGGGCAATAGAGGGAGCGGCCTCCCTTGTGAACCCTGCTATGTCGTAGAGCACTAGTCAAACTCTGGGTATAGGTGTTGAGATGAGAAGGCTTTTCTTTTGAGTGTAGGATGGAAGGGGAATGAAATTTCTTGACTTGTATTATGTTTGATTATTAACAAGAATACAATTAAGTGAACAAAAAAATGTAAACTACAGCAGCATTCACAGGCCTCACCTATACCACCACAGACATACATTTTAGCCGCCATATAAAAACAGCACTAAAGAGACATCAGTGGACACTCTGATGCATAAAGTCATTGAGCACTCCCCAAGTGGTTGAAGAGCTTTTTCACCTATTTCTTTTTGCAAATATCAGATGAATAAGGCAGTAAGGAATTTAGAGGAGTGAGTGTGTTTTGAGTACTACCAATCATGGTTACATCGTTCGTGGGTTGAAAAAGATCTATTGTAAGTCCCTCAGGTTCAGCCTTTTGATACTTAAAAAGCCCAGATACTTAAAAAGCCCAGAGGAAGGCAGAATGCACTCTTTAAAAGGAAGAGACCTAATTTGCCATAAAGTGGAAAAATCCAGATCCCTAGAGCAACATTATACATTAACCCTTTCTACCCCGGAGGTTTTTTGTTTTTGTGTTTTCTTTTTGCGCTCCCTGCCTTCCCAGAGCCATAACTTTTTTATTTGTCTGTTCACATAGCCATATGAGGGCTTGTTTTTTGCAGGACAAGTTGTACTTTCCAACACCACCATTTAATATTGCATATGATGTAGAGGGAAGCGGTAAAAAAAATTCCAAATGGGGTGAAATTGCAAAAAAAAAAAAAAGCAATTCCACCACAGTTATAAGGGTTTTTTATTTACAACGTTCGATGTGCGATAAAACTGACCAGTTACTTTTATTCTACATGTCAGTACAAATCCGGTAAAACCTTATATGTATAGTTTTTCTTGCGTTTTGATAGTGATAAAAAAGTGGGAAACGAAAGTTTTATTTTTTTGTCGACATATTTTGACCCCTATATCTTTTTTGTAATGTGTACGGAGCTGTGTGTGGGCTAATTTTTTGCGGGGTGATCTAAACTTTTCATTGATACCATTCTGGAGTGTGCATGATATTTTCATCACTTTGTATTTAATTTTTTTGTAGAAAATTAAGCGACCAAAACGGCGAATCGGCCATTTTGACCCATTTTTTTTTTATTTTGCTGTTTTTCGTATGGGAAATATATTTTTATACTACGGGCGTTTTTGCACATGGCGACAACCATGTAATTGCTTAATTTTTTTAGTTCTTTTATTACTATTTTGGGAAAAGAGGGGGATAAGAATTTTTATCCTTTTTTTATTTTTAAAAACTTTATTTATTTATTTATACACTTTTTTTTATATTTCCCACAGGGAACTATAACAAGCAATCATTAGATTGCTATTCTTATAGACCCCAATGCACTAGTATTGGAGTCTGAGAGAAAGTTGCTAGTTTCCTATGGAGCCCTATTACAGGCAAGGGCTCCATAGGAAATACTATGCAGCAGCCTCCGGTGTTTCACACGCTCAGATGCCATGGTCAGGATTGACCATGGCATCTGAGGGGTTAAATGTCCGCGATTGGCATTACTGCCAGTTGCGGACATTAGCCGCGGGTGTCTGCTATAAGAAACAGCAGGCCACCCGTGGCAATGGCACCCGCTCTGCTCAGGAGCGGGCGCCATCTTTAAAGATCCAGCCAGCGCTGTACTAGTATGGCGCTGGTCGGAAAAGGGGTTAATATCAGAAGCCCTGTATATTGTGTTCACAAGAAAGATAAATCTATCTACACTTTCAGCGATCATCAAATCCTGTGTATGTTCCATAACTTTACAGTTTGGACAGTAAAATACTGCTTTTGAACTTTGTTAAGCAATTCTACTTTCTTCAACTGTAAGCAGTGATCCTGTGGTCCTTTTGGGATCCCTGAAAATAATATTTTATTGCATTGGTTTTTATAGGGGCAATTTACATATTTTAATAACTTTATCATATTCCCTCACTCTTGCTTAAACGGGTTGTTCAGGTTCAGAGCTGAGCCTGGACATAAGTTCCCCTTCACACATTTAGCCTGTATCAGTGGAGCATCAGACTATTTCTTGCTCCGATGCTGTTTGTTTACTGACTGTGATGTCCCCGGCTTTTTTTTCAGTATTCTAGGTGGAGGCTTCCTCCTAGCAGTGATCCCGGTGACATCGCCAGCATTAACAGCCTAGGGCAGTGCTAAAAACCGCTCATTTGTGCCGGTGACATCACCGGGATCACTGCTAGGCAGAAGCTTCCCCCTAGCATGCCCATGAGAAGCCTGGTGTGTCACAGGTAGTGAAGAAAAAGTCCTTGTCCTGAGCTATGCAGCGCAGGGCAAGAAGGAGCATCGAAGCTAGAAATGCTCAGATATTTCACTGATACAGGCTAAGGGCGCATTCACACAAGTGTGGTTTGGATCTGAATTCACTTCAATGAGGCCGCATCCATTGCTCCGTTCCGTGGCCTTGCAAAAATTATAGATCATATTCTATTCTTATTTGGACAAGAATAGGTATTTCTATAATGGGCCGCCCGTTCCGTTCTGCAAATTGCAGAAGGCACACGGGTGGCATCCGTGTTTTGCGGATCCGCAATTTGCGGACCGCAAAACACTGCATGTTTCTGTGCATGAGCCCTAAATGTGTGAAGGGGAGCATATGTATTAGGTAGGTGACTTTCCCAGTCGGTGCTGTGGATAACGATATCGTCCAGGTACACCAAAGCGTATCGACGATGTGGACGGAGTACAATGTCCATTAGCATTTGAAATGTGGCGGGAGCGCCATGTAGACCAAAGGGTAATACCTTGTACTGATACAGCCCCTCTGGCGTGATGAAAGCCATTTTTTCCTTGGCAGCCTCCGTCAAGGCTACCTGCCAGTACCTTTTGGTGAGGTTCAACACACAAAAATACCGGGCTTGGCCTAACTTCTCAATAAGCTCATCTACTCGGGGCATGGGATATGCATCAAACTTGGACACCTCATTCAGTTTGCGGAAGTCGTTACAGAAGCGCAATGTCCCATCCGACTTGGGTATTAAGACTATCGGACTGGCCCATTTACTTGTTGACTTCTAGCTGGAGCATTAGCTGCACTTCCTCCGCGATGGCTTGTCGCCGAGCCTCGGGTACCCGGTATGGTTTTAACCAGACTTTTGCCTGAGGCTCAGTGATAATGTCATGTCGGATTCGGGAAGTGTGCGTCCAGGAAGGTCCGAGAACACATCCGTGTTCTGACTAATGAACTCCCTTGCTTCCTGAGCCTGTTTAGAGGAGAGGCTGTCAGCAATTTGCACTGTGGCAGCCGCTTCCCTTGCTTCAGACAGATGGACCGAATCCGCTTCCCCTAGAAATCCTGGACGTGGGCTGTCTTCCGTACAGGTTTCCCTTTCTTTTCAGGGTTTGAGCAGCTCCAGCTTTCGCCTCCCTGGCTGATGTACCTTGTAATCTACCTCTCCAATTTTTTCAAGTACCTTGTAGGGCCCATGCCACCTAGCTTAGGAACTTACTGCAAATTATAGACCCTACTCTGGGCTCGCTGCGCTGCCTCCATATGCTCCCTAACCAGAGGTAACACTGTTTCCATCCGTCCTTGCATCTGGGTGACATACTCAACAACACTTTTGGCCCGGTCCAACAGACCGCGAGGGTGTCTGCCGTATAACAGTTCGAAGGGCGAGAACCCAGTAGAGGCCTGGGGCACTGCTCGCACTGCAAACATGAGATAGGGCAGAAGAAGATCCCAGTCCCTCCCATCCTTAGACAACACACTTTTTAACATATTTTTTTGTGTTTGATTAAACCTCTCCACCAGGCCATCTGTTTGTGGGTGATAGACGGACGTTTTATGTGGAGCAACTTACAGAGTTCTCTCATGACCTTGGACATAAAAGGGGTCCCTTGGTCAGTCAGAACTTCTTTAGGCAGATCCACTTGGGAAAACATCTGCTTTAACTCCTTAGCTATGAGTTTGGCTGATGTATGACGCAGTGGCACCACCTCCGGTACCGAGTGGTGTAGTCTAGGATGACCAAGATGTGTTGGTGACCTCTAGCCGACTTCGGTACTGTTCATATGAGATCCATAACGATCCGCTCAAATGGAACCTCAATAATCGGGAGTGGGACCAGGGGACTACGGAAATGTGGCTGGGGGCTGGTTATCTGGCAGGTTGGGCAAGACTTGCAATACTCTTCCACCTCTCTGAACACACTGGGCCAGTAGAACCACTGTAGAATCCGGTCTTGCGTTTTCTGCTGGCCCAGGTGTCCCCCAAGAGCATGTTAGTGGGCTAACTCCAACACGAGCTTGCGATACGCCTTGGGCACCACCAGCTGTTCAATATCTTCACCCCGTAGTGGATTTATCCGATACAGCATCTCACCCTCAACTATTAGCACATTTTCCCAGGCTCAAGACAGAGTTGGGTCCTGGTGCTGTGCTGTATCAAAATTATCCCCAGAGACATTGAGGTCTGCCAGCTCAGAACTCGGCGGCAAGTCCCCCATGTCTCCCACCATCACACTTAGCGGGGTTGTCTCCCCCGCTTCCACCGAAGTGGCGGTCACCCCTACTGCTGGCCCTTCTGACAGGTTCCCAGGGTTCTGGTCTCCCCCCTGAGCCGGGCCACTCTGCTAGGGTTAGATCTGTCTCCCGGGTATCGGTAACTTTCGTATCTGGCCATAGTGCCGGGAAACCGGGGAAGTCTCTCCCAATTATTAACTCATACGGTAATTTTGTGGCGACGGCCACCTCATGCGTCCACCTGCCGGCCACTGTTGACAAAGAGACCAGGGCGGTGGGATAGTCCTTTAAGTCCCCATGAATGCAGACAATGCCGACTTTTCGGCCAGTATACTCGGCGGGCCGCACCAGTGCAGCTCTTACCAGGGACACTAGGCTCCCTGAATCCAGCAGTGCCACCGCCAGAGTGTCCCCCACTTCCACCTGGCACACTAATACTGTGTTATGTGACCAATAAATACTTACTGCACCAGCGATTTGGAGTGCCGGTCCCTTTCTTCAGTTGTTTTCCTGGGAAAGCGACCCACTGACCGGGCACCCTTCCAACACAGTGCCGACCGACACGGACTTAATATTCTTTTAATTGTAGTCACATCAAAATTTATACTATTTTTACTATGTTAAAAGGGAAATGTATCACATCATATTTTTTCTAATTACACTACACCAGCCACACGGATTAAAGAAACCTGTAGTCTTTTGATGTTCATTTTGGCTCCTATGGGAGAGTTGTCTAGACATGTTTTATGACTTGTGCAGAGTTCAGTGTACAAGGAGATGGTGACCATCCATCACCTATTGTGAATGATATGATCCTGTGTTATCTACATATAGCTGTTACATTTCATTGTAATTCTTGATGATTATAATGATGATAATGAGATGAGTGCTGAGAAATTATCTCTACAGAGCAGTAAGCATATAAATAATGACATAAAAACACACCAAAAATTCCTAAGAAAATGTCTTTAATGTTAAAACTTGATTTTAACCCCTTAGTGACCACCCATACATGTTTTTACGGCGGTCACTAAGGGGCCTTAGGCTGGGCCGCCGCGTTTTTACGGCGGCCCAGTTTAAGCGCCGCGCGGCTCCCCCGTGCAGCGGGGAGCGCGGACCTGGCTCTCACATGAGAGCTGGGTCCCTGCTCTAACAGCCCGGAACGGCAGGAGTGCCGATCCGGGCTGTTTAACCCTTTACATGCCGGGCGCAATGGCGCCCGCTGCATGTAAAGTGGTGACAGAGGGAGCGGACTCCCTCTGTCTCCCATCAGCACCCCGAAAATGCGATCGCGGGGTGCTGATGTGCTGGGAAGCTTACCTTGCTTCCGATGAGGGCCCGAGCCTGTCTTCAGTTACTTCCAGCAGGCTGTGCCTCTCTGGCGCAGCCTGCTGGTCAATGTTCGAATAGCATTGCTATTGAAATGCAATGCATTATAGAGATAATTCATTACATTTTAAAAGCAATCAAAATACTGTATATTATAGTCCCCTTGTGGGACTATTAAGTAGTAAAAAAAATAGAAAAAAAATACACATTTATTAAATAAAAAAAATTCCATAAAATAAAAAAATATGCCTTTTTTTCCCATTGAAAATACGCTTTTCAATGAAAAAAATTGCAAAAAGAAAATATCCCCCATATGTTTGGTATTGCCGCGTCCGTAACGACCGGGACTACATAAATATTACATAAATTATCCCCTATGGTGAACGCCGTAAAAAAAAAAAAATAAAAAAAGACAGAATTTCAAATTTATTCTTAGTTTCCACCGAAAAAAAACGTAATAACAAGCGATCAAAAAGCGGCATTTACTCCAAAATCATACCCATGAAAAATACAAGTCGTCTTTCAAAAATCAAGCCCTCACACAATTCCCTATAAAAAAATAAAAAAAAGTTATGGGTCTTGTGAAGTGGCAATGCAAAATAATTTTTTGGGTTAATAAAAGGTGTTTTATTGCAAAAAAAGTAGTAAAACGTAAACAAAATTATAAGTATTTAGTATCACTGTAATCGTACTGACCCAGAGAATAAAGATATGTTATTTGTACCGAAAAATGAACGCCAAAAAATGTATAATGTAAAAACGCAGTGGCAGTATTGCTATTTTTCCCCATCTCCCTCCCAGAAAGAGTTAATAAAAGTTAATCAGAAAGTTATGTGTACCCCAAAATGGCGCCATTAAAAACTACAACTTGTCCCGTAAAAAACAAGCCCTTATAAAGCTATATAGATGAAAAAATAAAAAAGTTATAGCTCTTGGAACGAGACCATAAAAAAAGGAAGAAAAACGCTTGGTCATAAAGGCCCAAACAGGCTTGGTCACTAAGGGGTTAACATGTCTTTTTCTGATGACAATCTCTTTAATGCTATGCTCCCTTATGCTCTGTTACCACTTGTTCTGTGTGAAGTTCATCCAATATAGCAACCATCTTATATTTGTAGTCAGTCAAAAAAAGTAATGTATGTACGTTTCTTTGGGAATGTAGGACATTATATCCGGCCAGGAAATTAGTAACACAAATACTTTTGTTAGTTCATTTTTGCATTGGGCATCTGTGTTTATTGAGCATGTCAGGTCAGGAGATTAGTACAACCCTCGGTACCACTGATAATTTGTTCAGTCGCACTCTTATGCATAAAAGAGTCAGCTTAATTCTTTGCACTATCAGTCTCATGCCAGAACCTTACTCCTGAACAGTTTTAGGGCTCCTTGAAGAACTGCCAACCAGTTAATCCTTTTTTTTCTCTCTGAGGCATCTAACTGTTATTAAACCCATTCCACCAGGGTTTCTACACATATTTGATTTCACAATGACTTTGATCATGACTGACCTGAAATTGAAAGTCTGCTTCAAAGAACCTGTGGGAAGAAAGCCCAACAATGGAGAATTAGTGAGAATCTTTCATAGAGGAGGCAGAAAAGTTCTAGAAATGACAGTGCTCTGCCTCTTATTCATTGAAAAATGCATATCCTCTGATGAAATGCCTTTCAACATACCAGTCACCATTAAATTTACTTTTGCTTACTTTGCTTATGGTCTTATTATACTGTATTCTGATCTGAACTGATGGTTTTGCAAACCTGCCATATACTTACAATATGTAGTCTAATACCTACAAATGAGCATAAGTTCATCCCAACTCCCTTATAAATATTTATTCTTGGATTAGCTAAATATGCATGCTTATTTCTATAGGAAATACAGAGGACAAGCCACTTCTAGATACCTCTTACAACGCTTATTTCCTGAGGGCAACAAAGAATGATGCATATTGAAATCACCCATGCCTGAGCCTTTTTCCCCTGCACCCCCTGGCAGATATTTGGGAGACATCGTAGCTGACAACACACATATTATGGGGGATTTATGAAGTCCTGAAAAACAGAATTGTGGCTTCAAAAAGTTGCAAAAGGGGGTTCTCACAATATTTTGGGCATACATGCTCAAATATTTGCAACGTTTTGTGATTTACACCACTAACTCTAGTTATGAAAAGTGGGCTTGGTTAGCTGTGTTAATGAGGTGTAGGCAGGCTCTGATTGGCCCGCAGAGGAATAGGTGAATCCTGTGATGGGCCCTTGACAAAGGTGGGCCCCCAGTCCTCCAGTTCAGCATCTTAACCAGCCTGTATCCATATAAACAATTGGGTAGATTATTTAAAAAACCTACCCAGTTTATTATAGATGCTTCAGGAGGCTGACATAACTTCTAGATACAGAAGCAGGCCAACTATTATCCTCTTACCCCAGGAACCTGCCTTCTTGAAGATGTTGCAGGGACCTCCATAATCAATCATTCTGAGCTTCTTATTGCTGCCTACCACTATGTGAGCAGGGAGTATTAGCATGTAACTTCATAGTGGGCCCCAGAATAAAGTATAGTGGTGGGCCTTAGGCACTCCAGTCCAACATTGGGTGTAGGTCATATTTAAGAAATTGAAAATTCTCACAAATATCTCAAGTTCACTATAGAAAAGGGGTGGCATAAACTAGAGTAACATCCCTAGACATATTTAAAACTGCACCTAACTAATAAAACAGCTAAACCTGGTGCAAATAAATGGCAATGCAGACTCAAGCAAAACTTGCTTCAAAAATGTACCCCATAATAAATTGCCTCCTATGTTTACAATTGATCTGGTAAAAGTAGGCTAGATCCACCAACATTTATTTAATAGACATGCAGAAGCCCAGGAGGATTAAGTGGAGGATGGGAGTGGTAGTTGTGGCTCTGAAGTTGGTGGTAGTACTCATGTGTCACGGCTGGGGATGGGGGAAATCCTCAGCCGTGCGCTGCATGTGCAGTTGGCCTACTCGGCCAGGAGAACAGGATAGGGAGCAGGTCACCTCCTAACAGCGTCCCTACCCTGACCCTAACTCCTAACTGCATGGGCCGACCTTAAAGGTAGGAGGGCCCATGCCCAGGAACCTCGGATCCCTAACTCACCCTCCGTCCGGTCCCTGCGCTAGGAGTCAGGGTAAGACGACCTACTCCTCCTAGGCACGGAGGAGCAGGAGTCTCACTGGCCAAGCTGTTGGGAAAAGGGGAACAAATGCAAGCCTATGTATATGGCAGGTGCTGCACTAGTTCCAGCCACCTGCCACAGCCCTGCTGACTGGATCCGTGTGCAGGAAAGCTGAAGTCCACAAATAGCAAACAGAAGTCAGCACAAACTTATCCACACACCGGAACCCAAATACATGGCAGCACTGAATAATACAGGAAAACATAAACCAAGCATCACACAGACTTAGCTAAACTTAAACTTAAACTTATGACCACAGTGGTGGCTCTCACAGGCGGATAGAAAAGACAGGAGGCTGCTCCAGCTAGCAAGACTGAAACAACCTACTGAGCTCTGCTAAAGAGAGGGTCTATATAGGCCCAAGTGGCCACACCCAAGGGTTGGACACACCCAGTGACATCACACACACACACTGGGAAGGAAGTTAACCCTTCCAGTACCACAGAAGGGAAAGACACATAAAGGGGAAGTGCACACAATACAAAATACACCATGCACACAACACACACACCTAACATAAAGAAAGTCAGGTGAGACCGCATGCCAGGGCAGCAAGCTGCCCAGCGACGCTCAGGCTGCTCTGCTGCTAAATACAACACTAGTTGCCCGCGGCAACCACAAGTGAGGCCACAAACAAGTGGCCCTCACCCGTGGTTGAACACCCATACAAAACCGCAGGCAACTGCATGCGGTAAAGAAGTCACGGTCATGGGCATGGCCGTGACATCATGGTGGTGATCCCCACTCTTGTGCTCCCAGGACCATGCAGTGTCAGGAGGGCGCACTCTTTCTTGCCTCAGGGCACATCCTGGTATTGGGGCTCCTGGCTGGTGTTGGTTGGGATGCCTTTGATGATGGATGATTTGCTGGGTGCAAGGCAGGACTGATGGATAGTGGAGACAATGATCAGGCCCACTAGGTGTAATAAATAAGGTCTTTCATTAATAAGTGGATGATAGCGGTAATAGTACAAATAGCTGCAAAAGGCACAATTCCACAGTATGTCAGAGCACAACGTTCTTTCTGTAACAGCATATGGACAGCAACAATGATGGTGGTTATAGTACTCCCTCTCTCTAAAGACACTTTGCAGTCTCACAGTGGAATCATAAGCTTGCAATAAGGTTCTTATTATGTCCTTCTGCAGTTCCTGGACTGAGGGGTACAGAAATTTAGAAATGGGTGACCAATCTGTCTTAGAGGGTGGTAGGATGTTTTATCCCCTTCCACGGCAACAAAGCCTTTATGCTTTAAACAAGCACAATCAGGGCCGTCTTTTCGAATGGGCACGCTGGGCAGTTGCCCGGGGGCCCCACTTGCCTGGGGGCCCGCCTGCCCAGTGAACCCACCAGCCAACTTCCCAGCCGTCATTTAGCAGCGTTGCCGCCAGGGCCGTCTTTACCAAGGGGCAAAAGGGGCAGCTGCCCTGGGCCCAGTTGCTCCTGGGGGGGCCCAAGGCAGCTGCCTCTTGAGCCCTGCTAGCTACTGCCCCGGGTGTCAGGCTGTCGGCTACACAGGCATCATGATCGTACTGTGTTAATGATCTTAATTCTAGGACCTTAATGAGTTTTGATCTAGGACCTTAATGACATCATTACCATGTGACCAGTAACCTAGCAATTACTGGTCACATGGCTATGAAGTCATCACAGGTCCTATCAGGAGTGTTGCAGAAGTTAACTGTGGAGCTTTTCTGTGTAAAGATTACATCAGAAAAAGGTGACATGGGGTTGTTATTTTAATATACTGTAAACTACTGTATAGTGGGGTGCTGTGTACTGTGTGGGGGGCTGTATACTGTGTGGGGGCCTGTATACTGTGTGGTGGGCTGTATATTGTGTGGTGGGCTATATATTGTGTAATGGGCTGTATATTGTGTGGTGGCCTGTATACTGTGTGGTGGGCTGTATAGTGTGGGGGGCCTGTATAGTGTGGGGGGCCTGTATAGTGTGGGGGGGGGGGGCTGTATAGTGGGGGGAGTGCTATACTGCTGTACTGTATAGTGTGGGGGGCTGTATACTGTGGGTGCGGTATAGTGTAGAGTGCTGTACTGTATAGTGTGGGGGGCTGTATCGTGTATAGTTTGGGGTGCTGTATACAGTGAGGTGCTGTATAGTGTGGGGGTCTATACTGCTCTACTATATACTGTGGGGTACTGTATAGTGTGGGGTGCTAAACTGCATACTGTGTGGTGCTGTATACTATAGGGTGCTATACTGCATACTGTGTGGTGCTGTATACTATAGGGTGCTATACTGCATACTGTGTGGTGCTGTATACTATAGGGTGCTATACTGCATACTGTGTGGTGCTGTATACTATAGGGTGCTATACTGCATACTGTGTGGTGCTGTATACTATAGGGTGCTATACTGCATACTGTGTGGTGCTGTATATACTATAGGGTGCTATACTGCATACTGTGTGGTGCTGTATACTATAGGGTGCTATACTGCATACTGTGTGGTGCTGTATACTATAGGGTGCTATACTGCATACTGTGTGGTGCTGTATACTATAGGGTGCTATACTGCATACTGTGTGGTGCTGTATACTATAGGGTGCTATACTGCATACTGTGTGGTGCTGTATACTATAGGGTGCTATACTGCATACTGTGTGGTGCTGTATACTATAGGGTGCTATACTGCATACTGTGTGGTGCTGTATACTATAGGGTGCTATACTGCATACTGTGTGGTGCTGTATACTATAGGGTGCTATACTGCATACTGTGTGGTGCTGTATATACTATAGGGTGCTATACTGCATACTGTGTGGTGCTGTATACTATAGGGTGCTATACTGCATACTGTGTGGTGCTGTATACTATAGGGTGCTATACTGCATACTGTGTGGTGCTGTATATACTATAGGGTGCTATACTGCATACTGTGTGGTGCTGTATACTATAGGGTGCTATACTGCATACTGTGTGGTGCTGTATACTATAGGGTGCTATACTGCATACTGTGTGGTGCTGTATACTATAGGGTGCTATACTGCATACTGTGTGGTGCTGTATACTATAGGGTGCTATACTGCATACTGTGTGGTGCTGTATACTATAGGGTGCTATACTGCATACTGTGTGGTGCTGTATACTATAGGGTGCTATACTGCATACTGTGTGGTGCTGTATACTATAGGGTGCTATACTGCATACTGTGTGGTGCTGTATACTATAGGGTGCTATACTGCATACTGTGTGGTGCTGTATACTATAGGGTGCTATACTGCATACTGTGTGGTGCTGTATATACTATAGGGTGCTATACTGCATACTGTGTGGTGCTGTATACTATAGGGTGCTATACTGCATACTGTGTGGTGCTGTATACTATAGGGTGCTATACTGCATACTGTGTGGTGCTGTATACTATAGGGTGCTATACTGCATACTGTGTGGTGCTGTATACTATAGGGTGCTATACTGCATACTTGGGGGTTTACATCCACTTTAATCATACAACTAAAAAAACGAAATAAATATAGATATATATATAAATGTACACACACTCTGGTGCTGGTGGGTAATGCTGGTGTGGGTACTGCTGGTGCTGGTGGGTATTAATGTTGGAGTGGCGTGTGTACTGCCTGGGTACTCTACATTGTGACATCACAAAAAAAAAAAATGTTTGGGTTTACATCCACTTTAAGTTATTAGTGCCCCTCAAGTTTTGACTGTAATATCTTATGTGTCCCCCTTATATAGCAATCTTAGAGTTGCCACTCGTTCGAGGAAGTGTAAAAAAGGTGAGGAAAAATAAAGTTTATTACGTGTTGGTGAAAATAACCTTTAGTGCAGAAATGAAACGTAATGTTTTGAGTGGAGCACAGAAGAGGAAAAAGGCTGCAGAGGAGAAAGAGAAAATGTGCAAACTTCCAAAACTAACATCTTGGCTCAATCCAGGTGCAACGTCAGCCAGTAGTTCTGCTCCTCCAGATGTAGCATCCACATCTACATGCACTCCAATTCCAGCAGAAATACCAATGGTATCATTACCTGATCCTACTGCTGGGGAAAATCCACAAGAGGAAATGCCCAATAAATATCGCCTTATTGATAATTTGCATTTTTATTCTAGTGCGTGATTGTGTAGACAGGGCCCCAGTGCACTGTATTGCCCGGGGGCCTATAATGCTCTTAAGATGGCACTGAGCACAATACCTTGCTGTCTGAACGTTGAATGGTCTTGTGAGTTCTAGACCTTCTTTGATGTCTGGTCTTTTGGGAGTACTTTAGTAGTAGGTTTACTTCCAAAGCAATTGTAGGCTCAGAGATTAGGGTTCTCTTAACTTGGGCCTAGTTGTGCAACAGCTGTAACACACAGTGGTATAACTAGAAATGACTAGAACCCACAGCAAATTTTTGAGCAGATCCTGCCCCCCAGCAACTTCTTAGCAACCCCATATTTCCGTGCATCCCCCACTCCTGTGGCTAGTTAAGGTCACTCTCTCAGACGAGGCCCGGAAGCCCCTCCTTCCGTTTCCTGCAGTATCACTGTATAGAATGTCGCTGTATAATACTGTTAAGATGACCCTGAAAATAAAATATTTTAGTCCTCCTCCTGGGTGGGCCCCTTCTAAGTTCGGACCCCAAAGTAGCTGCTTCCCCTATAGCTACACCCATGGTAATGTGCATCTCCTCCCTTGCATTGCTCAGATTAGACTCCCTCAACACTAACTAGTCAGGGGGCAGACCTGGTCCATCCTCTGACAACCTAGCACAATTTGCCAACTTGTTAACCACATATTGTCCATACAATGCCATTAAGTGCATGTACATAACAAATTACAACATTTAACTCAACAAACATTGCATTAACTTTGTCAATGTCAATTAACACGTTGCAGTAGTCCTTATGGAGTAATCCATATATGGCCAGCAATATTTCTTTTATAAATGTGCACCGTTCCTGTTTGCAGCTTGTCAGGGATTTCAGAAGGTGGCTATAGACATTGGTTTATATTGACTAACACGTCTCTAAAAAAAAAATAATTAAAAAACGTGACGTGACGTGAAATGGCTGATGGATGACCTGGGTAGTTGTCGAACTACTTTTGGTCAAAGCCACCACAAGCATACATAACAGATGTATTCTGCTAAGAGCAAGAACAGGCTACTGGAGTGCAGCATGCAGAGGTGGTCTTGCCATCAAAAGTACAGAAGCCTCACTGGAACTCAGTCAAACCCCATTGTAAGTCTTTGTGGTCTGTCACCTTTGGGGTCTGTTTTAAGGTAATCATTGTGCATATTGTCATTTTCGGCCTCGCATAACTTTGATATAGGGCTTATGTAATATTAATGCTTTGGTATACAATTTGTATTCATTACAGTGGCCAAAACAATATTTATTGCAAACACAGTATAAACAGTTGAAAGGTTTTGACTAGTACATCTGCCAATTTTGACAAGAAAGGGTATTCATTTATTAATTTCATGGCATATAACTGCAGGAGAATGATCCTGCAAGATTTACCATGCATTCAGAAATGTCATACACTCAGGCATCTACAATGCTCTTTAACAACAGCCTATGCACTATGACAAAAAAAAGTAGCTGGAGTGCTTCTTTTATAAAAGTTGGTCTTAGAGTTGTCCTGTATGGTAAGCAATACTAATAAGAGTTCAGGGTGGTATTTATCATTCCCCCCAAGCAAGTATTTTAGGGTAAGAAAGTCACAAACACCGTGTTTACAACTTTCTAAAGTGCTGGTCTATGATAAGTCTTTCTTGCATAAAAAAGTGCATTAATTAAAAGAAACTCTATCAAACTGTCCTGTGAATCGAGCCTTCACACACAGGTTTTCTGTGGGGTTTTTCTGCACCTTTGTGTTTTTTGTGACATTTTTTGCACTAGCATTTTGTGGTGCAGGGACAGACAATGTTTTCTGATTCCATACCAACAAATTTGGTAGTTTGGTTGACTTACTGTGAGACAGATTTTTATTCCAGAATTGTGGTGCAATGTTGGCACCTTAGGCCATGGCCCTTTCCTGAGAGGCTTCACCGTTTCCTTTCTGGGGATGTCAGAAAAAAAGTGTAGAAACCCTAGATGCGCCAATATGCGCCACTTTTTTTTTATGCAGACACATTAGTAAAAACTACAGCAAAAAACACAGGTGAAAAAAAGCGCAAGCACTTATTCTGGCATGACCTTGAAGCAGCCTGACATGAGTGAGCCCCTGTATCCTATATAAGCCATAAAAAAGAAATACAATTGTAGCTCAGGGAATCAGCTCTGTTCTTGAGGGATATTTTTTTTATTTTTATAACGCATAACCATAATATTTTAAGTGCACTTGTGGGATCAATATAAAGGTAATTTATTCAGTCTTTAGTAGCTATTTGACTTCATCCACAAAATTTCCATTAAATAATTTTTGTTGACATGGAAATGTTGAATTTCTGTTTTAATGCATCAGTGGGTGGTGTATTAACATTGGCTAAATGGTTCCCATACAGGAAGAGCAGCAATAATAAATGAGTAACCTTGCAAAAATATAAAGACATCTAATCACTCAAAGCCATGCTCCCAAAAAAAGAAGGCTATAAATGCCTAAAAATAAAATCAAATCAATACTGCATGCTGATTCATAACAATATATGACAAGCTAGTGGTTTCACTCAACTTTCCTGATCTAATCAGATAGCTGAAACACTGACCTACAAAACAAATGATTCAGTGAATATATACTTTGTATATAACATACACATCATTGGTGTTAAACCAAGACATGTGGCCTGTGTTAGAGCTCTTTCACACTTGCGTTGTCCGGATCCGGCGTGTACTCCACTTGCCGGAATTACACGCCGGATCCGGAAAAACGCAAGTGAACTGAAAACATTTGAAGACGGATCCGTCATTAAAATGCGTTCAGTGTTACTATGGCACCCAGGACGCTATTAAAGTCCTGGTTGCCATAGTAGGAGCGGGGAGCAGTATACTTACAGTCCGTGCGGCTCCCGGGGCGCTCCAGAATGACGTCAGAGCGCCCCATGCACATGGATGACGTGTCCATGCGATCACATGATCCATGCGCTTGGGGCGCCCTGACGTCACTCTGGAGCGCCCGGGGAGCCGCACGGACGGTAAGTATGCTGCTCCCCCGCTCCCTGCTACACTTTACCATGGCTGCCAGGACTTTAGCTTCCCGGCAGCCATGGTAACCATTCAGAAAAAGCTAAACGTCAGATGCGGCAATGCGCCGAAACGACGTTTAGCTTAAGGCCGGATCCGAATCAATGCCTTTCAATGGGCATTAATTCCGGTTCCGACCTTGCGGCAAGTGTTCAGGATTTTTGGCCGGAGCAAAAAGCGCAGCATGTTGCGGTATTTTCTCCGGCCAAAAAGCGTTCCGTTCCGGAACTGAAGACATCCTGATGCATCCTGAACGGATTTCTCTCCATTCAGAATGCATTAGGATAATCCTGATCAGGATTCTTCCGGCATAGAGCCCCGACGACTGAACTCTATGCCGGAAGAAAAGAACGCAAGTGTGAAAGAGCCCTAAGGCTACTTTAACACCTGCGTTAGGTGCGGATCCGTCTGGTATCTGCACAGACGGATCCGCACCTATAATGCAAACGCTTAGGCTGGGTTCACACTTGAGCGTTTTACAGCGCGTTCAAACGCGCTGTAAAACGCTCAACACATGAAAACAAATGCTTCCCTATGGCCCTGGTTCTCACTTGAGCGTTTTACAGCGCTGAAAAACGCCCTACGCTCAAACAAGTACTTGAGCTTCTTTGGGGCGTTTTGACGCACGTTTGTGGCCATAGGACACTGCAGTCAATCACACAAACGCGCGTCAAACGAGCGTTTACTATTGCAAAAAACGCGCATAAAAACGCGCGACAAAAACGCGCGTTAAACGCGCATATAAAATGCGCTCAAGTGTGAACCCAGCCTTAGATCCGTTCAGAACGGATCCGTTTGCATTACCATGAACAAAAAAAAAAAAAAAATTATATTTTTTTTGGTTCATGATAATGCAAATGGATCCGTTTTGACTTTACATTGAAAGTCAATGGGGGACAGATCCGTTTAAAAATTGAGCCATATTGTGTCAACTTCAAACGGATCCGTCCCCATTGACTTAGGCTACTTTCACACGAGCGTTCGGAGCGGGTCCGTCTGATGTTTCATCAGACGGATCCGCTCCTATAATGCAGACGTTTGCATCCGTTCAGAACGGATCCGTCTGCATTATAACTTAGAAAAATTTCTAAGTGTGAAAGTAGCCTGAACGGATCTGTCCAGACTTTACATTGAAAGTCAATGGGGGACGGATCCGCTTGAAGATTGAGCCATATAGTGTCATCTTCAAACGGATCCATCCCCATTGACTTACATTGTAAGTCTGGACGGATCCGCTCGCCTCCGCACGGCCAGGCGGACACCCGAACGCTGCAAGCAGCGTTCAGGTGTCCGCTCACTGAGCGGAGCGGAGGCTGAACGCTGGCAGATGGATGCCTTCTGAGCGGATCCGCGTCCACTGAGAATGCATCAGGGCCGGGCGGCTGCGTTCGGGGCCGCTTGTGAGCCCCTTCAAACGGAGCTCACGAGCGGACACCTGAACGCAGGTGTGAAAGTAGCCTTAGATTGTAAGTCTGGACGGATCCGTTTGCCTCCGCACGGCCAGGCGGACACCCGAACGCTGCAAGCCTCGTTCAGATGTCCGCCTGCTAAACGGAGCGGAGGACAAACGGTGCCAAACTGATGCATTCTGAGCGGATCCGCATCCACTCAGAATGCATTAGGGCTGGACGGATCCATTCGGGGCCGCTTGTGAGAGCCTTCAAACGGAACTCACAAGCGGAGCCCCGAACGCTAGTGTGAAAGTAGCCTTATTGTTATGGCCACGTTCAAGGTAATCCATTAGTCTGTTTCGAAAGCAAGTACTGCAGGTTAGATGGCTTGTGTTGGTGTCCAGTAGTCTTCAAGCCATGCCACAGGTTCTTAATTGGTTCTCTAGCTGAGAGAAACAGGTTTTCCTCAAGAACTGCCCGGTATTTACTTCTATCCATCTTAACTTCAATCTTGACCAGTTTTCCAATTCCTGTCGATGATCCATCCCCACGGCATAATGCTGTCACCATTATGCTTCCCTGTGGGAATGGTGTTCTTGGGGTGATGGGAAGTGTTGTGTTTGCTACACATACAGCATTTCCTATGATGGCCAAGAGTCTATGACCATAGAACCTCCTTTCATATGTTTGGGGAGTCTGCCTCATGCTGCTTGGCAAACTCCAAACAGGTTTTCTTATTTTTTCTTTAATCAATATCTTTTTTTCTGGTCACTCTTCTATAAAGCCCCACTCTGTGACACGTTCGTCTTATAGTGATCCTATGGACAGATATTTCCATCTCTGCTGCAGATCTTTGAAACTCCTTCAGTATTATCGAAGGTGTCTTTGTTGAATCTCTGATTAATGCCCTCCTTGCCCGGTCTGTGAGTTTTTGTGGACGGCCTTCTCTTGTCAGGTGCATAGTTGTGTCATATTCTTAACATCTTGTTATAATGGATTCGATGGTGGTCGGAGGGAAGTTTAGCTTTTGGGATATTTTTTTGCAACCCAAACCTAATCTATACTTCTGCACAACTTTGTATGCTTGGAGAGCTCATTGGTATTAGTATTCATATTGCTTTCTTAGTAGTGCTACAGACTCGGTGGCCTTTCTGAACTAGTGTATTGATACTGGCATCTTTTAACACTTTCATCGCACACAGAGGGGGAACTTATTCAACTAACTATGTGACTTCTGACGTTAATTGGTTGGACCAGATAATTGGGATGAATATATATGCATTAGGGTTGCAATGGATATTGAAGTCTCTATACTCTTATGCCCGGTTCGGTCTGGTCCTAGGATTGTTAGTTCTTTAATACGACTGCACAGCTTAGTAGAAGTTCAGATTGTTCTCATCGGTGGACACACATGAGAAGGAGGGAGAGCATCGGTCCCTTCCCATTGTGACGTGGCTGGCTACTGCCACTAATTAAAATGTGGAGCCTGCCCTGTTACACTTCTGAATAGAGATGGCCTTGCGGTTCGCCCGGCAGTCGTTTTGCAGCGAACTTTGCGTGTTTGCTTTTCACCGAACATGCGAACATATGGAGATATTCGCGCCCGCCATATTCTTTTACATTGTGAAGAACTTTGACCGATGACACATCCATCAGATGGTACAGGACAGCCAATTGAGACATTTCAGCACATGGAAGTACCCCCTACCTTATAAATAAACCTGATCTGGCCGCCATTTTACATTCAGTGTTTTGCCAGTGTAGGGAGAGGTTGCTGTGTGGAGCAGGGACAGGCTGTTAGGGACACCAAACGCTAGCTAATAGGGCCACAAAAGTCTTTTTAAGGACTGGTATAGGTGTGCTATCGATATGTGTGATACACAGAGGGGTGCAATATACTTATAATATACTTTTATAATGAGTCAAAAACACATAGATCTATATAGTGATCACCTGGAAGTCAGGGGCCTAGGGGCTAGAGGCTTACTAGGGCCATTTTTTTTTAGGGTAAGGTTCCGGACGGAGCCGCTCTTATCAGGGTGGGTGGTCTGTGGTTAGGCTATCAGGAACAGAATAGCACCCCCCTGTAGGGCAATATCAAGGACAGTTCTTTGCCCACCCTGTCCTTCAATACCACATCATCATCTAGCCCAGGGATAGACAGTGTTTGCTTTCCCTTTGGGATTCATGGATGTGCACTGGAACCCCCCGATTGTGGTAGGACATATGGTTTCTGATTTGGTGCCGCCGAGCACTTCTTATTGCCGACCACATCTATGCTTTTTGCTTAACTTTAATAATTTAATTTATTTTTATTCTGAGGGATATCTTTTCCATTCACACGTCCGCAAAATGGGTGAAGACCCATTCATTTTAAATAGAGTCAGATTGTGCTGTCCGCCTCCCCATTTGCGGATCCGCACTTCCGCCTCCGTGCTTCCGTTTCCGCCAAAAAATAGAACATGTCCTATTGTCCACAATTCCAGACAAGATTAGGCATTTTCTATTATAGTGCCAGCGATGTGCGGTCCGGAAATTGCAGTATGCACATTGCCAGTGTCCGTGTTTTGCGGATCCGCAAAACATTTACGGACGTGTGAATGGACCCTCATAGTAACATTATTAAAGGTTACGTTTTATCTTTATGCATATTCTAATGGATTGCCTTCCTTGTACAATGTTATAATATACTTTCTATGTTAGAAAGTATATTATAGTGCATTTGTATTGTGCGGCAGTTGTGTGCGGTTCTGCTGCGATACTGCAGGTATATAGAGGGACAAGCGTTATTGGAACAAACAATTTCTACTGGTGTGATATACCAGTCATCCCCCAAAAAAACAGATTGAAGCAGGGTGTTATATACCAATATACTTTCTTTATAGTGCATTTGGGTACTGTATAGTGCATTTGCGAATGCGCGTACGCGAAAATTATATTGCCGATATTTCGCATTGAAAAAAATAATGAATGGAGATAGCAAATTCGAATAATACATCTGGTATGTCACTGTCCATGTTGTGGGACTATTTGTGCACTTCTAGTAATTATTTCTTGGCGGCAAATATGAGCTGAAGGTTTTTCAGGTTCGCCTGCCATTAAAATGAATGGGACCCGCCGCGAACTTGCGTTTCGAACATTTGATTGCGTTCGCGAACCGTCCCGGCAGATGTTCGTCCATCACTACTGCTGGAAGGAGGAATGTCAGGAAAAAGGGGGGGAGAATAATTGTCATGTGGGAGCGTACGATTCTGCTTCATGCTGAATATGATGATGGACAAGGCATATCATCCAGCTTTTCCAGACTCCTGAGAGGCAGTACTGCTGGTTATCAGGTTGAACTAAGAACACAGCTCAGCCCGTAGAGTGCATGTATGAGCACCGCTGACCCCGTGTATCCTGTGCCCGCACCCAGGCTGTAATAAAGGTGGGGGGCTGGGGACATGATATACATATAAGTTTATCATGAACTCACACCCATTTAAATATTCTGGCGTCTGCTTATTTGTATCTCCCAGCTGTAAACTAGTGACAACATCTGACAACCGCAGCAGAATCCGTGATCAGGGACTCTGAGAATGTTTCCCATCACCCATTCAATAGTTTTCATATTGGGCTAAGTTCTCAAGAGCGCCCTATGCCCTAACTTCGCCTTCTCCCTATAACTGTGACGTATAGCAGCCGCTCATCTCATAACGCTCCAGTACTGATGGAACCTCCAGAAAATCTGTTGCCAACTTGCCATTATGTGAGATAAATTATGGGGGTCATTTATTATTAATAGTTTAGTACCTCCATTAATAGTAAGTGACCCCCATCACAATGTACATTTAAAGGGGTTATCCAATTTCACAAACAGCCCCCCCTATGTGCTGGGCCCCTCACAGGTAATATACTTCCCGCGCCACTCCTGGTCCCCGCACCGCCGCTGCTGCTTCTCCCTGTACACAGATGAAAACATCCGGTTTCGGGGGGGTTAGCAGCCAATGCTAGGGATGTTGGGGAGGCTCGTCCCTGTCCCCGCCTGCCATTGGCTGCTTCCCTCGAACACCGGATGTTTTCATCCGTGTACAGGGAGAAGCAGCAGCGGTGGTGCGGTGATCGGGAGCGGGGTAAGTATATTACCTGTGAGGGGCCCGGCACATGGGGGGGGGGGGCTGTTTGTAAAATCGGATAACCCCTTTAAACAATGGAAGGATTTTATATTTTTGTGTTTTTTTGTTTTGTTTTTTTGTGTGGTATCAATTTGGTATTGAGTATTGTGATACTTTGCTTGGTATTGAAATCAAAGTCAAAATGCTGGTATTGTGACATCCCTAATATGCAATCACAGCTTTTTAGTTTTTATTTTCTTACTTTTAAAACAATGGCCCAGATTTACTGACCCTAAATATGGTGTAATCTTAGACCGGCTTTCTAGACCTGCACCAGATTTATCACAGGGCCTCATGCTGGATGATGAATGTGGTGCAGGGATAGACACTTTTATCTTGGCTTAGGGCTCATTCACACAATCATATGAATGAGTCTGCATCCATTCAGCAATTTTGCGGAACGGGTGCGGACCCATTTATTTCAATGGGACCGTAAAAGATAAGGACAGCACACCGTGTGCTGTTCGCATCCATGGTTCCGCAAAACAGTACGATCGTGTGAATGTAGCCTAATGTGTATGGCCAGCTTTTTTCTTATAGGAGTGATTTTGGGCTACAATATTTTTTTCAATTGGTCTCCATTAAAACTTTTCAGAAGTTTTTGTCCTACGGGGTTACATTTCAGCCTAGGTGCAGAGCATCTTAGTTTCAGTTCTACACTAATTTAATCTATATTGTTATCAGTGATGCTAAAAACAATTGAATTGAAAAAAAGATTTTTAGCCCCAAATTAGTAACATGCAATCATAAGAAAATTGCCCCCTTAGGCTACTTTCAGACCAGCGTTTTTGCTGGATCCATCATGGATCAGCAAAAACGCTTCCATCACGATAATACAACTGTCTGCATCCGTTATGAACGGATCCGGTTGTATTATCTTTAACATAGCCAAGACGGATCCGTCATAAACTCTATTGAAAGTCAATGGGGGACGGATCTGTTTTCCATTGTGTCAGAGAAAACTGATCCGTCCCCATTGACTTACATTGTGAATTATGACAGATCTGACTTGCTCCTCACCACATCGTGGACCGTAAAACGCATTCTGGTGCATTCCGTTTCGTTCAGGTTTGTCCCCCTTGACAATGAATGGGGACAAAACAGAAGCGTTTCCCAAGCACCCCCCCCCCCCCCACTATTGAGACCCTATGATGGATCTCAATAGCGGAAAAGGAAAGCGCAAGGGTGAAAGTAGCCTTAAGCCTTTAACTACACTTAACATGGCCATCCAGTTGAAGTTTTATTGTCCATTGTCTCACCAATACATTTGTTTTGCTTTTCCATTTTCTGTGCCCCGTACATTGTGGTTTTTCTTTTGGTTCATAGTTGATGCTGTGCACGGCAGAGTATATAGTTTTAAAAAGCAGATAACAAAAAGGGTAACCCGTCTTCTCGTTATTTTCTTCATAGCACTGTAATCTACATTCAGATATTTATTCAATGCATGACATTTTGGTTTTATAAATGTAAAATTTGATGCAAAAAGCTTACTTCTATTGTGCACCATTTTCCAATTATTTGATTGCAGCTAACAATGAAACAATTGATATTTTTATTCTGGTTGCCATGGCTTTTCTTTATATTTCTTTTTTTGTTTCTTGATTTCTGCATGATTACTAGAACCTCATGTATATAATATTTAAGTGTAGATTTTTATGACTATAAAATACTACTAGAAGAAATACAGTAATGGAGTAATACAGTACTTGCACATAATTGTACATAAATATAACTCATTAAAGAAGCACTCAAGGAATATTTTGGAGATCTAATGCTAACCAGCAATCCTCTAGCAGTGCAATTTGTTTCATCCTTAGATCAGTTGCATCCATGCGTTTTGAACTCTATCATCATGGACAGCCGTATCATGTGATCCCAGTTTGACCGCCAGTCCAGAGCTTGCTCTCCTGTGTAAACAGGATGTCAGTCTCTCCTGTGTGGCTTACTTCCTGTGAACCACAGTATTACACCCTAAACTATTATTCCATCCTGGCAGCTATCCATCCACAACCTCAATACCATGATGAGCATTTTAATATCAGCTTTCTCAAGTTGGCGGTAAAACGCATAAGTGGTGGTCTTTTTTATTATGGGTCATTATTTTTTTCATGTGGGTTGATAAAAAAAAAAGTCTACTTGGGTTTTCTATACATATTGTATGTGTTTGTAGCTTTGGGATCACTCGTGCAGCTGATTGTTTATTCTATAGTATTGTGTGTATTGTACCTTTTGTACCACTTCTGGGCTTATTTGAGCTAATAAAGTATTACCTAGTACAACCCATGACTACTAACTCTTTATTGTTTTAATAGTTTTTAGGTTTTTATGCTTGTGATGACATTTTGTAGATAAATAGATATTTTCAGGCTATTTTAAACTATTACCTGTGTAGCTAGCTTATTATTGAAGAGCTTACAACCCTTTCAAGAGCAATAAACTAAAACATATAAACTGATTTATAGTAAGTGCTGCACTTGTTTAGGTCATAAAAGGTCATATGTTTGTTACATTGCATTTTCTAGTGTCAGTAATTGTGTATCACTGACAAATTGTAAATGACTAACGGTGAGGTGACCACATGATAAAATAAAGCACAAACATAGAAACACTAAACCGTCTGGTCTGTTTTATTGCCTACATCTGTCAACATACTTCAGTATATGAATCAGTATATGAATCTGTGTATGTGATGTGCCTGACAAGTTGACAGTTTAGAGCTCATTTACGGACAGACGAGCCTACTTTTTCTTTTCTTTAGATTGATGATTTTGCCCTTTTAATTTACCAAATGAATGTACTATTTTGTCTTAACATCTGTCAAATGTAATAAATACACCATTTTCTTCAACTTTTCTAATTTGCAGTTTTGTATTTTTATTCCAGTGTCTGTGAGAAATCCCAGTCATGGCTCAGTCTTCTGATGCAAGTGTCGTTGGAGTTGCAGATCCTGAGGACAACACTCCTAACATGATTGTCTACAGAAAAGTAAGGCTTTTTGGTATCTGTAATTGAGGTGGCAGGAATATGTAGTGAAAATAAGAGACATTGACATCTACCTCTGTAATGTAACACACTGAAACCAACTGTGCACAGACATTGAGCCAGCAAGAGATGAGCAAGTATTCTGAGCACAGTGCTGTGCTATATATAATATAGAGTGTAACCAGGGGCGCACCACTAATGAGGCCAGGTTAGGCAATCGCCTTAATCAGCACCAGGTAGGGACAAGAGGGGGGCAGCGGAAGGGCTATGGGCAATGAGCACTTTCATTGTGGCAAAGGGGTTAGGTTAAGAAATTGGCATTGGGGGGCGGGGGCGCCGTTTGAGACAGCAGAAAGGCTAGGTGCACCCCTGACTGTAACCAACTGTATATGGAAACGGCAATGAAAGCTGAGCATAGGTCTAATTCTAGGCCAAAGCTGAAAATTAATTCTACTTGGCTTCAAATATTCATTCATTTCTATGCCAATTTTGAAGCTCACCTATTGTCTTCAACTATACCACAATTTAAAGGGATGCTCCACTTTGGGCAATCTTGACTTTTTAATAAGATAATCACAGAGTATCTCTTGAGGTCTTTAGTGATCTGCTATCATCTGTGGAGGAAACTGGCAATAAGCGTTCACTTTTCCTGCAGTGCCATCACAGGAGAAACTAAGCATTGCACAGTTCTCGTTCAAATCAATAGGTTTTCAGTGTAATGTTGGACAGAACAGTTCATCTATATGGAGAAGACGCTCTTTGTCACCGCTCTCCCATCTGGCCAAGATTTGAGGACTCGCCAGTCTTTAAAGTGGACATCTCCATTAAGCATGAGCTTGCCATCACAATGGAGCTTGACTGACATGAGCCACTTGGGAGTCAGTAACGTGAAAACTACAAATGTAAATTACAATGACGATATAATAACTGTCTGCACGGATATGGGCCAGGAATTTTATGGGAAATACACCAGGTAAAACCACCAATTACTGCAGATATTGAGGGAGATAAAAAAAAAGTGTAACATTAGATAATACATTTTTTCTCTGTTATCCCTTTTTCTGATTTATGGAAAATATGCCTTTAAGAATCTGGTGCAAAGATCTAGCACCATTTTGGGGCATTTTATAACATTTTTATGCCTTAAAATGCTTTGAGTCGGCCTTATTGCGTAGATTATATGTCCATTTCATAATCACTGATACTCGAAGACATTTACAGCTGCAGGAAATGGACATCAAAACATAATATTTCGTTAGGGGCTGTTTCCCCTTCTAGAAACTCTAGCAATTTTTGCAAAAAATATATAAAAATAAAAAAGATATATATGGCAAGTTATTACCACTGTAGACTAACTGGAAGCTATGATGTTTTATCCCCTTATTACCAGGAAGTTTTTCATTTTCAAAAGCCTTCTGCTGTCAAATCAAAGAGTTAGGGTGCGTAATGAATCTTTAAATTTCCTGTAGTCGTGACAGTTTACACGGCCACATCAGAAAACACCAGAGATGTTTTAAAAGTCAGCATGTAATGCAATGCCCTATTTTCTCTCCAGTGAAGTTCTCACTTTTTGTAGTGCATATTTTCACTGCTACTTTATGGCATTTTAGAATCTACATTAACACTTTCAGATCTCTATAATACTCTGTTTTTAGGTTATTGTTATTAGTAGCAATACCATTTTTTTTAATTCTTTACAGAAAACAGGGAAAGTAGTTTGTAATGGTTATTTTATCGATCTTCCCTTTCCCTTTAGCCATAACAATACTGAGTAGTTGTTTAGTAATCTGTCGACATTATCCCCATCCAATAAATACTCTTTCTGCTGAGTGTTTAGATGAACCTTTTACACTTACAAGTTAATTAGGTACAGTAGTTGGAATTTATCTTTCTTCACCATGAAACAGAAAAGAAATTTGGAGCAATAGAGCCCTCCAGTTTAGCGCTCTCTGCTCAATTCTAAGGCCAACCTTAAAGTCGACCTGAGTTTTCAAAATAGCTTGCTTAATAGCTGTGTGTCTTTGTACAATCATAACTGTGAAGGAAAAGTTAGGTTTGGGCTTCCCTAATGTTTCTTTTAGCCATATTATTCCCTCTTTCAGCTGCACAGCTGGATGCATTTCACTCAGAAGCAAAGGGTGTCTCTCTTCTGTAGAATCTGCCAGCACTGTACTTCTGTGACATCCTTTCCCTTACTTCTCACCAAGTTTGTTTGCAGCTCCGGAGCTCACAGAACAGATAACGAGGGATAAATCACACTTACAGGCACTTTGGAGGATCCTGTGATGTTCAGAAGCAGTGTAGAAGCAGTTCTTTTTATCAGGCTCATAATCTCAGCTGACCCCGACATGCTCCCACTTCCTCTCAGCTGTCTTCTGAGTCTCTGTTAGTGGACTGTAACTTAGGTGGAAGCGAGACCCCTAGTGGACATGACTTTATAGCTTTTTTTTTCAGGTGTATACTGTCACGACTGTGACTGATCCAGACAGGTCTGGGAGGAGAAGGTCGCAGCGACTTGCTACTCGCGATAGCTTGTGAGTTTGCTCTGTGGTTCAGGGTATGTCATCTGGGTTTTGCCTTGTGAACCTTTTTGTCCTGACTGGGAGTTTGTAGGCATCCTTCTCAGGTGAGTCCTGTCTGCCACTCCCAGCTACTATATTAGTTTCATTTTCACTTGCAGTCATTGCCAGATTTAGTCCTTACTTCCAGTGCTACTCTGACCTTGGAAGGAGATCGTTTGATGGTGTTGCTGTGGAGCTCTTGTCCGGCGTGGACTGTCGTGATTGGGATCGCCTTCTCTGCTCGTGACTGGATAAGTCTATCTCTTATATAGTTTGTTTGTTGCTCTCTTCCCCTGCTGTTCTCCTAGACATGAGTGATGGTGACTAGTGCTCCCATCGGCCTTTCCCCACTCTAGGCTTTTGTTAGGGTGACGGAGGGTTTAGGCATCCCTCTCGCCGCACGGGTTCACACCCCGTCTAGGGTATCAGGGCAGACAGGTGCCAGCTTAGGGTTAATCAGGGGTGGCCATACTATTCCCATCCGTAGATAAGGGTCCCCCTTCCCCTCCGTCTGGTGAGACACGACTGCTGCTGGGGTAGCGGTCGTGACAGTATATCTGGCCTTTAAAAAAAAAAAATGACATTTCTTTTTTTTTTTTGCTTGCTGTTTTGCTTTGTATTTTTCTGTTCCACTATGGATCCGGTTACGGTTTTGGCGAAACAATTACAGGGATTATCCCTTGAAGTGGCAGGAATAAAAGCAACAGTGCTGCAGCAGCAGCAGCCATCCTTGGGTTCCACCGTTGCTACGGGAAACCAAGGTACTCCTGAGCCAAAAGTGGTTTTACCTGATAGGTTCTCAGGAGGGAGAGACCAATTTGTAACCTTCAGAGAAGCTAGCAAGTTGTTCTTCAGGTTACGCCCTAGATCCTCCGGCGGTGAGGAACAACGGGTGGGTATTATAATTTCTCTCCTGCAAGGAGATCCGCAGGCTTGGGCTTTCTCCCTACCATCAGACTCTCTGGCCTTACGATCAGTGGAGGAGTTTTTTGAAGCCCTGGGTCTCGTATATGATGACCCGGACAGGGTCTCACTGGCTGAGTCTAAGCTACGTAGACTTCGGCAAGAGAACCGGTCTGCTGAACTATATTGTTCCGAATTCCGTAGGTGGGCTACTGATATGTTATGGAACGACTCGGCCCTTAGGAGTCAGTTCTGCCAGGGGTTGTCTGGAAAATTAAAAGACGCGCTGGCAGTATACGAGGTCCCTGGGTCTCTGGAGGCTGCTATGTCTCTGTCCATAAGAATCGACAGACTACTCAGGGAGAGACTATTAAATTTTACGGAGGCCTTTATAGGGCAGGGATCGGTTTGTTATGATCCAGTCGAACCAATGCAAATAGGGGGCGCCACTAGACGGGTGAATCCTCCTAAGTTCCGCTGTAGGTCAGAGGTTTGTTTTCGTTGTGGGGGGAGGGGTCATTTTGTAAAGGTTTGTCCCTCAGAACCCAAGAGACCACAAACAAAGGAGCCGCCGGGAAAACTAGAGTCCCCAGATTGTGCGGAGGATAACAGTCTGGGCGTATTCGTTTCCTCCATACGCATGTCTCAGTTTTTGTTGTCCGCTACCGTTGAAGCGGGCAATAAGACTGAGATCTGTCTTTTTGGACAGTGGGGCGGGGGTCAACTTGGTGGATTCACGGTTTGCTCAGGCTCTGGGTTTTACTCCAGAACCGATACGCAGAACTATTCCTGTGTTTGCCATCGACTCCTCCCCTCTTACTCAGAAAGAGTTAACTCAGATTATTCATAATATCCATCTGCAGGTAGGGGACCTCCATAAAGAGCATATCTCGTGTTATGTCCTGGACGGTCTTCCGGCTCCTATGGTATTGGGGCTTCCCTGGCGACTCACAATCCAGTGGTGGATTGGCAGGCCGGGGAGATTGTGGAGTGGAGTGAACATTGTAAGGACAACTGCTTGAGTAGTAGGTGCTCTACACTCTCTGTAACATCTTTACCTGCCTTTCTGTCAGATTTTATGGATGTGTTCTCTGAGAAGGGTTGTCAGGGGTTACCACCTCATCGTCCATATGATTGCCCGATTAATCTACTACCTGGGGCCAAACTACCTAAAACCCGGTTATACAATCTTTCCGGCCCGGAGAGGAAGGCTATGAAAGATTATATTTCGGAGAGTTTGGCTAAGGGACACATCAGACCCTCTTCTTCACCTGTGGCTGCAGGGTTCTTTTTCGTTAAAAAGAAAGATTGGGGCCTACGTCCTTGCCTGGATTTCCGGGAATTAAACCGGATAACTATCCGAGATCCCTATCCTCTTCCTCTCATTCCCGACCTCTTTAATCAGGTTGCTGGTGCTAAATGGTTCTCCAAAATGGATCTCAGAGGAGCCTATAACCTGGTTCGCATCAAAGAGGGGGATGAGTGGAAGACGGCTTTTAATACTCCGGAAGGGCATTATGAAAATCTGGTCATGCCATTTGGTCTTACTAATGCGCCTGCGGTATTCCAACATTTTGTCAACGATATTTTTAGTCACCTTATCGGGAGATTTGTTGTGATATATCTTGATGACATCCTGGTCTATTCCCCGGATCTGGATACACATAAGATCCATGTGAGACAAGTGCTGCAGATATTAAGGGCCAACAAATTGTTTGCTAAGTTAGAAAAATGTGTGTTCGCCGTAAAAGAACTGCCATTTCTAGGGTATGTGTTGTCAGAATTAGGTTTCCGCATGGATCCAGAGAAAGTCCGGGCGATTATAGACTGGGATCTGCCTGAGAACCTGAAGGCATTGCAACGCTTCCTGGGGTTTGCCAATTTTTATAGAAAGTTTATAAAAAACTATTCCTTGGTGGTCAAACCACTGACGGACATGACCCGAAAGGGATCCGATTTTTCCAAATGGTCACATGCAGCCAAAACTGCCTTTGCATCTCTGAAGGAGAGATTCACCTCGGCCCCTATTCTCGTACAGCCAGATGTCTCGCTTCCTTTTATTGTAAAGGTTGACGCATCAGAGGTGGGGTGGGAGCAGTACTATCTCAGGGCCCGTCCCCTGGTGAATGGCATCCGTGTGCTTTCTTTTCGAAGAAATTGTCTACTGCTGAAAGGAACTATGATATTGGCAACAGGGAACTTTTGGCTATTAAGTTGGCTTTTGAGGAGTGGCGTCATTTTTTGGAGGGGGCGGTTCATCCCGTCACGGTTATTACTGATCACAAAAACGTATTATATCTGGAGTCTGCTAAACGTCTCACCCCTAGACAGGCTCGGTGGTCGTTATTTTTTACTAGGTTTAATTTTGTAATAACCTATCGCCCGGGGGCAAAAAATACTAAGGCGGATGCATTGTCTCGAAGTTTTCCTGGAGGGGGTGATGTTGAGGTACCAGAGCCCATTTTGCAAAAGGGGGTGGTGGTCTCTGCATTACACTCAGGTTTGGAGGGGAGGGTGTTGGAAGCTCAGGGGGACGCCCCGGCCTCCTGCCCCTCGGGTAAACTGTTTGTGCCAGAAAATTTACGACTGGAGATACTAAAAGAACTCCACACTGGCAGGACACCCAGGTAGTAGGGCAACCTCTGAGTTAGTGTCTCGTCGGTTCTGGTGGCCTAAATGGCGCCAGGAGGTGTTGAATTTTGTGTCTGCATGTGCTACCTGTGCTCGTTCTAAGGTAGATCATACTCGTCCGGCAGGGCGTCTTTTACCTCTGGCCATCCCCAACAGGCCTTGGACGCACCTGTCAATGGATTTCATTACGGATCTACCAGTATCAGCGGGGAAGACTGTTATTCTTGTAGTTGTTGACAGATTCAGCAAAATGGTGCACTTTATTGCTCTTGCCGCATTGCCTAATGCTAACACACTGGCTCAGGTTTTTATTGACCACATCGTGAAGCTTCACGGGGTCCCTTCCGATATTGTTTTGGATCGTGGTACCCAATTAGTTTCTAAATTTTGGAAAGCTTTTTGTTCTCGTTTAGGGGTTCATCTGTCGTTTTCTTCATCTTTCCATCCACAGTCCAACGGTCAGACGGAACGTACCAATCAAAACCTAGAGACATATTTGAGATGCTTTGTTTCCGAAAATCAGGAGGAATGGTCATCTTATTTACCGTTAGCTGAGTTTGCCATTAATAATCGTCGTCAAGAATCCACCGATAAGTCACCATTTTTTGGTGCGTATGGTTTCCATCCTCAGTTTTGTACGTTTAGTGAGGGGGGGGCCGTCTGGGATTCCCGAGGAGGAACGATTTGCGTCTTCACTTTCTTCAGTGTGGCAGAGTGTGCAAGAAAGTTTGAAGAGAATTGGAGGTAGATACAAACGTGCGGCTGATAGGAAGCGCTCTGAAGGTCCGGACCTTGGGGTGAATGACTTGGTGTGGTTGTCTACCAGAAATATCAAGTTAAAGGTTCCCTCGTGGAAATAAGGTCCGAGATTTATTGGTCCTTATAGGGTAATTAGGATCATTAACCCGGTGGCTTTTCGTCTGGAGCTACCTCAGACTCTAAGGATCCATTATGTCTTCCACAGATCTCTGCTTAAGAGATATGTAGAACCTCCTGAACCATTGCCACTACCGCCTCCACCGGTGGTTGTTGATGGCAGTCTTGAGTTTCAGGTAGAAAAGATTGTTGATTCACGATATGTTCGCCGCTCTCTTCAGTACCTGGTGCACTGGAAAGGTTATGGTTCCGAAGAGAGAATGTGGGTTCCAGCATCAGAGATAAAAGCGGACAGACTCATTCGGGCTTTTCATAGCTCCCATCCGGAGAGGCCTGGTCTTGAGGGTCCAGGGGCCCCTCGTAGAAAGGGGGGTACTGTCACGACTGTGACTGATCCAGACAGGTCTGGGAGGAGAAGGTCGCAGCGACTTGCTACTCGCGATAGCTTGTGAGTTTGCTCTGTGGTTCAGGGTATGTCATCTGGGTTTTGCCTTGTGAACCTTTTTGTCCTGACTGGGAGTTTGTAGGCATCCTTCTCAGGTGAGTCCTGTCTGCCACTCCCAGCTACTATATTAGTTTCATTTTCACTTGCAGTCATTGCCAGATATAGTCCTTACTTCCAGTGCTACTCTGACCTTGGAAGGAGATCGTTTGATGGTGTTGCTGTGGAGCTCTTGTCCGGCGTGGACTGTCGTGATTGGGATCGCCTTCTCTGCTCGTGACTGGATAAGTCTTTCTCTTATATAGTTTGTTTGTTGCTCTCTTCCCCTGCTGTTCTCCTAGACATGAGTGATGGTGACTAGTGCTCCCATCGGCCTTTCCCCACTCTAGGCTTTTGTTAGGGTGACGGAGGGTTTAGGCATCCTGCTCGCCGCACGGGTTCACACCCCGTCTAGGGTATCAGGGCAGACAGGTGCCAGCTTAGGGTTAATCAGGGGTGGCCATACTAATCCCATCCGTAGATAAGGGTCCCCCTTCCCCTCCGTCTGGTGCGACACGACTGCTGCTGGGGTAGCGGTCGTGACATATACAGGCAGATTTTTTAAATAAAGTGATTTAGAAATTTGCTAGATGCACCATTCTCTATTAAATGAAATTCTGTGAAAGTACAGTGACTTTTTAAAGGGAATGGTGTAATCTATGTTTAGTTAGTTTTAGTATTATTTAAGTTTATAGATGAAAAATAAAGTGTTTGATCCTTTTTTAATGTCGTGGCTATTTATTTTTTCATTTACTTTACCAGAGGCGGCCATATTGGAGACATACACTTTGTTTCTTGTATAGACAGTGCAGCTAAGCACATGCACTATATGGCAGTTAAACTAAATAGAAGTAATTTGGCAGTGAAATGTAGATTTTTTACAGTCTCTAGGAAGTGATGGAAAAGATAGAGACTAGGGAGTTGTGAACACATCTGTATGTATATTGTGTAGTGTTGCAATCCTTCTTTATCTAGATCTGAGCTATCAGTACCTTGCCAATCCTCTAACAATAATAAGATGATACTCATCCCGTGAATGTATATGCAGCACAGCGAAGCTGGCAAATGACCTGCAGCGAACAGGAACTTCCTGTGACTGCTCTAGTGACCTGTGTGTGCACTGTAATATTACTGACTGTTATACTACGTGGGTTTCTGTATGTTTTTGTATTCTGCTGCAACAGTTAAAACTCAAGAAAGTTTTTTGTCTATTAGTGATCAAGGAATCTAGGGAAAAAAACAAGTTGCTTCTTTGGATAGTATTTACAAACAAGTAAGGGAACCCACTATAGGTCTCCAAATGGAATGGCACTCAGCTTATTCTGTTGTGTAGTGATACAATAGCTAGTAAGCATGGAGGAGGCGATAAGCCAAGGGAGCTGCATTTAATGGGTGAAACTGTTCCAGACAGTTGTCTCGACTGGATGATAGGAACTTCTGGATCTTGTGATTCTGATGAAGAGGTTTTAACCAGAAACACACGGAAACTTATCATTAAAGGGGTTCTCCGGGAATAAAGAAAATGAAAATAATTAAATATTACTTTATCATAAATGTATTCCCAAATACCTTTCATTAGTTATAATGGCTCATTTTGTCTAATAGTACACACAGAACCTGTCCTAATCGCACAGTTGGACAAGTTACTTCACAACACTGAGCTAAAGAGCTGCCTCATCCCCTTCTCCTGCTTGTCAGGGATTATGATCCTGAATACAGATGATACGATCTTCAGCTTAATCTCTGTGGGAATGGAGTTCATCAGGAGATATGAAGTACAGAGAGAATGGACAGTACAGACCGTGGTAATGGAGACTGCATACAAGTGCTGCTGCTCATTATCCACTCCACCACCACCTCCTCTCTGTACCTCAGGTCTCCTCATGAATTCCGTTCCTACAGAGATTCAGATGAAGATCTTATCAGCTGTATTCAGGATCACAATTCCTGACAAGTAGAGCAGAGAGGTGGATGAGGCAGCTCTTTAGCGCAGTGTCGTGTAATGCCTGATGAAGGTGCTGGTCCATTCTGGAAATGCGCCTTGCAAAGTCCTTTTCTTCTGGCACATACTACTGATCATCAATCCTGTGTACCTTTTTGGCTATATGATGGATTTTTGAGCGTGTTATCCTTATGTAACAAGAAGAATATAAACTCCAGTTTTTGCGATTTGATAAGTTGTATTTAATAGGAAATGCGGTAAATCATATGTGCGTGACGTTTAGGCCACAATCCGGCCTTCATCAGACTGGTACCGCTTAGAGAACTGATCAGATTGCGGGCGCAAGTTAAGTAGATGCAGACTCCGTACTGCTATTAGTAATGATGGCTCCTCAAAACTGAAGTTTATATTCTTCTTGATACTACGGGGTGGGAACCCGACTTCCAGTAGCATATCTACAAAAGAGTGTCTCAAAGTTTTCTCTTCATCCTTATGTAACAGTGAGGCAGTATGCTTTACTGAGAAAAATTACACCAAGTCGGAACAAAAATATCATAAGATTATCAGCATACATCCTGGGAGTCCTTTTTCACAGTAGGCTAAATAATACTATGTAATTCCTGTATTCTACAACTACCCTGAAAAGCTGGAAATCTTGGTCCATGTGTCCCGTTACACGCATTACTGCTGCTTTTATTCAACCTGTATTAATGTGAAAATGTACTATAATGTTCTAAGTTTCTATTTTCATTTTACATACGAAGTATGAACCAAGGGGCATATTTATTAAGAATGGCATTTTAGATGCCGGTCTTAATAAAGCCCCATAGCTGGTGGATGATCCGCCAAAGTTATGAAGAGGTGCCGGCCTCTCCATAACGTCGGCACATCCAGCGCCAGATCTAAAGGTAATACAACTTCCTACAGGGGCGAACACAGACAGCAGAGGGCCCCTGTGCAAAGTATGTACCTGGGCCCCCCAAATACCCATATAGATATAAATATACCGTATACGTGCAAAATAAAAAAAGAATCTTGATAATATGGGTCAATATGTTTATATATTTTTTTCATACTAGGCCAAGCCTCTAACTCCTCCCAAGGCCAGCACATAGTAGTAACGCCCACACTATGCCCCTTCACAGCACTAATTCCCAGATATGTGCCCCTTCACAGTAGTTATACCCAGATATGTGCCCCTCACAGTAGTTATACCAGATATGTGCCCCATCACAGTAGCTATGCCCAGATATGTAACCCTTCACAGTAGTTAAATCCAGATATGTGCCCCCTCACAGTAGTTATGCCCAGATATGTGCCTCATCACAGTAGCTATGCCCAAATATGTGCCCCATTCACAGTACTTATATCCAGATATGTGCCCCCCAGGGGTGGAAACAGAAAGCAGAGGGCCTTAGGCCCCCCCTCACCCGCAACCACACATACAGAAATAAACATAGGCCATAGGCAAATATTAATACATCAAAAAAAGGGGCCCGCTCAAAGATTAATACATAGTGATGTGTGACAGCAGAAGGCACACCAGATTGTCAGCTGCTCCAGATCCTTCAGGGGGAGGAAGGGGTGATCAAGGGCATCAAAGATGGTGGAGACTGTTCAGATCCTGTGGTCCATATTAATGCCCCCTTAATGCCCTCACACGGTAATTATTGCCCCTTTGTGCCAGCACACAGTAGTAATATCCACATTGTGCCCTGTCACAGTAGTTATGCCAGATATGTGCCCCTCACAGTACTATGCCCTGATATGTGCCCCCTCACACAGACCCATTGAAATGAATGTGTCTGGATTCAGTCTGGATGATATGCATTTGCTGCACACATCGCATCCAATAGGAAAATTTGCTATTGAAAGAGGATTTAATCTGACATCACACGTGGAGGGACACCGGTGCATGCCATTTGCCGACACCAGACAAAGCAACCATGCGTCGCTCAGCAAGTATCGTACATGGACCCTTCTGATTTCATAAGTGCTGGGTGTCGGAAAATGTTTTTGCTCTCTCTCCGTGTCTGATCAGAAGAACCTGAGGGGGTCATTTATTATCCTGAAATACGCCTATATTTCAGGTGCAGTCGCCGCAATCTGCGACTTTGCCCCACTCACGCCATGTCTAAATAAGTAGACGGGGAAGGGGAGGGGCCCGTCTCATTCACGATTTTCTACGCCTGGTTTAGGGTTAGAAAATGATCTACATCTAGAAGTGGAACATCTAGAACATGTAGAACTGGCGGAGGATCCGCCAAAATTATGAAGAGGCTGGCGCCTCACCATAACTTCAGCGGATGCACCGCCAGATATAGGGGTTAAGATCGGGGTCTAAAACGCTGGTCTTAATAAATGACCACCTGAGTGTCTGAGCAACACTTTTAACCCAGTTACACGACACGAACCATATGCATTTTGTGATCTGCAAATTACAGATGACGTCCATGTGCCATCTACTATTTTTTGTTGACCCATTAACTAGTCTGCATGTTGGGGACCAGTATAGGACATGTCACATTTTCTATCCTTTGGGGAATAGACATACGGATGCAGAAAACAAATTACTTCTATATGCTTTCCATATCCGTATGTCCTTTCTGCACAAAACAGAAAACGGACCGCAAAATACATGTGTGGGCCAGGGCCAGTCACAGGAGGGCCAGAGGGGGACAGGGGTGATGGGTGGGGTAAAAAACAACAACATACCAAGTGTCAAGTTCAGTATCTGGCAGGGACAGTGGGCACAGGGGCCACCTCCAGTCCTCACTCACTTTCTCCTGAGTTGCTGGTTTGCTGCAGGCCTCACACATTAAGCACCAACTCTGAGGTACTGAACAGCTAGGCGAGGACCAGATGTGGGCAAAGCTACCGATGGGGCGCTACCATCATCACTGGATGGGGCGGAGCTACCGCATCACTGGATGGGGCGGAGCTACCATCATCACTAGACAGGGCGGAGCTACCAACATCGTGAAGTGGCTCAGCACAGGCCTGGATGAGCTCATTTCAAACTCTTCATGGCTGCCCCAGTGCCCCCCCACACAGCAGGACTCGGCTGTAAGGAGGCAGGGCGATCACAGATACAGCTCAGGACGGGCTGCCGAGGCCCTGCTGCTCGGAGCTGTGGACGGCACAGCACCTCCTCAGACTACATGCTGGATGGAGTTATGAATGGTGAAGCTAGGAGCGGGCGGCTCTCTACCTCACCATTAGAATTATCTGTCTGTGCGTCCTGTGGAGGGCCCCCTCCCACGCTGGGCCCCTGTGCAGCTGAACCAGCTGCACAGGCATTATGTCTGCCACTGGCTTCCTAGCTGTCTTACATTTAGACCATTTTCTATGCCTAAAACAGACATAGAAAATGTCACCTTCCACCGCCCATTCCATTCCAACAATTTTAGACCTGGCATGAGCGGGGAGAAGTTGCAGATAGCAACATAGTAACATAGTTTATAAGACTGAAAAAAGACATCTGTCCATCCAGTACAGCCTGTTATCTGCAAGTTGATAACCGTTGCGCTGCAATCTGCGCCTGAAATACGGCGAATATAGGCGTATTTCAGTATAATAAATGACCCCCAAATGTTGCAATTTTCCATAAGCGAAACATTGTTTTCTTTTATATTAATGCTTATTGTTCGCTCCCAGCAGGGGAATGCATTTGTGTGAATGGACTAGGAAATTCTTGCAATGAAGACATTGTTTCCTCTAAAGACTGTGCCTCTTCACCCACTGATGATGAGATGATCACTGTGGGTTCAGAGCATGGATTCCCCAGCCAATTCACAAGAGTTACTGCCTGGGATAGCATCAGCTAGACATACGTCTCCCTTCAGTGACCTTGTGGTTATACATGCTGGCCATTCATGACCACAGATGGGCTGTGGTGGGAGCTGCTCTTACTAAGCGAGTCATTCCTCTGCTTATAAAAACAGGGTCCTGAGTGGGGGTAAATCCATATATAAATGGAGGTTGTCTTTATGTGACAACATGTTTAAAGCTACAAGTAGCCATAATATACCCATAGATATTTGAATGGTCATTTATTAATAGCTTTTGCACAGGAGAATGAGTCCCCTGACATAACTCCCATTGACTAAAATGAGATCCCGAGCCAGTGAGCAGTTTCTCTACTAATGGGCTGTGATGAATCACCTTTATTGTGTTTATTAGTAGATGAAAAGCTCTGCTGACCATAATAAAAGTACACCGGGATACACGAACGACAATCTGCCTACAGTGCACTATAAGACATAAAGTTAAATTATAGTTCAGCTATGGTAGTAGTAAATTGCATCCTTAAAATAATACTAATCAGCATAATATGAGTAAAAAATAAGGGGTTGGGTCAGCACAACCTGCCTGTAGGTGCAGATCACTATGGCGAAATACATATATAAACGGAAAATGCAAATGTGATCGCACACTACATCCAGCACTCTGCCCTCCATGCTGGATGAGACATTGGTTTATATTTTGGCCAAAGCATAGTAAGCCACTCACCGCGTCAAGGTCGTCTCATGAGTGGTCCCTAACTCTTGTTCCTACCTGTTCATGGGCCATGACAGCCACATAAAATCCAGGGAATGCAGGTCAGCATGCAAGCCAAGTACACTTTGCTTGTAACCCCGTCCGGTGCCATTACAGCTTTCATCGGATCCAGGGATGCAAGTACCAACATGCATGCTGAACCCACCATACACTTCTCCTGGAGCCAGATGGCTAATGGTAGGTTCTATACAAGCAGACTCAGTTTTATACTGACTTTAAAACCAGCCTCAAGGACAGATTAACTGGTCAGGTGTGCAATGACTCCAAGGAGATCGCCACGCCTCCAATATATACTACAAAGAAAAAAATAAGGGGTTGGGTCAGCACAACCTGCCTGTAGGTGCAGATCACTATGGCGAAATACATATATAAACGGAAAATGCAAATGTGATCGCACACTACATCCAGCACTCTGCCCTCCATGCTGGATGAGACATTGGTTTATATTTTGGCCAAAGCATAGTAAGCCACTCACCGCGTCAAGGTCGTCTCATGAGTGGTCCCTAACTCTTGTTCCTACCTGTTCATGGGCCATGACAGCCACATAAAATCCAGGGAATGCAGGTCAGCATGCAAGCCAAGTACACTTTGCTTGTAACCCCGTCCGGTGCCATTACAGCTTTCATCGGATCCAGGGATGCAAGTACCAACATGCATGCTGAACCCACCATACACTTCTCCTGGAGCCAGATGGCTAATGGTAGGTTCTATACAAGCAGACTCAGTTTTTTTACTGACTTTAAAACCAGCCTCAAGGACAGATTAACTGGTCAGGTGTGCAATGACTCCAAGGAGATCGCCACGCCTCCAATATATACTACAAAGAAAAAAATAAGGGGTTGGGTCAGCACAACCTGCCTGTAGGTGCAGATCACTATGGCGAAATACATATATAAACGGAAAATGCAAATGTGATCGCACACTACATCCAGCACTCTGCCCTCCATGCTGGATGAGACATTGGTTTATATTTTGGCCAAAGCATAGTAAGCCACTCACCGCGTCAAGGTCGTCTCATGAGTGGTCCCTAACTCTTGTTCCTACCTGTTCATGGGCCATGACAGCCACATAAAATCCAGGGAATGCAGGTCAGCATGCAAGCCAAGAACAGGTAGGAACAAGAGTTAGGGACCACTCATGAGACGACCTTGACGCGGTGAGTGGCTTACTATGCTTTGGCCAAAATATAAACCAATGTTTCATCCAGCATGGAGGGCAGAGTGCTGGATGTAGTGTGCGATCACATTTGCATTTTCCGTTTATATATGTATTTCGCCATAGTGATCTGCACCTACAGGCAGGTTGTGCTGACCCAACCCCTTATTTTTTTCTTTGTAGTATATATTGGAGGCGTGGCGATCTCCTTGGAGTCATTGCACACCTGACCAGTTAATCTGTCCTTGAGGCTGGTTTTAAAGTCAGTATAAAACTGAGTCTGCTTGTATAGAACCTACCATTAGCCATCTGGCTCCAGGAGAAGTGTATGGTGGGTTCAGCATGCATGTTGGTACTTGCATCCCTGGATCCGATGAAAGCTGTAATGGCACCGGACGGGGTTACAAGCAAAGTGCACTTGGCTTGCATGCTGACCTGCATTCCCTGGATTTTATGTGGCTGTCATGGCCCATGAACAGGTAGGAACAAGAGTTAGGGACCACTCATGAGACGACCTTGACGCGGTGAGTGGCTTACTATGCTTTGGCCAAAATATAAACCAATGTCTCATCCAGCATGGAGGGCAGAGTGCTGGATGTAGTGTGCGATCACATTTGCATTTTCCGTTTATATATGTATTTCGCCATAGTGATCTGCACCTACAGGCAGGTTGTGCTGACCCAACCCCTTATTTTTTTCTTTGTAGTATATATTGGAGGCGTGGCGATCTCCTTGGAGTCATTGCACACCTGACCAGTTAATCTGTCCTTGAGGCTGGTTTTAAAGTCAGTATAAAACTGAGTCTGCTTGTATAGAACCTACCGTTAGCCATCTGGCTCCAGGAGAAGTGTATGGTGGGTTCAGCATGCATGTTGGTACTTGCATCCCTGGATCCGATGAAAGCTGTAATGGCACCGGACGGGGTTACAAGCAAAGTGTACTTGGCTTGCATGCTGACCTGCATTCCCTGGATTTTATGTGGCTGTCATGGCCCATGAACAGGTAGGAACAAGAGTTAGGGACCACTCATGAGACGACCTTGACGCGGTGAGTGGCTTACTATGCTTTGGCCAAAATATAAACCAATGTCTCATCCAGCATGGAGGGCAGAGTGCTGGATGTAGTGTGCGATCACATTTGCATTTTCCGTTTATATATGTATTTCGCCATAGTGATCTGCACCTACAGGCAGGTTGTGCTGACCCAACCCCTTATTTTTTTCTTTGTAGTATATATTGGAGGCGTGGCGATCTCCTTGGAGTCATTGCACACCTGACCAGTTAATCTGTCCTTGAGGCTGGTTTTAAAGTCAGTATAAAACTGAGTCTGCTTGTATAGAACCTACCATTAGCCATCTGGCTCCAGGAGAAGTGTATGGTGGGTTCAGCATGCATGTTGGTACTTGCATCCCTGGATCCGATGAAAGCTGTAATGGCACCGGACGGGGTTACAAGCAAAGTGTACTTGGCTTGCATGCTGACCTGCATTCCCTGGATTTTATGTGGCTGTCATGGCCCATGAACAGGTAGGAACAAGAGTTAGGGACCACTCATGAGACGACCTTGACGCGGTGAGTGGCTTACTATGCTTTGGCCAAAATATAAACCAATGTCTCATCCAGCATGGAGGGCATAATATGAGTAAAGGTTATAAAAATGACTGCTGTTATAAGGTAATTAGTTTTTGTTTATATAATAGGAAAATCCTACAGTTTTTCAGTATACATGTGTCTAAAATTTTGTCCAGTTACCTTTCTTATATTGGTGCAGTAGGAGGTGTTATTAGTGACTGACAGCTATCTCTGTATACATTCTTACACAGAGAATGCCATCAATCACTGATAACACCTCCCAGTGTACAGCTATCAGTGACTGACAGCTATCTATGTATACACACTTACACAGGGAATGCTATCAATCACTGATAAGCAGGGGTGGACTGGGAACTGGAAAAAATACTAAGTGGGCCCATTTTGTAGTTGGGTCCAAATTGATGGAAGGCAGGGCAATACCATATTGTGGCACATTATAACACCCCAACAAAGCCAAATACCACAGTCCATCACAAAATACTGGCAGCAGCACAAAATACATCCCCTAAAGCATCCACTGGGCGACCAAGAGGAGGGCCCAGGCGGCCCCCTGGGCATCGGCCCACAGGAAAATTTCCCTGTAAGGTCTACGGCCAATCCACCCCTGCTGATAACACCTCCCCTGTGTACAGATATCAGGGACTGACAGCTATGTATGTATACACACTTACACAGAGAATGCTATCCAGAAATAGCAGAGATTTAAATGTATATAAAGGCTACGTTCACATATACAACATAAACTGATGCTCACTGAGCATAACTGATGCTTAAAATAACAGACATTTTTATTTTTTTTAGGTTGGGTTCATATATGGGCAGTGAATTCTGTCAGTCTGTTCTTCCACCGAAACAGACTGCCGGAATTCACTGTATCCAGTATATATACTACAGTATATATATAAAACATACTACACGCAGCATTTTTGTCTAGCCGAAAGCCTTATATATGCCGGAAAGTGGCCAGATCCTGTTACAGTCAATAGGGATCCGGAGGTGCATGGTGTTATATGACTATATGTGAACGCAGCCTTATTTTTCTGTTCTTCTGACAGATCAGAAGAATGGAAAACTAAACAGTGATGTCAAGTTACCCTTCATTGTAATAAAAGTATCAGATTCCACTTGTTGAACCAACTAGATTATATAGGTAATTACTTGATGAGAAATTCTCTAGTATGTTATCTAAAGATAATACTATCGTTGGGTCACTGTATTCCAAAGGTCAGCAACCTTTGGTGCTAAAGCTACTGTGAAACTACAACTTCCAGCATGCACGTGTACTCGGCTGTTCCTGCATTCCCAAAGAAATGAATGGAGAATTCTGGGATTTGTAGTTTCAGAAGAATGTCAGAGATTGCTCATCCCTGCTGTAGTCTCTGTATATATGGAAATGCTAGATAAGCAATTATGTAAAAAGCAAGCAAACATGGAAATATACTGTAAGCAGTGCTGGGTTTGCTTTAGCATGAAGAAAAAACAAGACCGGACTGTGTCTCAATACCAAGTATTTAGGGGGTCATTTACTAACATAAATTGGCCTATTTCTAGCGCAGAATATTATTTGCGCCACAATCTGCGACTTTTCCCCGCTCATGCCAGGTCTAAAAAAGGGGGAATGGCGTGGGCGGGGAAGGGGACGGGCCAGGAGGCCTCTCTCATTTATCATTTTCTACGCCTGTTTTCGTCATAGAAAGTGGTCTAAATTTAAGCCACCAAGCAAGCTGGCGGAGATTTAGACCGGCGGTGGATGCGCTGCAGTTATGTAGAGGCCGGCGCCTCTTCATAACTTTGGCGGATCCACCGCCAGTGCATGGGGTTATTGAGACCAACGTCTAAAACACCGGTCTTAATAAATGACCCCCTTAATTCCTACTTTACACTTTTCTTTTACTTGTATTGAAAAGACAACAAAATATGTATAGCAAAATAAAATAGGTTCAAACAGAAAAGGTCTACACTCAGTATCTTACCAAGGGCATACGCTAGTCTCAGGCTGTAAGAAATCAGAGCAGACAGCGCCAGGAATAGTTTGCAAAGCAGGGATTTAGTTCTCTTTTCTAGGGAGTAGCTTGTAATGGGCTCTAGATCTGTCCTTGCACAGATGGCAGTGCTTTAACAACAAGGCAGAAATGACAGCAGAGGAGAATGTAAATGTGGAGGGGATAGGTTAAAGACAGGAAGTGTTGATGGAAATGAAATGACATTGATGTGTAGATCTAATGCTTAAAGCCTCCTGGACAGAACAGAGACTTCAGTGATTTGCTATTCATTGATGTGTAATTGCTTTGCTTATTAGTTGGCATTTTTATTTCATTGGCATTTTCTCTCTCCATACATATCCATATCCACTCATTAAGTTTTTATAAGGCTGCTTTCACATGGCTGTATGAGGATGTGCAGCTGTAACACCCCGAGTTTTGCTTTATTCCACTTCTTTATGGTGTAAACAACACTTTTGCTTCAAGTTGTTACCCTACTGCTACTGCAGTATCAGGTGTGTTCTGCTCCGTTGAGCATGCATATTACGTTTTCACATGTAAAATTTGTATATGTATGTCTGGATTTAAAAAAGAAATTTAAAGGGAGTCCATTACCAAATTTTCACCTATTAAACTGTCAGTAATGGGCAGCGGAACATTGCACAAGCATGCTAGATATACCTTGATGTAATTTGTCCGTCCAGTGAATGTCCTGGAAAATAAGTTCTAACCCTATGAAAAATGGCTCCATGTGCACTTGACAGCTGGAGTCATCTGTGTTGGTCCCATGTTCATACTGTATGTCAGTGTGACTGCATTGCTGAGAAAAATGATGTTTTAATAGAGCCTCTAGGTGTAAGGGCAACGCCCCCATTGCCCCTAGAGGCTCATTTGCATATATTTAAAATTCATTTTTCTCAACAATGCGGGCACATATGAACATTGGACCAACACAGATGCCTTCAACTGCCAAGTGCACATGTAACAGGTACAAATCTACTGACAGATGACCTTTACGAATCCTGTCATGTGCACACTCGTAACAAAATGATGTCAATCACTTAGAAGAAAGCCTACTGGACTCCTAAGCCTAAAAAGTGCAGGGAATTCCATCAACAATAGTGAATCTTGTCTCATGAAGCTCTATAACATCATGGTTGTAGAATGAACAGCACTTTCCTGGTGACAAGTTTGCTTTATGAACCAACGGTCATGTCACACATTCAAAATATGGATACACAATGAAGAAGTTATACACTCATGTGGCCCTGGCCTTATCTTGAATCTGCTTCAGGTCAGTTTGGCATTAGTGTTGATCAAGCACCAAAGTGCTCGGGTGCTCTGGTGCTCAAATAGAACATTTTGAGATGCTCGGGTACTCTACAGAGCACTAGAGCACAATGGAAGTCAATGGGAGAACCCAAGCATTAAACCAGGCACCCCCTGCTCTGAAGAGGGGAGGGTGTCTGGTTGATACGAAAAGGTCAGAAATTGATGGAAACATCACCAAAATGGTTCGGGAACAGCATAGGGAGGATGTCTGGATGCATCTTGGACTCCCAGGTCGCTGCTGGGAATGATGTTGTCCGAGTAGTGCGCCACTTTTACAGACTGACAATAATACGCACAAAACCGAATATAAAATCGATTTTAGAGGAAAAATTATTTCCTGTATATTTACTTGTATATAAAGTGCAAGGGCTGCCAAAAATTTCAAGGAGGAGGCACTCCGATACAACCTGTATATCGCATAAAAGAAGGGCCTCATTCACATTGTGGTACAACTGTTCAGGTAGTGGGACTCCTACACTCATCCACACATTAGGGGTGAGGGCAGCCTAATAAGCATGTTGATATGATGGAGGAGAAGGAGGACGAGAAAAGGAAGATTGAACCATATACCCTTTTTTTGTGGCGGAAGGGGTGCATGGGAATACAGTGTATTCAGTACATTATAAAAAACACATTTAGTGCCTTTATGTTCAGCCGCTTTCCTCTGGTGGAGTAGAGAAGTCAGGGGCAATCCAGGCCTTGTTAATTTTGATAAGAGTCAACCTGTCAGCATTTTCAGTTGACAGGCGGATGCCCTTATCAGTTGTTATGCCCCCAGCAGCACTAAATACCCACTCTGACAAAACGCTGGCGGCAGGGCAGACCAGCACCTCCAAGGCGTAGAGTGCCAGTTCATGCCACGTGTCCAGCTTGGACACCCAATAGTTGTAAGGCACAGAGGGATCACTGAGGGCGCTGACAAGGTCTCCACCACAGGAATGAGAGATGAGAAATTCTCTTTGTAGCGGGAGTCGAGAAGGGTGAACAACTAGTAATTGGTGTTGGTTAAAATGCGTATAAGGCGAGGGTAATGGGAAAGGCAGCATAACATAAATTCAGCCATGTGTGCCAGAGTCCCAACAGACAAGACTTCGCTGTCCTCATCAGGAGGATGACTCTCAATCTCCTCATCCTCTTCCTCCTCTTCGGCCCATCCACGCTGAACAGATGGAATAAACCTGCTATGGGTACTACCCTTTGTAGCGGAGGCAACCATCTCTTGCTCCTCATCATCATCCAATTCGCGCTAAGAAGACGAACTGAGGGTGGTCTGGCTATCACCCTGTGTACTGTCTCCCCCCATATGCAAAGCGTCCGCCTTCATTGTGAGCAGTGAGCGTTTCAGTAGACACAGAAGTCGGATGGTTACACTGATAATAGCCGCATAGCCGCTCACCATCTGTGTTGATTCCTCAAAGTTGCGTAAAACCTCAGAGTTCAGACATCCATGCCCATTCGTTGTTTGTGAAGAGTGAAAGCTGACTGGAAAGGCGACGACCATGTTGTAGCTGGTATTCCACTACTGCCCTCTGCTTCTCACAAAGCCTGGCTAACATGTGGAACGTGGAGTTCCAGCGCGTGCTGACATCGCACAACAGTCGGTGAGCTGGCAATTGCAAGCGCTGCTGCAGCGTTGCCAGACCAACGGCAGTTGTAGATTACTTTCGGAAAAGGGGCACACATGTGGCGCACCTTCACCAGTAGCTCAGGCAAATTAGGGTAGGTTTTGTGAAACCGCTGAACCACTAAGTTGAACACGTGGGCTAGGCTTGGTATGTGTGTGAGCTTGCCGAACTCCAAAGCCGCCACCAAGTTACAACCATTATCAGACACAACCATGCCTGGTTGTAGGTTGAGTGGTGAGAGCCACAGCTCAGTCTGGTCCCTTATACCCTGCCACAGCTCTGCAGCTGTGTGCTGTTTGTCACCTAAGCAAATTAGTTTCAGCACGGCCTGTTGCCGCTTCCCCACTGCAGTGCTACACTGATTCCAGCTACCGACTGATGGCTGACTGGTGCTGCAAGATGAGAATTCAGAGGTGGAAGTGGAATAGGAGGTGGAGGAGGAGGAGGAGAAGAGGGGGTTGCAGCCACTAATGTAGGTGGTGGAGGAAATCCTGATAGAAATAGGGCCCGCAATCCTTGGCGTCTTTAGCACCTGTGCCATCCCAGGGTACGACTCGCTCCCGGCCTCCACAACGTTCACCCAGTGTGCCGTCAGGGAAATGTAGCGTCCCTAGTCAAAAGCACTTGTCCATGTATCGGTCGTTAAGTGGACCTTCCCAATAACTGCATTGGTCAGGGCATGGGTGATGTTACGGGACACATGCTGGTGTAAGGTGGGAATGGCACACCGTGAAAAATAGAGGCGGCTGGGAACTGGGTAACGGCGGAAAGCCTCAGTGTCCACAAGCCTAAATGGCAACATTTCCAGGGCCAGCAATTTGGAAAGGTGCGCATTTAGTGCTATGGTCTGTGGGTGGGTGGCTGGGTAATTGCGCTTTCGTTCAAAGGCCTGGGGTATGGACATCTGTACGCTGCGCTGGAACACAAATGTGGATGTTCTAGCTGATGGTGCCTGTGAAGGTCCAGGTGCAGGGCAGGAGGCATCTGGGCCTGTGTCTTGGACAGGGGATTGGCCAGCACATAACACAGGGAGGCATCTTGGACTCCCAGGTCGCTGCTGGGAATGATGTTGTCCGAGTAGTGCGCCACTTTTACAGACTG